>NW_027286786.1:4504117-5704117 GCF_022747635.1 Hetaerina americana | reverse complement strand
TGATGTGCTGATGGTTCCCAAGGTCGCCGTAAGGAGTGCTCCAGTGAACCAATCGACTTTAGACTGGAATGCTGAGGTACATTGAAACATGTAAGCGTGGTGATACCGCATGTCGTCACGTTTGTTCATGCCAAGTAATATTTCTCTCTCTTCAAGTATCTAGATGGATAGATATTGGTGTTTGTTTAGGGGCGGATCGAGACTATGAAGTCCCCTCTGCCACCTTAGCCCTACGGAGATAAGGAAAAGCTGAAGATGGGAGAGGATTGTGTCTTGGACACATGCTAAGAACTGCCTCTGGAAGGGAGGGCACTGTGGAGGGGCGAGGCAAGACGGCCAAAATAAGGAGGTGAGGAAATGAAGAGGAGGGGGGAGAGGCCTCCTCCAGGAACCTGCCAGCCGCGGCCCGCGTTGTCTTTGATGATGATTATGTCTCAAAACCTGTATTTTGAAAGAATTGCGTTCTCCATTTTTTACCAGCGCGGGACTATTGCGATACACAAAACAATAACTATTGATTATTACTTTCGTACATCTTAGGCATTCAGTGCATCTGGGGTAACGATAAAATATCCTGATGGTCCGCAACAGTTTTAGTAACATGCTGGGTTTATGACTTCCCCTTGAGTGCATTTATAACTGGACACAAATCATCCACGAATTTTATATTTGGCAACATTCCAGTTCCAAACTTCAATCAAATGGAAGACTGGAAATCCTGGGATCGAAAATCGCAGAATTCGCACTTTCAGAGATCTCTTGTTGAGCGAGAAATGCTTCCGCTTTCGCCATTTCGCCGCGTCGCGTGCACAACGGCCGCGTCAGCCAAAGAGTGACGGAATGCTCAGTCAGGAAACTTAGCCATGTTTAACGATTCGCACTTCGGTCATTCAGAGTTTACTGATGGGCGAAAATAGTTCAGCAAGAGGAAACTAATTTTTAATCATTTCAAAGGTTTCAGGCATAAATTCATGATTAAAACAATTAAAAATATTTGTTTTCAATCCATACTTTCTCCCAACAATTTTCTCCCCACTAGTGATGATACGAGGACTGCCTCTGCGTTTAAAACTTTGTTTTGACTTCTTAACAAATTTTTCATCGCGTACATGTACGGCAAAAATAGCAATTCTCATAGCATTCTAGATGCACAAGATGTCGTGTTTTTAAGGTGCGGAGTTTTCCACACCTGATACTACAAGTTTAAAAATGATTAGGATATAGTTTCCGCAAATACACTCGGCTGAAAGTTAGTTGAAAATCGAAAATCAAGGAAGAAAAAGAATGCCACAGACAAGAAAGCATGTAAATTTACATTAGCCTGCACTTACGCGAATGCATAGCTTTCTCCATTGAAACAATATTCGTATACATCCACTACGTGTCATATCCATCCAAAATACAGTCTAACTATTTCCAAATTTCTTTATCAAAAGTTGCTTCCGTATCCTATTAAAAAAGGTTTCATAAACCCTTTGAATCTAGTGAAAAACTGGTCTTTTGATTCATGATAAGTAAACTAGGGCGAAGAAGTATTAGTACATATTAATATTCTCATTCCTGTAGAAATCTTATTGCAATAACTATCCTCAATTCGGCCAGTCAAAGTATTTCAGTTTTTCAAACTTAAAAGGAAGTCTCTACTTTTTTTTATGGAGAATACGGAGTAGTGCAGAATCAATTTGGATCAATCAAACGCCCACCCCTTCATCGGGGGCAACCACTCTCAGAATAACAGTACAGAAGAAGAATGGCTCGGACGGCGGTCCGATGACTGACGCAAGCAAGAGGAAGGAAGGCTGCCGAAGGGACGGAGAGGATTAAAGTGAAAATCGGCAGAGGAGCACAGGATGGCCTTAGCGGGCGAAAGCAGCGGAGGAGGAGGAGGCAGAGCCGAGGAGAGCCCGTTGGCAATCACCAAATGCATCTTCGAAGAGGGCATGGGACACTACGGCGCGCCAGCATATGAGTGCACCGGCGAAGGCAATGCAGGAGGCAATGGAAGGACCGCTACGGCACACAACATTGACTTGGATATTCGTACTTAACACTTTTAGGCCTCACTTTGATGTCCATATTAAGTGAGTTTGAATTTTTTTAATTTTCCACAGACTTGATTTTAAGATTGTATGATTTAATACCTGAACAGATTGAATTTAAGATCAGATGGGTCCAAATCACTAACACCATCAATCAGCCGTAGGACAGAGGGAACCAGGCGGAAAAGCAAATAGGGCACAGATAGAAAGAGAAACGCCAGAGATTGCACTCAAAAGACGCGATCAGAAAAAAGTAATCACGCCAACAAGTCACCGTTTGTGACATTCGTCGAGTCGGAAGAGGTATTCGATGACTCTGAGTGTAATTAGTTAAATTACAGTGAGCACTGGCTATTGATGACAAAGAAAAAGGAGTACCTGTCAAGGAACAGTATACAGGTTGCAAACTTCTATTACCATTCATCTCATGGGTACTTGTTACAGACGATAAAAAACACCAGGAGCATTTGAATAATTAATTTGAACGGGACAGCCATAATATATCTGCTCCGTCTATTAAAGAATATCTCAGTAATTACAGTTAAGCCGGAGGACTTGCAGTTATAATTTAAAACAATGGACAGAAGTTTAGTAACCTCAAATCAAAGCAACCGAGGAAAAATAAAATCCCAGTGAGTATGAGAGAACAGACGAAGGCCTATACTATGTCATGGAGAGGAACGAAATCAGAGCACGCGGAATCCTTGACCTATTTCGGCACAGCATCGGATGGACCAAAGCTGGAGAGGCATTGGGAAGATCTCTCAGTCTGATGAAGTGTTTAGCGCAGAGGGAGCGGGTTGTTCGAGGACGTTGATGGGCAAGTAGGAAAAATGTGAAAGTATTTATGTTAAGCTTGGTTATAATTGATGAAGAGGCTTACATCATCGGGAAGGCAGACGGGAGAAGAATTGAATTTTTCGAAACCTGATTATGGATTCAGATGCAGAAGACGATACGAATATATATAATATTAAATTGAGTGTTGAGAAGGGCGGAGGAGGAAGTCGCGATGGAGAAGGATGAGAAAGATAAGAAGCAAACGGGTAGGGAGTGAGGAAAGAGGGAGGGTGGAGGGAGGGGAGGGGAGGTCGCGCAAGCGAGTGACGACTGGAAGAAAGGTAGGAGTGGTAGGGGGCTGCAGTCTCAGCCAGTGGTTGACGCATTTCACTTACGGGGAATAATCTTGACCGATGCCATCTTGCCCAGTTAAAGAAATAGACAATATCCAATATTATATTGTGTTCTACACTGTTTCCTTACGAAGCAGTTGCATCAGATATGACGACGTTCGTGTATTCCATCTCCACCCACTTTTAAACCTGTTCTGCGCCCACGATTGACATTGAAGTTCACATGAATGTGCACACCTAACATCGCCGCGCTTTTCTTTCGTTAGACCAACGAGACATCTGCTGCCTGATTCCAGTATCATCAGCGCGAAGAGAGGGAGATAAAGCCATAATCTCGGAGGCGTGGGGTGGAGTGGAGAGGCGTGGGGGCCACGCGGCTCGCGGTCCCCGCAGAGCGCGCCCCCGAATGAGGCCGATCTCGAGTGATGCCTGCACCGCGAGGCCAAAGGGTCGGAGGACAGTCCATCAAAGGGATATCGAGTTCCCTTCCTGGCATTCCTGAAATTGCGTCGATTGATTGTACGTGGGGGGTCCACTAATTCCTTAGAAAATTAAAGAGATCGTCCTTGCATTGGAAAAGGTTTGCTCTTAGTTGGCCATATCTCTCACGAGATTGCTGTTCAAGTGACAGCTTCATTGTCCATCTTGTGGTTGCATTTTCACATTTGATTTGAAAAAAATGAGGTCCTTGCGGTGATTAAACACTTCGTATTTACAATGCTTAACACTGCAAGAGGTCAAAGCCGAGTTGAATGAAGTTCATGGCACATTTGTTCCTGTCTTTGTGACCTTTTGCAATTGGGTGAATGAGTTTGAGCGCGGCCGTACGTCCACATTTGATTAGCATCGTTTGGGACGTCCAGTAGAAGTGACCTCCTCCGAAATGATTGACCGAATTCACGATATGGTTTCGAGAGATCGGCGAATCAAAGTTCGCGAAATATTTGACGCCTCAGGCATTCGCATCACAAGTTAGAGTGCTTTCAATTTCGAGCGATCCATTAAAGTCTCGATAAATCCTTGCAAGGTAAGTGCTGCATCCTCTCGAGAATAAATGCGACCGCGTGGACAGTTCGGCGCTTCTCCGTCGCAGCACTGTTATCATTCCTATTGAATCGTTATAGCACCGGTTTTGCGAAGAAATCAGAAAAAGGTCCCCATTCGGCAAAAGAAAAACTCTTCCGAATAAGAAGGCGATGCATGAGTGCACACCTTTGCAGTGCCGATGAAGAAATTTCGCAATTATCGAATCTAATCGAATTTCGCAAGTTCGAATTATCACAAACTACATCGTATTTGCCAAATTAGGCATCCAGAGATTATTTTATTTCCAAAATTGAAAAAATATCTCAATGGAATTCGATTCAGTCAAAGGAAAAGATCATCGCCACCGACCCCTCAGTCTGATGCGGCACCTAGTGCCGACAAGAGTATCCGTACCGGTGGGAGTACCCACCATTACCGGTAGTTTTAACAGCAGACAAGGAAGTGACTGGTGAGATATTGGGACGTGTGCTTATGTTGTTTGCGAGAAGAAGAAACTTACAGACTATACTAAGAACTATTTACAATTGACAATAGTGACAAACATAATTTAGTGAGATACAATAGATAAAGAACAGATTATTACATATTTTGATTTTGATGTTTTTTTTTCTTTTCTTTTTTTTTACTATTTAAACTATTTTTTAAAAAATAATTATTATAATTTTTAATGCATTTTTTTTATTCATATATATATATATATATATATATATATATATATATATATATATATATATATATATATATATATATATATTTTTTTTCTTACGGATGTTTTTTTCTTTTTAATAATTATGATAATTATTTTATTTTATTTTTTTATCCGTTATTATTATTTACTATTAATTGTTTTTTTTATTGTTATAATTATTATTATTTTTTTATTATATAAATATAAACATTTTTAAATATAATTCAATTACATACAATTGTAGGAGCAACAAGAACAGCGTTGGTAATATGTTTACATACAGGTATAGTAGAATTAACAACTGAAAAGGTTATGGAATATTGGATAAATCTAACAGTGATATCACTAATCTATATAAATGTGAATACATATCAATATATTTTCTTAATACCAGTAATATATAAAAAGAGAGATAGGAAAGACTCATAGGCGAGTAATATGTTTAGGCAGTGTAATTGTGGAATTGGATGGGATGTCATAGTTCCATATATCTGTTAAAAGAGGGTTGTTTGTGCTCGGGAGACGAGACTGGAAATTTTTCACTAGTTTCTTTAGAAAAGAAGCTATTGTGGGAAGTTTAAGGGCCGAGCGCACATGTTGCATATTTGTTAGTCTAACACATGTCTGTTTTTAGGATCTTGCGAATTCTACTTTTCCGACGGTTTAAAAAGCTGGAGAAACGCGGGGAAAAGTGTACCGAGCTAAGAGAAGATTATGCTGAAAAATTAAAAAAAAATTCCCAAAATAATTAGCTTTCCAATAATTTGCTTAGGGCTTTTTAAACGATCCATGCACGAGGCGTGCTCAGTAAATAACGGGTATTTTTAAATTTCGCGGGTTTGGAGAGTCCGATTGTCAAAATTTGTCTAATTACGTTGGTATACATGCCCCTAAAGTATGATACTATTTTCAGCTGTATTCATTGTTCATACTTTGTCTGTGGCAACCGCCGCTCTAAGGTTAGACGTGTTTTTATGAGGTCGGCGATTTTCGTTTGTTAAACAAAATGGATCAAAGATGTCGTATCAAATTGTGCGTAAAAAATGAAATAAAGAGTAATTAAGGGTGTGAAATGCTATCAAAGGCCTTTGGTGAGTCTGCTATGAGTAAAACAATAGTTAACGAGTGGTATAAGGGTTTCCAAGATGGCCGTGAAGACGTTGAAGATGAAGAATCCCCCAGCAAATCAACAACCGATGAAAAAGTGGAAAATGTGAAAGAAACGGTTATGAATGATCGCCGAATCACAATAATCAGAGAAGTCGCTGATGATGTTGGCACGTATGTAGATTGGCTCATGCCATGAAATATTATCGTATGTTTTGGGTATGACCGCGAAATTTGTTCCATTATTGTTGAATTTTGAACAAAAACAGCGGCGAATGGAAGTTGTTCAGGAGTCACTGAATGAAGTCAACGACGATGCAGAATCACTGAAACGTGTTATAACTGTTGACAAAACATGGGTTTACGGATATGACGTCGAAACTACGGCTTGATGCAAATCCTAGAACGTTGATTGGACGTTGAGTCGGGTGAGAAGGCAGAGGTCATCCCCGCAGGGTGCCAGATTCCGCCTCCCCGTCCCTGCTTCCTGCCCTGTGAACTTTACTATGGTGCATCCATCCCTGGGAAAATCTCCAGCTCAGAAATTTGTAGTCTTCCATCACTGCATTATTTCAGGTCCAGGCAAAAAGTCCGAACAAATTCACAATCCTCCGATCGCGATATCAACAGGCGCAATGAGGCGCGTCATTTCAAGGTGTCCAAGTTCAGATGGCGGGGCACTCAAAAACAAAAGATGTTTAAAATGGCGCGTGCATTATGAAAATAGGGTCTGTGTCAAATCGCAATCAGGGGATAATGACACCGAGTCCATCGCCTTGGAGAGAGCGTTAAAGACACCACAGTTGGCCTGACTTGGGGAAGAGAAGAAAATAATCACTGTAAAATACTAGCGAGAAAGGGCAGTGACAAAAAGTGAATCCCAATTGCTGTTTCTGGTGAGGCAAATTTCTCATTGGATAAACTGCCAGAAATTGGGAGCCATCGCAGCAGACGAGGATTAAGGAACTGCAGGTCATCCAGATAGGGGAGCCCTAGACCACTTCGACCAGAAGGGCACGAGGAGTGAACACTTCCCGGCGAGGGAGCCTCCGGAGGCTCCAAGGTTCAAGGTTACACACCAATCTATCGAAAATCATCAGCCGTATAACATAAAATGCGGCGTAAAAAAGGAAAATGCCGAGTGAAGTTACGATACTTGTATGAAATAATTACGATACTTATTATGAAAGAGAAGGCAAGAGATGTGTTGAGCGAACCATAAGCGAATCGGCCATAGCGGGAAATTCTACATAAAAACGCAATGGCAAGCTTCTAACGGAAGCGATAGTTACTTACCTACGACTGGCAATAGGCAAGAAGGTAGGTTAAAATAGTCAGGTGTGTAAACACTCCATGCTACACACCCTAACAATGGCTTGACGGGTACCATGCAAATGTAGGTTTGGGGAGAGAATGTGCGAAAAGTCAGCAGCAGGCCAAAAAGGGACTACGGGAGAGCGAAGTGAGGAAGCAGCCCTGCAAAATAAGTAGATGGCTTTGGAGAAAAGTAGAGGAATAGTTTTTTGTTGTTTTCGCTGGAAGCACTTATTTTGGAGGGGTTTTACTGACGGGCTTCATTGAGGCAATATTAATTTCAAATTCGAAAAAGAAAAAAAGCATCTGTACGCAAGAGCTGTGGGACAAAAGTTTCAGTGCAAGTTTAATTTCGCAAACAACAAATATAGTAATATTAATACTGATTATAATATAGTAATAAGGATGATCGAGAAAATGCCAGAAAAGACAGCAAACGAATCCTTAGAGAAAGATCAATTGGGATTAATTAATGGAAGGCCTACAAAGAAGTGTTTGCTCTGCCTCAGCCCAATTCGTATATTTGTTTTTTCGACAGCGTGTATCGTGGATGAAATCAGTCGTAATGTCGTGGCATATTGAAGCAAACGGAGGGAAAGGAAGTCCTATTTGAAAGCTGTATATAATCAGATTAAGTAGGAAGAGTATTTTAGAATGAGTGGAGGCAATGATAGACCGGAGGTTTTCCTTGTCGTGCGTGTGAGCACACACGCTGAGAAAAGGGCATGCGAGGCATGAGCGGGACTAGAGCGGAGGAGGGTGATAGGCATCTTAGATTTCGGAGGATGAAGCCAAGTCATGGAGGGAAGCGCGAGATAAGTGGGATGGAAAGGGAGGAATGAGTTGAAAGGAGATGCTGTATGGCAATAATTCAAGTTGTCGAAGAATTATTCCTGTTTGACAAGGTCTCTGATTTCACCTTTGAACAATTATTCATTTGCATTACAACATCAGGAAGTCAATGTACGCATATTATTCGATGTACCGTGACTTCTCCCCTGGAACTATGGCTGCTCCATTACATAAAGTGTAAAAATTGACTAATTATATCCTCTTTTAAGTAAGAGTAGATCGACGAAGACATCGATACGCCAAGTGCTGTCAGCATTAACCCCCGAGGGCACAGAGTGAATAATATCAATGTAATTGTTTGTAGTCGTGCGTGCGTGCTTGCGGAGGATTGAGAGAAGAAGATGGACCGAGGGGAAGTCAAAATAGGAGAAGGGCGTGAAAAGAACGGCATTTTTGAAGGAAGTTCTAAGGTGGTGGGGAAGTGGATCTTTTGAGCATTTGGAGGGAATAGAACGAAGATATCAGCGTCGGAAGAATGAATGTTATTTGAGCGAGCCAGGTTGGCGATGGAAATTTGGGATGGCATGAAGGGAAGGTGGAACATACATGGAGCTGAAGAATTATTTAGCATAATGAAAAAAAGCTGTCCGCTCGGATTGAAAAGTACTAGGTTCTCCAGAAAAAATAACACGACTTCCAATCAATTTCAAAGGATATCCGAAACCAACCTTTGATTAGCAAACAAGTACACTCATTTGCATCGCCAATTTGGCAGTTCTATCTCTTCTACACCAGGATAGAATCTATATATAGTATTATTACCGCGCAAACTCACTTGCAGAATTTCATTGAGGATCCGTACGTGCGTGTGGAAGTGCGCTCTGTTGCGAAGTGGTGGCATCAAAGTGGAGAAAAACTTTCACAATAACCCAAGACCGAGTTACTGGTAACGTGCCTCGTACATTCCCCGCAACGCTCCAGTTGTGATATTCTGGATCATCACTTGAAGATGAAAAAGAGAAAAAGATCGGAATGTTCAGGGAGCGCATCTGGCGATCGTGTATTGGTGACCTGTGCGACCCTTCCAAAAGTGCCGAGGTTGACCTCGGGAGGTCTCATTCGCAGGGGCAGTGCCACTAGACTGGGCGCCCCTGTTGTGAGTGCTTCGAGCGGCGCCCTCCTCCGACCGTCGGCTGAGATCCGCCGTGCAGGGCGGGCCAAGGCGCTTCCCGCTGAGCACAACTCGCACGAGAGCAGCTCCACGCGGCGGCCGTCCCCTCTCCGCTGAGCACCTCACGGTGGCGGCGCACCGGATGGTGCCGCCGTCAATGGGAACGTCACCACGAATCCATCTCCGAGAAGTGGGGGCGGTCGGGTCCCGGGACGGCCGCCCCCCCTCGCCCCGCCCCTCAAGAGGCGAGTTGGGGGCGGGGAGAGGGGGCATGCCCCCCCCGTTCCCAAGGGAGGCATTCTCCAGTTTGGCAGCGGGGTTGGGGTTCACTCCCACGCCTTTGCTAATCCTCCATTTCCCCGGATAATGGACGGGGGGGAAAACGCGGAGGGCCACGCGCCGGCCACACGTCTGTGGCGGCGAGGATAATCTCAGCGGAGGGGGGACGGGGGGAAGGGGGGGGGGGAGACCGGCGATCCCATCTTTGGAATCCATTAGGGATGTTAAGTGGCTTGACAAAGGGAAGCCGCCTCGCAAAAACCCATTGCAAATCCACGCAAGGTGATAAAGACTTCTTAATGGGCCTCCCGCAACACTTATAAGAATTCAGGACTCCGTGTTCAGTCTCGAGTCAGATACAGAACCGTCTTGGAGGAGAGAAGCGGGACGGATTTCGGAAGAGCCTAGCCTCAAGCACGATGGGCGGTGAGTCTGTGAAACTAAAGCGCCTTCTTGTTTCAGATCGACGGGGACCGGGCGTCCACCACATATAGTATATCGATACGTCTACCCCGAGCCTTTCCTCGAGACAAATTCTCCGACAGCAAGGAAGAAAAACTGTGCGAGTCGTTTCGTAACAAATAATTCGGGATACACGAGATAATTGCACTTTGCAACATACGCGACAGAGTTCTTTCTGCAAAACAAATGCACTAAATAGTTGCATAATTTCACGAGCGAGTCGACATGGACTTAAGCTCCACCATGTTATCTTTCACCAGCCACGAACGCGATATTTCCTGAGTTGACCCCATCAAACATCGATCAACTCGAGCCACAGCTAGTGCATCTTAGATTATCATCGTTCCACATTCGAATCGCTTCCATTTTCTCAACCAGTTTGCTAATGCAAAGCTTTCCATGTAAACTCAGAGAGTCACCACACGAGTCTTCGACATTACCCTCGAGATAGGAGGGCGGAGTCCGGGGGTGTCCGACGAGTGGACTCGGGGTGGACGCCCGCCGCACCACGGCGGGCGGACCGCCGAACGCAAGGGGGGTAGACTGAACGGAGGAGTAAAGAAGAATTGTATCTTTGGACATGGTGCGACGGTAGGCTGAAAGGTAATGCGCACCTACTTGTAGACCACAATCAAAAACAAATAGCGAGGTCGGGCTAAAGGCACATTGCAGCACAATTCTTAAATTTTAAAATCACGTATTTATTTTTCAACATTGTCGCCGTTATGGCCAACACATTTATCTCAAGTTGTAACAAGGAATTTCATTTCGTCACTTAAAAACTCTGCCCACATTTCTCGAATCCAGGACTTGACAGCTGCCTTCACCTCATCATCCGAGGTGTAATGATTACCCTCGAGGTGTCTCTTGAGTTGAGGAAAAAAATTAAAATGGTAAGGTGCAAGATTGGGGGAATAATGAGGGTGTGGATTCGGTTCGAAGATCAGGTTTCGCAGAGCCTCACCAGTTGCGCGCGAGGTGTCTGGACGAGCGTTGTCATGTTCCAAGATAATTGGCGCCAGGCTGCCTTCGACATGACAAACTCGACCGATATGTTCCGAATAAACTGCGGAAGATGCCGCAGCAATAACTTTCTACGGAGTCCTCCGCTAATATCCATTTCGATGCAACAATTTAGGAGTGTAAAGATAATTCGCCTTGACCGGGATCCAAACCCGGATCCCTCAATATCCAGTCAACGGACAAGCCGGGATTCAAACCCAGACCCCTCAATGTTTAGTTGACGGACATGACATCCGAGTTCGAATCCCGGTCAAGGCGAATGATTTTTTCTCTTTGAAATTGTTGCATCGACCAATATATTTTGCGATACGCTTTTGAGTCATTCGCCGGTCATTTTGATTCAGATCTTCGACGAGTTTGCGATGTTTATCGTCTGTGGCAGTGACCGCTGCGTGTTTCATCTACAACTATGGCTTTTCCAGGCTCGCAACCACGAAATTTTACTACCCATTTATTTACAGTGGAACTATCAACAGCATGGTCACCATAAAGAGCCTTTAAACGACGACGATGAATCTCAGCAGGAGTCGCTTTTTAAGTCACGCCCTTTGACTCGCGTTGACATAGCCCTAGAACACGTCTCTTCCATACTTCCGCTTCTCGAAATACACTGGATGAATGAAACGGCCTCGAACTTGTGCGTGTTGAGGTGGAAAGTTACTTCCACTTGCCACCAGGAGTGCTTCTGAAGGTCATTTTTTTGTGGTCTACAAGCATGTGTGCATCAGTTTTCAGCCTACCCTCGTATGAAGGCAAGCAGGAGTTAGAAATTGCGGAAGGAAGAAATTCTGCACGAGAAACGAGGAAAGAACCACACCATACGTAGCAAATAATAGCCTGGAACCGTCGGAAACCTACCTTGCGGGTGGACTAGGCAGATAGATGGGTAAATCACCTATGGCGAAGATATGACGCAGACACGTTTGGGGCCTCTGAAACAGAACACGTGAGCAAAAAATCAATGGTGCACGTCCTAAAAGGAGAGAGTATCTACTCACGACGTTGCCCAAGATGCTTACCGGGTGTACATAAGAGACATTTATTACGGCAATATAGTATTTCATTAAATTTCAAGTAACTTCAATACCGAGATTAATTTCGATTCTTATAACTTCTCTTAAATCATAAATTTCAATTATGCCAACATTTAGCCGTTATTTTTTCCAAAATCCATATCGAGATCAGGGGCATCGGAAATGAATGGACCGGAGCACATATTGCCGGGCCGTTGCCATGGAATACGTACCTCCCGAGAGAGGCGCATTTGCAGTGCCTTGAAAACCAAAACCATCTTTCAAGAGCCAATGCAATCACTAGAAAAAGAGTCCGCAACTTATATTCTCATGTTTTCGATGAGAAATAGAAGTTCTTTGACATTTGTATAGGAACAAATTTTATCGGTGAAATGTTCTCCAAAATTTATCTGAAAAAATCTTAACGTTATAAAAGCTGGTAGATAAAAATCAACAGTAATTACTCAAAACTTTTTGAACATTCAGCCTTGACGCATGTTGGTATTCTTCACTAAAATTACCTCGTGCTGGATTAATGGTATTTTTTTTAAATAATCGCGTGCAATATGTCCACGTAGATTGAATTAGTCATAATAGAACAGGAGGTAAAAAGTTGTCTCACAAGAAAGTGTCTTTGGACCGATTTCATTCTTGCTTAACGTTAAATAAATTTACTTTATGGCCAGGAAAATGTTTTCATCGATGACGATTGGAAAATTGAATTCAAATTTAACCATACCATTAATATTGGTAATGAATACTTCATAAAATGGGAAAATGCCTCCTCCAAGCCCCACTCTATCAAAAACACCGAAACAGGAAGTGTAAACCTGTTCATTGAAATCAGATACTTACTCTTGTCGATACCGAAGCCGATGTGATTGCCGAATTAGGGCGTGTTCAGCGGCGAGGAGGTACTAATGGAGAAGCATGTGGGGATATTCTATCGTAGCCAAGGTTGGTCTTAAAATGATTACATCTCTTGCGTGAACTGGAAGTTAATTATATTACAAATGTAATACCATTCTGTCATTTCCCCGCCTATCACCCAAATAAGATTAGAGCGATCAATTGTTGGGGCTCACATCCCGTTCCCCTCACCATGAGTTATCCGGAGCTATCGGAGGAGAGTAGCACCGCCATCCGCAGTCCCTACCCCAAATCCCAGTTCCCTGTCTCGCCAAAGCCATGAGCATAGGGGAAGGGGGAATCACAGCCTGATCCCGGCGTATGGGCCTCGTGATGCATACTAGATGCATGCCTGGTTCCCCAGATAACGCAGGATTTGAAGACAGCGGCAGAAGGGACGTCGCGGGCAATAAGCTATGAATTGCATGACATGTAGGGACAATAGATGTCCCGTGGATTTCAAGGAATTCTGCGTTATTTCATGCGAAGTTTAAGTGTGGCAAAATGGCACTGTCGCTTCTCCAATGGCACTGAGGCAAAATGTGCCGCATTTTTCCACATGAATCATAAAAAATATTTCACAGCGTTCTTGATCAAATTATTTCCTGGCGTACGTTGGCGTGTTTGAGTGGTTTACAATTCAGATGACATATGCTCAATATGACACATCATTTTGCAATTATCATTTCCAGGTGGATTACTATTGTAATTTAATGGCTGTAACTAGGTATATGGAAAAATATTGGACATCACTTCTGTAAATAGACGTAAGCACCTACGTTGCATACATGTGAGTGAGTAGCGGTTGCTCGTGATAACTGGAGAAAAGGCGTCATGATACAAAAGATGTGAAGGGCCACTTTAAATGTACCTTAACAATCATAATACAAATTTTAATTCAATGTTTTCACCAGTAAGAGGTGTACCAATAATCAATTCCTTCGCATTTCATCTTCAACAATTTTAGCAGCATTGAAGTGGATCACAGGCGTACAAGTTTATCAAGAAATATTTGATGCTCTCGATCGTATGCCATCTGTTGATCTTTTACTGCCCTCAAATATTTATGAAATCGCCAAGAATAAAAGTGAGATTCGGTGGTATTATGTTGAAAACAAAAGGCAATCGAATTGCGCATTCCCAGTCGCATTACGCTGAAAATTTAATAATCCATAGTTTCGTATTTAAGAGTCAGTGAATAATCAAAACGCGGTTTATTGACGCACTTTATACATTCAGGATTCACTTCGTGCAATTGTTTGATGTCCATATTAAATGTATTTGTAATGGTGGAACGGTGAAACGCGTTGTGCTGTGAAATGAAGTCTATGAAAAATTACAAACTCATTTAATATGAACGGTTAATTGAATTTTCGTAAGAGCCAGTAGCTTATCTGAAACGTAAATAGCAGATGGAGACGCCATTAAAAAATTAGCCATAATACGATGCGCCCTTAGGGGGTTAAATACTGCAAAATGGAAAGGAAAGTGGTTTTGTAAGTATGTATTTTATATTTGGTTAGAATGACTCAAAAGATTTTGATAATACATCCTAAGGTTTTTGGCCAAAAATATTTAAATGCACGAGCTAGCTCTCATTACCGGGCATATCCCATTACGGGGAGAAAAAGGACAAGCGAAAAAGCGGTTACAGCGGTGGAGGATCCAGAAGAGCGTTTGGGGATCGGAGAAATTTGTGCTTACGCGCGTATGCACATGGGTGATCGACTGTGGAATTATTTTCCCATTAGAGGATTACTTTGAGGTACAGAGAAGAAAATATTAGGCAACCCAGGAAGAGGAAGGAATAGGAAAGGGATATTGTACGAAATGAATGGAGGAAAGACTAATAGGGGAACGTAGAGGGGTTTCTTTTATTGTTAAATTTGAATTTTGGTTTCTAGAGATTAAGAGAGGTTTTTTGCGAGTAAGAGAGAATGGTCTTTTGCCTTGGAGTTCATTCAAAACCTATCTTAACAAGTGGAGTACCCAACAAAATAAGCATTTTCTATTATACTCTTACAAATGGTGGATAAGGCTACTTCTTTTAGCACTAAGAAATGGCTACAATGCCAAAACATTAAAAAAATTGAGTAGTCAATCTTAGACAGAGTTTTACCTCGTTAATAATTCAAATTTCTAGCGTTCGCAGTATTTTTCGGCGTAATAACGCAAGTATTATTATCCCTGTTTTATTGAAAATGATGAAATCCGTTGAAATGAAAGTCGTGACAGATCTTCTCATCAGTTCGGTGAAAACCGCCATCTATGGGTTTCCCCAAACAGGGCACCCGGAGAGGTTTTCTTATAAGATTCACCTCATGTCACCATACACGTAATTCTAGGGCCCATCCTTAAATCACCACGATTTCTTCGCTTTCACGTCATTGTGTTCAATAATCGTGTCAGAGAATAGGGTGTACATGGATGGCATGAAGTGAAATGAAGATACCCGAAATTCTAGCATTCAATATGCAATTCTTTAGTAGCTCAGTCCCACGGATGAATTTTCACTGAAATGTAACGATACATAAAGCTTTCAACTCCTCATGCCCACGAATACGATTCAATGAATAACTTTGAAAGTCTTACGGCGACATTTTCTTTTTTCAGAAACTGTTTACAGACAAAGTAAATCCAGGTTATAAAAGTTCTTCAGTCCCACTTTCAAAAACATAGGCAACAGGTAGTGGACGATTCCCAAAAATCCTTCATCCCCATCTCCATGAAAACCTACTTTTAGCTCATATACAAAATATTAAGACAATATTAAATAAAAGTAAAGTTAAAAAAGCTCAACTCTGTTTGTTTACTGATATATTGTCTCATTTATGCAATTCATCCCACTGTAAGAAAAAACATTTTATTAGATCTTATCTTTTGGAAAAACTCGAAACGGACATTAATATATTTTGGCAATAATGGTGTAACAAAAAAGAGATATTACGCTTTTTTGTTATCCAACATAATTGGAAAAATATAATTCGTGGCCTACTATGAAGACAAGCAGTGAAGAGTCATTGTTTTTTGGGAATATTACTCGACTAATAACCTTTGGAAGCGAGAGAAATACGATAAATATTTGATTTATGAATCACACAGTCACAAATGTTATTATTACAAACCAAACTTATATTTCTCTCTCAGGGTCCAAGAGTTCAGAAGGCTTGCCAAATCGCATTGATTTCTTGAATTTATACTGACACTCTTAAAAGACATATCATGAATTATTTTTTAACTATATTAATACTAGTGTTTCCATTAGGGTACCAATAAAATTCTTCTGAAACTGCAAAATTCAAACAGGGTTTAAAAAAATGACAAATAACTAATGAATACCGGACTAAAAGTGTAAACAATATTGTTTCATTGGAATAAAAATAATGCTCAATATATATAATAAATATTAAATCATTTTTCAGGATATCAGGCGGTAATATTCATGCTATTAGGAATAGCAACGGTAATAGCCAGTAATGGCTGTCAAAGAGTAAGGACTAACTGTCCCATGAAGAATATTGGAAATGCTACCCTTCTGCCCAACCCAGAGGATTGCAGCTCCTACTGCGTCTGTGACTGGGGGAGAATCCACACTATGCCCTGTCCCGATGGCCTCGAATTCAACCCAGACCTCAGAGTCTGTGACTGGCCTAGCCGAGCTGGTTGCTCCCAAAAACCCAATAATTCCACTCAACCACCTCCAGTTCGTCCGACTTCTCCACCGATGACAACGGCCGGACAGTCCAATCCATCTCAACCTGGAACCGGAGGATGTGAAATCATGGTCAAGTATTGCCCGGCGGTCGAAGGCAAAGTAGCGACCCTTCTGCCCAACCCAGAGGATTGCAGCTCCTACTGCGTCTGTGACTGGGGCAGAATCCACACTATGCCCTGTCCCGATGGCCTCGAATTCAACCCGGACCTCAGAGTCTGTGACTGGCCTAGCCGAGCTGGTTGCTCCCAAAAACCCAATAATTCCACTCAACCACCTCCAGTTCGTCCGACTTCCCCACCGATGACTACGGCCGGACAGTCTAATCCATCTCAACCTGGAACCGGAGGATGTGAAATCATGGTCAAGTATTGCCCGGCGGTCGAAGGCAAAGTAGCGACCCTTCTGCCCAACCCTGAGGATTGCAGCTCCTACTGCGTCTGTGACTGGGGCAGAATCCACACTATGCCCTGTCCCGATGGCCTCGAATTCAACCCAGACCTCAGAGTCTGTGACTGGCCTAGCCGAGCTGGTTGCTCCCAAAAACCCAATAATTCCACTCAACTACCTCCAGTTCGTCCGACTTCTCCACCGATGACAACGGCCGGACAGTCCAATCCATCTCAACCTGGAACCGGAGGATGTGAAATCATGGTCAAGTATTGCCCGGTGGTCGAAGGCAAAGTAGCGACCCTTCTGCCCAACCCAGAGGATTGCAGCTCCTACTGCGTCTGTGACTGGGGCCGAATCCACACTATGCCCTGTCCCGATGGCCTCGAATTCAACCCGGACCTCAGAGTCTGTGACTGGCCTAGCCGAGCTGGTTGCTCCCAAAAACCCAATAATTCCACTCAACCACCTCCAGTTCGTCCGACTTCTCCACCGATGACTACGGCCGGAATGTCTAATCCATCTCAACCTGGAACCGGAGGATGTGAAATCATGGTCAAGTATTGCCCGGCGGTCGAAGGCAAAGTAGCGACCCTTCTGCCCAACCCAGAGGATTGCAGCTCCTACTGCGTCTGTGATTGGGGCAGAATCCACACTATGCCCTGTCCCGATGGCCTCGAATTCAACCCGGACCTCAGAGTCTGTGACTGGCCAAGCCGAGCTGGTTGCTCCCAAAAACCCAATAATTCCACTCAACCACCTCCAGTTCGTCCGACTTCTCCACCGATGACTACGGCCGGACAGTCTAATCCATCTCAACCTGGAACCGGAGGATGTGAAATCATGGTCAAGTATTGCCCGGTGGTCGAAGGCAAAGTAGCGACCCTTCTGCCCAACCCAGAGGATTGCAGCTCCTACTGCGTCTGTGACTGGGGCCGAATCCACACTATGCCCTGTCCCGATGGCCTCGAATTCAACCCGGACCTCAGAGTCTGTGACTGGCCTAGCCGAGCTGGTTGCTCCCAAAAACCCAATAATTCCACTCAACCACCTCCAGTTCGTCCGACTTCTCCACCGATGACTACGGCCGGAATGTCTAATCCATCTCAACCTGGAACCGGAGGATGTGAAATCATGGTCAAGTATTGCCCGGCGGTCGAAGGCAAAGTAGCGACCCTTCTGCCCAACCCAGAGGATTGCAGCTCCTACTGCGTCTGTGATTGGGGCAGAATCCACACTATGCCCTGTCCCGATGGCCTCGAATTCAACCCGGACCTCAGAGTCTGTGACTGGCCAAGCCGAGCTGGTTGCTCCCAAAAACCCAATAATTCCACTCAACCACCTCCAGTTCGTCCGACTTCTCCACCGATGACTACGGCCGGACAGTCTAATCCATCTCAACCTGGAACCGGAGGATGTGAAATCATGGTCAAGTATTGCCCGGTGGTCGAAGGCAAAGTAGCGACCCTTCTGCCCAACCCAGAGGATTGCAGCTCCTACTGCGTCTGTGACTGGGGCCGAATCCACACTATGCCCTGTCCCGATGGCCTCGAATTCAACCCGGACCTCAGAGTCTGTGACTGGCCTAGCCGAGCTGGTTGCTCCCAAAAACCCAATAATTCCACTCAACCACCTCCAGTTCGTCCGACTTCTCCACCGATGACTACGGCCGGAATGTCTAATCCATCTCAACCTGGAACCGGAGGATGTGAAATCATGGTCAAGTATTGCCCGGCGGTCGAAGGCAAAGTAGCGACCCTTCTGCCCAACCCAGAGGATTGCAGCTCCTACTGCGTCTGTGATTGGGGCAGAATCCACACTATGCCCTGTCCCGATGGCCTCGAATTCAACCCGGACCTCAGAGTCTGTGACTGGCCAAGCCGAGCTGGTTGCTCCCAAAAACCCAATAATTCCACTCAACCACCTCCAGTTCGTCCGACTTCTCCACCGATGACTACGGCCGGACAGTCTAATCCATCTCAACCTGGAACCGGAGGATGTGAAATCATGGTCAAGTATTGCCCGGTGGTCGAAGGCAAAGTAGCGACCCTTCTGCCCAACCCAGAGGATTGCAGCTCCTACTGCGTCTGTGACTGGGGCAGAATCCACACTATGCCCTGTCCCGATGGCCTCGAATTCAACCCGGACCTCAGAGTCTGTGATTATACCAGCCGAGCCGGTTGTTCCGAGATGCCCATCATTGCCTCTTAGCGTCTTGTTCATGTATCCCTACTTTCCCGTCGTACCACTTTTTTCCATTAATTTGAGCCCAACTCGGAAGGATGTTAATCCACGCTCATATTATTTCCGTGCTGCGAAAGAGAAATACCTTCGCATTTACTCTCCTTACGCGATTATATCTATAGTTTTAATTTTGACTTCAGTCTAGTCCATTCAAATCTCTGTCGTTTTAGTCTGATCTCTAAGATGTACTTGAGTATTTCCGACCGTTCTCTTGCATCTCCTAATGCCGTAGGGTAGTCATGGGTGTAATATTTCCTCTAAGAATGGTTTCCTTTTTATTTATTAAAAAGAATATGTATTGGAGTGGTGTTTTAGCTATGTACATTATATAATAATCCCAAACCGTTGTTCAAACCTATATTTAGCAAATAACTTACATCGCATTCTTTGTTGTGCGTGTAATTCAGTTTTAAAGGAAAATCATATTGTATTTTTTCTGCCGTTTAATCTGCCTTTTCCCCTAATGTACTGCTCAATCTCTGGTGTAACCATTAAAGAATCGTTTCATGATAACTATATGGTTAAGGTTTCTTTTGAAATAATTCTTTTAATGAAGGTTTTCCCTAATTTATATTTTTTAAAGAGTCATATATTTTTGAGTAATTTGTGGCTATGAATCATTTAAAAATGTATTTAATTTACAACTGGAATAATACGCTGTATCATGCATTGTAAGCCGTTTTCTGAAGGTGACCCTAATGAATAATTAGGTTCGTAAAATACTATTTGCCTTTAATTAAAGATGCTATTATTTCCTTCCCTTTATATAAATATAAAGGTTCTGTAAGAATAGTTAAATATTTACTTTTTTAAATGATCTTACCAATAACAAGGTTTTACGTATGAGTCCTAATACGGCTGAAATTAATAAGGAATCGACTGATTCTGCTTATTTGCGTTAACTGGAGCTTGATTTCTTCTACGGAAGGAGGAAGGCCGTACGAATTTCGGTAACCTTAATCGCGGCAATGCGTAATTTTCTTCCAGTAGTATGAAACCTGCCAGGTAGGCCCCGGGTATTAAAGATAAGGGATTAATCAATCAAGGGTATTCAAGAAAACGCCAGTGCTGTGCGGAGTACCTCGGGAGCTTAACTGGCAGAAGCACTCGGCAGAACAACTAGGTATTTGGGTTCAACTCCCTGTCAAGGCTATTGATTTTTACACTTTAAAATTGTTGCATGGTATTCTAAGTATTTTAAAGGTAGGTTTTAGGCGGTGACTTACACTATTCACTTCGACGTGTCGTGGTATTTCCTACTTCGTTGTTTATGCCTATCAACAAGCCTTCTCCTTACCCCGCCCACTAGGCCGGCAGTCTCCATTCAATCGCAGCCTCTAACATCACAACCACAACCAATATGCCCTTCATCCACTTTACCTGTTTCCCTTGAATTTACCAAAGGAACTCCCTCTCTTTGCACACCCGACAACACTGCAATTCTCAACGTTCGTCTCCCTCTCTGTCCGACTTATTCCTCCATTCTCCGCCACACGGAACTCTACAAAGCCTCCAAATCTATACTTATCCTCTCATTGCCTCAAATGCCAGTTCTCGCATCCATGAAGCACGACGCTCCGTATCAAAGTATTTTCTTATCTCTTAATTGCTTCTCTATTTGGTAGATAAGTGATTTACGGGGCAAAGTGACGCCCCCGGCCACAGGCTACATGCGTCAAAATGCAGAAACACGAGGCAGTGAAAATACCGTGGACTGAAGATCTAGCAGGGCAGCGGTCCATATGCCAATCATTTTTCGCCAATGATATCGCCACACACTTTCCGGTTGGAAACTGATGCGGCGTGTCTGCAAATATCCGGTACTAACAAGTGGATAGAGATTTCTGTGGTCATTAATTATCATTTGCTGACACTGGTATTTACCACCAAGAACCAAAGGAATCGACGCCTCTCCCAGGAAAATGGAAAAAAATAACACCATGGGATCAATGAATAAGACTAAAAATAACCGTTTAAAAGGCACTTTATTTAGAAATCATTTACACTGACAGAATTATCTTACGCAAATGTTTTCGTAGCAATGCATTGACAAGAAAATTAATAACAAACACATAGTAACAACCAGGTATCAATAAATTTGACAACGGTAGAGCACTAAAAAGAGAAATATTTTTAAGACCTACAGAGCAAAGAAATTACCATAATTGACCAATTAAAACGCTTGGGATGATGAGGGTAGCCACGAGGTCCACTTCGTACACCTCCTGCACTTGTAAGATATAATGTTGAAGGTCTGGAATGAATAATAGGCGTCCCACTTATTTTTAGGGTTTTCCTCGTTATTCCCTCGCACAAAACATTTTCTGCAAACGCCCGATAAGTTATAGTATCTCGCACACCATACCCAAGCAAGCACTAAGTGTACTTCTCGGGTGATTTTTAATGGAAGTAAATTACTTATTGGGGAGATGCCGAGAAAGTTACGTAGGCATATAGTCCGAGAAACTCTCGGATAAAATAAATATAAGAAATTGGACAATAACGCAGACGAATCATAAACTCTGATTTGAACTGACAAAAATTTAGAGTTTAAAAGACGTGCACCCCAGTTTAGATATTTCCATGCTATCATTTGGAAGGCCATCTTCTTTTTTTAAAGCCTGCCTGACGCATAATCAATTTTCAGCGGCACATTCGCCCTGTGTTCATACCTCGGGCAACGCTATGAAGACGAAGGTGGTAGTTTGATTTTTAAAGTCACAAAACGAATTAAACTGTTAAAAATTCAAGTTTGGCTGGCAGTCTCTCTGTGAGAAGGAAAATCTCTCGGGGAAAATTGGCGGAGTTGCGGGTTCGCCACGGGCGCAGAAACCGATCTTCTCCGGGACACATTGCCAAGGAAGGCAAATTGCGTGCATAATGGAAGGAGTGAGAGAGTCGCATTATGGAGCCAGCAACTTGCTCTCGTCTCAACTCAATTATTCCCTTCTTCATGTGGTATTCGTGACTTCAGGACGACTCTCTTCCTTTCTCCACCCCGCATATCCAACATCCTCTCGCTGCCTTCAACAGTCCGCGACCTTTGAACCTTTCCTCCACCCCTTGAACTGTCCTCCTCGCACTTCCCCCGGCGCCTTCCTCTTTCTACCGGCCCTAACCTCAGTGTGTGTCTTCGCCTCCATCCAATCGATTTTCGGTCCGTCGTCACACCCAATAAGTCTCCATCCAATCCAAGCCACTCATTTAGTCACAAATACCAGGTTTCACATCCATTTGGCACTGTACTCCATTACTGTCTGCACTATAATGTTTACGTTAACTTTTCACCTTAAGAATCCTATTACTTTTGCTTTCTTGCCTCATCCCATTTCACTCCCATTGCTCCTGTAAGCCACTCAATTAAAACTGCGATCCTCTGGCCGTTTGACTGATTTGAGTGATTGATCAATTGTAAATATGACGTCATCACCCCGCCGCCGATTTTCATTCCCAATTGTGGCAATTCCGACGCCAATCTCAACATCTCCACTCCTCGGAATATAATATAATATATAATATAATTCTTTAATACGCACAATGATTCATGAAATATTATAATACAGAATTTGACACACATCAAACCTCCCTTCTCAGTACATTCTAATATAAAATGTGGTGGTGGTCTGTAATATACTTTGGCGATGTAACACAACGATAACCAATCAAAAATGGACGGCGAGAAATATTATTTCTTTTGAGTAAACTAAACAAAATTACCCAGAGCATGAGTTTATATTCATTAATTTCCGTCCGTTTATTATTTATTAAAAATTTTGAAATGACCAACTGTTCGTTATAACTGAAATATCACGAAATTTATTGAGCTGAAGTATAGAAAGGCGGCTGGAACTTGGAATGGCGGTTTATTTCAACATCGGATTTGGAATTCCAAATTAAAATTCCAATTTAATCAATGACGGGCGCCTCCGCGGAGAAAATTGTGGCAATATTCATCTTTCTAAATCAATGGATCGGTTTAGAATCGGAAAGGGATAATTTTTGTGGATATATTATTATTATTATTATTAAAAATACACATGTGCTGATAGACATTGTCAGGTGGCACACATATAGGGGTGCTATGATAGTTAATATTACTGCCCTGGATGAAATGCGAGGAAAAGTAACCAGATTATATTCGATTTTTGCAAGATAAACTCTAACACCCAACGTATTACAGACATTTCAAAAATCAGTCTTTGGGAGGAACTTAAATAAGATCGCAGATAGTTTGCTTCCTTTTTTAAGGAGTCATGTCCCCATGACCTTAATGGCCATTAGGCAAATTGGCCCCTTGGGCGCTTTGCTTGAAAATGAAAATAAACGAGGTCAGGAGCCTTTCCTTCGGACGCCCAAGGCCGGTCAAGGCCACTCACGGAGGTCCTCTTCCCTGGTTTTCCTCTCCTCATGACTAATCTCGCGCCCCCGTCGAGTCGGCTGTTTAAGAGATGGGGCAAAAGCGTCACAGCTGCACGGCGCCGGGCAAAGCGTGCCGCGGGCGTGAAAGGTTTGGACGCAGCGGGAAGACGCTCTGAAAGCGCACGGCTGCACCGAATGATCCAGAATGAGGACGTGGGCCCTCTTCGAACACGTCGAGACCCACCCCTCGTAGCGAAACCGCGAACGGTGTTCTCATCTTAAAGCATCCGTGCGCAATCACGTGATTCCAGAGTTGTAAATTTCTGAACATAAAAACGTCCGAGGATTTCTTGCTTTCGACGTAGACAACCATTAATTTTTTTATATTAATTCAAGTCAATTAAACGGCGCTTTGCTATAGAATTAAATAAATAATATTTAAATGAAGATTTCATCTTATAATTAAATATCACTGTTACGGGCGTATTCCCTCGCATATTGCTCAATTATAAGCGTGGATTATTATAAAACATAACATATACAATTATAATAACAGTAATCATTTTCTAATCACAATAAAACTTCACTAATTTACCAGCAAATAATTATGTCTAGCCTTCAGCGCACCTTTTTGCAGAAATCATAGAAATAATTCCTTCATCTATTCACTTTATATAAACAAGGCGTTCTAATTATTTCCATTATTTGTCACCAACCTCTCCAATGTTTTATCCCAAAGTGGACGCTGAATCACCCTATAGCAATCGAAAACGGGCCATTTGGGGCCAGATCACATCTCATACAGATTTTGAATCCTGTTACAGGAATTCACTGCAGTAACTCATTCTTCCACACGTTGGAAAAGTTGCTTCGTTACAGCTTCATCTGAATTCAGGTCAACAATCGTTTCAGAGAATGATTTGAAGCGATCCATATTGTAATGAGCTGCTTCCTTCGAAAATAAGAAACTGGAAGACTATTGTAGAGTTCACTTTTTTTTGGGTCTCCGATCCACCTCCCGCGTGCTCCGTGTTCCTTTCGGTCCTGAGTCGGTTGCTCCGTCGAAAGGTTCCCTTGAATGAGATTGGTGCTTACGCTGAAAGGGAATGTCGCGTCCTGCTCAGAAACAAGGGCAGCAATCGTTTGTTTTCTTAGGATAAATATGGGATTCCTATGTCGCGCTTTTCAAATAGTTACGAAAACGCACGGAGCATGCCGTGTGGCATATGAAGGCCCTCTTCGGGAATCACCCTAACTGGTGCTTTCTTTTTTGTCTCAAAAGTAAATTTAGCCTAAACCCCTTAATAGGGTGCAGAATGTTTCCCTAATAATAATGAAGAGGAAGCCAAATGCCGAAAGAAGCCCGGCGAGGATGTTGTGGGGATGGAAATCTATGTGAGATTAATATGAAAGGAAAAGGAAATGATTGAGGTAGTTCCTTTCCTTGTGCCACCTGCGGTCCCCCGGAAAGATCCTTAACCCGGAAGAGCATAACGCTTTGGGGTAGCTTAGGGTGCCCAGAGAGGCTTGCCCGGGAATCGAACGGGGGCCCTTCGGTCAGTATAGACCTGAGCTCGGACCTCTTGACTACCACGTCTCTCGCGGGGCTTAGATGAGGACTAAATAAGAAGTAGTTGCGAAGTTTCAATGCTTCAGAATATGTTAAACAATGTTACTAGTGAAAAGTGGGCATTAAGGATAATACAGGAGAGAAAATATAAGAGAACCAGAATGCTATGGGCATCTACGAAGAATTAACGGTTGCAAGAAAATCAAATTGGAGAAAACGAGGAAGACGGAGAGCGAGAGGAATGCAGGCAACTCAGAACTCAGCGGCATCCACGACATTTGCTGAATCGGATCCACACGGAGAAGGGCGCGCGATGTCTGGAGACAAGGAAAACGAAGTCAGTTTTCGCCGTCTAACTTTGAAAACCGGCCAAAGCCTGTATCACCACACGTCCCTCAAATCGCAAGTCAGGCAAACTTCATGCGACACAATTTGGAATATTTTCAACCAATAAGGCGAAGAAAGGTGTGAGAGGCAACAGCAATATTACAGCGCGTGCATTAAGAGACGACACGAGAAGATAACTAGGATTGCGAATCTAAACTCGGGAGCTCTTGAAGTGCTACTGCCGGTAATCACTCCCCGTTTACTATTATTACGTCCACAGTGTTTCATGTGAAATGGAGATCTCTGGGTTGAAAATCTACCAAATAAGTTCGTGACAGGGTATGTCATTACTCGAACCACGTAGTTACATTGCGGATGCATCGAGAAATCTACACCCATCGCAACGACATCTATTCGCCCCTGGACTCACTCACGCGCCTCGTATATCCGAAAGGAGAAATCGCCTTCAAATCCACCTTTCTCGATATATTGGACATAAAAGTCACATCCATGCACGTTAACACTTTATGAAATGAGGGATTTTGGTACGTACTGCTAGTTTCAACGCTTAGTCGTCATCATCAACTTGTCTAATTTGTAACTGACGATGACGCCTAAGCGTCGAAACTAGAAGTACGGACCAAAACAAAGAGCAGTGGAAAAACACATTGTTGCCTTCATTAGATGGACATGAACTTCCACAAAGGTGAGGCAGGAGCAAAACACTTCCTGAATGGCGGAACCACGTGGAAACGTCTGCGGGTAGTACAGACGCTACAGTTAGGAAGATCCCCACCAGAGTGGCTGCCCGTCTGTCGGTGCCCGGGGGCCGGATCGTGTACCTGAGGCGAACGCCCGCTCCGGGGAACATAAATCCATTTTGGAACAAATTTAACAAATCACTTCCCTTGAGACTCCCGTCTATCCATAGCGAAGATATCCGAGGCACAGCCTTTTTACCGTGGACCGATCGCAATGCCTATCAACCGCAATCCGAGTGCACCTCCTGCCCCGAGGAATTCCCGAGGCTCCACGTAGCTAAGCGACAAGG
Organism: Hetaerina americana; assembly: GCF_022747635.1. Taxonomy (NCBI): domain Eukaryota; kingdom Metazoa; phylum Arthropoda; class Insecta; order Odonata; family Calopterygidae; genus Hetaerina; species Hetaerina americana. The sequence goes on along the minus strand of NW_027286786.1, from coordinate 5,677,487 downwards.
CCCAAGCCACCGAGGTCACATGCATCCCTCGCCTACCTGTCCCTAGACCCACGTTATTGAACATCACAAGTTGTGAGTATCCAGTAGAGATCACGAATGCCGGGAACCGACGAGAACAATTATCGAGCCACCGAAAATAAAAATTATTGCTAAGGGTCGTCTAAACTGCATTTTTAAATCCATAACTTTCTTGAATAGCTGTTGGCAACACATGACCTACCATGATCTATTTATTTAGCCTTAGTCCGAAAACAGTACTTCTTTGGCCTTTACATCGGGCTATTAACAATGAGAACAATAGAGACGACTGCATACACCTAAGCCCTAGGTTGAGGAAAACCCAACCATGCGGGACCCGAACCCTTGGATTGGCAGACGAGGACGTTACCCCGACACCACCGAGGTTGGCAATCGTAGCAGATCTGCATGAAGATGAATTGCTCAAATGGCATCATCAGTAGGCATCACAAACCTAAACACTTCACTCATCGACGCATTAATCCAATCGTGGTTAGCGTGAATCCCATTTCCGCAAGTTTCGATGCACGACCTACTGCCTTCGTGGAAGTGGTATGTCCGAGGGGGGTCGCATTTCATTGCATGCATCACCGTACTTGACCACGGAATGGGTCGAGTCGTCCACACATTCATTCCGGCGGGGCGCTCACTGTGATTGCGCGAGAGGACACCGAAACGACACTCCACTCGGTGCGACCCGGGCTCCAGGGGTCGGGGGACTCGGTGACGGCGGCCGGAAGCGGGCGAGCGAGTTGGGCGCGCGAGTAGCCGCCCCGGGAAGGGAGAGAGAGACCGCCCGGCGCTGGGCGCGCACCTTTGCCCAACTCGAGCGGAGTGATGACTGATTACCGCGCCTCGCTCTCGCACCCAGGAGCCGCGGACGTCCCCCCCCCCCAGCCCCTCCGCCGCTCAAGGGGGCCACACCTCTTCCGAGGTGTCGAAACGCGATTTCTCAGATAAGGACAGAAGCGTATAAAAGCGCAACTCCCGGGTCCCGGAGGACTATTGGCATCGTCCCCGCGAAAACCAAGGAGGATCGCAAGGAAGAAAGACTTAGAGGCATCTTGGCAGCGAGGACACATTGGGGAGTCCTCTCTCCGTCTTCCGTTTCGCGAGCAAGTGGTGGAGAAGACTCGTGAGTTCCTGCCGACTATGGGAGGTAGGTCCAGCATTCCCGCGTTAGGTTGGTCCCCGCATCCGCTTTCCGTTTCCCAGGGCGCCAAAGGGCGAAACGAGCGTCGTGGCCTCGACCCACTGCTCTGGGTGTACTGCTTGCTCCCCCGCTCCCGGGGGGAGACCCTGGGCCCACCGTAGGGGGTGCTCCCCCGACCGCCCACTCCCCTCGCTGACCGGGACTTCATAAGGAAAGATGTCTCGTTCTCCCGATTCACATTTCAATCAGAAGACATTGCTTCGCTTCCAGACCGATTTAAGTGAACGACCCTCGACAGTTTTTCGATTTGCTGTCCGAAATTTTCCTCCGATACCAATGGATACATTTCCGAGAAATGTTAAAGTCTCTTTTCAACAGTTGCGAAGTGAAGCGTTCGTACGAGAATTTGAGAAACACTACATCGCATCAACAACGTGCGCGGGGAGGCGCAAAGGAGAAATGGTCACAGCTTTATGAAAATGCTTTATTAAAGTGCCGCGTCCAGGGAAGGTGAGGGAAGTCGTGGCAGAAAGAACTGACCTTTCTTAACGCCGCGCACATGCCATTTAAAAAAATTATGATTTTAAACAATAATTGCGTAAATAATTACGAAACTGCGTTAACGTTTTTCGATAAATGTGTATCGTAGTTGATTTAAAAGTGAACTTTAAACGTATAAACTAATTAAATTATTACGATGCCCGATAGTGAGATGAAGTCATCCCTCATAATGTGAACATTTTTAATTTGATAGTAGATCATTACAAACAGAACTGGCAACCTTTTCCACTGGATGCCGCCCGTGTGGAATTGCGAATTTATTTTGACTTAACAACCATCTTGAACAGCAGAGCACATCATCTCACTTGAGGTGGAAGAGAAATCCAGACGTTTCTCTGGCAGCCAATTGAGAAAGAAACATGCCACATAAATCCCAATTTACGTTTAATTATAAAGAAAGTCAAAACGCCACTCATCTATAGAAGAGTGATTGAGGGACCATAGCATTTCGGGTAGTAAATGAATGCTTGAAGTGTTGGAGCCAGTCGCGAGCAATCCCGCAGTCACGGCGAGTGTGTCCCGGTTTCGGAAGGAGAGCCGCCCGCAGAGAGGAGGTCTACTCGGGGTCCGGGGCCCACTTGGAGTCTTCTTCCCTCTTCACGAAATTCAGAATCACGGTTCGTGAATATTATAAAAAGGATCAGCGGAGGGGTCGGAGGTGGCGAAGCGTGCGAGGATTGAGTACGGGGCATCTGAAAGGTACTCCCTCTTCCAATCCATTGGTCGAGCGACCAAGCCCACTTGAGCCAGCCTGTCTTTCTACTGGATCGAACTATTTACACAAAATGTCTATTTTCATTGAATATGCCTCTATAGAAAAATATAGTCATACAAATGAGGTCCAGAGAGCTCATTGGATCATTAAAACAACGACGTTTGGGCTCGATTAAATCGTTTATTATTCTGCAAAACATCTGCGCGAATTATTCTTTCAAAATTTCCATATTCATATGTATTTCGCGAACTGACCTCGCCCCCTAGTCTTGATCAAACATTCATCATATTAGTGGTAACTACACATTCTCATTAAGTAATCACTAATAATTTGTTGCTAACCTGAGCGGTTGTGGATAGAGAGATTGAGATCTCCGACCGGGAGGTGACGGGTTCAAGGTCGAGGGTCGACTGACCAGGTCCTCTTCTGCTGGCATTCATGATTCGACGCTCTGGAGAACGGAAGGCATGCTAAATAATTGGCGAGAGTCTCCCAAGTGACGCTTAGGGAAGAAGCCCTTCTTAACGCCGCGTGCATTTTGGGCATGCCTCTGCGCTTGTCTCACTAAACCAACCGTTCATTCGATCCAAGTGGTGTGGAATATAAGTATTCACTCATTAAAATCAACCGTACATCGACGCCATGACGTGCCTCGCTCACAGTCATTCGAGTAAAATACTCGAATCAATGAAAAATTCGACCAATAATTTGGTACGTTTCAGTCTGTGCCGGAGCATCGCAAACTCCTATTTCCCACGCTTAGCTACCACATCCAGATGGGTCGCTCGCTGCCCAGGTCAACTTTGTTATTTTCATCACTTCAAAAAGAGGGAACGGCGCTCGAAATGGGCGATTTCAATCATGTGTCCTGCTCTTGCAATCACGATTATTGCGGGAAATCGGATTTCTTTAATAAGGATTTTCCCTTTTCAATCCCATTCCATGGATCCTACCAAGGTTATGAGTGGAAGAGAATCATTTGTGCATGGCCAGCATCAGGAAAACCCACAAGATCTGCGCTGTTCTATTGGTTTTCGTCTTGTATTTTCTAGTCATGCACCATGTGACCCTCCCATCCTGAGAATTCCTCCACAAGTTACGGATTTTAAGCGTCGCTCGACGAATTATGAGATTCAGCTCTCCACTGTAGCTGATTCACAAATTAAATCCCCGAGCTGAGGATCCGATTTCAACGAATATTGCTTGCTCGTAATTGCTTGCTCTAAACCTTTTGCTATCAAATTGTCCTGCTGCCCATTTTGTTGCACTATCATATCAAGTTTTTGATTACATATCCACTATCAAATATTTAATTGGTTACCGTAGCATCGGAGGCGGGGAGCACGCTTGATCGAACACTAAACTGTTTAATTCGTGGAAAAAAGAAGTTCCGGTGTGAAGGAGTGAAAATGTGTCGGGCCGATGCGACTGACAAAGCCATAGCACACGCGCTCCACTCGTTTCGCGGTTGACAGCGGAGATTTGACGCACAGTTACCGAGGTCACTCCTTTTCTTCATTCCTACTCCCAACTTTTTCCCGAAAAACGCGACACAATCCACTGCTCTTACTCTCTCATGTGTTTGAAATCAATCTGATGAGGTCATTTTATGAAGATCATCTCTCGTCATCGTCTTCATCCAATGGTGCTCTCTATCGCTCCCACCAACCAGCAGACGCTTCCTCTCACTATCTTTCCCAAAAGAAAAGATACGTTTCGCTTCAAATGACACTTGACAAGAAACGACACTTCAAAAGGTTTTAAGTGAAAACCTCGAAACCATAAAATTCCTAAAAGAAGTCTTCTTCTGGGGTATTTCAACGTGGAAACCCTAATTTCTTTCCGCCGCCCAACGGTCTGTGTCGCGCGGCAGTTATTCTCACGCTAATCGAGTCGAGTTCGGCGGCTAACGCCTCCTCCCGGCCGGCGAGGGCGAACGAAGGGTCTGCCCATTTTATACGCGGCGCTAACCGACCGACTTCAGGTTCTGCGGGGCTCATTTCCACTTTCTCATCCCTTCGCAAACCCTCCATGTCACGCATTTATCAGTCCTATCAATATCATCAACCAGACACCTCTTTCCTGGAAAAAAGCGACTATTCGGCGAAGAAAATGCCCTTAACTGCAACTACTGATCAGAGCCATTGCGTGATTCCACTGAAGGAGTGAAAGGTTTTCTCAGAAAAAAAATAATTTTTTGATTGACAAGAATACGTACACTGAAATGTAATTAAACTTTCCAATCTCTTTAAAAAAGCTAATGAATGCTACAGTTGTCCATTCGGATTCTATTTTCTACCGCAATGACCCATTGATTTTCTATTCAGGTATTTACTATTCAGTTTTAAGATGCATGATACATTATTTATGCCTTCTTATCCTGCCCTCCGAGGTGGAAGGGCATGTGCGTTCCGATGACCCCTAGAGCTCTGCTGGCGGGAATAATAATAATTGCTCCTGGAAGGGTCACCCATGCCATATAGGTCGAAGGTTAGGAGCCAGACGAAAGGTAGTCAACGCAGCGTCTGTTCCTCAGTGAGGCGGCTGCAATGGCGTCTGACCCCAGTGGGGCGGCCAGTAAGTGATGGTGTCACGTTATAAACACTTTTGAGGAAGGCAACGGGAAACCACCTCAATTATCATTCCAAAGGTAAAAATGATGGTCACTACAGAGATTTTGAGTCCTGGGACCTACGGGGCTCAGCCCAATCGGCCGTGTGTCGTGCCCGGCAGCGGGGGAGGCAAGGCTTCCGCGGTCGTCAACCACGAGACATTTGCAAGGGAAAACCGGAAGTAGCAGGATAGAAGACGCAGGGGAAGAAGACTAAATTAGTTATAATAGGAACGTAGAATGTAAGGACAATGATGAGGACAAGGAAATTGGAGAATTTTAAGCGAGAGATGGAAAGGGGTAAAATAGATATTTTAGATCTGTACGAGATGAGATGGAAGGATAGCGGGGATTACTGGAGTGATTAGTATAGAATAATATACAGCGGCGGGGACGAGAGCCAACTAGGGGTTACCATGGTATTAAATAAAGAGACAGGAAGAAGCGTAGTAAATATATAACAGGTAAGAGATAGAATATTACAAGTAAAGATAAAAGCAGAACCGACGAACTTCATTATTATCAGGTATACATGCCGCCGAGCAACCATACCGAGGAATAGGCCGATAGGATATACGATCAATTAGAGGACATAATCGTGTGTGTTCCTGCAGGGAAACATTTGGTAGTGATTTGAGATTGGAATGAGACGGTTGGCGAAGGAAGAGATGGTGATGAGATGGGGGACTACGGTTTAGGCACGGGGAATGACCGCGGGGAGAAAGCAGTTGAGCTTTGCAGGAGACAGGGCTTAGTCATTACCAACACTTGGTTTAGACCCCATAAAAGACGCAGTTTTACACGGAAAATGCTAGGTGACTCAGAAGAGTATCAGCTAGATTATATCCTGGTTAGACATAGGTTTAGGAACAGTGTGAAAAATTCGCACAGCTTCCCGGGAGCGGATGAGGACTCCGACAACAATTTATGTGTTCTGAAATGTAGCGTCCGTATCAAAAAGATAAGGCACGGCCGGCAAGTTAGAAAATGGAATGTAGAAGCATTAAGTGGATTGAAAAGGAAGGAGTACGAACTGGCTGTAAAGGAAATCATGGAGGATGGTAAAGGGCTTAGTACTATCGAAGAAAAATGGGAAAGTATCAAGAATGGGTTGTCTAAAGCCGGAAAAGACACTATTGGAACCATTGACGCGAAAAGGACTAGGAAACCATGGATCACGGATGAGATGACTACGAAGATGGATAAGCGGCGAAAATGGAAGAATGTAAACACAGAGTTAGGCAAAATGAAGTACAAAGAGTTAAACAATAAATTGAGGCGAGCAAAAAATAAAGCAAAAAAAGCGTTATGGAAGACGCAGTGTGGGGACATGAAAAGTTTGCAGAGGAAGGGTGGAATTGGTGCGCTGTACAGCAAAGCTAAATCTTTATCGGGAAGTAAGAAAGGAAGATCTATGGTAACAGTTAGAGATAAGTCAGGTAAGATAATAGTTGACGCAGGAAAGATACAAGAGATGGAGGTAATATATAGAACAACTGTATATTAAAGAACTTAGACCAACAAAGTTAGACATAGAAAAGGAACATGACGTAGAGGAAGATAGCTTAGGTCCAGGGATACTCGACCATGAGATAGAAAGGTCATCAAGGGAGATGAAACTGAATAATGCCGTGAGGGTGGAAAACATTCCTGCGGAGCTATTGAAATGTTTAGCAAAATGTGAGAGGAAAAGGCTATATGGGCTGATTCGAAGTGTCTATGAGGAAGAAATCTGGCCGGAAGACTTTGTGGGATCACTGTTAGTTCCTATTCCGAAAAAGGTAAAGGCTACGTCATGTGAGGACTACAGGACAATAATTTTGTTAGCGAACGCAGCTCAAGTTGTTCTAAGGATCATAAAAAAAAGGATAGAGAGTAGGGCAAATGATTACTTAGGGGATGGTCAGTTTGGGTTTGGGAAGGGGAGAGGTACGCGTGATGCCATTGCAGTAATGAGATTGTTAATCGAGAGGAATATAGAACACGACCAGGAGGTATTTGCCTGTTTCGTAGATTTGGAAAAAGCGTTTTATATTGTGTATTGGGAAAAACTAATGAGTATTCTGCAGAGATTAGGAATAGATTGGAGGGAAAGGAGGCTAATCCGCAACCTGTACATATTTCAGACTGCTCTGGTACGGGTAGGAAACGGGGAGTCCGGATGGGCAGTGTTAGGAAGGGGTGTAAGGCAGGGTTACCCATTATCACCGTTGCTGTTCAATCTGTATGCAGAGGAAATGATCAATGAGGCATGGGAAGAACTGGAGGTAGGAATGTAAGAGGGCGGGGAATTGGTAAAATCAGTTAGGTTCGCTGATGACCAAGCTTTAGTTTGTCCGTCAGCCAAGGGGTTGCAAGCATTGCTGAATGAATTGGAAATTCAGTGCGACAGGTATGGGATGAGAATCAATATTAATAAAACAAAGGTTATGCGATATTCTAGAAAGAAAAAGGCTAAGCTAAACATTAAAATAGGAGGGCAAAAACTAGAGCAGGTAGAGCAGTTTACGTATTTTGGAAGTGTTTTGGACCAACACGGTCAAAGTAGTAGGGACGTAAGGAGAAGAATTGCTCTAGGCAAAGAGGCTTTCACAAGGAGGAGGGAGTTTATGACAGGGACGTTGAGTAAGGATGTTAAGAAAAGACTCTTAAAAACTTTCATATGGAGTATGTACGGCGCGGAAGCGTACGCAAACGTGGGTGTGGAGAAGAATGAAGGTAAAATGGATAGAGAAGAAAACAAATGAGGAAGTACCTTTATGGTGGGCGAAGAGAGGGGTTTGTTGGGAGAAATCCAATGAAGGCATGAAAAGTGGATGAAGGGGGTATTTACCGGCAGAGGGATATTGAAGACTGTAATTGAGGGGAGAATGTTAGGCAAACGAGGAAAGGAAAGGAATAGGATAGGGATGTCGGACGGGATGAAGGGAGGAAGAAAGTACTCAGAGATGAAGAGGGACCTGCTTTAGAGTAGGATATTATGTTTTGCTAGATGTCACAAATTATTTAATTAGTAACTATGTCCATTCAAAAACCTACTTTAACCGGTAGATTACCTAATAATAATAATAATCCTGCCTTCATTAATAATTGCTGATATACGCATACAATGATAAACCTCCGTAAGGGAGGTTAATGAAATGGCACGCCTCCCCAATAACCATACTGGTAGATTTTACCACCTAACTCTTTTTTCTCCTTCTCCCCTCTTGGATTTATTTCTGGTTCAGCTTATATTTTTTTGACTAATCTTTGATTTTTTGGTAAAGATTTTTCCTTCCACTTCCCGACAGAGTTAGCCCCTCTCTGTTAAGCTCACCAAATTCAACTATCCTCTGTAATGTTTCCACACCCTAGCCCTGCGTCTTCCACTACGATTCTTTAGCCCTGTTTGGTCTGCGCTTCACTTCATCGTTTCACTCTTTGTACTTCCATCTATCATAGTCTCTTTTAAATTCCTTCACTTCCAATTCACGTTTATCTTTTTTATCATCTACATAATAGGCTGCAACCGCTGCAAGGGGACAAATATCATCCGTATCTATGGTTTCCTAATAAACTCTTCCAGCGCTTTCGTTTGCCAATTTCGATATTCCTTTTGTCCCAATATTTCTTCTTACTCGACTCCTTTTCATCATCACTCGTGATTTTGTCCCCCCCCTGGCACACTTTTCCCGTGGTTAATGCGATTACATTCCATTTGATAAACCATTTCCTACGTATCTTGCATGTATTTTTAAACATAAATTATCGATACCAAAGAATGTTTTAGTCTTTAGGAAAACCAATAATAATTGAAAAAATCAATGTGAAAGCGTGCTTAACTATTACAGAAGTACATGCAGTGCGCAAACATGGCGAATTAAATGAAAAAATAAAATATACATGCATAAGATTTCCGTGCATTACAAAACCGTTATGGGTGTCATTGAAATATGAAAGATTCTACACTTCACGATTCAAAAGGCCTACTTCTTAGAACGCCCTTATTTCCTACCACTCGTTTTAAAAAGATCACGCAGGTTCCTCAAGGTTCTTCCAAGGGATATTTCGAGCTGGAGAGCTGTGAAAAAAATATCAGGAAAAAAATCGCCTAATCATATTATTACTTAAATTTGTTGAGATATTCCGTCAGAAAGGAGGACACATCTAGTTGATGAAGAATGTATTCATCAAATGGAAGTGGATTTGGCCGACGATTGTTCCTCGATGCAATAATTTCGATGGTGAATTGCAACCGCAGTTTTATGCTCAATTGCAAGCATTTGATTAATTAGTATAGTTATTATGGCAAATGACCATATTTCATTTCCGCACCAAAAACAATTAAGTGATGAAAATAAATTTCTAATGCAAGTTAACATATTGCTATTCACTCCTAGATGACGCTCGATAATATTATTGTGAACCACAAATATTTTCAGAAGGGATACGTCTGCATAAAGATGCCAAACTCACACACATTCAATCCATTCTTCAGTACGGAAGGAGTAATAATGAAAAGTTCCCTTTTAATCCGTTTAACTTAGCATGTCTCAATAAATTACTGGGCCATGGAACGAAAAAACAACTAAATGCACATTAAACTATTATTAAGTACGTAGATCTAATACGTCAACATATTAATACACATAGTACACATAGATCTTTGTTACGTTTTGAGAGTGTGTGAATAGATTCATAATCATATCTTCACAGAATATAACTTCATGTATCAACATACCTATATTTTACATCTGGATTAACTATTTCATTAAATCTATGTTAGAAAAGGGAAACACCCGATCGTAAGATAGAACTGTCATCTCTCCTCTAACCTTCCATTTAAGAAAGTAGTGGGTTACGCCAGGGTTCATTTACATATTTAAATCGTTTTTCGAATTTTCCGGATTTGTGCGTTAGTCTGTACGTTTATAGCCTTAAAGAGAAACATTTAAAATTAAAAATCCAGCGATTAGGATAATCATTAAACGGGATACGATTGCCAATTCACTTACACCAAGAATTAATTAGAATTTGTAACAAGGTAGAGCCCGTTCACACCAAACCATCAATGCGGAGGATCCGAGGCTCATATCCGAGTCAAGAAAATATTTTCCACTTGTGATATGTACTATTCCGCCTTCCCCACCTATCCCGTGTTTTTCTTCGAGATGCCTCCCTTTTCCATACATTTTTCCTTATAATTAAAAAATGCATAAAATTACAATTGAAGTTATTTAATTGCAGAAATATAAATATCAATAACCGAAATTCTCTTTCCAATTACAGGAATGCAAAACAAATATATAACGGCTGCAATAGCATTCTCAATTGCATTTGCTTCAATATCAAGCACAGCCTCAATTAGGAATGGAGAAATTGAATGCCCAAAAGAAATAAAAGGAAAATCAATTTTCCTAGCAAATCCATATGACTGCAAAAGTTATTATCATTGTTTCTGGGGAAAACAAACACTACTGAAATGCCCGGCCGATTTGGAGTTTAATGCAGCCGCAAAAAAATGCGTAAACAAAGAAGTAGCAGGATGTATAATAAAAGAAAGGAACTTTTTCATAAATCATAATAAAGAAGAATTAAGGGAAACTGAATTATGCAAAAACGTGTCGTGTCCCAACTACGAAGGGCAATCGTCAATATTGGCAAATCCTGAAGATTGCGACTCATTTTGCATATGCACATGCGATGGAGCATTATATATGAAATGCCCATATGGCCTACATTACAATAAAAATGAAAAGAAATGTGACTGGCCATACAACGCTGGCTGCGACTCTACAGCAGTGTCTACACAAGCACCAACTAAATTACCAGCAGGAAGCTGCGATGAAGTAAAGCCTCTTTGCCCACCAAACAATGGCATAAATGCCACTCTACTTCAAAATCCTTCCGACTGCGGATCCTACTGCGTCTGTGACTGGGGCAACGCCATCTGGATGCCCTGCCCAAGCGGACTCGAATTCAACCCCAAACTACACGTCTGCGACTACCCCTCGAGCGCGGGATGCAGCGGCGGCGGTGGTGGAGGCGGCGGAGGCTCCGGCGGCCAAAGCACCATCCTCCCCATAACCGTAACTCCTCGACCTGGAAGCAACGGTTGTGACAAGGTCAAACCCCAGTGTCCTGCGGAGAACTCCGGCGACGCCATCCTCCTGCCAAACCCTGACGACTGCGGATCCTACTGCGTCTGTGACTGGGGCAACGCCATCTGGATGCCCTGCCCAAGCGGACTCGAATTCAACCCCAAACTACACGTCTGCGACTACCCCTCGAGCGCGGGATGCAGCGGCGGCGGTGGTGGAGGCGGCGGAGGCTCCGGCGGCCAAAGCACCATCCTCCCCATAACCGTAACTCCTCGACCTGGAAGCAACGGTTGTGACAAGGTCAAACCCCAGTGTCCTGCGGAGAACTCCGGCGACGCCATCCTCCTGCCAAACCCTGACGACTGCGGATCCTACTGCGTCTGTGACTGGGGCAACGCCATCTGGATGCCCTGCCCAAGCGGACTCGAATTCAACCCCAAACTACACGTCTGCGACTACCCCTCGAGCGCGGGATGCAGCGGCGGCGGTGGTGGAGGCGGCGGAGGCTCCGGCGGCCAAAGCACCATCCTCCCCATAACCGTAACTCCTCGACCTGGAAGCAACGGTTGTGACAAGGTCAAACCCCAGTGTCCTGCGGAGAACTCCGGCGACGCCATCCTCCTGCCAAACCCTGACGACTGCGGATCCTACTGCGTCTGTGACTGGGGCAACGCCATCTGGATGCCCTGCCCAAGCGGACTCGAATTCAACCCCAAACTACACGTCTGCGACTACCCCTCGAGCGCGGGATGCAGCGGCGGCGGTGGTGGAGGCGGCGGAGGCTCCGGCGGTCAAAGCACCATCCTCCCCATAACCGTAACTCCTCGACCTGGAAGCAACGGTTGTGACAAGGTCAAACCCCAGTGTCCTGCGGAGAACTCCGGCGACGCCATCCTCCTGCCTAACCCTGACGACTGCGGATCCTACTGCGTCTGTGACTGGGGCAACGCCATCTGGATGCCCTGCCCAAGCGGACTCGAATTCAACCCCAAACTACACGTCTGCGACTACCCCTCGAGCGCGGGATGCAGCGGCGGCGGTGGTGGAGGCGGCGGAGGCTCCGGCGGCCAAAGCACCATCCTCCCCATAACCGTAACTCCTCGACCTGGAAGCAACGGTTGTGACAAGGTCAAACCCCAGTGTCCTGCGGAGAACTCCGGCGACGCCATCCTCCTGCCAAACCCTGACGACTGCGGATCCTACTGCGTCTGTGACTGGGGCAACGCCATCTGGATGCCCTGCCCAAGCGGACTCGAATTCAACCCCAAACTACACGTCTGCGACTACCCCTCGAGCGCGGGATGCAGCGGCGGCGGTGGTGGAGGCGGCGGAGGCTCCGGCGGCCAAAGCACCATCCTCCCCATAACCGTAACTCCTCGACCTGGAAGCAACGGTTGTGACAAGGTCAAACCCCAGTGTCCTGCGGAGAACTCCGGCGACGCCATCCTCCTGCCAAACCCTGACGACTGCGGATCCTACTGCGTCTGTGACTGGGGCAACGCCATCTGGATGCCCTGCCCAAGCGGACTCGAATTCAACCCCAAACTACACGTCTGCGACTACCCCTCGAGCGCGGGATGCAGCGGCGGCGGTGGTGGAGGCGGCGGAGGCTCCGGCGGCCAAAGCACCATCCTCCCCATAACCGTAACTCCTCGACCTGGAAGCAACGGTTGTGACAAGGTCAAACCCCAGTGTCCTGCGGAGAACTCCGGCGACGCCATCCTCCTGCCAAACCCTGACGACTGCGGATCCTACTGCGTCTGTGACTGGGGCAACGCCATCTGGATGCCCTGCCCAAGCGGACTCGAATTCAACCCCAAACTACACGTCTGCGACTACCCCTCGAGCGCGGGATGCAGCGGCGGCGGTGGTGGAGGCGGCGGAGGCTCCGGCGGTCAAAGCACCATCCTCCCCATAACCGTAACTCCTCGACCTGGAAGCAACGGTTGTGACAAGGTCAAACCCCAGTGTCCTGCGGAGAACTCCGGCGACGCCATCCTCCTGCCTAACCCTGACGACTGCGGATCCTACTGCGTCTGTGACTGGGGCAACGCCATCTGGATGCCCTGCCCAAGCGGACTCGAATTCAACCCCAAACTACACGTCTGCGACTACCCCTCGAGCGCGGGATGCAGCGGCGGCGGTGGTGGAGGCGGCGGAGGCTCCGGCGGCCAAAGCACCATCCTCCCCATAACCGTAACTCCTCGACCTGGAAGCAACGGTTGTGACAAGGTCAAACCCCAGTGTCCTGCGGAGAACTCCGGCGACGCCATCCTCCTGCCAAACCCTGACGACTGCGGATCCTACTGCGTCTGTGACTGGGGCAACGCCATCTGGATGCCCTGCCCAAGCGGACTCGAATTCAACCCCAAACTACACGTCTGCGACTACCCCTCGAGCGCGGGATGCAGCGGCGGCGGTGGTGGAGGCGGCGGAGGCTCCGGCGGCCAAAGCACCATCCTCCCCATAACCGTAACTCCTCGACCTGGAAGCAACGGTTGTGACAAGGTCAAACCCCAGTGTCCTGCGGAGAACTCCGGCGACGCCATCCTCCTGCCAAACCCTGACGACTGCGGATCCTACTGCGTCTGTGACTGGGGCAACGCCATCTGGATGCCCTGCCCAAGCGGACTCGAATTCAACCCCAAACTACACGTCTGCGACTACCCCTCGAGCGCGGGATGCAGCGGCGGCGGTGGTGGAGGCGGCGGAGGCTCCGGCGGCCAAAGCACCATCCTCCCCATAACCGTAACTCCTCGACCTGGAAGCAACGGTTGTGACAAGGTCAAACCCCAGTGTCCTGCGGAGAACTCCGGCGACGCCATCCTCCTGCCAAACCCTGACGACTGCGGATCCTACTGCGTCTGTGACTGGGGCAACGCCATCTGGATGCCCTGCCCAAGCGGACTCGAATTCAACCCCAAACTACACGTCTGCGACTACCCCTCGAGCGCGGGATGCAGCGGCGGCGGTGGTGGAGGCGGCGGAGGCTCCGGCGGCCAAAGCACCATCCTCCCCATAACCGTAACTCCTCGACCTGGAAGCAACGGTTGTGACAAGGTCAAACCCCAGTGTCCTGCGGAGAACTCCGGCGACGCCATCCTCCTGCCAAACCCTGACGACTGCGGATCCTACTGCGTCTGTGACTGGGGCAACGCCATCTGGATGCCCTGCCCAAGCGGACTCGAATTCAACCCCAAACTACACGTCTGCGACTACCCCTCGAGCGCGGGATGCAGCGGCGGCGGTGGTGGAGGCGGCGGAGGCTCCGGCGGCCAAAGCACCATCCTCCCCATAACCGTAACTCCTCGACCTGGAAGCAACGGTTGTGACAAGGTCAAACCCCAGTGTCCTGCGGAGAACTCCGGCGACGCCATCCTCCTGCCAAACCCTGACGACTGCGGATCCTACTGCGTCTGTGACTGGGGCAACGCCATCTGGATGCCCTGCCCAAGCGGACTCGAATTCAACCCCAAACTACACGTCTGCGACTACCCCTCGAGCGCGGGATGCAGCGGAGGCGGTGGTGGAGGCGGCGGAGGCTCCGGCGGCCAAAGCACCATCCTCCCCATAACCGTAACTCCTCGACCTGGAAGCAACGGTTGTGACAAGGTCAAACCCCAGTGTCCTGCGGAGAACTCCGGCGACGCCATCCTCCTGCCAAACCCTGACGACTGCGGATCCTACTGCGTCTGTGACTGGGGCAACGTCATCTGGATGCCCTGCCCAAGCGGACTCGAATTCAACCCCAAACTACACGTCTGCGACTACCCCTCGAGCGCGGGATGCAGCGGCGGCGGTGGTGGAGGCGGCGGAGGCTCCGGCGGCCAAAGCACCATCCTCCCCATAACCGTAACTCCTCGACCTGGAAGCAACGGTTGTGACAAGGTCAAACCCCAGTGTCCTGCGGAGAACTCCGGCGACGCCATCCTCCTGCCAAACCCTGACGACTGCGGATCCTACTGCGTCTGTGACTGGGGCAACGCCATCTGGATGCCCTGCCCAAGCGGACTCGAATTCAACCCCAAACTACACGTCTGCGACTACCCCTCGAGCGCGGGATGCAGCGGCGGCGGTGGTGGAGGCGGCGGAGGCTCCGGCGGCCAAAGCACCATCCTCCCCATAACCGTAACTCCTCGACCTGGAAGCAACGGTTGTGACAAGGTCAAACCCCAGTGTCCTGCGGAGAACTCCGGCGACGCCATCCTCCTGCCAAACCCTGACGACTGCGGATCCTACTGCGTCTGTGACTGGGGCAACGCCATCTGGATGCCCTGCCCAAGCGGACTCGAATTCAACCCCAAACTACACGTCTGCGACTACCCCTCGAGCGCGGGATGCAGCGGCGGCGGTGGTGGAGGCGGCGGAGGCTCCGGCGGTCAAAGCACCATCCTCCCCATAACCGTAACTCCTCGACCTGGAAGCAACGGTTGTGACAAGGTCAAACCCCAGTGTCCTGCGGAGAACTCCGGCGACGCCATCCTCCTGCCTAACCCTGACGACTGCGGATCCTACTGCGTCTGTGACTGGGGCAACGCCATCTGGATGCCCTGCCCAAGCGGACTCGAATTCAACCCCAAACTACACGTCTGCGACTACCCCTCGAGCGCGGGATGCAGCGGCGGCGGTGGTGGAGGCGGCGGAGGCTCCGGCGGCCAAAGCACCATCCTCCCCATAACCGTAACTCCTCGACCTGGAAGCAACGGTTGTGACAAGGTCAAACCCCAGTGTCCTGCGGAGAACTCCGGCGACGCCATCCTCCTGCCAAACCCTGACGACTGCGGATCCTACTGCGTCTGTGACTGGGGCAACGCCATCTGGATGCCCTGCCCAAGCGGACTCGAATTCAACCCCAAACTACACGTCTGCGACTACCCCTCGAGCGCGGGATGCAGCGGCGGCGGTGGTGGAGGCGGCGGAGGCTCCGGCGGCCAAAGCACCATCCTCCCCATAACCGTAACTCCTCGACCTGGAAGCAACGGTTGTGACAAGGTCAAACCCCAGTGTCCTGCGGAGAACTCCGGCGACGCCATCCTCCTGCCAAACCCTGACGACTGCGGATCCTACTGCGTCTGTGACTGGGGCAACGCCATCTGGATGCCCTGCCCAAGCGGACTCGAATTCAACCCCAAACTACACGTCTGCGACTACCCCTCGAGCGCGGGATGCAGCGGCGGCGGTGGTGGAGGCGGCGGAGGCTCCGGCGGTCAAAGCACCATCCTCCCCATAACCGTAACTCCTCGACCTGGAAGCAACGGTTGTGACAAGGTCAAACCCCAGTGTCCTGCGGAGAACTCCGGCGACGCCATCCTCCTGCCTAACCCTGACGACTGCGGATCCTACTGCGTCTGTGACTGGGGCAACGCCATCTGGATGCCCTGCCCAAGCGGACTCGAATTCAACCCCAAACTACACGTCTGCGACTACCCCTCGAGCGCGGGATGCAGCGGCGGCGGTGGTGGAGGCGGCGGAGGCTCCGGCGGCCAAAGCACCATCCTCCCCATAACCGTAACTCCTCGACCTGGAAGCAACGGTTGTGACAAGGTCAAACCCCAGTGTCCTGCGGAGAACTCCGGCGACGCCATCCTCCTGCCAAACCCTGACGACTGCGGATCCTACTGCGTCTGTGACTGGGGCAACGCCATCTGGATGCCCTGCCCAAGCGGACTCGAATTCAACCCCAAACTACACGTCTGCGACTACCCCTCGAGCGCGGGATGCAGCGGCGGCGGTGGTGGAGGCGGCGGAGGCTCCGGCGGCCAAAGCACCATCCTCCCCATAACCGTAACTCCTCGACCTGGAAGCAACGGTTGTGACAAGGTCAAACCCCAGTGTCCTGCGGAGAACTCCGGCGACGCCATCCTCCTGCCAAACCCTGACGACTGCGGATCCTACTGCGTCTGTGACTGGGGCAACGCCATCTGGATGCCCTGCCCAAGCGGACTCGAATTCAACCCCAAACTACACGTCTGCGACTACCCCTCGAGCGCGGGATGCAGCGGCGGCGGTGGTGGAGGCGGCGGAGGCTCCGGCGGCCAAAGCACCATCCTCCCCATAACCGTAACTCCTCGACCTGGAAGCAACGGTTGTGACAAGGTCAAACCCCAGTGTCCTGCGGAGAACTCCGGCGACGCCATCCTCCTGCCAAACCCTGACGACTGCGGATCCTACTGCGTCTGTGACTGGGGCAACGCCATCTGGATGCCCTGCCCAAGCGGACTCGAATTCAACCCCAAACTACACGTCTGCGACTACCCCTCGAGCGCGGGATGCAGCGGCGGCGGTGGTGGAGGCGGCGGAGGCTCCGGCGGTCAAAGCACCATCCTCCCCATAACCGTAACTCCTCGACCTGGAAGCAACGGTTGTGACAAGGTCAAACCCCAGTGTCCTGCGGAGAACTCCGGCGACGCCATCCTCCTGCCTAACCCTGACGACTGCGGATCCTACTGCGTCTGTGACTGGGGCAACGCCATCTGGATGCCCTGCCCAAGCGGACTCGAATTCAACCCCAAACTACACGTCTGCGACTACCCCTCGAGCGCGGGATGCAGCGGCGGCGGTGGTGGAGGCGGCGGAGGCTCCGGCGGCCAAAGCACCATCCTCCCCATAACCGTAACTCCTCGACCTGGAAGCAACGGTTGTGACAAGGTCAAACCCCAGTGTCCTGCGGAGAACTCCGGCGACGCCATCCTCCTGCCAAACCCTGACGACTGCGGATCCTACTGCGTCTGTGACTGGGGCAACGCCATCTGGATGCCCTGCCCAAGCGGACTCGAATTCAACCCCAAACTACACGTCTGCGACTACCCCTCGAGCGCGGGATGCAGCGGCGGCGGTGGTGGAGGCGGCGGAGGCTCCGGCGGCCAAAGCACCATCCTCCCCATAACCGTAACTCCTCGACCTGGAAGCAACGGTTGTGACAAGGTCAAACCCCAGTGTCCTGCGGAGAACTCCGGCGACGCCATCCTCCTGCCAAACCCTGACGACTGCGGATCCTACTGCGTCTGTGACTGGGGCAACGCCATCTGGATGCCCTGCCCAAGCGGACTCGAATTCAACCCCAAACTACACGTCTGCGACTACCCCTCGAGCGCGGGATGCAGCGGCGGCGGTGGTGGAGGCGGCGGAGGCTCCGGCGGCCAAAGCACCATCCTCCCCATAACCGTAACTCCTCGACCTGGAAGCAACGGTTGTGACAAGGTCAAACCCCAGTGTCCTGCGGAGAACTCCGGCGACGCCATCCTCCTGCCAAACCCTGACGACTGCGGATCCTACTGCGTCTGTGACTGGGGCAACGCCATCTGGATGCCCTGCCCAAGCGGACTCGAATTCAACCCCAAACTACACGTCTGCGACTACCCCTCGAGCGCGGGATGCAGCGGCGGCGGTGGTGGAGGCGGCGGAGGCTCCGGCGGCCAAAGCACCATCCTCCCCATAACCGTAACTCCTCGACCTGGAAGCAACGGTTGTGACAAGGTCAAACCCCAGTGTCCTGCGGAGAACTCCGGCGACGCCATCCTCCTGCCAAACCCTGACGACTGCGGATCCTACTGCGTCTGTGACTGGGGCAACGCCATCTGGATGCCCTGCCCAAGCGGACTCGAATTCAACCCCAAACTACACGTCTGCGACTACCCCTCGAGCGCGGGATGCAGCGGCGGCGGTGGTGGAGGCGGCGGAGGCTCCGGCGGCCAAAGCACCATCCTCCCCATAACCGTAACTCCTCGACCTGGAAGCAACGGTTGTGACAAGGTCAAACCCCAGTGTCCTGCGGAGAACTCCGGCGACGCCATCCTCCTGCCAAACCCTGACGACTGCGGATCCTACTGCGTCTGTGACTGGGGCAACGCCATCTGGATGCCCTGCCCAAGCGGACTCGAATTCAACCCCAAACTACACGTCTGCGACTACCCCTCGAGCGCGGGATGCAGCGGCGGCGGTGGTGGAGGCGGCGGAGGCTCCGGCGGCCAAAGCACCATCCTCCCCATAACCGTAACTCCTCGACCTGGAAGCAACGGTTGTGACAAGGTCAAACCCCAGTGTCCTGCGGAGAACTCCGGCGACGCCATCCTCCTGCCAAACCCTGACGACTGCGGATCCTACTGCGTCTGTGACTGGGGCAACGCCATCTGGATGCCCTGCCCAAGCGGACTCGAATTCAACCCCAAACTACACGTCTGCGACTACCCCTCGAGCGCGGGATGCAGCGGCGGCGGTGGTGGAGGCGGCGGAGGCTCCGGCGGCCAAAGCACCATCCTCCCCATAACCGTAACTCCTCGACCTGGAAGCAACGGTTGTGACAAGGTCAAACCCCAGTGTCCTGCGGAGAACTCCGGCGACGCCATCCTCCTGCCAAACCCTGACGACTGCGGATCCTACTGCGTCTGTGACTGGGGCAACGCCATCTGGATGCCCTGCCCAAGCGGACTCGAATTCAACCCCAAACTACACGTCTGCGACTACCCCTCGAGCGCGGGATGCAGCGGCGGCGGTGGTGGAGGCGGCGGAGGCTCCGGCGGCCAAAGCACCATCCTCCCCATAACCGTAACTCCTCGACCTGGAAGCAACGGTTGTGACAAGGTCAAACCCCAGTGTCCTGCGGAGAACTCCGGCGACGCCATCCTCCTGCCAAACCCTGACGACTGCGGATCCTACTGCGTCTGTGACTGGGGCAACGCCATCTGGATGCCCTGCCCAAGCGGACTCGAATTCAACCCCAAACTACACGTCTGCGACTACCCCTCGAGCGCGGGATGCAGCGGCGGCGGTGGTGGAGGCGGCGGAGGCTCCGGCGGCCAAAGCACCATCCTCCCCATAACCGTAACTCCTCGACCTGGAAGCAACGGTTGTGACAAGGTCAAACCCCAGTGTCCTGCGGAGAACTCCGGCGACGCCATCCTCCTGCCAAACCCTGACGACTGCGGATCCTACTGCGTCTGTGACTGGGGCAACGCCATCTGGATGCCCTGCCCAAGCGGACTCGAATTCAACCCCAAACTACACGTCTGCGACTACCCCTCGAGCGCGGGATGCAGCGGAGGCGGTGGTGGAGGCGGCGGAGGCTCCGGCGGCCAAAGCACCATCCTCCCCATAACCGTAACTCCTCGACCTGGAAGCAACGGTTGTGACAAGGTCAAACCCCAGTGTCCTGCGGAGAACTCCGGCGACGCCATCCTCCTGCCAAACCCTGACGACTGCGGATCCTACTGCGTCTGTGACTGGGGCAACGCCATCTGGATGCCCTGCCCAAGCGGACTCGAATTCAACCCCAAACTACACGTCTGCGACTACCCCTCGAGCGCGGGATGCAGCGGCGGCGGTGGTGGAGGCGGCGGAGGCTCCGGCGGCCAAAGC
This sequence comes from Hetaerina americana, assembly GCF_022747635.1. Lineage (NCBI taxonomy): Eukaryota > Metazoa > Arthropoda > Insecta > Odonata > Calopterygidae > Hetaerina > Hetaerina americana. The sequence goes on along the minus strand of NW_027286786.1, from coordinate 5,656,992 downwards.
ACCATCCTCCCCATAACCGTAACTCCTCGACCTGGAAGCAACGGTTGTGACAAGGTCAAACCCCAGTGTCCTGCGGAGAACTCCGGCGACGCCATCCTCCTGCCAAACCCTGACGACTGCGGATCCTACTGCGTCTGTGACTGGGGCAACGCCATCTGGATGCCCTGCCCAAGCGGACTCGAATTCAACCCCAAACTACACGTCTGCGACTACCCCTCGAGCGCGGGATGCAGCGGCGGCGGTGGTGGAGGCGGCGGAGGCTCCGGCGGCCAAAGCACCATCCTCCCCATAACCGTAACTCCTCGACCTGGAAGCAACGGTTGTGACAAGGTCAAACCCCAGTGTCCTGCGGAGAACTCCGGTGACGCCATCCTCCTGCCAAACCCTGACGACTGCGGATCCTACTGCGTCTGTGACTGGGGCAACGCCATCTGGATGCCCTGCCCAAGCGGACTCGAATTCAACCCCAAACTACACGTCTGCGACTACCCCTCGAGCGCGGGATGCAGCGGCGGTGGTGGTGGAGGCGGCGGAGGCTCCGGCGGTCAAAGCACCATCCTCCCCATAACCGTAACTCCTCGACCTGGAAGCAACGGTTGTGACAAGGTCAAACCCCAGTGTCCTGCGGAGAACTCCGGCGACGCCATCCTCCTGCCAAACCCTGACGACTGCGGATCCTACTGCGTCTGTGACTGGGGCAACGCCATCTGGATGCCCTGCCCAAGCGGACTCGAATTCAACCCCAAACTACACGTCTGCGACTACCCCTCGAGCGCGGGATGCAGCGGCGGCGGTGGTGGAGGCGGCGGAGGCTCCGGCGGCCAAAGCACCATCCTCCCCATAACCGTAACTCCTCGACCTGGAAGCAACGGTTGTGACAAGGTCAAACCCCAGTGTCCTGCGGAGAACTCCGGCGACGCCATCCTCCTGCCAAACCCTGACGACTGCGGATCCTACTGCGTCTGTGACTGGGGCAACGCCATCTGGATGCCCTGCCCAACCGGCCTCGAATTCAACCCAAATTTAAATGTTTGTGATTCACCCGAAAATGCGGGTTGTGGCTTATTGGGATTGTCTACCATGATCCAAAATATGTGCGTTGATATCGTATGCCCTTCAACAAATGGTGTGAATGCGACTCTTTTACCGAACCCCTACGAGTGTTCGTCGTATTGTGTTTGTGATTATGGAAAACCGTTCGTCATGCCCTGTCCCGCAGGGCTTGAATTTAACCCAATTTTGAAAGTATGTGATTATCCTGATCACGCTGGCTGCTCTATAATATCATAATACGGAAGGACTTTTTTAATTTGGCGCCTTGAGATGATGACAGATGCATCTCAATATAAATAAACTATTTCTGTGATTTTTTGAGATTTTCATTTTTTCTATTAAATCCTTTTTTATTTGCAATTGTACAATTTAAATGGTAAGCAATTTTCTTATGCAACACTCTTGTGTTTTTTTGTTTAGTTCATGTCATTTCTAAAGGTGACCGACTGAATTATCGCTGGCACTTAGCTATTTTTCACCATTTTTTATGATTTTATATTTTTTATTCGATAGCAAATCTTTTAATAAAATGATTACATAAAATCGAATTATTTTTTTAATCCTGCTCTAAGATACATAGCTTAAATTCAATTGATGGTGCATCAGTCGGTACTGCATATGTGCAAACACTATTAGATAGTGGAATGAAATTTCTGATGTTGCAGTTTACTGGGTTTGGACAGCTTAGTATTCCCATTATGTAGTGAAATAGTCATTCATCCATGAATTAAATTTGTAGGTACGTAATTGTTATGCACCTTTCTCATGTGATAACTGAGGCTCCCTGAAAGGGTATACTACCTATTTACATATCGTTATTCATGCATGTCCCTTTAAGAATCACCTAATACGCAATCTAAGAAATATTTGCACCAAATTTCCGTTTTTATCGTTTTAAAAGATGTTTAAAACAAAGCTGTTTGAAGGACAGGTTTTAACTGTATGTGTGAATTTAATCGGGTTTTTAGTTGAAAGTTGATCGTGAATTTACTGCCATCTTAGTAACGATATGCTATTTTCGAATAATTAGATATATTTTGGGAGATCGTTCATAGGGTGAAAGACCATATATTCCATCACAACAGGTGCTCTACATTTAAAAGTATGCATATGGGACTTCAAAGTGTGCTTTAAACAGTTGTAAAGAAGGAAAAAATGCATAGCAACGAATGCAGAGTACATCGAAGGAAATAAAACCGATGGAGACTAAATTTAACAAAATAAGGGATTTATGGCCTACGTTCGCGTATTTATTGAGCACCCTCGTATATACACCTAATATGGAGACTCAATCGTTTTCCAATAGGGAAAATATATATATATATATCGTATATATATATATATATATATATATATATATATATATATATATACATATATATATATATATATATATATATATATATGTATATATATATATATTTATATATAAAATATATTAATATATATATATAAAGATATATATACACATACATATATGTATATATACATATATATATATATATATATATATATATATATATATATATATATATATATATACTATAGTATATACATTCAAACACGAAATCCCGCCAAACGGCGAATAAATACTCATATATACAGAAACAGATATAAGGAAAAGGGATAGGAACACATATAAAGGACGAACACAATAGAGGTGGGGAAGGCGGAATCGAACGGATCACAAGAGTAAAAATATTTCCTCAACCGGGACTCGAACACTCCCGGTTGAGGAAATATTTTTACTCTTGTGATCCGTTCGATTCCGCCTTCCCCACCTCTATTGTGTTCGTCCTTTATATGTGTTCCTATCCCTTTTCCTTATATCTGTTTCTGTATATATGAGTATATATATATATATATATATATATATATATATATATATATATATATATATATATATATATATATAATAACTTCGAAATGGAACGCTCTTCGGCGACACACACATATATAAAAAACACAGATGTACATTTTTAGAATATAGAGACACAAAGAAAGGACACTCACAATTTGTTATTTTACGTTTCGACAGCACGGCTGTCGTCTGTGTTTTATATATATATATATATATATATATATATATATATATATATATATATATATATATATATATATATATATATATATATATGTCCCTTCCCGGTCTACAACCTTGACGTGGTGGTAGGCCATGTGCGTTCCGATGACCCCTAGAGCTCTGCTGGCGGGAATAATAATAATTGCTCCTGGTAGCGTCACCCATGCCAGATAGGTCGAAGGTTAGGAGCCAGACGAAAGGTAATCCACGCAGCGCCTGTTCCTCAGTGAGGCGGCTGCAATGGCGTCTGACCCCAGTGGGGCGGCCAATAAGTGATGGTGTCACGTTATAAACACTATTGAGGAAGGCAACGGGAAATCACCTCAATTATCATTCCCAAGATTTAAATGATGGACAATACAAAGATTTTGAGTCCTGGCAACTACGAAGCTCGGCCCAATAGGCCGTGTGTCGTGCCCGGAAGCGGGGTAGGCAAGGCTTCCAAGGTCGTCATTCCACGAAACCTTTCAAGGGAAAACCGGTAGCAGCAGGACGGAAGACGCATGTGAAAATTACCAAGTTAGTTAGGATATGAATGTGGAATGTAAGGACAACGATAAGGACAGGGAAATTGGAGAATATTATGCGAGAGATGGAAAGGGAAAAAAATAGATATTTTAGGTCTATACGAGGTGAGATGGAAGGATAGCGGGGATAACTGGAGTGATAAGTAAAAAATAATATACATCGGCGGGGACGAGAGCCAACGAGGGGTTGCCATAGTATTAAATGAAGAGGTAGGAAGAAGCGTAGTCAACATAGAGCAGGTAACGGATAGATTATTACTAATATAAATAAAAGCAGAACCGACGAACTTGGTTATTATTCAGGTATACATGCCACCGAGCAACCATAAGGAAGAAGAGGTCGATAGGATATACGATCAATTAGAGGGCATAATCGCGTGCGTTCCCGTAGGGAGACATTTGATAGTGATGGGGGAATGGGGGGTATTGGAATGCCACGGTAGTCAAAGGAAGAGATGGTGATGAGGCGGGGGACTTCAGTTTAGGCACGAGGAATGACCGTGGGGAGAAAGCAGTTGACTTCTGCAGGAGACAGGGATTACTCATCACCAACACTTGGTTTAGACATCATAAAAGACGCAGGTATACATGCAAAATGCCACGTGACTCTGAAAGGTATCAGCTACATTTTATTCTGGTTAGGCACAGGTTTAGGAACAGTGTGATTCGTGAATTCGCACAGCTTCCCGGGACAAAATATTCATTTAGTGGCTGTGTCAATCCAAAAACCTACCTTAACTGGTAGGATACCTAATTTTATATATATATATATATATATATATATATATATATAAACATATAAAAGGACAGTCACATCGTGGATTGTTTGAGCTTTCAGCCTTCCCTGAGGTCTTCTTTAATTAAGACTCTGCATATTTGTGTGTACAGTTAAACACCAGAACCAAAATACAGAGTTAAATAAAACGGATAATAATATACAAAAAAAGACGAAGATGTGACTGGTGCCGAAGGTGGATTTCAGGGTAAAATGGTTCGTGATTTTTGAATACGGATCTTCGACTTGCCGGGCGATTGCTCTTACCTTAGAGCTATCGAGAAAATGAAAATTACAACGAAATCTTTGGGCGCTTTTTGTAGCCATCTGTATTTTTCGGTTCCTCGAAAGCCTAATGGTTACAGAATGGTTCGGATCGGGGAAGTCAAACATCTTTGCGAAACACAACTAGGTATTTTCATTCACGAAATACTTAGATGGGAAGAAAACAACGCACAAGTCGATGCAGTATTCCTAGATTTCAATAAAACCTTCCATGAGGTCCGACACAATAAATTGTTAGACAAACTTAAATCCTATGGCATAAATGAGAAAATTATTAATTTGACAGAAGACTTTTTGCTAAATCGCAAACAAATAGTCGCCATCGCTAGGCTGTGCTCAACGGATAGAGATGTAACTTCTGGCGTCCCCCAGGGAAGTGTAATAGGGCTTCTTCTGTTCTTAATATATACATTAATGACTTAAGCGCACACGTTAGTAGCAATCTGAGTTTATTTGCTGACGACGCGGTGGTATATAGGGAAAAGAGGAACCAACTAGATCGCGAGCTACTCTCTAGAGACTTAGACAATATCTCAGAATGGTGCAATAAATGGGGATTAACACAATATAGATAAATACGCAGTTTTGAAATTTCGGAAGATAGGATGCGAGGAACAGGATATAAACTATGAAATACAGGGTTCAGTGCTAAATACGGCCAATCAAGTTAAGTATTTGGGGGTATTCTAACACCACGCCTTTTATGGGGAGCACATATCAGGACAATATGCGGATCCGCTTTAAAGAAACTCGGCTTCATAAAACGGTTGGTGGGGATATGTAATGAGAAAGTTAAAGAGGTATTATTTTGTTCAATTGTCCCCGGATCAACTTTGTGGGAATTCATGTTTATTAAATGAGGAATACAATGTATCTTTCCACTGTCCTTTATTCGCGTACAACTAGTTTCAACGCTCAAGCGTCATCACCAGGTACAAATTAAACAAGTCGCAGTCCATTTATATAGCTTTTATGAGGGAGAGGAGGGGCGGGAGAGAGAGGGGGGAGAGGAAGGAGGAGGAGGAAGAACGGGGAGATCATTAAAAACACGGGCGGAGGAACACAAAAGCTGTTGTAGAAACTATGACCTCAAGGAATCACGCTTCGTCAAGCATCGATGGGAAGAAAATCATGGGAGTGATGTCAACCCGGAACTCTTGCACCAGATGGAAAAAGGAATGAGAATAGACAAGTGGGAAGAGCTGGAGATCAAGAAGAATTTTAAAACGGGTCATTTGGTTAACGATTTATTGTTTGAATACCTCTCCCCAATCCTGGAAGTACCCCTTTCCTTCACAGAAAGACCCAGCAAACCCCCCACCCCACTGTGAACCCACCAATCACCTTTCCTTGACCGGGTGTTGATGTATTATACCATCATCATGGATGTAATATATCGAAACCAAGTCGTAAGATGAAAAATGCTATCAAGTGGAAAAGTGCTACGATCAGTTATATGTTCGACTTCCCCCACATCACGCCTGAAGCTATTCAAGAGGAACGACACCTTCTGAAGTCGATTTGTTAAATATGTATTCAAAAAAGGCGCAATTTCGGTCACGAGCTCTTTCAGTTCGGCCCTTGCGGGGGAATATCCTCTGATCCAGGAGATGTATTACTTTTTATGTGGAGTGGCTGTTTCGAAACTCCTTCGCGCGTAATTCTAATGCCATCCATCTTTGCGATAGGTGTGACGTGGCCTTCACTGCGTGTCTCTCTGTCATTAATTTACACGCTTTGAAAGGAAAAAGGTTTTAAACTTTTTCTTTTTGGGTGCTCTCTGTACGTATATTATCACTGTTGCTTTAGAGGGACTCTATGTTTGCACATTTTCCCTGCCATGCCCTAACTTATAGTAGGACCGGAATGCCTTAAGGTCATTCTCCAAGCAGGCGCACAGAATTTATCTTTTGAAATATTTTAGGGCGATTAACGAGATGTACATTACTTTCTTTGTATCCCTAAGATGTGTTAAGTATTTTTTCGTACACTTTCAGAAGTTTGGCCGTTTTTCAAGCAAGTTTTTTTGCATCTCGAGTGCAGTTTCCTTTGTTGTCTTAAAACCCTTCTCACCCCACTCTTGTACCACCGTGGTTCGCTGCTATCTTTTTTCTCTTTTCTTTGTTTTAGTATTACAATCCTAGAATTGGTGTACTGCAGCCCTCCATTCCTTCCTATCCCATGCTCGCTCCTTCACTTCCCTATGGCTCTTCTTCCCCGTATCCTTCTTCACTTGCCCCAGATACTAGTCTCTTTTTTCTCGTTAGCAGGGATTAATGTCTCCATGACGTGTCTCATTTATTCCAAGAAATGCGTCCATGTAGCCTCAGACCCAGTGTTGGGCGTTTGGTAATGTGTAATTGTAGGCTTTTTCTAAGAGACGCGGCAAAATCCTTGGAGTTACTTTTCTCGTAAACTCTATACCTTTCGTCTGGGTGGAAAGCTTTTTTTGTTTACCGAAACAGATAATTCCATTACAATTGCTTTTTGGTCACTTATTCCTTCCGTTACTCATGAATGTGCGTCAATTCGGGAATAGTTTATCAAGCAAAGATCTAGAATGTTGTTGCCACAGGTTGTCGCTCATTTCGTTGGTGGTGAGCATATTAAGGGTAGTCTCGCTGAATCGCGGTCTCTCGCAGCGATATTAATGCAGTAATCGTCCCAGTCTATTGTAGAAAGACTGAAGCCACCCCTAACTATAATGTCACCTTTCGCGTTCTTGCGGGTAGAAGGCGTTATTTGGTTTTACAAGGACTTTATTTCATCTGAAGCAGAATTTTGTGGCCTGTAAAATGAGCATACGTGTATTTTTTCCGATTATTTCTCTCTATTTTACACAAAAAGCTCTCAATCTGGACATCAAATTTTTGCGCATAGCTTTTACAGTATTTTTTAATTGCAATGAATATTCCTCCTCCATTTCTGTTACCTCTTTCTCGTCTGTATAGACTGTAACCTAAAGGGAAAATTCACCGTCATGAACATCATCTGCAGTAGGCTGCAGAGTATCAGAACGCGGTAGGATGGATCATCATCAATCTGTAGAGATAATCATGAATGAGGGAAAAGAGCTGAGCACTATCGAGGAAAAATGGAAATATATGCAAAAAGGGATGTCAAAAGCCGCAAAAGACACTACAGGAGCCGTTAATGGGAAAAGGACGAGGAAACCATGGATCACGGATGAGATGATAAGAAATATAAACGAGAGATAGAAATTGAATAATTCAAACACAGGTTTAGGAAAAACAAAGTACAAAGAGGTAAATAATAAAATTAGACGGGCAACAAATAAAGCAAAAGGAGCATGGTGGAAGGCGTAGTGCGAGGATATGGAAAGTTTACAGAGGAAGGGTGAAATTGGTGCGCTCTGCAGCAAGGTTACACTATCGGGAAGTAAGAAGGGAAAATCTGAGTTAACAGTTGGAGATAAGTTGGGCAATATAATAGTTGAAACAAAAATAATTGAAGATGGAAGGAATATGTAGAAGAACCAAACGGCAAAGTACTTAGGCCAACAAGCTTACACAAAGAAAGACAATTAGACGTAGATAAAGATTGCTTATGTACAGGCATACTCGACGATGAGTTACAATGGGCTATAAGGGAGATGGTGAAATTAAATTAGGCTGTTGCGGTTGACAAATTTCCTCCGGAACTACTAAAAGGTTTAGGAAAATGTGGGATCTATGAGAAAGGAATCTGGCCGGAAGACTTTGTGAGATCGTTGTTAGTTCCAATTCCGAAGAAGGTAAATGCTACATCATGTGAGGACTACAGGACAATAAGTTTGATATACCGCGCAGCTAAAGTTGTTCAAAGGATCATAAACAAAAGGATTAAAAGTAGGGCAAATAATAACTCATGGAATGACCATTTTGGGCTTAGGAAGGCGTGAGGTACGCGTGATGCCATTGCAGTAATGAGATTATTAATCGAGAGGAATATAGAATACAACCATGAGGTATTTGCCTGTTTCGTAGATTTCGAAAAAACGTTTGATAGAGTGAATTGGGAAAAAATAATGAGTATTCTGCAGAAAATAGAATTAGATTGGAGGGAAAGGAGGCTAATCCGCAACCTGTACATGTCTCAGACTGCTCAGGTGCGAGTGGGGAACGGGGAATCCCGATGGGAAGTGTTAGAAAGTGGTGTAAGGCAGGTAACAGGTGCTGTCCAGCGCGTGTGGAGAAAATATTTAAGAAAGCTTTAGTTTGTCAGTAAGCCAAGGTGTAGCAAGCATTGCTGACTTAATTGAAAATCCAGTCAGCGATGGAAATGGAATGAAAATAAATGTAAATATATAAAAGGTTTTGAAAACTTCAGAAATATAAAGACTAAGTTAAACGTTAAAATAGTAGAGCAAAAATATTGCTGGTGGGACAGTTATCAAGGAAATGTTTTGGACCAAAATGGTCAAAGTAGTAGGGATGTAAGGAGAAAAATTGCTCTAGGCAAAGAGGCTTTCAAAGGTAGGAGGTAATTGGTGAAAGAAATGTTCAGTAAGGATACGAAAAGTGAAGAGTCAGGCATGATGTTGTGGAATCGAGACATAATAAAAACTTGACCTGAAAGACCTGATGATGATACAGTGTATCGAAACCATGGTCGGCAATAAAGTTTTAACTGTGGAAAATTGCAACGAGGTTTTTATTATTCAGTAAGGATGTTAATAAATACTCGTTATGACTTTGATATGGAGCGTAGTTTCTTACCACACGGAAACATGGTCACTGAAGAAGGATGAAAAACGTAGATTGGAGGTTTTTGAGAAATATGGTGAAGGAGAAGTGAACAGAAAGGATAACTAATGGGGATGTAAAAAGAGACGTTTCAGGCGTGATATGGTGGAATATCATAATTAATTAACATTTGGCAATATTTTCCACAGAATAAGTTTTATTAATGCTAACGATTTCAATGTAACTACATCATCGTCGGGTAAGAGTCATCACTCCGAGTCCAGTGTATTGTAGAAATATTTTCGACAGTCATCCGATCAATAAGAAAATATCATGAACTATTAAGTCTCTTGGGGTAGAGTTCAGCCAGCACTTTGTGGGCTCCACCCTCACCTGTCACACCGATCTTTGGGTCGACAACTGTGTTTTTTTGTATGCATCACGTGCCTTTGAAGTGCCAAATTTAAGTCTGCTGGAACGAACCCTCGTTGTCGCGGTGCTGCCATTCACTTGACTTTAAACAATCACAGTCATAGCGAGCGAGGGGATTGTCATGCCGTCATCTCTCTGAAATCTCCAGCGAATATAAGTCATTATTAAAAGAGTTTTTGTTGTGATTTGCTGGGGAATGAGTTAAAATTACATCTAAGGTTAGCCTTCCCATTAATTCAGGATTGACTTCCCCTTGCAAACTCAAATCCGTCACGGACAGGGCGTGCGTGGAGAAGTCAAATGTCGGAGATGGGTCCTGCCTAACCCCCAAGACTCTACACGATACTAAGAATTACAATTTAAAAAATGGCAAATGGCGAGTGACCACACTTCCGCGGTCATATGCCTCGTGTAATACGAGGGGAAAAGAATCGTCAGCCGACAAGAAATATAAGGTGAGCGGTGGAAAGCATGGTAGAGAAAAATGCACTACATTTTTTAAATCCTTATTTGCACAATTCCTCCTCATGGACGCGTTTGAAGGGCTTTGGCGTCATGATGACCCATGGAGCTATTCTGGAAATGGTAATTAAAATGATCCACAATGCCGGATAGGCATACGATAAGTGGTCCGCGAAGCGTCGGTCTCTCGGTGACCCTGCTGCAAAAGGCACATGGCTCCATTGGTGCGACCACTTTGAGTGTGGTATCATTTCACTGTTGAGGAAGGCAACAGGAAACTGTCTGATCTCAACAATGACGGAGGGAGGTGAGAGTGATGGGTAAAGCGAGACTTCTTCGATAGTCATCTCATGACATCCTTGTAAAGCTAAATCGACAGTAGCCACAAAGAAAGACGACCAAACCATTTATGAGAACACCTTGCAATATTAGGACGAATATGAAGGCAGATAATTAAAAAAAAATAGAGTAAGAGATGAGGATAAGAACCGGATATTTGAGGGACATGCAAGGTGAGGTGGGCGGAGGGAGAGGAATACTAAATCCACATAGAGGAATGTAGAGCGGAGGCGAAGAGAGGCGAGTGGCAATCCTATTGAGCCAAAATGTGATAGGAAGAGATAGGATTGAGCACGCAGAAGGCGAGAGATAACATATTATTATCATGATTGGTATTCGTTTAAGATAAGTTTTGGATGGACACAGGCTATGCAATCCTACAGCAACACATTTAATTGTTTCTCCTAACAAAACCTGTCATTGGATACTACAATAAGTCCTTAAATTCCGCTAGCGATATTTCATCCCTCCCTTCATTCCCTCCAACACGCCAATCGTACCAACGGGCATGCGAGCTGGCCCGCAGGTTCTCCATTGCATTACAAAATAATATGCACCCAAAGCCTATCGATTCATGAGCCCTGCTAATTTGACGTGACCCGTGTGAAAACAAATCTATTAACAATATCAATTGTTCATTACCGGAATTTGATACATTGCCAAAGTATTGCGAAAATAATGTCCCCCAACGCAAAAACGTGATTATCTGAAATATATGAACTAGAACAGGCGCAGTGTGCTCCGGGACAACTGTTTTTCATTGCGGTGTTCGATGAGGAACCTTCTATTAATCTCGTGTGCAGAAACGTTTCGACAACAGCAAATAAAAGAATTCGAAATCGAATAAAAAGCCAATTCTTAAATTCGATCTCCTTTTTGAATGCAATGGGAGAAACACGCCAGCCGCAAGCAAGGAGTCACGATTATCTTCAAGCGCTTGAAATTAGTCCAGTCCAATCCAGGAATCTGGCGCAGCAAACTACAGCAACAGTGTTCCAGTTCGACCTAGGAAGCAACCGATCGAATTCCTGGTAACGACTCTCACCCCCCCCCCCACCTCCCTGGCGCAGGGCTTCCAACTTGATTCGCCTCCCTCCGACTACCCTTTCCCACCTCTGAGACAACGAACTCTTCCCTTTCAATGAATTTCGTGGCGTCATCCCCCGGGCGCGCAGGGGTTGAGGAGGGGGGAGGGGGTGAGAGGGAGGGTGGAAAAGGGTTGCTAGTGGAGCCTCGGCGCTTCATTAAAAACGAAGACGGCTCTCGAAATGCCCCACTGCCATCGGCGGCGGTCGCGGGGGACAGAGGAGAATCTCGAGGGAGGGTCGAAGGTTGGCGCACGTGCTGTGTTGGGGATGCGGGGTGAGGGAGCTCCTGGCGGAGGAAAATTACCATCGGAAAAGCGAGGAGGAAATTACATTTGCAGGCTCGGGGGGGGGGGGGGAATGCGTGGGTGTGAGATTGGAACAAGGTCCCGATGTTGTCCGTGGAGCTGACTATTGTCGGACTGGGGGTCTGGCTCACCGTCTGCGTGGTTAGCTGACTGCTCCGCCTGAGGGACCGGGCTTCATTCTGTTGAGATAACGTAATCTCATGTACGTCTTAACTGCTTGTGGCATCTAAAACCGCATTTCCAATAGCTTGGCCGTGTCTTCTTTTATATTTACCAATCGCTTCATGTATTCGCTCCCTGCTTGAGCATCCCTCTCCTCTCTTCCTGCCCGTTCCTCAATTACCAAGTATTCTCCCCTCCATCTCCTCCAGGAAAATTTAAATATGGGGAAGCTGTTATTCCGAGGATTTCCATGATATGCCCTTTGAGTTAAAACGAATTCAATTTCCAATTTTTGTTGCATTCGCGATGACTATTAACTAATCACAAGGCCAATCATTGAATGTCTGTGGTCTAAATCTAGAAAACCCATGTTTTTTTGTCATGGTCAATTACATAAGCATGTTCACGCGTTGGTTAAACAATCGGCTTTATTTGTTCTTGCACCTGATAACCAAACAAAAAATGTTGTATTCCAGAAGGTGCCTAACTCAAGAGAATAAACCCGAATGTTCAATCCATTCGAATCGCCAATGATTTTTCGATACATAGATTGAATAAAGAAAATGCCCTCCTGACAAGCCATTGCAATACTTATTTTTGTAGTTCATCGAATTTTTTTTCCTTCCACTATTATACCAAGTCAAATATGGTTAAAATCGGTATTGCCGTTCTTGATTTATAAATGGTGTAACTAAACTGTTCATTGATTGCTAGGCGGCGGTACGAAGTTCGCCGAGTCTATCGTTCGGGTATATATATTTCGATATATCCTCGAACGGTTCGAGTTCAGGTGTGCGTATATTTATCATGATTGATGCAGGTACATGCATTTAGTTGTCTTAATTAAGAGATACCTTCTCTACTCATAAAATAGGTGCTGTAGGTAACAAGAAAGTCAATAACTACAGCTAAATAAGATAGAGACAACATACTTGCATACTTATAGTGAAAAAATAGAATTTATTTTTGATCCCTTACGTAATAATTTACGTATACTTTGATCGCTAACAATTCGTGGGAAAATTCACCTTGAGCTTATTTGATTTCAAGAAATCCTTGAAAAGCGACAGCAGCAGCACAAAAGACTTAAAAATTGCCCGCATAAGTTAGAAAAAGAACTTGGAAGGTAAGAGCAATGATGAAGGCGGAGAAATTGGGGAAAATAAAGTGAGAGATAGTAAGGGGAGATATAAATGTTTTAGGGGTGTGTGAAGTGAAATGGAAGGATAGCGCGGATTACTGTAGTAATAGTTTTAGAGTAATACACAGTGGAAGGGATGAGAGCCTGCGAGGGATGGCAAGAAAATTGGATACAATTGCAGGAAGAAGCGTAGTCAACATAGAGCAAGTAAATTGATAGCATATTTTTAGTAGAAGCAGAGCTGAACCGACAAAATAGGTCATTGTTCATGTCCAGCAAGCAACCATGGGCAGGAAGATGTGGATAGTGCATACGATTAGTTAGAGGAAATTTTTGCGGATGTTTCTGGAGGGAGACATTCAATAGTGATGATTGGAACGCGACAGTTGGCAAAGGACGAGAAGGTAGTATGGTAGGGAACCAAGATTTAGAAAGAAAAATTACCTTGAAGAGAAAGCCTTTGATTTCTGCAAGAGATAGTGTTAATCATGAAAAGCACTCGGTTACGACACCACAAAAGGTGTAGGTACGTGTGGAATATGGCGGGGGTTTCATGAAAGTACCAGTTGACCTATACAACGGTTGGCTACAGATTAAGGAACAGCGTGATCAGTACCCACAGCTTCCCGGGAGAGGATGCCCACTCGGATATCAATTTAGTTGTTATGAAGTGTAGCGTCCGTTTCAAAAAGATAAGGCAAGGTTGGCAGGTTAGGAAATGGATTGTAGAAGGATTAAATGGTTTGAAAAGAAAGGACTACAAAGGGGCGGTAGAGGAAAACATAAAGGATGGTAAAGAGCTAAGTACTATTGAAGAAAAATGGGAAAGTATCAAGAAATGGTTATCGGAAGCCGCAAAAGACTCTATTGGAACCGAAAACGCTAAAAGGACTAGGAAACCATGGATCACGGATGAGATGATTACAAAGATGGATGAGCGGCGAAAATGGAAGAATGTAAATACAGAGTTGGGCAATATGAAGTACAAAGAATTAAACAATAAATTGAGGCGGGCCACAAATAAAGCAAAAGAAGCATGGTGGAAGATGCAGTGTGATGATATGACAAGTTTGCAGAGGAAGGGTGAAATCGGTGCGGTGTAGAGCAAAATTAAATCGTTATCGGGAAGTAAGAAAGGAAGAGCTATGCTAACAGTTAGAGATAAGGCGGGTAAGGTAATAGTTGACACAGGAAAGATCCAAAAGAGATAGAAGGAATATATAAAAGAACTGTATAGTAAAGAACTTAGGCAAACAAAGTTAGACATACAAAAGGAACATGACGTAGTGAAAGATAGCTTAGGTTCAGGCATACTCGATGAGGGGATAGAAAGGGCAATAAGACAGATGAAGCAAAATAAGGCCGTGGGGGTGGATACCATTCCTGCGGAACTACTGAAATATTTAAGAAAATGTAGGAGGAAGAGGCTATATGGGCTGATTCGTAGTGTCTATGAGGAAGGAATCTGGCCGGAAGACTTTGTGAGATCAGTGTAAGTTTCTATTCCGAAAAAGGTAAAGGCTACGTTATGTTACAACTACAGGGCAATATGTTTCATATCCAACGCAGGTAAAGTTGTTCTATGGATCATAAACAAAAGGATAGAGTGTAAGGCAAATGATTACTTAAGGGATGATCAGTTTGGGCTTGGGAAGGCGAGAGGTACGCGTGATGCCATTGCAGTAATGAGATTATTAATCGAGAGGAATATAGAATACACCCAGGAGGTAGTTGTCTGTTTCGTAGATTTCGAAAAAGCGTTCGATAGAGTGCATTGGGGAAACCTAATGAGTATAATGCAGAGAATAGAAATTGATTGGAGGAATAGGAGGCTAATCCGCAACCTGTACATGTCTCAGACTGCTCAGGTGCGGGCGGGGAACGGGGAGCCCGGATGGGCAGTGTTAGGAAAGGTGTAAGGCAGGGTTGCCCATTATCACCGTTGCTTTTCAACCTGCATGTAGAGAAATGATAAAAGAGGTATGGGAGGACCTGGAGGTAGAAATGAAAGTGGGCGGGGAATTCGTAAAATCAGTAAGATTCGTTTATGACCAAGCTTTAATTTGTCAGTCAGCCAATGGGTTGCAAGTATTGCTGAGTGGATTGGAAATCCAGTGCGACAGGTATGGGATGAGAATCAATATTAATAGAAGAAAGATTAGCGATTTTCTAGAAAGAAAAAGGCTAAGCTAAACATTAAAATAGGAGGGCAAAAACTAGAGCAGGTAGAGCAGTTTACGTATTTTGGAAGTGTTTCGGACCAACACGGTCAAAGTAGTAGGGACGTAAGGAGAAGAATTGCGCTAGGCAAAGAGGCTTTCACAAGGAGGAGGGAGTTTATGACAGGGACGTTGAGTAAGGATGTTAAGAAAAGACTCTTAAAAACTTTCATATGGAGTATGTACGGCGCGGAAACGTACGCAAACGTGGGTGTGGAGAAGAATGGAGAAGGTGAAATGGACAGAGAAGAAAACAAACGAGGAAGTACTTGGTATGGTGGGCGAAGAGAGGGGTTTGTTGGGAGAAATCCAATGAAGGCATGAAAAATGGATAAAGGGGGTATTGACCGGCAGTGGGATGTTGAAGACTGTAATGGAGGGGAGAATGTTGGGCAAACGAGGAAAGGGAAGGAACAGGATAGGGATGTTGGATGGGATGAAGGGAGGAAGAAAGTACTCTGAGATGAAGAGGGACCTGATATAGAGAAGGACGCTAGATTTCGTGTGTTGTTAGGAGTCACAAAATGTTTTAGTTAGTACCTTTGTCCATCCAAAAACCTACCTTAACCGGTAGATTACCTAATAATATATATATATATATATATATAACAATTAATGCCACAATTTCAGAGTATAAGTCATTCGCCTTGACTGGTATTCGAACCCGGATACCTCGATGTCCGGCCGAGTGCTTCAGTTTAGCCACTTTAGCTTACACTTTGAAATTTTGGGGCCTTAAAGGAAGTCTATGGGGGCACTTGTTCCTTTAAATCCCCCAAAATTTCAGATTTTAAGAGGAAGCCCCGTTAGCTTAACTAGCTGAAGCACTAGGACATCGAGGGATTCGGGTTTGAATCCAGGTCATCGTAAATGATTTATCGCTCTGAAAATGTTGCATTGAAATGCATATTAGCGGATGACTCCGTCAAAAGTTACCTCCGAGGCAGTTTCTTGGAATTTAATAAACAATTGAGATGAACGTAATTTTCGATGTTGCATGTGTGACTCGCCCCTAGCTGCTCACCCGGGCAGTGGATATCAGGGTAAAAAGATGAATTGAAAGTATCGCTCAAATGATTTTAATACTAGTTTGAACACATTCCACCCGAAGGTTGCCATATTCGTGGCGGAATCCTTCGTGAGGGCAGAAACCGTAATTAATGGGGTGCATCATCAACCCGAAGGCTCTAATGATGCACCGTGGTGCTAGTCTTGCGGGGCGTTTCCTCTGCGCGAATGCCGCACGGGCGATGCTGCATTGGTCACGGAGCCGCTACGTGACAACCCGGAATCTACAGAGAGCTCCGAGAGACATACAGAGCTGAGCGAGACTCAGGAATGAGCAGAAACATTACTCGGATTTAACCCCGAGATCTTAGGGTCAGCAACGGAATACTTTAACCGCTGGCCTTCCTAAGCATAACAAATAATTCTACTTTGGCAAAGTCCATATATGGCGTTGAGACAAGAAAGTGAAGGTAACAAGGAGCTATGTTGGGAGGAAAATTAAGTTATACAAGACAGAAAATGGATATTGAGCTTTTGGAAAGGGCAGTCCTCATAGAGTAATTGAGGAGATGCGTCTCTTTCTCAGCTGGTTGGTGTGTCGAACAGCTTCAAGTGGCGGGTGTGCGGGGAAATCTCGCGCGCGTGTTTCTGTCGTATTAGGATGTCGGTAGGATTGTGGAAGAGGTCCAAAGTCCACGCCCGTGAGTTCGCGTGCATCACAACTGCAATATTCAATTGCACCGTGCTCGTGTTCATGGGGAAACAATATCGCCAACGTGAATGGGAGCGACTGACGGCAGGCAAGACGCGCATTCATTCAATCGCCGGACGAGACCCTCCGTGGGAACAAATACAATGTAGAGTTGAGAAGCTGAATCGTACGGAGGTATGTCAGCTTCGACGCTCTCCTCGCGTCCACTGCGGAGCATCGCAAAAACAATGGTCTATTGTCACGCGGACAATACATGCCGAGGGGGCATTCATCCATGGACTACCAACGAGGCTCGAATCGGGGAGCGTAATCATAATTCGAGGGCTTAGTTGCAGCTGGCGCTCCACACGCACGCGCAGTCATTTCTTCTTATCGCCAATAGCGATGGCGATGGGTGTGGGTTGCGACCCCGACCGATGGGGACAGGGAATAGAGGCATAGAGGGAAGTAACGTCGATGGTGGCCACAACTAGGTTGGAGGTGGAGGGAATGGAGACTGAATTTAAACGGTGGAGGAAGTGATATGTGTCTTTCGTGAAGGAGGGCAAGGAGAGTACAAGGGGCTGTGGGTGGTGGTCAAGGAATGCGGAGATTCTTTCGGTGGGAAAGTCGAAACTGGCAACTATAGGACGGTAGGGGATGTTAGGTTAGTGCATTTACGTTACGTTACTTCTCTTTATACGTCTATTCACCATGCGGAAAGGTTTTCCTCCCTCCGGCATTATCTTTCTCTACGCCCCCCACCCCAGCGACCCTCGACTGAATTTCTCCTCAATCTTTCCACTTTCGTCCTGACTAAAAACTCATTTTCGTTCCCAAATTGTTTCTATTTGCAGACCAAAGGCACAGCGGTGGGAACGAGGATGTCGCCAATCTCCTCATGGGCCATCTCGAAGAGACTTTCCTTTCACAGCAACCCTTCCAACCTCTTTTCTGGGTCTGCTACATAGACGACATTTTTATTCTCTAGAAAAAACGAGTCTGAGTCCCTCAATAACTTCTCATCGGCCTTAAATTATTCTTTCAGAGTAAAATTCACGTCTTCCATTTCAGACTCCACCATCACCTTTCTTGACACAGACATCTCACTTCAAAACAACAAATTCACCACTTCAGTACACATCAAAGCCAGTAACAATCAGCAATACCTACACCACACAAGCTGTCACCCTTCTCACACCAAACGCTCGATTCCCAACTCTCTCTCTCTATCCGCGGACACCAGATTTGCAACACCAAAGCCACCCTCAACAAATACCTCCACAATCTGCCCAATGCACTCCACAAGCGCGGTTATCCATAAAACCTTCTACAAATAAAATCCCCCGCTCCACCCGATCACACACACAAATGAAAACAGGCCCACATCTGACGCAGGACTCAACCTTTGCACCACCTATTACCCCGGATCACACAGACTGAAAACCCTCCTTAAAGAACTGTTTCCAATTTTACATGACAATGACGCGACCTCATCCTTACTACCCCAATGCCCATCTATCGCATACAGACGACCCGCCAATCTCAAAAACCTTCTGAGATCCACTAGCCCTTTGGTGTCCCTCCGCGACAAATTTCCTAATATTTCCCCTACTCGCAACCTCCCCCGATGTAAAAAATGTCTACTTATCAGATCTGCTCTCCTATCCCCACATTCCCGTATTGCCCCTCACCTCGCTCCCACGTTCGTTGCCTGTAGAAAAACTTTATTTATCTTTTGTCATGCAAACAATGCACTTCATTTTACATAGGCGAATGCAGGACCCCCTCATCCATTCGAATGAACAATCACCGCTACTCCTGCAATTCTGCCTCATTCTCTTCCTGTCCCTTCACACGCAAATTCCCACAACCTTTCCTTCGACCAGTGTTTCTCCCTAAACATCCTAGAATCCCTACCCGATTCAGCCACCAATGTAGAGGCGAGAACTCGCGAATCCTCATATATACTAATCTTTCGATCTTTTAAAATTCCCAACCTTAACCGCCATCTTCAATTCCCTTCCCAGCATACCCAGCACCTACCCCCCCCCAGAATCCATGGTCCCCGTTCGAGATATTTCAGTCTTACTTGAAGAAGGCCTCAGAGAAGGCCAAAAGCTCAAACAATCTAAAATGTGAGTGCCCTTTTACGTGCTATCTATTTTATTTTGTGTTCTAATGTGCCGTCCAAATGTTATATTGCTCCCGTGAGTACTTTATCATGAAATTCACAGCAATGACCAATATAAATATATAAGTCAATAAATAATATATAAATCAACAATATGAACAATCGCTTTCCCTGTGTCACTTCTGGTTTCCCTGGTGGCTGGTATATATCTGTGGGAACTCAGAGAACAAACCGAGGTTCGAACTCGATCCTTCTGGTCTTCAGGTCAGTGCCATAATCACTCAACTAGAATTGCCTTCCAGCAAGTTATAAATTTAAATAATTTCAAGCTAAAATAAGAATGCACAGCTGATAATTAGACCACAGCAATCAACGCGAAGATCGCCTTGATAGTTGATGGTAGTAGACCTCACCGGATACTAATCCCTATTCGGCATGTGAATTCACTCATCAGGGTTTTAAGGGGGCGGTAGGTTCTCTCCCTGTCTCTCCTATCATTCCCCGAAAATCAAACAGCTTGGGTTCAGCTGAACCCCAAGCAGTTGCCACCGGAAATGGAGCCTGCAGCCCAAGAGCCAAGTGCTCTACCCACTGGACCACCACGACCATAGAAAATGATTACGAAAACAAATTTAACTATTCAGGCTGAAAATAATGTACAATGGCACGTAATAAACTGTAAAATATCCTGGATTGTTTGTTAGAGACATTCTTTAAGAGATTAATCGAAAGTTGAGAGAGTAGGCGGGTCGCTTCATTAGACCTAATGCCTCATCGCATCAATTTGGTTCCGAGCACATCAAACGAATAGTAGCTATTTCTTTCTTGCTTTCATTCAGATCAAGGAATATCTGTTGCTTAAAACAGATCGGAATTGAAATCAACGGTTTAAATTTAATAAATATTCAACTTCACAATCCCCGCATTGAGTTCAAATATAAATCCCAATGATACACCAATTCATTCACTGGCTATACGTGCTAAAAATATATAAAAGTATAAATGTTAAATCTCCATAATAATCATTTATTACTTATTTATGTAATTTTCTTTATCAAGGATAACGATGATGTTTCCCTCGTCAGCTTCAAGTGCCAAGCCTTCATTACTTCCAAAAATTTCGAAATTCTGAAGACCCCACTGCAGCATACCAAAAGCTGGTACAAAAATGCCATATCTTCTTCATCCGTCTATGTTTGAGTGAAAAGGAAAAATTCCACCTGGCTAACATGAACTCACTACACCCAAGATTATACGGTTTACCCAAACTACACAAACAAGACGTACCAATCAGACCTGTGGTAGCCAGTATGAGTGCACCGGCGCATAAATTATCCTTTACTCTAAATTCAGTCTTTCACCAACTCTCTGATTTCAAACCAAAATTCAGGATAAAAAAGTCGCTCTCTTTAGTGGAACAGCTCCAAAACTTTACCCTACCCCCGAACGCCAAGTTTGTTCCATTTTGTGTCCAAAATCGTTTCCCCTCAATCCCTCAACAAGAGGCGCCCTTGTCCTACGCCCAACACATCCTTTCCAACGCTAATGTAGACGGCTCGATAAACACCGAGATATGTAAGTTGGTCCAACTTTGTGTTGACCAAAACTATTTTTTGTTCAATGGTGAGTATTACAAGCAAAAGGAAGGATTAACCATGGGCTCCCCTCACTTTTGGCCGACATTTTCATGAGCAGGTTAGAAGAAAAAGTTTTAGATCCAATAGAAAAACTTTTGGATAACATTCGATGTTGGTTTAGATATGTATATGGCATCTTATGCTGCTGGACAGGGAGCAATAGACAATTGGAAAAATCCTTTCAATATCTAAACACGGTGCATAATTCTTCAAAGTTCACCATAGAGCCGGGATTCGACGGGAGAATAAATTTCATTGACCTGCCCATCGATTTTCGAGAGAGTAAACACGTGTTTGGGATCCACAGAAAACCCTCTTATACTGACTTGGTGATTCCCGTAGATTCGTGCCATCCCATTTCCCATAAAGCAGCCAGCTTCCACTCCATGATAAATAGGTTGATCAAAATCCCCAGGCCTGAAGCACATTTTGACCGCGAACTAAATATAATTAAACGCATCGCCGTCAACAATGGTTACAAGGAGGTTTTGATCAACTCCTTACTCCGGAAAAAAAGGACCAAGCTTGCCACTAACATAACAACCTCCCTACCAATGGAACAGGCCACGGAAACCCGAAAATGGTGCAAAATCCCCTTTATCAACAACTCATCGTACCATTTCGCCAATGCACTCCCGAAGGACAAATGTAGAGTATCTTTTTACACCCCCTTAATTCCTCTGCAAATACAAGGATGCCATCGACAATACAAGGAAGAGTGGTGTGTATGCCATACAGTGCGAGTGTAATGCCACCATATACATGGGCCAAACGGGTAGGAATTTCTACACCTGAGTCAAAGAACACGAGAAGTGCACGATCTTAGGCGACACGTGATCAATGATCGCCAAACACCTACTCGAGGCCAACCACACCCGTGATTTCAAATTAAAAGTGTCGAATAAATGCAAAAAATAAGACGCGTTGGAACAATTGGAAATAGTCCAACGAGCGAAGAGGAACACCCCCCTCCCCAATGACATGCAGTTCACTTCCTCCTCCTCCCCCCTTCCTTTCCATCGGTAAACATTGGCCACGCGTGGCACACCACCGCCCCCGTCCTTGAGTGCGCCCCCAGTGTCTGAGTTAAGTGGGGGTATGCCACCCCCACCCTTCCAGAAGGGCCTCATAATCCCCTTGGCCTCCTACTGGCATCGTCACGGCTGTCGCTAGGTTATTGGTGACACCGCCATTCAACCAAGTGAACCACTACGCACCCCAAGACTTGTGTACCGTTTTTTAACTAGGTCAAAACGCTGATTCCGCTATTTCTTGTAAACGTCTCCCTCCTCTCCCCCGCCCTTCCCCCCCCCCCTCTCTCTCTCTCTCCCTCCCCCTCTCGTTTCCACTTTATTTTGTCACGTGATGATGATGGAATACATCGAAACCCGATCGAAAAAATAAATTTTGTCTAGTGGAAAAGGGCTACGATCAGCTATTCATTATGTTCGATTTACACCACATCACACCTGAAGCTACTCAATTTAATCCATCTAACTTTATTCACATGATCTCTCCTACGATAACACAAACTATTGTAATTCTATTCCTCACGGGCTACCTGTTCTCGGGTACGTGACGCTGAGGGTGATAATTTGCTCACTTTTGAGAAGGATTGAGGGGTGGACACTCTTTTAGGATATGTAACGACTGTGACAGTGCCATTGTCTGGCAGTTGGCGTGGCACGTGCGGCGGTATGTCCACTGATACGACTGATAAGCCCTTATTGAGTGTCCGAAAAAGGTAAGAATGACATAGTAATACATTGAATAGAAGAGTCCTCTGCGACTTTTCCAGGATCCGAGCAATGCATTTGCCGGAACGAGCGAGGCCTTATCGCCGCCGCTGGGCGCACATACCGCGTATTCGCCCTGGAGAAGGCGACGCACCAACCGTCGTCCCCTTTCGCCTTCGAGTCCCTCTGACTGTGAGCTAAGGGCCGTGGAGGTGTGCAGCCCCTGCCAATTGCCACACCTTTATTTTTCTCCCATTCGGAACGAGCACGTGGAATCCAGAACGAATGCGTAGAATGGGATCCGTCGAATGTCGGATAAAGTCGAATGTCTGAGATTATCCTCTTGATTAACCAAGGCCCCGAGGAAATATTAAAGGAGATAAAAAGCAAATGCTCGGATAAAAACTGGAAATGGCATAAAATTTGCTGAATTAAAAAATTTCAGCAGTAATAAGTGTATTATTCTTCACCGTAAAATATTGCGATACGAAATAATTCTAAGGTCGTCGACTGCCGTGGCGCCGAATGTATTTATTTGTTCGAAACAAAAACTATTTCTCTTGAGCGTCCATTTATATTTACTCATGTTTTCAATGTGCCAAAAATGAAAAGTGTTCATGCATGTTTGTGTAAACTCACCCCGGTACATCAGTCATCCGGGAAGAAGTGATCCCTTAACCACATTATTTCCTTTCCAAACGCCTCACATAACAAAGCCGCAGAACATATTTTCTTCTAAAACGTCAATCAGTCAACAAAAATCCCAATCCAGCAAGTATTTCATTTGCATTTGACAATAGATAATACTTTTTAATGAAAGGTTTTGCCGTTGGAAGAGGGTTCAGCCCCTCTTATCCCAATCCCTATTTTGACCTCGAACAAAATATTCTCTCCTACCACAACCTGAAACGCGTCTGGCATACGGAATGGACTCCCTTAAAGCTTTCATCAATTACCTCCATTATTCCATCCACTCAAATAACTTTCCTAATTACCCAATCGCCCCTCCGAAACAACAAACCCCACACCGCAATCCATATTAAACCCACAAGAAAACAACTCTCACAGACCATTACTACACCCTCAGCTGCATTCGCCCCCCCCCCCCCGTTCTTCCGCTCAAATACCTTTCCTTGACGTCCGAATTCTTTTCCTAGATATCCTCCTCAGCTACCAATTTCATTCATCTGACCATTACAAGATAAATAAGAAGAAATATTATCTTCAGTTGTCAAGCTCTGCAAACTAAACATTGAATCCTCAAATTATCTTCCTATCCGTGGCAACCAAACGCGAATCAAACTCTAATCCCTTCGCAAATGCCACTCCACGTTCCATATCTCTCCCTACCATTCGGGCTCTACACCACCTGCCACTCACCCTTCACTCACGGCGAGGGCTGATTCAGGCAAGGATCAATTAAAAAACTAGAAGGCCGCGAACATGCGGCAGATGTTGAATGAAAGAAAAGAGAATCGCGTATTTAGAGGCGTAATATGTTCCATTTGGAGCACCACACAATAGAACTCACTCTCCCTCGATTTGAACATCGACAACTTCCGAACTTGTCTCGATGTCCTGCATCATCTTCAGACGATGCGGTTCATCGAAATCTGGTCGGGAATAAGTTTTCACCCAGTGGAAAAGTTCCATTATTCGAGATTTAAATTAGATCGTATTTCAAATTACCAATTCCATTCCAGCATACATACAAGTCTCAATCGTCGCAAAGAGGTCTCACATAATAGCCGCAAGAACCAGTACCGACAAAAAACTGGAAAGTGGGAGATATTTCTACCATTGAGTTAATCTGCCTGGCATTGGCAGAAGCACCTACCAGCGGAGGCACCGACGCGTAAAATCTGGATTGCGGCCCACATACTTACGGGGAAGAGCTCTCCAAAGGGAGAGAGAGAACTTGTATGATGCATGGCCAGGAATTAAACTTTTAAAAGCTATCCTTCGATATACCTTATTGCAATGAGGGAAGTAACATAGTAATTCCACGCACGCTTCATTTAAAACACGACGAAACCTAGGTCGCACTCCCAAATAAAATGTGCGTGGCATTACTCAGTTACTTCCGTCACTTATAAATGTTGGGTAAATTCCATAAAGTTACAAAGACAGCAAACTTCAAGACACCTGATTTCAAAGCACGTCCATGAAAGTGGACAAGTTGAGTAAGTACTTATCCTTTGGCTATTTTAGGACATGCAAAATATTAAATTACACAACACGTCATTAATCGAGTGGAATAGACGGAGCTTTTGAGTCAAAAGCATCGAAATTCCCGAAATCATCCTCTGGTAAAATGATGAATGGACTGGGAGCACGAAGAACACCACTCAGTTGGTGCACATTCGAAATCCCAACTGGGATGTTGTGCAAACAAAGTGCAAGGCGAGCGCGCCACGTCGGCATTAGCCTACTCTTCATACTACTCTTCATAACGAAAGGCGCCAAGGGGTCAAACAGTTTAACGTCCCATCTGACGGACGGCCTACTCACTCAAAGTGCCCTCCACGAAGCACCTCAAATAGGGATCGAGATACCTCTGAAAAATATTCAACACCGCCGAGATTTGAACCCGGGCCCTTTGGGTGGGAAGCCAGTGCGTTAGCCGTCGCACCATCCCGATCCCCAATTATTTCCTTTGCTGTCAGATATCACTAATAAAGAAGAATCTATGACGCTATAATGTTACCGAAACGTTAAGTAAAAAATGAAGTGTGGCAAGAAAATGTGTTTTAAATAATAACGCCGAGATCCTTCTCTCAATAGATAATATTATCAGCGTTCAAATTAATTTTGATAAATGAAAGAGAAATTGTAAAAGCTCTGTAAAAATCTCATGCATTTCCCCAAATTCATAAGAGTGTAAACAACGTCACTAAATCCTTCCGCTTACATTTTTCGGTCCGACATCTGATTGAACATCGCTCGATAACCTCTTGAGGTCACCAAAAGGAATCACTCTTCGTCTCGATCTAGCTTCGGCTAGTGGTGCTTCCCCATCGCAATAGCTTGACTCATTGGGTTTTACTCATATTCGGGATTCTTATAACAATACACACAGAGAGCGGCAATTTTTGTAATTAAGATAGGAAGCTCGATGGGAAATCCGATATTATTCCGAACAAGGTAAAGAAGCAACGGCCGTAACGGAGCATTAGGAGCGCTACAACGGATTCAGCATCGAGCATTTAATCCAGCATCGGCCGAGAACTTAATCGAGCTTGGAAAACTCAGGAATCAATGGAAATATAGAAAAACTCGAAGATTTGTCAAAATCCCTCCCGCTCTCCCTATTAGCTGCGGCGCTCGCTCCGACACGCTCACCTCCTCCGGCACCCATCGTCTCCTCTGCGGTGTATAATCGCAGCTGCATCATTTGCTCCATCGTCGTGCATACTTCCCCTAGAACCTACCCATCATACATCTTCATCAGCCCCTTGGCTTGATGCAATAATTACAGCCAATCCTGACAAAATCATAACATATGGGCAACTTTCTGCCCCAGGAATATCTGTGCATGATGTATTATTTTTAACATACTCAGTTAGATGCCCTAAATTTAAGCAGAAATTCATTCTTACTCGCGATTTCAAGTCCATAGATGACAAAGACCTAGTATCCGATGCGGCTACTATTCCATGGCGGTCTATAGAGTTCATCGACGACATAGATAAAAAAGTAGAACTTTTTAATATGTTCTTAAATGATCTAGGAGACAAACATGCACCGTTTAGAAATATCCTACTGTCCAAACCACGCTCCCCTTGGATAACAGATGAAATAAAATACTTGATGCGTAGGCGTGACGCAGTATATAGCCTGTTTAAAAAACATAAAAACGAAAATGTATTCAATATATACAAAAAACTGCGTAACAAAACTAAACAAGTCATTAGAAATTCCAAAATCAGATATGCCTTCCAAATATCTAAAGAGCTCCCGTCACATATTTGGAAAAGCTTGAAGTACCTTGGTGTCGGAAAAACTAAAAATCAACACTCCCTACCTGCTGACATTTCTCCAGACGACCTAAACCGTTTATTCACAACCCCACCGACGGATATCGACTTTAATGCAAAAAATTAATACTTATACAGTTTGCATAATTCTGAACCAACTCCAGTTTCTGCTGGAAGCTCATTCAAAATTTCTCCCGTCACACAAATGGAAGTCCTCCAGGCCCTCAAAAAAATCAAGTCCTTCTCAGATGGAGCTGACGGAATTTCAGCTATTCTCATACAAAAGTTACTTCCCATTGTGCTTTCTGTTTTAACTCATATCTTTAATTGGTCTATTCTAACTGGAACATATCCCTTACTCTGGAAACGTCCCATCCCCAAAAAATCCACACCCACTAACATTGTTGAATACAGTCCAATTAGCATTTTGCCTCCTCTATCAAAAGCATTCGAGAGACTCATTCACGAACAAATTTCAAAGTTTCTCAATGAAAATAACTTACTTGGTCCTCTAAAATTAGGCTTTCGGTCCTCTCAAAGCACAGCTACCGCTCTCATTAAAATAACAGATGACATCCGACTATCCATGGATCGCAAAGAGGTGACAATAATGACTCTCCTAGACTTTACCAAAGCCTTCAACTCTATTGACAAAGATATTCTCTTAACAAAACTTCAAAACATGAATTTTTCTTCCTCGTCTTTACTATGGATTCCCTCATATGGTCTCATATGGATTCCCTCATTCCCTAAGTAACCGATTCCAAAGAGTCATCACACCTAATTCATTCTTTAACTGGCTTCAAATAAACAGGGATGTTCCACAAGGATCCATTCTTGGACCCTTGCTTTTTTCCCTGTATATAAACGATATTAGTAAATGCATTTTAAATTGCAATCATCACCTTTATGCCGATTTACAAATATATCACCATTCCCGCCTTCAAGACCTACCTACAATTATAAACGAAATTAATTCAGATCTAGCTGCTTTGTCACTATGGGGAATAAAAAATTTATTGAAAATAAACCCAATCAAAAGTCAGTCCATTATAATCGGATACCATAAACTACATTCTAAAATAAGTATTGATAAACTACCACCACTAAAATTGCAAGGATCTATCATACCATACCTAAGGACAGTAAATAATTTAGGCTTAACCATAAATGAAACATTATCTTGGACTGATCATGCAATTGCTATTTGCAGAAAAATTAACTCATCCCTGCATTCACTGAAAAGGTTAAAGCACATTGCTCCCCCGTCCTTAAAGATGCTTCTTGTGTCCTCTCTTCTCATACCCCACTTTGATTACTGTGATGTAGTATACCAAGACCTTTCAGGAGAACTGAAAACCAAACTCCAGAGGACCAATAATTTCTGTGTGCGGTTCATATGTGATCTTAGGAAATACGATCATATTTCCGACTCATTTAATAGAATATCCTGGTTAAAGCTAAAAGGCCGCAGGCATTTACATATTCTTTCACTTTTCTACGGAATACTTTCAAACCACACACCTGAATATCTATAAAAAAATGTCCTCTTCATCAGCTCAATCCACAACATAAATACTAGGGGTAATAATCAACTTCTTGTCCCACACCATCGCACGGAAATCTATCACAAACCCTTTCATGTTACAGCATGCCGTCTGTGGAACTCTCTCCCAGATGACATAAAAAACTCCTAATCAACAACAACATTTAGAAGAGCACTTTACAAGTTCATTTTCCTCAGGTACTTAACTTAACCAGTATACACTCCGTCATTCCACTCAGCTGTTATACAGATCACTGTGTCTACTTTTTTTTTCTATTTTGTTGTTTTTGTCATCTCAATCAGTAGGAGTTGGAATCATTATTTTTAGTAATATTACGATTCTCATTACTCCGCATGTGTTGTCAATGTATTTAATTTCTCCAATTCAATTTCAGTAACTTAATAATATGTATACTATGTAAAAATGATTCTTACAATATCATGTATCTTTCTTCTAATTAATAGGGTTTTCGCAGGCTTTTCACACCCCCCTTCTCTTCGTGGGTGTTTTTTCCTGCGGGGGTTTTTACTAGTTGAGCAATGTCACGCTCTCCCTAGCTTTTCCCACAAACCTCATTCTTTGCTTAGACTTTCCTTATTTTATTCTTCTCTATCTTCACTGTCATTTTGAGTATGTGTGTATGTGTAGGTGTATTCTTAATTTATATATGTATATATTTAATGGTGTATGTGTGCGTAATTATGTATGTATTTATGTATGTGTATGCATGCATGTATGTATGTTTATGTGTGTATGTGTATATGTACGTGTGTGTGGATATGTATGTATATGTGTAGGTATGTGTATGCATATAGGTATGTATCTGTGTGTGTATGTATGTGTGTGTGTATATATATATATATATATATATATATATATATATATATATATGTATATACACTTTTTTCTTTTCGATGTGCAAATCTGTGCTAAATGAATTTATGTCTGTCTATATGTATTTATGTGTACATATGAATGTAACTATAAGTTTAATGCCTACTATAATATGTATACGACGATGGGTTAAATGGAAGAAGGGACCATTTGGTCTCAATTTCGCCCAAATAAAGACCTCTATCTGTCTGTCTATCGTCATGGGTTTCATCCGGCGTTCGGCCTTCCGATTTCCTGAGGGTCTCATTCCGGGGAGTAGAGCGATGTCGGTGTGTTGGCAACGCTTATTAATATCGTTATCACTCTGCAAATACCTCACGAACACCCTGAATATATTTTTTGGGACGGACTGGGAATTGGGAAAGCTGTAAGAAGAGTGAAATGCTTCAAATGCAATGAATTCTCCAGATACTGGAACACCACAAGCTCCATAACGTTGATAAATAAAAACGGCTCGTGCGTGACAACTATAAAAAATGTCCCCTTATATTCGTTGCTGCCCTGATTTATAGACAGAGAGTTCGATGGCCGCGTGAGCATATCGGCATTAATACTTATAGGCGTTACTTTGTGGAATTTCGACGGCTGAAACAAGAAAAGAACCGCTTAGCATGATGACGGTAGATGAATGTTTAGTAACCGCGATCATTTTTTGGCAGCTTACACAGCAGAGCAGACTTCCGAGGCCTGAGTTGATTGATTGAAACCTCGTCTTTACATTGTTTAAAAAAAGTGTTTCTTTTCTCAAGGAAGCCCTTAAAAAGCGTGTCAGTTGACTTCTTCGAAGGGTAGAAGAAGAGTGTGGTCCTTCAAGCCCTTTGGAAGTTTTGATACTTCCCTCACTTTTATGAGTATAATTATACATACGTCTTTTCCCAAATTACCGCTAGTTTGGGAGACGAGTTGCAACCCCTAATGTTATTCCGTGACTTTCCCGGAAATTGGCTTACTTAGCATTTTGTCCTTACCGGTGAGGGATAAAAATCTCCCGGAATTTAGATATTGGATGATGTATTGAAACTTTCAAAAATAATAAGTCCGATATATTATATCCAATGTGATTTTATCTCATTTTATAGTTCGTATTGAAGTCTCAGTAACACTCATGTTTTTAATTCCAAAGAAACTGCGGGAGATGCCGCAACAGTAACTTTTAACGGAGTCATCCGCTAATGTGCATTTCAATGCAACAATTTCAGAGTGTAAAAATCATTCGCCTTGACTGGGACTCGAACCCAGATCCCTCAATATCCGGTCGAGTGCTTTAGCCACTTAAGCTACCGAGGCGTCCTCTTAAACTCTGAATTTTTGGGGCTTTTAAAGGAACTAGATGTAATGTTCCTTTAAAAGCCCCAAAATTTCAGAGTTTAAGAGGACGCCTCGGTAGCTTAAGTGGCTAAAGCACTCGACCGGATATTGAGGGATCTGGGTTCGAGTCCCAGTCAAGGCGAATGATTTTTACACTCTGAAATTGTTGCATACTCATGTTTTTCTCAATTGATTTGATAGTTAACATATGGAAATAGTGTGCGTTAATACTAACGCATATTGAATCATTAACCTTTTTTGTTTCACTTGATCCTTTCTAATAGTGCTTAGTGACAAAACGGGGAATACTTAATGTCTTGTCTCTTTGCAGTCAATAACGAAGGTTTACATTTATTAGACAAGGTCCTCTAGACTTCTATCAACTCTTCAATGAAACGAGTGCTGCTATGACTGAGTGAAGTCCTGCAGAGTAATTATCTTGAAATATTTACTGGCTGCAGATCACGGACTTGCGTGATTTGGTAGCTTTCAGATAAGGGAAAAATTTGAAATACTAATGGCAAATGTTATAATTTATACAACTGTGCTCAATATACACTACAGCATTTTTATAATGCACAGCTGTTGGTTTTAAAAGTTTACGGTGAATTTTCTGCTTTTTCTAAGCACACTGAATAACTCAAATCCTTCTCCCCGTTTGTTATTGTTGAGTAGAAGCAAATCATTATGGTATGATGGACGTATCAGCGAGAGGTTCATCTCTGCACGAGCTATCGAAAGGATGCTCTCTCTCAAGCAGGGTGGCTTAAAGGCTATAATTCTCGGAGGGAGGTGAAAATGAGGGTTTCAAAATAGCTAAGAAATCATTTGAGAGGGAAAGTCCTCCAGGTTTGATATTTACAATTGTGAAAAATATTTTAATATTTTTTTAGCATCAAGCAACAATTTTGGATTTTAGTAGTATTACTTGCACGGATTTGGTAGATATTAGCGAAAAAATTATCGATGAGAAAAGTGAACATTTTATGGGCAAAAATATTTCGTGCATTTAGCACATTAACCGAAGTTGATAAATAGCAGTTAAATGTGAACTGCTCGAGAGATGTTTTACTTATCTGGGAAACTAGAACGAGTATGACAGCTCTTTATTAAAAAACATGAGTGCAATGTAAATACAAATTGTTGGTGTAATCCTTTTCCAGAGTTCCAGCTTTAACACTGTCATTAAAAGTCAGCAG
The DNA here is from genome assembly GCF_022747635.1 of Hetaerina americana. Classification (NCBI taxonomy): domain Eukaryota; kingdom Metazoa; phylum Arthropoda; class Insecta; order Odonata; family Calopterygidae; genus Hetaerina; species Hetaerina americana. Next base: position 5,625,305 of record NW_027286786.1, on the reverse strand, counting down.
AGCGTTGAATGCAGTACTCCCTCCAAATAAATTACTTGGAACACAAACAGTTTTCTCAGTAATAACATTTCTTGCATTATACATTTTGTCAATCGAAAGAAAAACTCCCTGAATCTCACGGACTTTCCCGCGCAGAGATCCCCCGAAATGATAACTTCTCAGGTGACAACGTCGTTACATAAATTTTTAACCCCAATAATTTTAAATTTTGCGTCATGAAGGAGTAAAAGTCATCTTGCCTTACATCCAGAAATTGATGCGTCTCTCAGTTTATGGTTAAAGCGATTTGTTGATGTCTATCTGAAAAAGGTAATATGAACTTTTAATAATAAACAATATTGAAGAAATACTGTTCAGGGTTAACTTTTGGATTTATTATTTAATTCGGCATTTATTTGTATCAGTAATGAATGTTGCTTCTTTCACAAAAGCTTTAAGATTCCCGGGAAAAGTTTCGAGACATGATAGTGGTATTTTATGAACTGTCTTCCAATGCCGCGTCAGCCGATTGTCTTTTTTGGGCGACCCCACGCCTCCGGAGGCTGCATTGGCCTCCCTGCAGGTGGAGGGGGCGTCCTCGGGAGCGACCGGGGGCTCTTCTATCTTCGCGGGTCAATTCGAGGGAAACTGCACACCATTTCCTTTCCCCGCGCCCTCATTTCCCCCCCCCCCCGCCGCCAGTTCCGGAACGCGCCGACCCGAGGAGAGGAACGCAGCCGGAGATGCAAATACCGCGCCGCGTCACATTTAGCCATTGGTGCGTGACATTAAGGCGGCCTAAGCTTCCACGGCCGAATGGCCGAGATCGCCTTCCAGAAGTTGCTTTCTTCCGACCGCGCAGCACCAGGGCAACGCAATTGCGTCGAAAGCGGAGGAACTGCGACGGAAGAAGGCTCAATGGAAACCCTCTCCATCTACTTAATACCCCGCAAGCCGCCGCAGGGGCGTGTGGCGGGGGGTGTTAGGACACCACCCGTAATTTAGAAAAGAAAAAAAACCGCATTCAAAAACCAAAAATTCATACATCCACAAAAAAACATGCCATGCATTCATGCAAGAACACTTACACCCCACGCACATGCAAACACACAAACTACCAACTAACATACACATGCACCTGAAAGTATACCTAACAGCTTTGCAGTGTTTAACTTTGCTCCGACTTGTATATTCAATGTTTTCAATATTCCTGGAGTGACTTCGGTTCCTTACTATTATGATTTCTGATTGTTCGGGGAAAGAATGCGTATTTGTACCTATCTGTACTGGAATCTATCTCCCTTAGTTTATCTTTGTGGTCTGATCTACCTAAGTAGTGTGGGGCCATTATAATTCCTTCAGTGTCATAGTTAAACTCGTTTGTTCTGAGCCTTTCTAAAAGTCTAAGCCTCGCTTGTTCTCTCCGTACTTCAAGTGGTTCCCAGCCTAAATCCCCTAAGAGACCTGTCAAACTTGTGTTCTTATCATAACAATTTTTAACGAATCTAGCGGATTTTCTCTGGACTTTATCTAATTCTTTTTGCCAAATTTTCTCCCACGGATCCCAAATACTTGCGGCATATTCCAAATGAGGTCTAACTAGAGCAAAATAACACCTCTCTTTAACTTTTTCGTTACATTTCCCCACCACCCGTTTTATGAAGCCAAGTTTCTTCAAAGCTGATCCGCATATTGTCCTGATATGTGCTCCCCATGAAAGGCGTGGTGTTAGAACAACCCCCAAATATATAACTTGATTTGCCGTAGTCAATACTGAACCCTCTATTTTGTAGTTTATAACCTGTTCGTCGATTCCTTTGTTCCAAAATTTCAAAACTGCGCATTTATCTATATTAAGTGTTAATCCCCATTTATTGCACCATTCCGAGATATTGTCTAAGTCTCTAGAGAGTAGCTCGCGATCTAGTTGGCTCCTTATTTCCCTCGAGGGAATGTAATTGATACAGGGACATTTTAAAATGAAAAGTCACCCGTTCACAATGCTACGTGCACCGGCGTCGCTTAGCCCCGGGCCCTTCCCCGCCGGCCCTCGCCTCGCAAAACCGTTTCTCCGGTCGTGAGGGTGAGGATCCAATGATTCAACGAGCTACCGAGGCACGCGTCCCCGCGAGCGCGGCGCTCGCCCCCCCCCCTCCCCGCAAGAGAGAGAGAGGGAGGAAGAACAGCTCCCGGATGATGAGGGCGGGTCTGGAATGAGAGAGAGAGGGAAACAGCGATGACTTTTAATTTGGAGAGAAATAATTTGTTTTTGGGGCAAACCTGCGCGATCTACGTAATAAAGAAGAGCGCTCGCGTATATCCCAGTCCAAATGTAAAAATATGGGGGTCACAATATTTGAACCAGAACCCAAGTGACATAAAAAAGTATGCCCAGGTCATATTACGTGGGCTGTTCGGTAACTTACGATCCAATTATTCTTTTCACTGCGCATTGAATGACTTAAACTCGCGGTTTGGAGGCATGCCGGATAATTGAGAACGGACGGAGCACCGCTTGTTGCCGCGCTCATATTTATGGCGTCGAGGGAGAGAAATAACTGAGGCTCTGAAACTAATCTCGTGGCAGAGAAGGTCCCAGAGAATCCCCCTCGACACCCCAGGACAAAAATCAACAAAGACACGGACAGAAAACGTTTAGAATAGCGAGAATTGGCTCACCAATAGGCCCAGACTGAAGGACAATATTATTTGGGAATGGAATAAAAGCAAATGTTTTTGTCGACAGTTAAAAGCAAATTTCAAACACCACAGATGAGACGCATGCGCGTCGTCATCTTCCTTCCCCGTTGGTCTCTGAAAGACACGTGGAGACTCGAAGCTTGTCCAAATGAATTCGGTGCCGTCGAGAGCGTGTGATTGGGACCTGCTCATTCCTGATCTCATAACGGCCAACCTCACTACTCTAATCGAAAGCATTAGGATTACTCTGGGTACAATAATCTCCACCGAAAATCCCAACCGAAGGAACAATAATTCTTTCCGAAAACATTCACAATATCAGTCATGTGCTGGTATGGAGATGAACAATATGGCAGCCGGTCAAGTTGTGCGGAACGAAATCACTAAACCCGATTTTAATTTGGAATGGCTGAACATTGTACAAGTTTAAGACTTGGCTGTAAGACGTAAATAAAGCTATGTAAATGAAATGGCTTTTGAAAGAGATTTTTAAAAAGGTAAGATTTTGAGCAATCTTTATAAATTATTTATTATTCGTAATGAGTTCTTTACGCACTGCACTTGCTGTTAAATGTTGATCGTTGCCCTAACTGCTGTTGTAACATCGGCGAGTATATTCGAAAAAACTGAGAGTCGAAATACAGGAAAAACAAGATTTCCTTCGAGAGAATACAGCGGGCGGATGTGTGTTTTTTAAAGCGAACGAGCGGTGTAATTTTTCATCGAGGCGTGTGCAGGCATTAATTAAATATTCTTGGAATTTCTGTCACCTCTCCTGCCTCGTAACAATCAATTTCTAACGTACCCCGCACCAAATGACGTCTTTTCTGTCATTCTGATCCGTTGAAAAAGATCCGGACATGTACAAGCCGCCCGAGGCCAAAGCAAAGGTGGCCGAGAAGACGCCACGCCCGAGAGGCTCCACTCCTCACCGAAGTCCCCGCCGGGGCCCGCGCACGCCATGGGCACAATCCACCGAACAGCCGCCCTCCGGACTGCCTCCAGATCAACTGGCAGATCCTGGGCGAGCCGAGGAGGCCGCCGCTGCCCCGTCACTCTTCCTCGCCCGCAATCTCTCTTCCATCCGCCGTATTTTCTTCTCCTGGCCTTCGCCCAAACACCATTTTACTTCGGGCTAGCTTCCCGTTCATTCCCGTTCAATGACGCCACTACCATTCTCACCCGCTATCCAGGATTGATTCGTTCCTTTTCGCGGATATTATCGCCCATCACATGCAATTCTAGATGCATTATTAAATCTACATATTTTACAGATTCCTCCGACCACCGTCCACCCTCCCCTTCACCAACTCTTCCCCTCAGCCTCCCCTGGCCTAGCCACAGGGCCTTCCTCCTCTTCCCTCTCCTTCGCGTCTTTGGATTAGGTCATTCGTCCCGCCGCCCCTTCCTCCCTTCAAACCACCCTTCCGCACCTGGGTGCTCGGTACCTCGCCCGATTGCCCAAGACCGCGTCACCCCCAGCCTCACCACAAGTCACCTTCCCCAGCCGTCGATGCCTTTCCCTCCCTCTGCTCCATTCCCTCCCCCGGTCGACGACCCACCTTCTGCTTTCCCTTCGCCCCAGATTAAATCTCCTACCCTATTTCTATAATACTCTTCTGAACTCATTTGGGAAGAAATTATTACCATTATTCCGAGAGGGCCCACGGAAGATAGCAGGACAACAGCAACACTCAGACGTCGTGACGTGACCCCGTGACGTCATACACCCCGCTCCTCCCCCCCCCTCCCACCGTGTTCCCTGACACCCCTCATTCCGATGATGACGAAATTTGAGGACGATCCTTTGGTGAGCGCGGCACTTGCTCAGTCGAGAGAATCGAGTCGCCCAAAATACGAAAAGAGAAGTTTCACGCGGACGACAGATGCAGGCCGCGGAGGAATCTCCCGTGCTTAGTTTTTATTTTGCATATACTTTATCAGTCAAGTGCCCCGTCATCACTGGCGGTCGCGGGGACGCCTGGAGCCTGGAGACGCCATAATTCTACAATAATGTTAAAATTCTCACGACTTCCGATCTGAAGCCCGAAATCGCCATTAACATCTTCCTCCGGAGCCGAGCAGATCGGTTCCTTGACACTTTTTGAAAGTAGCGATGTGAAGGGAGATGTAACACGATCATTCAACCAGCGCATTTACATTTCCCCTCCAAGAGATCCAATTCAGATTGATCTAAGTCGAAGGTTCCAATTGGGTATTAAACTGTCGCGCATGACGTTGCTGTGGAGAGTAGTTGGGGGGGGGGGGAGGGTGAGCGGGTGAGCGAGGTGAAGGTGGGAAGAAAATAAATGTTTGAACAGAATGAAAGCGAATCAGAAATGCGATGAGCTGAAATGTGATTTGTTGTAATGAGGGTTTGAGAATACCTACTGACGCATTACTTGGGGCTTCGAATTGCCGCAGACACTTGGTACATAAAAAGTTTAGAGAGAACATTTCGAAGTTGTACTGATGGTGGAGAAAATAGTAACCACATCAGTGGAAGTATCGCAGTGACTGGTGTCGTACCCTAAATGGTGGACTCCTGTCACCCCTATTTATGCGCTTTCTCCGTGAAGAGCACCACACATCCCCCGGTTCACACGTGCCTCAATTTTCTCCGGCAATTCCGCATCTCTGATGCCGTCGTCCCTATCGCTGAGCCGATCGAGTGGTCCCGGGGGAAGGGTGCGGCACCCGGTGGAGCGGGTCGTCGAGCGGCACCCCCCCCCTCCTCCCCTCGCTTATCGGAGGCCGGGGAGTGGGGTGAGGCATGGGAACGGGCGGAAGGAATCCGAATGAAAGAGAGACGGAGGACGGGAAAAACAAATGAAAGTCATGTTGCGGTCCCGAAAGGAACCGTCCGTCGGCGTCCCTTCATCTCACCCCTGCCCCCACCCCTCGCATTCCTACCGGGAACACACCCCCTCCCCCGTTGTCCCCTCCTCCCAGGCGGGCCACTTCGCGTCGCAGCGCTGCCAACTTTGAGATTTTTCGGCATGCAATATTTGGAATCTGCATTCACGAACATTTAATTCCATGTTGAACTAATCAGGGAGCCGCAATTACGTTAGAGGCCAGCGGACAAGGGACATTCGTTCTGCAAAGACGGGAGAGGCTAACTAAATCTCGTCTCAACAACGCCCACTGAATGCTTGCATAGCGGAATAATGGATTGATCACTGCCGGTTTTGGTTCAATAATTTTCCGGTTCTTTTGCATTATTTTCCGTAGCGAAAAGTAAATTTTGAAGAGCGGAAGCGACACGAGCGGTCTCCCCAATGACGATAACAAACTCGCTTCGAGACGACATGCGATCACGTCACCATGTCGTTACCGTTTGCAGAATAAATTCGATTCCATTGCCTCTGATTTCATAAAAAGGATTCAAACGTCCTTCATGTGATTAGGTCAGTGACACGCAATGGTAGTCATAGAAGAAGATGCGACCCACTGCTGAAGCTCTAGACGCCATAGGGAAGAGATGTGGGTAACGTGGTGGAGCTAGGATTTTCAGGAAACGGGAATGGAGAGGGAAAACCGGCGTCATCAGTCTACCCTTGATAACAAACGGCGCCAAGGGGTAATAAACTGCTACGTCCGCTCATACGGATGATATTGACTGCCACTGACCGTATTTGAACTGCAGGTCTTCCATGTGGCAAACCTGTACTAGTAGCCACTGCAAAAGTGAAAAACTCAAATTTAGTCTAGAGAGTTCACTAGTCTAACAAACTCAATTTTCAGTCAAATTTCGTCTTGGCGTAAATGCAGAGATGGCATTGAGTGTTGATGGTACGGATTGCCCAAGTTAACTTTTTTGAAATTGCGATCAGTACACTTCCGTCATATCTCGAATATTATTTCCGTCATATCTCATTTATTTCCGACATATTTACACAATTAATGTTCTATTTCTTTCCGAATTCCCGCAATTATACGGTTGATCGTATTTCACCTGAGAAAATTAGATTGGGTCTCTAATAGTTGCTTATTGCGAAGTAATATTAACGCTAATATGTAAAACTAATATGTAAAACTAATATGTAAAACTAAGTTTGATCACGGTTGAGGAAGTGGTCACCCATCGAAAGCCCTGAATTTGGGCTCAATCGTGGGCTGGTTGGGATTCGGTGCTCCTCGGTGAAATTATCCCCTCCTGAATATTCATGACCGTACTCGCGTCACCAGTTTGCAAGCTCACTCCCGGATTTACTGCCTGGAAATCTCCAATAAACAAAGTGGATTCCTGAGCAAATAACTAGGAAACAGATTGACGCAAACGAACCTCAAATGAATAACGAATAGAAAAGGGTAATCTATGAACTCTACAAAACCCAAGTCGCCATCAACCGAGCGATAAATGAAATAAAGGTGAAAGTAAATAACGGTACGAGTCAAGTTTGACCTCTCACTTTCACTTTACAACTTTGAGGCGTCAATTCGTAGCACGAGCAGCAATAGTAATGAAAGAAATTGTTGCAAATGAGAAAGAAATTGGCATTCAGTGTTGACATTGACAATTGATAGCTACGGCAGATAATAGGGAAGACTTGCAGGCATCCTTTGCCTCAAAGAGATCAAGAGCTACAAGGGTATGGAACAATTTCCAAAGAAACTGCGGGAGATGCCGCAACAGTAACTTTTAACGGAGTCATCCGCTAATGTGCATTTCCATGCAACAATTTCAGAGTGTAAAAATCATTCGCCTTGACTGGGATCCCAGTCAAGGCGAATGATTTTTACACTCTGAAATTGTAGCATTGTATGGAACAATATTGACAAATAGTAAAATGGGAGCGAGAGAGAGACCTAAAGTGGTGTCATTCGGAGGATAAGAGTGGAGCCGTTCCAGAGAGCAGAAAGAGCTTGCGAAACCCATCTCTTGCTTCGCAACCAGAATGGCACGCTGTGGAATTTGAGGCACGACTGGAGACGGACGATAGGAAACGCGGACCGGAGATGGGAAGCGGTGGAGGGCCACGGCGGATGTGGAGGCGTAAACGAGGAATTAGATGACGCAGGGAGGAGGAGATGAGGGAAAATCAGTGTCGAGCACTGAAACACTGTAAAATAAAAAGAGCCAGGTAGATTGGGCACGCCTTGAGGTTCAATGGAGGAGACGCCCGCACGCGGCGAGAATGGGAGGAGTCATGAGAGGTCTCCGCATGGCCGGGGGCGAAGAAGAGAGAGCAAACGAAACAAGGGAGGCACGGATGGCTTCAGTCAACCAATCTCCCGTTTGAACGATCCAACTCTGCACGTAATTACTTCCTCAGCAATCTAGGTATCTGGTAGAGCTGTCAAGAGAGCGGAATTGTGGTCAATGTGATTTGATTATTAGTGTAGGGATTTAAAAGTATTTCCTTGGTTCTGGTTTAAAAATAACCAATAAATAACCTCTACATTACAAACTTGCTTCATAGAATGCTTCCTAATAAATAAGCAGTATCAATTTCTCCTGAAAATATATTACTTCAGATGTATGTTTATTCCAAATGATTTTCACCAGCGTACATACTAGTGTATCCATCAGTTGCCCTTCAGGACGAAGACTAGTTGACGGCGGACCTCCGTCCTTCCCGATACATCGATGAGTCCCTTGGGCGTCTCTCGATAGCTATTCCTCTCATTTCATTCTATATTTAGTAGTCTTCATTGTCCCCTGGTTTCCCTCGAAGGCTCCTCACTTCCACTTTATGCCTCGCTTATTATCGCGTCGCAAGATGTGACGAATTGCGATTGTCTTTGACTCTCGGGTGTGTTGTTTTGATTGAAGTGCCGATGGAAGTGAGCCTGGACGTATTTCATGATCCGCCCCACCAGCAGTCGCGTAGCATTAACCCGAGCATGTGCTGCAAGGCATTGATTTCGCCTTCCGCTCGAGTGGGGGGGGGGTCGAGGGAGGAGGAGAGGACATGACAGGGATATGGGCAAGAATGCGGCGGTGGGGTGTGGAAGGGGGGGAGGGGAGGGCCGCGCACCCCTCCCTGCCCAATCCAGGCGTGCGTTCGTTCGCATGTCACCGCCGGGAGGGCACTGCTCGGGTGCGCGTGGGTCATTCCGTCCCAAGTATGCGCCAGCAGCAAGACGAACTACCGGAAGGAGGAAACCACTCTTCGGAACGTGCGAACTGCTCGTTCGAAAATCACCACTGAAGATCAGGAACATGTAGAGCAATTGCGTAAAAAGTTACCAGAATTTATAACAGATCTCAGAATATAAAACAGAAGTGTGTGAGAAACAGTATTTTGTTTGAACGCTGCACAGAATGCGTGATTATAATATTAATTACAATTTAATGAGGCTCGGTTACAAAAATGGATAAACTCCAGGGCAACTTTCATGACACTCTCTCTGGTCCTTTGCATCGGCAGACCGAAAATGTTATCCTACATGTTTGCCCGCTCACCAATCTAAAACTACTATCTTTTAGTTTTGAGAGAAATGAATTGGTATTCCCATTTTCAACGCATTAACTTCTATAAATCCTCAGCAGAGACACGAATCTACATGGGAGCCACCGAGGATACTTACAAGGCGAGGGCCCCCACCCGCCACGCCGAAGACCAGGGGCTGCGGACCATGCGCGGCCCTAATTAAGCCTTTGAAAGGTCTCCGTCACCAGGGGTGCGTTTCTCAAAGTAACTAGTCAATTAATATGCCCTTCGACTACTGTCTCAAATGCAATATTAATCTTTTAAATTCTTATTCTGCGCAATGTTGGCAAGGAACAATTGCTGCACCATTAGTCCCGTCACGGGGCTCCGTAAAATCTCGTACGTGCAAATTAAATGATATAAGAATTCTCTGGAAGCTTAGAGACCCGGTGTCCACAGCACTCCTTTCCTCAAGGTTCCTCACTCTCCTTCATTGATGAGGGTAATCCCAGAAGTAACCGACCCAACAAGAAGACACAAACATTTTGGAAAAAACGTATTTAGTTTTCAACATAGTCTCCTTTCAGCTATGTACACTTTTCCCAGTGATGCTCAATAAGTTCGATACCCTTTTTTTTAATAAGAACTGCATTGATCCTCAAAATACCCATTAACTGCCGACATCACTTCTTCACGGTTGGAAAATCTTTGACCACCGAGCCAATTTTTCAAGTTTTCGAACAGAGAGTCGTCCGAGGGGCCTCTCTATCTGGCGAATAGGGTAGCAATTAAAACTTTAATTCGTGAATATTAGCCATTGCAATAATGGATTTGTGAGCAGGTGCATTGTATTGATGAAACAACACTTTCTTCTAAGCCAAATGCGACCTTTCTTTTGCTTGATTTCTCTCACTAAAACCTTGCAATAAGTTGCCGTTTATAGTTTTTCCCTTTTCAATATAGTAAATGAAAATTATCCCGTGCGCATTCCAAAAAACCGACGCCATGACCTTGCCTGCAAATGAAATTTGGTCGACCTATGTCTTGTATTGACGGCTCGCATGGCCTCGTTTAAACTGTGCTCCCCAATATTTTACTGTTGTAAACGAAGGAACAGACACACCCAGAATAGAATCCAGTTCAGCTTTTATAAAGGTAGGGCTGAGGCCTCTCAAATAAAAGTAATACTATATATCACATAATTCTGACCAATTTTCTCCATTTTCAAAAATTCACTGAAAACCTTCACTATTGATGCCTGCCTGACAAATACTAAACCGCGAGGCGTCTTCAAACTTGAAACATTATGCTTATAGATTGTGTACTTCCTAATACATTGATGTTTTTCAAACAACTATTGCCATCTCTAGGTCAGGCCGGGTACTCCTGGGCCTTCCCATGTAGTTCTCCGGTGCATCCGGCATCCCCCAATATTTATCCTATGTGATGTATTTACGATCTTTCCTTACTGTACTTTCAATACATTGCACCTTTTATTATCGCTCCGACAATTCCAAATCCAAGTTAAGTAAGTTATCTACCGGTTAAGGTATGTTTTGTGTGCACAAAACTACCAAATAAATATTTCGTTTCTCCCAACAAAACACAACCCAACATCCTAATTTACCACAAGTCCCTTTTAATCTCTGAGTACTTATTTCCTCCTTTCATTCCGTTCAACATATCTTCTATTTGCCCTTTCCTCGTTTGGCTAACATTTTCCCCAACATCAAACTACCGATCACAAAACACAACATCCTACTCTACATCAGGTCCCTCTTTAGCTCTGAGTACTTTCTTCCTCCCTTCATCCCGTCCAACATCCCTATCCTGTTCCTTCCCTTTCCTCTTTTGCCCAACATTCTACCCTCTATCACAGTCTTCAACATCCCACTACCGATCAATACGCCCTTCATCCATTTTTCCTGCCTCCTTAGGATTTCTCCGGACAAACCCCTCTCTTCGCCCACCACACCAAGTACTTCCTCATTTGTTTTCTTCTCTGCCCATTTCACCTTCTCCATTCTTCTCCACACCCACATTTCAAATACCTCCAATCTACGTGAATCCTCCTGCTTCAGTGCCTCTTCTGATCACCATAACCTTAATTTATTCTTTATTCATATTCATGTTATGTGCCACAAATACTCTCTCCATGACTACCCAACATCGTCTACAGTCTCTCTTGATTTCCTGAAATGACTGCTCGTTCGTCTGCAAACTCTCCCCGTGGACTCGGACCCGTAGGTTTCCTCTTTCAAATCCTACTTTCAAATACTATTTGCTTTTGCGTGCAAGGGAATGAAGTTTGCAAATTCCATGACTTGCTCCTGAAGCCGCCGCCCGCTCGAATGTTCTCACGTGACAGAAACAGGCGGCCATCGCGATGAATCGCCGCCCTTCGACGGGCGAAATGAGGACCGCCGCGTCCCGAGGAGGGATCCCAACCGAGAGGTGGTGTCCAATTCCTATGAGAAGGGATGCGACACCACCGCTCCGCCGTCCCCTCCCCCGGGAGGCGGCGGTCGCGGCACCCCCGGTCAATGTGAGGCCGTGGGATCGTCCCGTCGGGGGGAAGGCCGCTCCACACCCGCCTCGCGAAATGCCGAAAAATGCGCGCCGTCCCCGCACCACGCCCCGAGGCGAGTTCCCGAGAAGTCGCGACGAGAAGCGAGGCGAGGTCGAAGGTGGAGAGGAGGGCCGTCGTTTCCCGCAATACTTAATGGTCGTTCGCGCATGGACCGATCTCTTTCCACGGAGATGAATGCCCTGGAATTTCTCGATCGCCTGCTTCCATATCCCACCCTCAATGATTTCAACCGCGACAATGCACCCGCATTTCACCCTCTATTGGCGATTAAGGAAAACGTAAACTTTCTCTTGGTCGCTCTGCATTGTTAAATTCTTCAATCCTCACTTCGCACCTGCCTTCATGCTGCCTCCTGTTCCCATCCACCAACCACTCTCTTCGGAATCCCACGCTGCCATCCCCTCCACTCAATTCATTCGTCTCCTCCTCCTCATTTGCAAATGCCTCTCTTCACCCGCACCCCCCCCCGCACTCCGTCCTCTCGGCCAATTCCCTCCCTCACTTCTCCTCCACATCCCTCGTCTCTTTAATACGTCTCCAATCTACGCTGCCCCTCCTGCCCCAAAGACAGAAGGTTATGAAACAAAATTTCCGAGCCCGAATCGTCGGCAGAGTACAGGGAAAAGGAGAAACGCCAGGAACGTCTAACGAGGGTGAATTTGGAGACGTGGACCGAATATTTTGGAGCTTGTGAAAAAACTCAAGGACAAACGGAGACAATGGGAAGTTTGAAGATTTTAGGGCTCGCAAGATTTTCCGGAGAGATTCCGGCCTCCATTAATAATCCCGGCGCCTCGCCCCCCCCCCCCCCCCCCGGCCGGGTGCTGGGACCCGGAAAGAAGTACCGCGGAAGGGGAGGGAGGAAAAAGAAAAAATCGAGTGGTGAAAGGATTGGGCTCCCTTCGATAGGGGTCGCTCCGATGGCCGAAAAGAGCGCTGCCCCCCTGGGAACGGCCCACAGGGGGAGGGGGTGGTGGATTATGTCGACTGCTCGGCCCTCACGCAGTCCGTCAGCCCGGAGGCGGAGGGCGGGAGTGGACCCCACCTCCCCTCCCCTGCCGCAGCGTCCATCGGAGCCCCCGAAGGGCATCCCTCGGGAATGAATATTTTCATCATACCGCTCACTGATGTGCACCGTGCATCTCTATCGAGCCTTCGGTGCAAAGGTGCGCACGCTCCCCAAAGAGGCGAGTCACGAGAGGGGTAGTGACGAGTCGCGGGACCGAGATCGAACCCCGTGCTGCAGGATAGCCCATTCGATCCCGGCTTCCATGCATCCGTTGTAGTTGACGGCATCAACGCACCAACAGTGCCCTCCATACGCCGTACCAAGCTCACCTATTAGTGTCATCACACCAGGAGTTTGGACAATTTTTCATTATTGCTTGCCTTGATGAATTTAGAAAAGGATTTGTTCTTATAAAATAGATACCGCGGATCTGTGCTTGAGTGAGTGAGTGTATATAGTGAGTTAATATTCGTCTAAATCCGTATACTTATAGACGGTAATAACCAATGAATACATGAAATCATAATTGCCTGTGGCTATATCTACCGTAAATATACAGAAGATTAGAGCCAGGTGATTGCAATTAATTCCAAACAACGTAAGGATCAAAAATTAAACAATAATTACAAGCCCACACAATGTGCTTCTTATTGGTTTTTCGCTATGATTCGTCCGTCGAAACGAGACACAAGTTTGTATGCCCTTTAATTTGCTATATAAATTAATTTTTAGCATATCAAATATAAACAAATGAGAGAATAAATGAACTAGAATTTTCCTGTTTTTGTTTGCTTTACTTCGCTTTGTTAGTTCCGGCGCTCAGCTGTTCTAAACACCCTCCAAGTTCGATGAAAGTGCCTCCTACTAGGTGATTGTTTCAAACCTGAATTAACTTAAGCTTTTGTTATTTAGAATTTTATCAAGAAAATTACCCAGGGAGAAGAAAATCGTATACAGCTATGTTTAAGCTAGAGGTAATTAATTTCGCGAAAGAAAATCGCGAGGCTGCCGGGATTTATCGATTAATAAATCTTATGAAATCAGAATCGGGAAGGATTAAGAGTGTCTTATGAGGAAATAAGCCGGTGGATCCTGGAAAGTTTGCAAGGTGTCGGAATAACTTGTGTAAAAAATGGATTTGAAAAAGCTCAAGGCAATATTTCAACGCTACCGCCAGAATGTGAGGAAGAGTTAACTTCAAAGAGTGAACTTGGTGATATACCTGAAGAGATAATAAACGCACTTAATTCATTTAGCCGAGGGCCAGGCGACGAATTTCTTGGATTCGAGTGATCTACCTGTCCTATCAAATATTTACATGTACGTGTATATAATACGACATACTCTATGCATACATGAAGTACTCTGCATTAGAATTACGGAGTATTTCATATTAGAATGAATGAAGCATAGAAATCATACGTTTATTCTATTTCTCATGGATTTATGAGATGGAACAACTGTAACAGTAGCAGATCTGTATAAAATAGAATGCAATTAGAATGGCATGCTTCCAGCCTATTTTATTTTCACGTGACTCTTCGTTAAATTATTGTGTACATAGGTCGGTAAATGTTTGGATTGTTACAATTTTTATTGCATGATGCGTATCGACATTTTTTCGATCATCTGAGCATTTTTGCAAGGATAATGCTCGCGTAGTAATCGATGGGACAATGCGGTACCTTCTGCGCGGTCGCGAGAAGAGTCCGCCCGTCGCTGTTTGGGGTGTCGTTCGGGGGGTTGAATTGAAACGAAGGCGAGTGTGGGTCGACAGGGGTGAGGGTCTCATGGCGAGGAGAGCGAAGAGGGCCGCGCGGACAACCCATGGGGAAGGGCAAGAGGCAGCCGGCGGGGTCATATCGAGAGGTTTCCGCGTGCTCGACATATCTGGCGCGCACAATGCGGAACTACTCAAGGGGCACAAAGAATTGACGAGTGGGGGAGAAGAATGATAAGAGGTGAGGTCAGCAGAAAAATGCGCGCCGCGAGGACTTCCGCAGCAAAGGTCATTCCCGGCGGAAACGTATTCTACTTGCACCATTCCTCGGTTCTATGAAGAAAGATCAGTTTATCGTCGCAATTTCCCTCGCTATCCTCTCGTAATACAAAAAAAAAGGTTTTCGCATTTTTTTGTCGTATCGTCATTCATGGGCACTTGTATTTCTTCATCGGCAGCCGGGGTTGAGGCGCGCGCCAACCTCATCTTTATTTAGCTTTTAATCGAGGCGATCCATTCCACGAGAAGTCACGAGAATGTTTTGCGCTGCCAAAGATAATATATATATATATATATATATATATATATATATATATATATATATATATATATATATATATATATACATATATATATATATATATATATATATATGTATATATATATATATATATATATATATATATATATATATATATATATATATATGTACACTTTGATGAAATGAAATCGCATGACTGCAGTAAAAATCATGGCAGACAAGCCACGAACGTGGCTCAAGTAATTATCGCATGAAAACGCCAACATAATTTAGGCTTTCCTCCATTGCACAATCTTAATTGGAAGGGAGTTGTAACGGTAAGTTATCAATTAATGTACCGTTTTTTGAAAAGCGTTCAAGAAGGACGTTCGAAAATAAGACGAATTTCATTTCCTTCATGAAAGAAAATGAATTTCCGGATCATTCCATCACCGCCGCCTTTCCCACTGGTGAAGTTGCGACCGCATTCGACGAATGCGACTCGCGGCGGGGCGAAATTAAGGGGCCCGAGCATCACGCGGAAGAACAACCAGAATGGGTCGTGGGACAAGGCACCGGGAAAGGCGCCGTGACCCTACGCTACTTGCTACTTAGATTCCGCATACATGCACCAGTCTGACTTCGGTGCTCTCCGTTCATTCGCGAGAAAAATGGTCGCCTTTCTTTCAAACACGCGGCTACAGATCACCACCAACACCACGGACAAAGACTATTTCAGGACCTTCCGAAATACGAACGGTTAATCATTCCGATAGACGGTAGCATTCAAAATGATGGAAATATTAAAAAAATTTTAGAGTTTTTACCTGGGTGTTACGAGTAACTGGCCAATCATTGCAATGGTTTACTTGCAAAGCCATTCGGAAATTGTAGTTCCACAATCCAATAACAGAGGGAAGGTTCTGGAACGGGATGTATCATTAATATTAATACCCACTGATGATTAATCGTTAATCATTGATCTAATTGATGAGAAGCCGTCGGAGTACTTCCCCAAAATTCAAATAATACACGCGTTACTCTCTAAAAGACGTGATATTAATATGAAAATGTGAATACGCCAAGACGCCAAAAGTGTCCTCCAGCGATAGGAAGAGAAGTTCGCAAATAAATATAGAGTACAACTACCCCTCCTCGGCGCCCTCGTTGAAATATCCCCTCTTTCGTGATTATTTCCAATCCCGTACACTTCAACTTGAAACACTTACGCTAAAGGAATCGGTACTACCACGAGAAGCGAACTCATTTTATTGCCTCACTATCATACTGTTCACAGAAATATGGTGCAACTGCAACGGGTTATTTTAACTTTGGACGTGAATTTGCATTCACACCACCCATGATTGCTTAGTTTCCGTGCCAACAACTGGAATTTGCGCGATTCATTTCCAAGCACAAGCAAAAGAAGAAAAAGGCTGACTGACTGACGGAAGAGCATAATCGGCGATAGGCTCATACAGTGAAAACTATTCTAATTGAACGAAACTCTCTCATCAAGGGCGTATACCAATTCCATTTGCTATTTTCGTTGAGTAATTTTTTCCTGTCGAGTACTCACGTTGGTGTCTTTTCGCATCTTCAGCCCGCACCCGCTCCCATCCGCGAAACCCGCTTCCGATCGATCATTTAGTATAGTGCACGCGCCACAGCAGGGATCATCGTTCATACACCCCAGTTTGCTTTGATCGCGAGCGCGTTTGGTGCGCGGCAGATGAGAGCGGTCGCACCCGAGCGAGCGGTGCGTCTTTCGTTACTTCGTCGCCCGGGTGGCCTGATGTTCCGAACGGGGGGCTCCCACGTCGCTGCTTCGGGTTGCCCTGGAGCATTGCGCTTCGTCTCTCTCGCCCTCCCTCCCGTTTGAAGGCGCAGAGTGAAACCCGGCGTGTCGGGAGCAACGCCCGAGAGGGAGCCCCTTGCTCCCACCACGCATTTCGACGAATGAAGCCTCCGGTGCGCCGAAGCATAACGGAAATAGTTCAGATGCGGGGGCGGCGCACATTGGTCCAAAGTCCCCAATACCTGGCTAAAGTGAGGAAAATAAAATCCCCATAGAGGATAATGGATAACTGATCGAAGCACTTTTCCACTTGATAATTTTTTTTATTTTACGACCGGGTTTCGATTCATCATCAGGTGGATGTTTTGTTCATTTCGTTCGACTTCCACCACATCACGCCTGAAGCTGCTCAATTTGCCCATATGGGATGTCTCGACGATATAATTGATAAGTGCCAAGGTTCTTGAACATGGAACCACCGCAAATAGGTATAAACTGGCCCTCCTGCCCTCCTATTCCAATCGTAGGTGACCTCCGCGCGGATAGCAAGCGTAGATGCAGAAGTGAAACGTTCACTGAAAATCCCCACCACTTCCTTCCCGAAAGGCGGAAATTTATTTTGAAAAATGGAATTGCCATAGGATAGTAAGGTTTTTTTTTCTCAGGTAATAACTTTAATTTTAAAATTAAAATAACAACAAATAGTATGTTTATTTTGAGCTGAAGAAGACGTTTGACCTCGAACGCAACCAAAAATCCCGAATAATTCCGATACATGCATTGTATCACATTGTTTGCAATTTAATTAGTTTCAATATGGTCAAAACTAAAACCGATATTTTTTCTATTTAGTTGGTTATAGCACTTAATTAGTTGAGTGATGTGCCCAGAACAGAGTGCGCAGCTGAAAGCGGCCTCTCAACTTCTTATTTCTCTTGGCCCTATCGATAATTCCATCGTACTATTCTAGGCCTATTAGCTGCTAATATAGACCCTTAGAAACCATTATATTTTTATTATTTGTTGCAGTTACTCTCACCTGTGATGATATTGGCGTTTTTGGCATGTCCAGGTTGGATATGATGGATAGTTACGAGTCGTCCCATTAAAATTGAAAACTTACATCGTCGTACTATATCCCCTTGGCGTGCACTAATTACAATTCGTGTATGTTCGTTACATTGATAATACAAATTACCAGTGAAGAAGTAGGAGGTCGGACGGACAGTAGCTGATTATGAGGCAGTTATCGCTAACGAGCGGTCGATCCAAGATCGCTCCCGGCTGGAAATGGGTTTGAAAGTCGACAAACCGAAACCCGCCAGTCCCGGAATCAGCAATGATGGGGACACTGCTAGGCGGGTTTTTCGAGGACCCTGCCAAAACATCCTTTGCCACTGGGGTCGATGAGGATCTAACACGAAGATTCCGCGTAGTGCTAGAAGCCTTGTGTTGTGGATTACATGTAGACTACGAGAAGTTCCATAAATTTGCGATAGTAACCGCCCGCAAATATACGGAATCATACGGCTGGTATGATACGTACCATATTCCCAAAAGAGTAATCAAGGTGCTTATTAGTCATTATTTTACTGCAATTTTTACTACAGATTCATGTTTGGCAACCTCAAAAACAACACTATACAAATTTTTATGAAAATCGTGACATTATTTTTTAATATGACCAACTTTTTGGGGACATTGACTACTGTGCGGCGGTCCGGTTGATTGCGCGGAAGTTAGCGTGGAATCAACAGTCCAAGGAAACCATAATGGATGAGACGACCGCACTTCGCGAGCCTCGTCCAAACAGACGAGGGAAAGATGGACGCCGCAACGACGCGAAGAATGCTTTCGAAAGCGGAACAGAATGCGCCTCGATAATCCCGGAATGCACTTCGGAAACAAAAAGATGAATTTAAACCAAAGGAGTTCCCTTTTCCTATCATCTCTTTCATTCCCGCATTCGCTAATATTTGGAGGTAGAGGGGAAGAATGACTGAATTTTCTGCGCCACATATGATAAGGGGTCATCGTGTATGGCTCGTTTGCGACAATAATCTTACCGAGAACGACGCGCGAGGGGTGAAAGAAAGGCGGGAGTTGGGCGAAACGTCGCGTATAGTGAGTATTCCTGGGAGATTCCAAAGGTGCCCAAGACGAGGGGAGCGTGAATTTGGACGCGGAGAAAGAGAGAGCCTCGCTTACTCGGACTGGTATGCGTAAAGGGGACGGAATGCTCCCCTTTCCTTTCTCGGATTTCCGCGTTCGCGCCCATACCCCCCTCCCCTCCGAGCGAGGAGTCACCCACGCCCTATCGCTCTCCCATACCCTGTACCCTGGGCCCTCTTGCGCATTAAGCCACTGTATGTCGTAGGGGTATTGAGATCGGAATTCCGAGGAAGGTTGCATGCTGAAAAATGTCCCTTTCGCCTACAACAACTATGGCGCACTTTTTTGATGTCCGTACACTTCTCACCGTACATTTCCACTAAACGGCGATGAATTTATATCGGAGAAGCAGTCGTCAGTTGGCTTCGTGATGCGGCGGGAGAAAGGCACGACAACGGTATTAAAAAAGCTGCTTACAAGGATGCATAAAGTGATTGATCGTCAAGGCGACTTTGTAGAAAAATAGCTAAATGCTCAACCTTTCCAACGATGTACGTAAAATTGATAATAAATTTATTTTTTATGAATAAAATAGGAGACTTACTTTTCGAATCACCCTCGTAGCAATCGAAGAAAGTTAGTGAGTAATTGCTCTTCCTCTCGCAACTACACAAGGGGGGAGGGGACGCGAGCACAGCAACCAGAGCACCCTCCTCACTGCCCCTTTACATTTCATAGCTGGTGTCCTCGCACCCTAGGGATCGCCGTGCCGTCCGGTGTTGGAGGCCTTCCCCGCGCGAACGCCAACAAATTCAAAATGCGGCTCATCAACCAATTGCGAGGGCTTTTCCGTCTCCGTCACCGATGTCGCCGTCTAACTCGAAGCGAGAAAATCAGCGAGACCGCACGATCCCAAGTTCGGAAGAGCAGTCGACGCTGCGTCGGCGCCTCGACAGGCTCCGCGGTCATCGTTCCCGTCTCGGGGAGAAGGCTGGAATCATTTCCACCCAGAGTTATTGAGTGCACACCCAAACATTTCTTCGCAACGTTAAGGGGCCACCCCTTAGAAACCTCGCATCAACCTTTATATCTTTTAGGCATGTGTTTTTCTAGTGTAAATAATATGAGTGTTTAAAATTCTGCAAAAGTTGAATTAAACTAAAATACGGCGTCAATCAAAGTGCAACATAAAATAAAAACGGAGGCTATAGTTTATGAATAAAACATAAACAAATAACGATACAAACCCAAGTGAAGACCAAAGCCAAGTTTGGTGAACTGCAATCGCCAATCGGTACTCCATGCGATAAGAACCATTTACATGGTAAATATTAACCTTTAATTTGTTTTTCACTCACCAAACATTTATCACGACAAAATAAAACAATATTCTTGGCTTAAATGCTTAAGTCTAGTGAGGTTTAAAACCGTCAAAGTTTCAAAACAGGGGGAGGGACGACTTTTCAAATTTACTCTTTGGACCGGAGAGGATGTTCCGTGCTTCCGTTTACAACACACGACTAAATTGGAGAAATAGCAAAAGTTCCCACGTCCGCAAAACGTCTTACATCAGCGATATCTCTCTATTTGACAAAATAGGTGAAACAAGCAATGCCTGCCGTAGTTGCTTGCATCGACCCCAACCTACACTGCGTTTCTAGGTCATGGAGCGAATGTCAAGCTCGAATGCGTCGGCCGAGAGAAGCCGTCGGTCGCTGGTCGGCGGTAATCGAATGCTTCACTGGCGCCCTTCGCTCGACACCGTTTCCCGCAACATTCCCTGGAATTTAGTAAACCTCTTAAACTCGGAACTCAAAGAGAGAAGTTGATGATAAGCTGATGATGAAATACAAATGTCCAAACTAACAATTACTAGCATCGGGAATGGATTAAGTAAACAGAAAGGACAAATGCCCTTTAAGGACAATGACCTAACAAGGTCTCACAAATAATGAGTCAGAAAAAAATAAGTCTATTTCGATTCGATGGATGACGAGACGCTTCATCCTGCCGACATCAAACGAAAATCGCGAAAGAAATGCCCGGCGCTTGCGGCGCGCGCTCCCTCCAGGAGACGAGTCGTGCACCGGATGGGACGACCGAAAGGACGAGAGGCATTCGAAACGAGTCCCTTCTTGCGCCATAGTGGAATTTGTCAAGATTCTATCCAATAAGATTTCGTGCGACGGCATGAAAGAGGCGAAGGAAGTAATGCAGAGGGATTGACTTGCGTAATTTTCCGGCACAAGAGAAAAGCTGCCAAGCATCCCTCGAAGAAGTCCGAATTTGGCGATCATGTAAGCATGGAGGGAATTTCGAGAAATAATGTCGGCGGTAATAGACTTTCCCGGTGCCCACCAAGGCTAAAAGAGGGCGCTCAGTTGCACCATAATCATAGGAATGGTGATGCGGTGAATCGCGGAGAGGCGTCGTCGGCTCTCGAGACGAGTTCCGATGTCGAGCAGTACGATCGATTTCCCGCTCGGCCGACATTCAATCACTCAGTTTAAGTTTGGCCCGTGGGAGCGTGCGCTCAATGGCATCACTCAAACAGACCGCCCGGAGGCCGGGCTCGCGTCTGGTCCAGCCATTTGATCAACATGCAACTCTATAAATAGACTACGATAAACTTGCACACAACGCTGAATATACAGTAGGTATGCATCTTTGGGAGGAGTTTCCATTCCATTTCGAACATATCCTAATGGTGTAAATCAAACGCTGTTTGTGTTCATATTTATTATATATAATTATAACAACATTTAATAAAGTTATAGTTTATCTCTATAATCATTATAAAAGTAACTTGTAGGCGTATTTATTTTTCCCTCCAAACACGAAATCCCGTATTTTAAATATGGAGAGAATAATATATTTTCGTCCGTCCGCTGAGACCATTATTAAAATTACACGGAGTCACGGAGCAAGAAAACGGAATCGTAAGTGCTTCAGGATGAATCGTCGCCATGGATTCCAGGCAACACGAGAGCCTGCCATCCAAAGGTCGATGGAAAAGTATCCGGGCCAACTGCATACCCGTGGAAACGTTGTGCGTTCTCCGCTGTCGCCCGAGCACCCGCACAATGTGCGCCAAGGAAACTGTTGAAGAGGGCTCCAGATGGAATGGTGGTCCACATGCGTGCAAGAGGGGATCTGATTAAGTCACATATACGGAACTTGAACATTCGGGTAGCCGGTCAGCCAATGTGTTCCAGTCATCGTTAAACCCATTGCATGGGCAATGCGTTAATGTTTTAAATCCTAGGGAAGCAAGAAAAATAGATGCTCAGCGATTAGATTGGAGATGAAATGTAGAGCACTGCGAAGGAGGGAGAGCAGAGGGGGCGGGGGAGGACTGAGCGAGAGGGGAACACTGCCTGAATGCCGTACCGAAGTTGGCATACTACGGCGCCGGGAGTTCGGGTGTGGTTCAGGTTAGAGTGGACTTAGAAAGTCAACTGTAGCCAATGTGTCCTTCCGAAGCCTAACAAACGGTAGACTAGTTTTAAAAAATAAGTAAAACCCAAATGAGACTCGAGCATCGGGAAGAATAAACAGAATATTGAATCAGGCGAGAACAAATCAGAATAGCAGGAAATGGTTGACGGGCTGGAGGAATATATTTTAATAAAATGTGAGCAGCAGAAAGGGCACTGTGGGAAAAATTCCGTTGACTTAAATAGAGGAGGGAATCGATGACAATATTTACACAGTAAAGGTAGTAAAAAGATCAATACTGTAATATCATGTGTAACACTACCTATATGGTTAATAAACCTAAGGAATCCTGGCATTAGACACCGAATTGTTGATTGAGGCCATAGGATCAACGTAGATTACGGATTTCACTGATGTGTGCATGGCTTAGAGTGAGGAAGACATTTTGAGAGGATCGCTCAACAAAAGAGTTCTCATTAATTTGGTGGAAAAAGAAGTCACCGAGACCCATTTTTGAAATACCAAAAAATAATATAAAGTGATACTGTGATGCAGTGGACTGGTGGCGATGGGGAGAAGGTCAAGGAACAGAAGTGGCACGCAGGCCAAAAATGGCTGGAGGGGGTGCGAAGGGCTGGATGGGCTCCTCCGAAGTTCTCCATGCGCAATAGCTTGCAGTGACCGTCGTGAACCTGCCTTTATGATTGATGATATGCGATTATGTTACGCACCAGGGTAGCTATGCAAGTCGTATACTTGTATGATGCATTGACACGGGAGAACCCTTGACCACCGAATTAAAATTGACGCTGGCGGCATCCTCAAAGACAGGAGCGGCTCATCGGCGAGCGAGAGCGAAAGAAGGGGGAGGGGTCAATCCTTCGCGGCTTCAATGTAGCCGGTGGCGAGTGGGCACGCTCACCCCGTCCCGGCCCGCCGAAGAACCTGCCCTTTCGGTTCCCGGCGTACGAAATGCGACCCACTGCAGTGGAGATTAACTCTCGACACTCACTGAAACCGATTTCGAAGGCGGCGACATCGCATTCGCCACGCCATCCTCCGCCGAAGGCACCAGGCCGAGCACCACGGTGCGCACTCGCCGAAGCGCCGCGTCGACAGATTAGCGTGTCCACCCACCGACGGCAGATTTCGTGGAGTCGCGGTCGGCGGCGACATCGGGTGCCGCACCCGCCCGCGTATCTCCCCTCCTCCCGCGCGCCCCGCAGTGCCAATCGCCCCCACACGCCCCGCGGCGCCAAACGACCCCGCACACCTCGCAGTCCACCTCCGCAATTTACGCTCGAGTCGACAGAAGGGAAAGAAAATTTCCCTTCGGTCGACTATCCCAAAAAGAAAGACCTTCATTCAAGTCCATCTCCCGAAGCACACCCGCAAAGAGGCCTCGTCCGACCCCTCTTCGAAAACTGTTCCTCCGAAGGATGCCGATCCGAACACCGGCTATCGAGAATCGTAACGACGCGATCAAACCTTTTGACGAAAGTTCTTGTATCTATATATTATTCGAATTCACAGACTTTGCAGGGTGAAAGCAACTACGGAAATCCGCAAAGTCAGTAAAAGTCAATAAAGAATGAATGAACTGATTGAATAATGAAATGCTACATTCTACTATAACTCAATCAATTGATGGAAAGGAAACAAACTATGCAAATTTGCAATGCTACATTCTACTATAACTCAATCAATTAATGGAAAGGAAACAAACAATGCACATCTTCAGCTCAATCAATTGAGCTGAAGAGGTGCATGGCAGCCAAGTGGGTTACTTAGAAGCGCTAGTCTACCCGCTGGGGGGTACGGGTTCCACTCCGGGTGACGCCTCCAGGCACCAATGGTTGGACCAAGGGTGCCCAGAACTAGGGCGAGACGACGACTCCCTTACCGAACGCGTCCGTGCCGTGGACTGCTTTACCACGAAATTTTCCCGGTGGTACATCCACCTAGGAAGGATGTGTCATCCGATATTTGTGTGATATTCACACGACATAGGCACACAGGTTCAATGCAAGAAGTGAACTATCTGTGTCCCCACCTATCGGCAAACGCTCGAATTAATTATCTGCTGAGGTTGTATGACCAGAATCTGTAAATTGGAGTCAAAGGAAGGTACTCCTAACGTATTGGTTAGTGCGGAAACGCGAACGCTGCACTCGAATTATGAAGGCAGTAGATATATATATATATATACCTGTATATATATATATATATATATATATATATATATATATATATATATATATATATATATATATATATATATGAGGACAAATCCAACTGGGAGAACATCACAACGAGCTACGGGAAGGAGATCTCCATTGCTCCGAGAGCGTATCTGATACTCCTTACAGCGGAGGCGAACGTCAACAATCCAGAGACATACCAGCTCAACGAAAAACTAAACAAACTCATCTCTGCCAACGTTTTCCAGATCCATTGCCACAAATGCCTTCGACTATCCAGATCCTAACACATCAGAGGGACAATTCTTTATACATATGGCTCACGTACATTTCCAGCCAGCAATGGAGGAAGAAAATGGCGGGATTTTGTGTTTGAATGTGCATATTATACATATATATATACTCCTGAATATAGAAACAGATATAGGGGAAAGGGATAGGAACACACATAAAAGACGAACACAGAAGAGGTGGGGAAGGCGGAATCAAGCAGATCACAAGAGTAAAAACATTTCCTAGACCGGGATTTAACTCCGAATCTTTCCACTTGCCGGGCGGAGGCTCTTAATCACTCGAGCTATCCAGGAAACGTAATTTACCCTGAGGTCTGCGTACTTTATGTAACCAACTGTGTGCATATACTGGGAAGGCACAATAGAAAACAAATAGAATATTAACATTTCAAAAGGACACTCACACGGTAAATTGTTCCAGCTTTCGGCCTTCTCCGAGGCCTTCTTCAAGTAAGACTCTATATATACATAACCATAAACACAGTATACAACCCGAATGTCGGTTTGGTAGGTAATGGCAGAGTTCGCCCAGTACTAAGCCCGACGGCGTGTGGACTTCAAAAATAAGGGTAGGGGGGGGGGCAGTTCCTTTCCCTGCGCCAGTTATAGTTTCCCAGGAAGACCTGGTACCCGAAATATCACAAAGCTTGGGTGGAGCTGCAGGTGCCCAGAGTGCCTTGCCCGAGAATCGAACTCGGGCCCCTACGGTCAGCATTCCAACGCCCTACTCCTATCGCGACTATCGCGACCCATATATATATCTCCTCCTCTAAATCAGGTCCCTCTTCAGCTCTGAGTACTTCCTTCCTCCCTTCAACCCGTCCAACTTCCCTACCCTGCTCGCTCCCTTTCCTCGTTTAGCTAACATTCTCCACTCAATCACAGTCTTCAACATCCCACTGCCGGTCAATACCCCCTTAATCCACTTTACCTGCCTCCACAGGATTTCTCCCAACAAACCCCTCTCATCGCCCACACCACCAAATACTTCCAATAAATTTGTTTTCTTCTCTGTCCAATTCACCTTCTCCAAACCCACATTTCAAAAGCCTCTAGGCAACGTCTATCCTCCTGCTTCAACGACAACGTTTCCGCGCCGTTCATAGCAACGCTATTTATCAAAGTATTTACTTAGAGTCTTTCCTTAATATCCTTACTCAACGTCCCACTCATCAACTCCCTCCTCCTTGTGAAAGCCTCTTTGCCTAGCGCAATTCTTCTCCTTACGTCCCTACTACTTTGACCGTGTTGGCCCGAAACACTTCCGAGATACGTAAACTGCTCTACATGCTCTAGTTTTTGCCCTCCTATTTCAATGTTTAGCTTAGCCTTTTTCTTTCTAGAATATAGCATAACCTTTGTTTTATTAATATTGATTCTCATCCCATACCTGTCGCACTGAATTTCCAAATCACTCAGCAATGCTTGGAACACCTTGGCTGACTGACAAATTAAAGCTTGGTCATCCGCGAACCTAACTGATTTTAAGAATTCCCCGTCTACTTTCAATCCTACCTCCATTTCTTCCCATGCCTCTTCAATCATTTCCTCTGCAAACAGGATGAACAGCAACGTTGATAATGGGCAACCCTGCCTTACACCTCTTCCTAACACTGCCCAACCAGACTCCCCGTTCCCCACTCGCAACTGTGCAGTCTGCGACATGTACAGGTTGCGGATTAGCCTCCTTTCCCTCCAATCTATTCCTATTTTCTGCAATATACTCATTAGTTTTTTCCAATTCACCCTATCAAACGCTTTTTCGAAATCTACGAAACAGGCAAATACCTCCCGGTTGTGTTCTATATTCCTCTCGATTAATAATCTCATTACTGCAATGGCATCACGAGTACCTATCCCCTTCCTAAACCCAAACTGATCATCCCCTAAGTATTTCAATGCAACAATTTCAGTGTGTAAAAATCATTCGCCTTGACTGGGATTACAAAAATTTCAGACTTTAAGAGGACGCCTCGATAGCTTAAGTGGCTAAAGCACTCGACCAGATATTGAGGGACCTGGGTTCGTATCCCAAGCAAGACGAATGCTTTTTGCACTCTGAAATTTTTGCATTGAAATGCGCATTAGCCGATGGCTCCGTTAAAAGTTACCATTGCGGCATCTCCAGCAGTTTCTTTGGAATCCCTAAAGTAATCATTTGCCCTACTCTCTATCCTTTTGTTTATGATCCTTAGAACAACTTTAGCCGCGTGGGATATCAAACTTATTGTCCTGTAGTCCTCACATTTTGCAGCATTTACCTTTTTCGGAATAGGAGCTAAATTCTGATCTCACAAAGTCTTCCGGCCAGATTCCTTCCTCATTAATACTACGAATCAGCCCATATAGCCTCATCCCCCCACATTTTCCTAAACATTTCAATAGTTCCGCAGGAATGTTATCCACCCCCACGGCCTTATTTAGTTTCATCTCCCCTAATGCCCTTTCTATCTCATCGTCTAGTATTCCTGGGCCTAAGCTATCTTCCTCTACGTCATGTCCCTTTTCAATGACTAGCCTTGTTGTTCCAAGTTCTTTGCCACACAAATCTTCTATATTATCCCTCATCTCTCTTGGATCTTTCCTGTGTCAATTATTATCTTACCAGCCTTATCTCTAACTTTTAGCATAAATCTTCCCTTATTACTTCCCGATAAAGATTTAGCTTTGCTGTTCAGCGCACCGATTTCACCCTTCCTCTACAAACGTTTTATTCTCTCCCATTGCGTCTTCCACAGTGCTTCTTTAGCTTTATTTGTTGCCCGTCTCAATTTACCATTTAACTCTATATTATTCATTTTATCTAACTCTGTGTTGACATTCTTCCATTTTTTCTCTTATACATCTTCGTAATCATCTCATCCGTGATCCATGGTCCGCTAGTCCTTTTCGGGTTAGCCGTTCCAATAGTGTCTTTTTCGGCTTCAGACAACCCTTTCTTGATACTTTCCCATTTTTCTTCGATAGCACTAAGCTATTAACAATCCTGCATGACTTCCTCTACCACCTGTTGGTACTTCTTCCTTTTCAAACCATTTAATGCTTCTACATTCCATTTTCTAACTCGCCACCCCTGCCTTATCATTTTGAAACGGACGCTACATTTCATAACAATTAAATTGTGGTCAGATTCCGCATCCGCTCCCGGGAAGCTGTGCGAATTTATCACACTGTTCCTAAACCTGTGTTAATAAGGATATAATCTAGCTGATACCTTTCTGAGTCACCTGGCATTTTCCATGTATAACTGTGTCTTTTGTATTATCTTAACCCAGTGTTGCTGATGACTAACCCCTGTCTCCTGCAGAACTGAACTGCTTTCTTCCCGCGGTCATTCCTCGTTCCTTAACCATAGTCCCCGACCTCGTCACCATCTCGTCCTTCGCCTACCGTCGCGTTCCAATCCCCCATCACTATCAAATGTTTCCCTGCAGGAACACACGCGATTATGTCCTCTAGCCGACCGTATATCCTATCGACCTCTTCTTCCTTATGGTTACGCGGTGGCATGTATACATGAATAATAACCAAGTTCGTCGGTTCTCCTTTTATTTCTACTAGTAGTATTCTATCTGTTACCTGCTCTATGTTGACTACGCTTCTTCCTACCTCTTCATTTAATACTATGGCAACCCTTCGTTGGCTCTCGTCCCCGCCGCTGTATATTATTCTATAATTATTACTCCACTGGTCCCGGCTATCCTACCATCTCACCTCGTTATAGACCTAAAATATCTATTTTTCCCCTTTCCATCTTTCGCTTATAATTCTCCAATTTCCTTGTCCTCATCATTGTCCTAACATTCCACGTTCCTATTCTCACTAATTTTGTCTTCTTCTCCTACGTCTTCTGTCCTGCTGCTGCTGGTTTTCCCTTGCACGGGTTTCGTGGGATGAAGACCGCGGAAGCCTTGCCTCCCCCGCAGCCGGGCACGACACACGGCCGATTGGGCTGAGCCCCATAGTTTCCATGACTCAAAATCTCTTTATTTTCCATCATTTAAATCTTGGGAATGGTAATTGATGTGGTTTCCCGTTGCCTTCCTGAAGAGTGTTTTTAACGTGACACCATCACTTACCGGCCGCCCCACTGGGGTCACTACGCCATTGCAGCCGCCTCACTGAGTAACAGACGCTGCGTTGACTACCTTTCGTCTGGCTCCTAACCTTCGACCTATCTGGCAAGGGTGACCCTACCAGGAGCAATAATTATTACTCCCACCAGTACAGCTCTAGGGGTTATCGGAACGCGCAAGCCCTTCCACTACGTCAAGGTTGCAGTCCGGGGAGGAATATACATAAATATGTATATATATATATATATATATATATATGTATATATATATATATATATACATATATATACATATATATATATATATACATATATATATACATATATATATACATATATATATACATATATATATACATAGAGAGAGAGAGAGAGAGTGAAATTATGGTTGTTTCCTAAATAAGAAAGTACGTTGTCATTAATTCTATGGCTGTGACTGGTCCTTAGAGGATGCATAAACGAACAGATTATTCCCGTAAATCTTTTTAACGGCTGCAGACGCGGGCGATTTCTCAAGCGCAGCCGCCCCCACACAATGAAATTTAGGTCGGATTATGAAAAAGGGTGGCAGTCACACCCCAGGGTCGTGGCTCTGTTCGAGCCGAGGCACTATTTCCACTTCCCCTTATGTCAGTGGTAATTTGACTATGGTACTACGCGGATTTGTTTTACATTTAATTCAAGAATATTCAAAATAGATTTTTTCAATTTAAATTTGCACCTTACGTCGACCAGTGAGACCAATTCAGCGTGTATGTGAATAATATCCCCCCTTGCTCCTGTGCAATTGTGTTTCGGGAGACGAGGGCTCTCTCTCGTAGCAAGAGGAGAGGGTACGTGCGTGCGTGCGGAAGGGGGGATGAAGAGTGGGGGCGGCGGGGCTGCGTGTGGGAGTGCAAAGGGGATAGCGGCGAGGGCACCGAGGGGCGGTGGAGGGGTCGGCGGAGCTTTATTACGCCGTCTCGGCGGAGGGGAAGAGGTGATGGAAAAGAGGCGGGAAGGGTGGGGTGGGGAGAGAGGAGGCCAAGAGGGCTTCGATTGGTCGGCGACCGCCAACTAACAATGGCCCTTACGAGGATCCCGATTGGACGGACTGCGTTGCCATGGCTACGGGCGGGAGCAACGCCGGAAATAGAAAGGGGGTGTTGTGCTGGGGGGGGGAGGGAGGGGAGGGTGGCCCGCCCGAAGGAGTCGGCGCGGAAGAGCAAAGGCACGGCCGGCCCTGCCCGCCCCCCCTCGCCCAGCACGCAGGGGAGGGGAGCGAGTCCTTTTGGGAGGGGGGCCCTCCCTCCCGCACACGCACACACCGACGCGACGCACCGAGTGAGAAGACGGACCGAGGCGAGCGCTCTCCGCACCTCGACGGGCTGACTGCTGCCTTGGCAAGAGGCGAGCGGGCGTGCACCAAGTGGACTTCTTCGCAGAGTGAGTGCACGTGGTCGTACCGAGGGAGTGAGTGCCCAGCCTATCGTATCCACAGTCTCCGGTTGAGCCACGAGGCGACAACGACGAGAAGCGACAACTCGGCCGCTCCGGAGAGGACCGACTCCACGGTGCCTCCATAGTCCAGTCGGTTTCCGAAGGAAATTGGAGTGTGGTGGTGTGATTGCGTTTGTTTGTGGTCGACGGCACTCGAGGGAAG
This sequence comes from Hetaerina americana, assembly GCF_022747635.1. Classification (NCBI taxonomy): domain Eukaryota; kingdom Metazoa; phylum Arthropoda; class Insecta; order Odonata; family Calopterygidae; genus Hetaerina; species Hetaerina americana. Next base: position 5,594,848 of record NW_027286786.1, on the reverse strand, counting down.
ACGGGTGCGGCCCCCCCGGCCAGAGGACTCTCACCGGTGACTTCGACGCTCGCGTCATCAGCCTTCGGTGACTTCGACGCCCGCTCCGCCGCGTGATAGCACCCCGCAGGTGCCTCTCCTCCGGCCGGGTCGTGCACCCGGCGCCGATCGGCGGCGTGTCTCTCGCGGGGCGGAGCGGCGTTGGTCAGGGCTCCCGGCGACGGCAAACATGATGAGCTGCGCTCAAGTGATGATGTACCAGCCGTACGCCCCCTACTTGCCGTACGACCGACTGGCGGCCGCCGCCGCCGCTTCCTCCTCGTCGTGCGCTTCCTCCACCGCCTCCACCTCCTCCTCCTCGTCCTCATCGTCCTCGGCGCCGTCACCGTCGGCCGTCGCGGCGGCCGCCGCCGCTGCCGCAGCCGCCGCCGCTCCCGGCCCCCTCGTCCCAGACGAGGACGTCGACTCCAAGGTAACGTGGGCGCATTCATTTCGCAGGGTTTCTATCATCTCCCCTCTAAGGATGGCCGCGGGCATGGTCGTCCGTATTATCCTTGTTTTAAATGGTGTGCATTTTTATTGCTTTATTTTTTAAGTGCTGATATTTTCCAATTGCAAGTTAGTCAAATGCCTTTCGCGCGCCTTTGAAGGATATACTCGTGACAGCCACTCCAAGCGTTCGGGACTCGGTCCCGAACTCTAGGAACGCTACGGAAGGATCTTGCGTATTTTCCATGATGATATCTCCGAAACCAACCCTAAACTGTGTATGTCCCTGGGCATCTGGAAGATAGGTCGGGAAAACGGCCGGGGAAGGGAGCGAGCGATCCAGAATGAACCTTGCAATTTATCCTATTCACATCCCAAGTATCTGCTCTGGGTGAACACTTCCGTATCTACGAGGATGTGTGAAACTGGGGGATTCAAATCATGCCTACTGCGTCCATCGTTTATCATTTCTAATGAATGAGATAGGTTGGAAATGCGAGTGTGAAATTACAATAAAGCTCGTAGATAATAGGTTTTTAAAAGCCTTCTGTCGGGCAAAGTTTTGGACTGATGACCGTGGTACGGAAAATGACGACAATGAATTCACCTATAGTTACTTAACAGATAATTAGCCGTAGCTGTAGAAAATTTAATAATCTAAAAATATTATTCCCTGCATCTGGGTTGCTGTATGTAATGTTGTAATTACAATGCATTCATAGTTCAGCAACTACTCCTGCATCCATATATTTTCACTCCTGTTCGATAGCAATTTGGTCAACGAGGAACTTTTAAGACTGATAAAAGCAGCCTCCCGCGATGCTTTCTGAAACCTCTACGTAACTAGGAAAGTACACTTTGTAAGAGTCAACAGAGACCTTCTCCTGTGACAACCGGTTTCGCCAGCTAGGGGGAAGCACCAGGTGTAATAAAACGACAAGTGCGACAGGCGAAACCGGTCGCACCAATAGATTAAAATATTCTGTAACTCTCAGGTAAGAATACCAATTTAAGTCATGTCCTTTTAGTGCAAAAACAACATGCCTTTCTCAAGATAAGGAAGCACAATATTGAGATATAATATCAGAATGGTTACGATGCGTCTTCCACGTAGAGCAAAACTCAGAAGTTACTATCGCCATATCCGATGGCTATGTACCTAATTAAGCCTGTCTTGTCTGACTGAAGGGCACAAAGCGAACCACGCATTGCAGCTGTGACGCATAAGTACTCCGCTGACCTCGGATATCGGAGCACACATAAATATACTTTGACATAAAACACTAAGCAGTATTAGAGAATTAGTATTAGAGGCTCGAAGTTTTGTAAAAATGAATTAATATGGGATGAATAATTTTAAAAAGTTTTAATTATAATTCGATCATCATGACACAAGATGTTATGGGTCCAAATATTGACTGCCTCCACGCCTGCTAAACTGTTCTGGTAGACTTTGATCCAAAAGAAAAATAAATCATGCAAGAAGTATAATCCGGCAAGATTTGTCTCCAAATTACGTTTCCAATTACTTAGGTAGAAGCTCTTTCACTTGGTAGTATCAAGAGAATATCATAGATTAATTCAGTACGTATATGTCAGTACCTGGAGTTACCCCCGGTATTCACTAGCCATGTTTACCGCCCAATCGGTTGACGCATATTTTTAAGTTGACCATGATCAATTTTTTCCAAGGGATGACCGTTGGTTAACCTAGCAATTAGGGAGCTATTAACTCCCTACTTAGCCTATTAGTTGTAAGGGACCACCCAAAATTTATTTTTTATAGGTGGACCACTTATGATTATTATTAACGGCAAATATGCTACCTCAAACGTAGAGCACGATAAACGGAACAATGTGAGGCATATCGCAAAATAGAAAATATATCTTTTAAACTTTAACGCCTTCAAGTGCCAAATGAACTCAATTTTTATACGCCAAACCAAGTTCATGCATTATTTGCTCACTTTTGCGCAATGCATTTCTATATTTACTTTATTTATAAAATTAGAGAATTATAAAATCTTTGGTTTGTCTCAAATTCTAAAAACCTTAAGATAGAAGTCCTATCTCAATCGCCCATGCACATGTCAGTGTTATTAACTCACCTTCATCGCTGAAATTTAAGACCAAAACAATTGTTCTCATTCGTAATGCAACTGAGCAAATCTCCTCCATCGGGGCTCATAAGACTTCCATGATGCAAAGTGCATTGCATCTTCCAACAGAGCCTATAACGTTATTTCCATCATATTATTGAGTCAAACTACCTTCCCGAGACAAATTTATTGAACCAAAATAAATAATTTCCTCTCCGATGAGGGCAATTTACTAGCGAGGCCGACCTCTAAAAACGCTTTTGTCCGGGTGTGAATGGATTCAAGGAGGCAGGTCAGTGCGAGTGGGAGACCACGGAAGCCTTTCGCAGTATCGTTGACATCCAAATCACCCACACGACAGTCGATTTAATGTGGATAAGTCAGCGGGCGTTCCCATGTCGCCGCAATCTGCCACATAAGCCTATGTTACTGCCAACATCTACATGCTTAATGCTAAGAGTATGTATTTTAAATGTACCACCACAACTCTGTTTATCTGCATTCAATATGCAAGAAAATAAGTGACGAACGTAATCACTTACAAAAGGCCACAGAAGTACGGGGTAAGTTTTCAACGGACATTTTTTAGCCAGCCCTCGAGTCATTTAGGACAATCCGATTTCGGTGCGCGCGATCGCCACCTCGGCGTCCTCCTTCGGGCCGGTGCCTCCGCGGGCCGGCCGGCGCGGCATCGACCACCGCCTTTTGCATAGCTACATTATTACATTATACCCTCTGGGGTGTGTGGCAAGGGTTATTGCACACCAGACTACTTTTGATACAAATAACATTTCCTCATAGCGTGATCACATAGTTATTCTGATCCCTTATCGTATGTGGAAAAAATTACATCTTAAATCTATCTGTTCTACACTTCATCTCTCCAATTCTATGTACATGATATCTCCTACCCCAGTACGATGGGGGTAAACACATTTACAACATCACTGCTAAAGAGACGTTCTTCCAATTCATGCAAGAGATTTAATCTGTAATGTAACCTTCGCTCCATTGAGTGATTCCCAGCATATCTCCTTTAATAATCTAGATACTCTACTCCGTTTGTCATAACGACGTTTTCCAACCTCTGCGCACGAAAAATGAGTGCGGCGGTCAACCTTTGGCCAGAGCACTCACTCCTGACTGTCTAAGGAGAGGAAGGAGGGGAAACCGACCCAGAGGAGAGGCTCAAGAGGAGAGAGATGCTGGTCGCCCAGTCAAATCCCGGTAGCCAATGCAATATCCAATGCGGGCAGAAGGAGTGATGAGTTGCCTAAAGAGAAAATTCTCGACAGAGTATTGATGTGCTAATCTGCCCACCACACGATGGATCCGCGGTTCGTCCTGCACCGACCACTGCCACCGCCAACTTTTCCCCGCCTGCAGCAGCCAGCGCGCCTCCTCCACCTTGCTTGGCGCCGGGGAGGGAGGGGGTGCCGTTTCAGCCTCGAATCTCGCCACAGAAAAGAAAATTTGTCCTCTGCATCAGCGACCACGGGCGGGACCTGCCCTGGGCGAGACGACGATCCCCTGGACGGCTTTACGTGCCGCGTGAATGTGCCGTCGACGGCTTTGACTAGATGGGAGTGTGCTCTAGGTCGAATTTGCTGCAGGGATGAAAGTCTTTGGATGTAAACGTCGATGGATGATGCCTGGCCTTCTTCCTCTTCGGCCCTTCCCATTCACTACCTAACTGTTTCCAGGAGGGGTTCTTGACTGAGGATCGGAAAAACCGCCCCTCGGAGAGTATGAGACACAACCTCGCATTCATTCCCTTCCACCCGGTGGAACTCTGCTCCCATGGCGAACATCCGTCGTCCGCTACACCGCCCCGATACCCCGCCAAAATCTAACCCACACGCTTTTTCATGATTCACAGATTATTATTATTATTATAAATACACATGTGCTAATAGACATTGTCAGGTGGCACACAAGTCCCAAATAATTGCAAAAGATAATACATAAAACCAGACAAACACAAATCTCTTTAACAAAACAAGTGAATCCTCATCCCATTTACAACCATTAATCAGCAAGAAGAAAAAGATACATAAAAAAAATTAAGCTATAACATATAATACCATACACCACACATAAATCAAATTATTACATATATGCCTTACATCTATTCTTAAAAGTATACACTCTGTTAGGAAAGGGCTCGAATATTTTTGCAGGTAACGTGTTCCACTCAACAATTGTTCTATTTAGAAAAGAAAATTTTTTTTATTTGTTCTCTGTGCCCGGCATTTTATCTTAAATTTGTGATCATTTTTCCCTATAAAATTTGGGTTCCCCGCCTCTTTCCTAAGATCTGCCCAAGCTTTCTCCCCCTTCAAAATTCGGAACATTCCACAAAGTCTGCTTACTTTTCTTCTAGATTCTAGAGGTTCCCAGCCCAGAGTTTCTAGCATGTCAGACTCACTCTCCATCCTCCTATGCTTCCCCAGTACATATCGGGAAGCCTTTCTTTGCACCTTTTCCAGTTTTTTAATATGACCTTCTTCATGAGGGTCCCATACAAGAGAAGCGTACTCTAAAATTGGTCTTACTAGGGTCTGATAAGCCTTCTCCTTGGTTGCTCTAACGCTCCCTTTCAGGTTTCTCATTACCCAATGAAGAGTTTTGAAAGCTTTCTTATAGATGTACTCCACATTTAGCCCCCACCCTAAGTCCTTAGTTAAATATACACCTAAGTATTTGACAGTATCACTTCTAGGAATGACATTTGCTGAGAATTAATATTCCCTATTGTTTCCATTTACCTTATTGCTAAAAGTAATGGATTTGCATTTGTTAACATTAATATCCATCCCATTTTTTGTCACCCAATCTGCCATTTTATTAATGTCCCTCTGAAGTTTGTCACGGTCTCTGTCATTTTCGACTTTCCTGTAGATAATACAGTCGTCTGCAAAAAGTCTTATCTGAGAATTAATATTTATTGGGAGATCATTTATATATATATATTAAAAACAATAGCGGGCCAAGTACGCTTCCTTGTGGGACTCCCGATGTTACCCTTGCTTTTTCAGAATACACTTCTCCTAATTTGACCCTTTGTGTTCGACCTTCCATGAAATTTCTGACCCAAGAGATTACTCTTCCATCTGTGTGTAGTGGCAATTGGCCCATCTTAAGCACTAAGCGATCGTGGTCAACTTTGTCAAAGGCTTTTGACAGGTCGACTATTATAGCATCCACCTCTATTCCCGCATCCATAGAGTCGAACATTTCTTGGCAGAACCCTAATAGCTGAGTTTCACAAGAGTGCCTTTTTCTAAAACCGTATTGGCGACTATACAACCAATTCTCACTCTCCCACAAATCCCAGAGATAATCAGCCATTATCTTTTCTAATAGCTTGCATACAACTGATGTCAAGCTTACCGGTCTATAATTATCAACTAGTGCCTTATCTCCTCCTTTGAAAATTGGCGTAACATATGCCTCCTTCCAATCATTTGGCAGGGCATTATTGTTTAAGGTAACATTGAATAAATGATTTATATAATTTGAAACCACACTACCGCCCAATTTAAGCAAGTCAATTGAGATACCATCTGGCCCTTTTGATTTATTTGCCCTCATTTTCATAATTTTTTTATAAATTTCTGCGCTCGTCGTTTTAATACTTTTGGTATTTAATATTTTTTCGCCTCCTTGTTGACTCAGAGATGAATCTACAGGATCCTTTTTATTTACCATAGCCTTAAATACACTTGCATACCAATTATTAAACGTATTAGCCTTTTCCTTATCATCAACGATTAGTGTCCCATCCTCTTTTTTTAAAGCTGTTATGTTTTCCCTGTTGTCTTTCCTCCTCCGGAGGTACTTGTAAAATTTATTTCCATTATCTATCCCGATTATTTTCTGTAGAAAACTATCTTTGGCTATTTTCTTTTCTCTATTCAATTCATGAACTAATTTTTTGTAAATTATGAGCCATTCCGAGCTCTCGTTCCGTTTTTTGTGAATCACTCTCAGTTTTTTCTTCAAGGATCTAATTTTGCGGTTGTAGAACTCTGGATCAGTATTTTCTTTAAGAATTTTTTTCGGGACAAATTTATTTAATCCCTCCTCCATTATCCCCTTAAATGTTTTCCAGATTTCTTCTACATTCTGCCCACCACTTACCCATTGCGAATACTTTTCCCTTAAAAAGGTCTGGAACCCTTCCCTATCACCACGTTTATATTGCCAAACTATCTTTTTGTTTACTAGCCCCTTATACTGAGCCCTCTCCCAGTTTAGATGCATACGCACAGCTGAATGGTCACTTATTCCCGGAAGGACATCGACTTCCCCATCCCACTTTTTCGGTCTCACAAGTATGACGTCGAGGATGTTTCCCCCGCGCGTGGGTTTTTCCACCATCTGTACAAAACTTTTCTCTGCTCCTTGGCAATACCTAAACAGAGGAGCCACTTGCTATAGTAGATTACCTTTATCCCAAAGCTTTAATTAGTAGAATTTTCATTTTTCAAAATGGCATCAACCTAGTGATACTAGCTTTAAGCATTATTTTGCATGCCCCTCTCTTCACCCTCCAAACCAAGTACTTCTCATTTGTTTCCCTTGTTTCGGTATATTTCATCTTTTATATCCTTCCCAAAACCCATATTATATCAATTAAGCCTCCAGTCTACGTATATCCTCCTGCTTCAATGACCAAGTTTCCCCGCCGTACATAGCCACGCTCCATATCAAAAATTTTACCAGTCTTTTCTTAACATCCTTACTCAAAGTCCCTGTCATCAACTCCCTCCTCCTTGTGAAAGCCTCTTTGCCTAGCGCAATTCTTCTCCTTACGTCCCTACTACTTTGACCGTGTTGGCCCGAAACACTTCCGAGATACGTAAACTGCTCTACATGCTCTAGTTTTTGCCCTCCTATTTCAATGTTTAGCTTAGCCTTTTTCTTTCTAGAATATAGCATAACCTTTGTTTTATTAATATTGATTCTCATCCCATACCTGTCGCACTGAATTTCCAAATCACTCAGCAATGCTTGGAACACCTTGGCTGACTGACAAATTAAAGCTTGGTCATCCGCGAACCTAACTGATTTTAAGAATTCCCCGTCTACTTTCAATCCTACCTCCATTTCTTCCCATGCCTCTTCAATCATTTCCTCTGCAAACAGGATGAACAGCAACGTTGATAATGGGCAACCCTGCCTTACACCTCTTCCTAACACTGCCCAACCAGACTCCCCGTTCCCCACTCGCAACTGTGCAGTCTGCGACATGTACAGGTTGCGGATTAGCCTCCTTTCCCTCCAATCTATTCCTATTTTCTGCAATATACTCATTAGTTTTTTCCAATTCACCCTATCAAACGCTTTTTCGAAATCTACGAAACAGGCAAATACCTCCCGGTTGTGTTCTATATTCCTCTCGATTAATAATCTCATTACTGCAATGGCATCACGAGTACCTATCCCCTTCCTAAACCCAAACTGATCATCCCCTAAGTAATCATTTGCCCTACTCTCTATCCTTTTGTTTATGATCCTTAGAACAACTTTAGCTGCGTGGGATATCAAACTTAATGTCCTGTAGTCCTCACATTATGTAGCTTTTACCTTTTTCGGAATAGGAGCTAAATTCTGATCTCACAAACTCTTCCGGCCAGATTCCTTCCTAATAAATACTACGGATCAGCCCATATAGCCTCTTCCTCCAACATTTTCCTAAGCATTTAAATAGTTCCGCGGGAATGTTATCCACCCCCACGGCCTTATTTAACCTCATCTCCCTCAATGCCCTTTCTATCTCATCGTCTAGTATGCCTGGACCTAAGCTACCTTTCTCTACGTCAAGTTCCTTTTCTACGTCTAACTTTGTTGGTCTAAGTTCTTTACTATACAGTTCTTCTATATACTCCTTCCATCTCCCTTGTATCTTTTTTATGTTAACTATTATCTTACCCGCCTTATCTCTAACTTTTAGCAACGATCTCCCTTTCTTACTTCCCGATAAAGATTTCACTTTGCTGTAGAGCGCACCGATTTCACCCTTCCGCTGCAAACGTTCCATATCCTCGCACTGCGTCTTCCATCATTATTCATTTGCCCTCTTTGTTGCCCGCCTCAATTTATTGTTTAACTCTTTCTACTTCATTTATCCTATCTCTGTATATACGTTTTTCCATTTTCTCTTCTCATCCATCGTCGTAATCATCTCATCCATGATCCATGGTTTCCTAGTCCTTTTAGCGTTAACGGTTCCAATAGTGTCTTCTGCGGCTTTAGACAACCCTTTCTTGAAACTTTCTCATTTTTCTTCGATAGTACTAAACTCTTTACCATCCTGCATAATTTCCTCTACCGCCTTTTTGTACTCCTTCCTTTTCAAACCATTTAATGCTTCTACATTCCATTTCTAACTCGCCGCCCCTGCCTAATATTTATGGACGCTACATTTCATGACAACTAAATAGTGGTCAGAGTCCACTAATCTAGCTGATACCTTTCTGAGTCACCTCGTATTTTCCATGTATGCCTGTGTCTTTTGTGGTGTCTTAACCAAGTTTTGGTCATGTCTAACCCCTGTCCCCTGCAGAACTCCACTGCTTTCTCCCCGCGGTCATTCCACGTGCCTAAACCGTAGTCCCCCACCTCACCACCATCTCTTCCTTCGCCTACCGTAGCATTCCAATCCCCCATCACTATCAAATATTTCCCTGCAGGAACACACGCGATTATGTCCTTTAACTGATCGTATATCCTATCGACCTCTTCTTCCTTGTGGTTGCTCGGTGGCATGTATACCTGAATAATAACCAAGTTCGTTGGGTCTGCTCTTATCTCTACTAGTAATAAGCTATCCGTTACCTGCTCTATGTTGACTACGCTTCTTCCTACCTCTTCATTGAATACTATGGCAACCCCTTTTTGGCTCTCGTCCCCGCTGCTGTATATTATTCTATTCTGATCCTATTACTGATCACTCCAGTAATCCCCGCTATCCTTCCATCTCACCTCGCATTGACCTAAAATATCTATCATTCCCCTTTCCATCTCTCGCTTAACATTCTCCAATTTCTCTGTCCTCATCATCGTCCTAACATTCCACGTTCCTATTCTAACTAATTTGGTCTTCTTCTCCTCCGTCTTTTGTCCTGCTGCGGCTAGTTTTCCCTTGCAAGGGTTTTTGTGGGATGACGACCGCGGAAGCTTTGCTTCCCCCGCTGCCGGGCATGACACACGGCCGATTGGGCCGAGCCCCGTAGTTGTCAGGACTCAAAATATCTGTATTGCCCATCATTTTAACCTTGGGAATGATAATTTAGGTGGTTTTCCGTTGACTTCCTCAATAGTTTTTTTTAACGTGACACCATCACTTACCGGCCGCCCCACCGGGGTCAGACGCCATTGCAGCCGCCTTACTGAGGAACAGACGCTGCGTGGACTACCTTTAGTCTGGCTCCTAACCTTCGACCTATCTGGCATGGGTGACCCTACCAGGAGCAATTATTATTGCTTCCGCCAGCATAGCTCTAGGGGTCATCGGAACCTACAAGCCCTACCACCGCGTCAAGGTTGTAGTCCGGGGAGGGGATATATATATATATATATATATATATATATATATATATATATATATATGTATATATATATACATGCATGTTTTTATATGTATACATATAAACATAAAACTTGTGTGAAAGTCACACAATCATGGAATAGCAATTGGAAGGTTTACGTAAATCGACCTTTATCGATATTTATTCATATTATCCATTTCTCCTTGGGCACTTTTACATCACATTTTTCCGCGACATTCAAAGAACAAAATTTGTTGGGAGAGACCGATGACTGCTGATGTGAAAAGAGTAACTAGCATTCGCTAAATATAACCTAAAAAATAAACTGATTACAATTTCACCCGAAACTCTCGGTGATCTTTCGGATAGTGCTGTTATTAATGGACTCATTTCGATCACCTTATTATAAATACGTAAGTGATTATTATTTTGCACTAATGAAAGATTGTTTTAGTAAAACAGTTATCGTCTTATCTAAATACCGTTTCCGTCCTCTTGGAAACATTGAAGTAGAATTTATCCCGCTCGTTAAGCCTCATTTGGAATATGATCCTAGTTTATGCGATCCTCGTGAATTTTGATCGATTGCCGAATCGGTTGTCTCTTTAGTGATAATGTTTGTAAATGTATCCTTATCCCCATAGTACTACGGTATGAGAGATAATGCCTCTGAAGAAGAACAGATAGGTGTAAGATATTTTCGCCCGACCGCGTTGGGAGTTTTATTTTACGTAGAAAGGAGTCTGGTGTTTTATCACCCCCTGCTACGAGCCCTAGCGACGGCTCGCAGGGTACATCCTATGAAATTAACGGAAACTCCAAATTTACCATACTAAAGGAGCATCTAATTAGTTCTGATTTACTGTGAAGTAAGCGTGGCAGTATTCTTTTGCGGCAGTGAACACCAAAGAAGTTTTCTCCTGAAAAGGTGCACTTCGCACAGGCTGTTTGAGGCCCAAGCGGCCCGCGAGGCTACTTCCACGCCCCCCCCCCCTTCCCCGGCGAGGGCCGCGGACACGGAAAGACGGCATTGAGCGCCGGCTGAGTCGCGGGGGACGCGGAAGCCAATTCCCCCCTCCTTCATTACTCAAGATCAGCGAACAAATGTCACCGAGAGGCTCGGAGAGATGCAGAAGTAGGTTAGCAACTAGGAAACCTTGTATCTCGATAAATCATCTGGGAAGCGGAAAAAAACAAGTGCTCAAGAAGCAGCGTTGACATTTTTTTCCTCTAAAAGATTGGCTTATTACGCTTATTTAATAGGATCTGCCATTAAAAGTTGTTTTCAATTCCCTGCGACCGTGTGGACTTCCTGCTAACCTTCTTACGCGAGAATGGAAAAAGCGGCAGAACCATGGGAAAGAGGCGATTTCATCAATACAGGTGATACGGGTGGTTTTCCCTTCTTGCCTGTAGATTTTATTCCCTTTGTCATTTTATTCCCTTTGCTGACATCCTGAGTATTCGGGCAACCACTTCTCATTCCGCCAGGATCTGGATGCTTCTCGTGTGCTTCTGGGAAATGTGTGCCCGCTTGCAAACACTGCTCGGCCGAAGATAAGAACACTCGTGGTTACATAAAGGCCAAGCATACGTAATTATTCGATATAGCTAAGAACCCAGAACGGTTATTCTTCCAAGCCCTGCCTGACACGACAGCAAATTCCCTAAAATCACCAATTCCAATCAGTCATTCAGTGGCGGCTCCCCGTGCCCCGTTCGTCCCATTCCGAATGCCTGCACCTTCCCCGTCTCCCCCTCTCTTCACCAACCCTCTCTCCCCTCTCTCAGATTTCGGCACTCCACTCCCTCTCAACATGCCCTGAACCCACTTGTCCTGCCTCCTTCCAATTTCTCGCGAAAACTCCTCCCCTCCCCTCCCTTTGCTCGAAAACAACTTTTCTCCCTTTCCGTCCAATTCACTTTTTCTTCAAGTACATCTCTCAAAATCCTCCGATCTACGCTTATCGGTTTCCAAATGAAACTTCTTTTCGCGCTCAGTTTTCTTCCTTCATATCGGATTTCAAATGCACAGAGCCTTCGTGTTCGCCATCGGTACAGAATGAATTAGCGAGACCTCATGTCGTGTCGACAGATAAACGCCACCGACCTGGACTAAGAGCGACTTACTTCCGCGGCGAGAGATCTTAATGGCTACTCATGCCTCTTGCACAATTCACGACGAAAATAAAGCCAGGGTAAGCCTGGAACGCTCTCTGAAAAGATTTTTTCCATCTCACTTTTCGTCCACCTTGGCATCATCACGGTAACCCCTGTGGTGGAGGGGTTAACATCCTCGTCTGCCATTCCAAAGATTCGCGGGTTCGATTCCCGCGTGGGTGGGTTTTCCTCCACCCAGGGCTCGGGTGTTTCTAATTGTGGACATTGTCCATAGCCTGATTTAAAGGCCAAAATGTGCTGTTTCCGGACTGATGCTAAATAAATTAATAACCCACAATTATTATTGATGAATTCTATGGTCTCGGGCTCAACTTTGTGGAGGTTCATATTCGATTAAATGAATATACTTTGTAACTTCCGTAACTGTAACTGTAACTTATTATTATTGATATTTACATACGCACTCCACGTGCTCACGAGGCTCCTCGCACGGCACGGAGTGGGTCCAGATGCATGATGTGATTCGGGGCCGATTTGTGCGCGTCCGGGGCTCATCCGGGAGTCTCGAATTGCGTCCCTTGGAACGCCCATCCGTCTACTTCGCCAAACAGGGCAACAACTGCTTTACCATTTTTTACCAGTTTTTTTAACGTGACACCATCACTTACTGGCCGCCCCACTGGGGTCAGACGCCATTGCAAGCGCCTCACTGAGGAACAGACGATGCGTGGACTACCTTTCGTCTGGCTCCTAACCTTCGACCTATCTGGCTTGGGTGACCCTACCAGGAGCACTTATTATTACTCCCGCCAGCACAGCTCTAGGGGTCATCGGAACGCACAAGCCCTTCCACCACGTCAAGGTTGTAGTCTGGGGCGAGATATATATATATATATATATATATATATATATATATATATATATATATATATATATATATATATATATATATATAAAATATCTTCGAAATGGAACGCTCTTCGGCGACAAACAAATATATAAAAACACAGATGTAGATTTTTTAGAATATAGAGACACAAAGAAAGGACACTCACAATTTGTTATTTTACGTTTCGACAGCACGGCTGTCGTCTTCAGATTCTGAAGACGACAGCCGTGCTGTCGAAACGTAAAATAACAAATTGTGAGTGTCCTTTCTTTGTGTCTCTATATTCTAAAAAATCTACATCTGTGTTTTTATATATTTATATATATATTTATATATATATTATATATATATATATATATATATATATATATATATATATATATATATATATAAACCATAAACACAGTAATCAACCCGAAGGTCGGTTTAGTAGGTGATGGTAGAGACCACCCAGTACTAAGCCCGACGGCGTGTGAAAATTCACACATCAGGGTAGGGGGGCCAGTTCCTTTCCCTGTGCCGGTTATGGTTCCCCAGAAGACCTGGTACCCGAAAAATCACTTCAGCTTGGGTGGAGCTGCAGGTGCCCAGAGTGCCTTTCCCGGGAATCGAACCCGGGACCCTCCGGTCAGCAGTCCAACGCTCTACCCCCTGGACTACCGCGACCGATATATATATATATGGGTCTATATGGGACCCATATATATATATATATATATATATATATATTTGTTGCATGCATTTGTATATTTGTGTAACTGTTGCATGTGAACGAAATTCGTGCGTGACGATGTCGCAAGTTGGTGAAACGTGTTGCATCCAAAATTTAAGTCTGAGGAAAAGTACAAAATGTTTTGATATAGAAATCACATAATTCCACGGAGTGAAGCTTGGAAGTGTTTTGTATATGCATAATAATATTTAAATCGTAGCCTGGTTTTAATCAAAATGACTTCAAATGCGTTTTTAACGATTTTTCTATTCATGAATCATAGCTTCTTTGGGATTGGAAAAGGGCAAAATTAGCCAATTATTTAATTTTTCTGCAGATTTTAAATGTTATATTGGTCGACATGAGTCTCACTAAAGGGAAAAACCTTCTCTAGTAGCATAAAGAAGGGCACGAAGTGCTTTTACTCTAAGAGATATTATAAATGAACAATTAAATGTTGAACAATGACTGATCCGCATGTTAAGTTCCACAGCGTAAAAATTGATGCGAAAGCTTTAGCCATTCATAAGAACATCAAGTATATGGAAGTTGGTATAAAATCCGATTTAGCAATTTGAAACCACTTTGCATCCAATGTGTTCATACGGTAGATTAAATACGCATTAACAACACCGTTCCCAATGATTATTTCCAACACTCGAGGGCAAACTTGGATGCAGCTTTATTTGGCATCACGATTTTTGAAGCAGGATTACGATCCGTGCCGAAGAGTGCCATGAGTTAGTTCATCTTGAAGGCGCGGATGCAGAAATGAGCAGAGCGCGAGCGTTTGCGGCGCAGCGAAAATGTTTGAATGAGGCGTTCAACCACAATGTGTATGCGATACCTTTTGCAATTTAATAAATTTAAATAAAATGAATGCCACATGAAGTAAAGCTTCTGGCCATATTTCGTCTGCAGAAAAACGCAATGGGGCGTAAAAGAACACTTGAACCAAGATACTTCCCTCTGAATTTTACAGATTTCCAAAATCTTAAAACCCGAAAAGTCATTCTCATTGTTTGAAGATGCATAGCAATAATTTTTTAAGTTGCGTAGTGAACTGTTCCAAAGCAATAAACTGAATGTTTTAAATTAATCATAAAATCTACACTGTAAAATTAGTCAATACAGTTCGCAAGTGCAAGTTTTTCCTTTAAGCTTCTTTTTGAAGCATTAAATAGGCGTGCACTTTTACGCTATTAACAATACATTTGTTAATTGAATTCTGCGCGTTGAGCTTCCAGCATGCAAACACTCTATATCCCATTACAGCAGTTCCTTTTACTTCAATACAACTCATATTCGGCGTAAAGTTTCAGGCAGCTGATTTCCACTAATTTTGCACCACTTAGCAAATTGCCAAGAACTATGATAGATGGAAAAGACAGAAAAAAAGCATTTTTTTTTAGATAATTTTATTGGAAAAAATGTCTTTCTGCCTTAGAAGCACGCCGAGTTGAGAAAACAATATTTCAATTAATTAATAACTTTTTAATCGGCGCTTCTTTTGGCGGCGCATTTTGGAATCATGCCAATGTATTTTATTTGGAGTCGATTTGAACTAAAAATATAAACTTGAGACGAGCATTTTCATTCGCAATCTTTAATGACTGGCGGAAATCGCTGCGGTAGCTGCTTCCAATCAATCAGCCCCACGATCAGCAATTGATCGATCATCTAACTGAGGCACTCTCGATGACTGCCATATGCTTCATATGCGAGTCGAGTGAATGGTCCGAGACCGGAGGAGAAAGAGAGAGAAAGTCATGCGCGAGTGTAAGACTTCAAAGACGGATCATAGTATTAGGAACCTCGGGAGCACAAAATCATGGGCAGCAAATGCCGAAGGCGAAGCTGAGAATGAAAGTGGAACACGTCCCCTAAAACTATCGAAAAATGAAGAATTTTCTCTGTTACCTCGAAAGGCGATGACGTGAAGGATATCCATGTCCATGTATCTAAATGTTAACTTTTGGTTTTATATAAGTTACAATAAGGGTTAATTGGCGCATTTGAGATAGGAAGTATAGCGTTCATTGTCATATTGATGATGCCCAAGGTCCTAGTTTGGATCACAAATTACTAGAAATAGCCTTAATTCATTTTCTCATGGGAAATAGAATAATAAATGTGATAGGATGTAGCGCGACATGATGTGAAACGGCGGCACGATTGATGTGGAAAGAAAGAGCCGCGCTCTTCCGCGGAATGCTTTTCCGGCGAAGATGGCACGCCGTATCTCATATGTATATGAAGTGTATTCCGCGGAGCAGTTAAAATGTTGCGATAAAATAAAAAACTATGAAAAACTGGGAATAATCCGCATTTACGTGAAATGTGAGGACATTATTTGACATGAAATCAAGGTGCTATATTCTACAATATGGATTCCTTTACGTCACAACAACACGAAGTTTTAAAACCCTGTTGACATATTTGTCACATATTCGGCAAATATTCTGAGAGGAACTCAACAGCTACAATGGAAATTTGATTCGATGCATGATGAAATACGGAAGCGTTGAATTTTATGTACATGAAATAAGGGGAAAACAAAAAAAGGACGGATTTTTTGCCAGAAAGCGTAAAGAGCATGCTTACATTTGATTGACTGAGCTTTTCTGGATTTTCATAACTGCCATTGTATTTTATCACAAATATAAAATGCATGTTGACGATTTAATATCACGCCAAATCATTCTTCCGTTAAACACAGATTGTACTGAATGTGCAATAAATTATTTGGGCGATAGTGTTCGCGGCTCTCTCCGAGAGAATTAAATGTAATAGCGCTGGAGGAGGCATCACTCCGAGAGAGGCCTTCCGTGCATTTGGCATGATAAGGGCGGCGGCCTCCCTCAGCCAACAAAATCGCCTGTGGCAGAGCGGAAGTGTTAACTAAATGAACGCATGTGTTGGACGAGGCGATTGGAAAAAAAACGAGACGTGATCAAGACTGAGAAAAGGCACAGCGAATCAAACAAGGGCCAATATGCAATCACCTCGTCTTCTCATTCATCGACTCTACATCTACATCTACATAATACCCCGCAAGCCGCCGCAAGGGCGTGTGGCGGGGGGTGTTAGGTCACCAACCGTAAAAAGGAAAAATACCACATGCAAAAAAAACAACACGGAAAATTACACCCACAGCAGCGCACAATCGGTACTCTAAATCGCACTCTAAATCGGTATTCCATAAACCCTTACCACATTTTCGTGAAATTCCACAGCCAAAGCAAACACAAAAACAGCCCTTATATATTTTCCGACAAGAATGAAAAATGCTGCGGAATTAGAGGCGCAAACAGAAATTCGGGGCGCTTATTGCCGGTAATTGAGAGAAAATCACGCATATTCAAATTCCATGCTATCCGGATTTGAATCAAAAATATTTTTCGATTAATTCCTGATCCTTAACAAAGAGTTCCATCGATCACGCGACGCCAGCGAGAATGATCGACCACCAGAGAATATCAATTCATCTGATCGTTGGCGACAAGGCATTGGGGGAGGGAGGGGTCGGAGGGGCTGAGGGGGGGGGGTGAAGAGTGGGAAGCAAAGATCAGTGCAACGGGAGGGGTCTTTCTGGCGCCCCCCCCCCGTGGGCGCGCGCCGCGGGGGTTGAAAGGCGATGACGAAGGGGGAAGCGATCGAGAGGGGGATGGACCGCCCGAGGTCATGTCTTCTGCCCGTCCACTTGCCGACGGAGCTATCGTCGGGAGGGTGGACGAACGTCGCCGAGGAAACAAATTTGGACTCGCGTGCCCCTAGACGGGTACTAAATTACTTTAAATTGCTTCGAAGAGTCCAAGGGCTAATCCCTAGAGTCCTCCAACATTCGTGTCACGCTCCTTCGTCCAATTTCCCTCCAAATGACAATCAATCCAAGCTGATTACATTTTTCTCATCTTATGACGCAGGGAATATTATAGTGTTCAATTTTAAGATATAATCTCAAATGTGCACTTTCTCCGTTCGTTACAGGACTTCTACATACAGCAAATATATTCCAATGCAAGGTGTAATCGGGTTCCTGCCAATGAATCGATACCATTCTACACTCAAATCTCCCCAAAAACAGGACCTCCGTCACGAATCGAACTTGGATCACCATAAAAATAAAAGAGACAAAGACAACGAAAAAAATTAATTACAGATACCCGGGAGAGTAGGGAATGAACGGCACTAAGGTACTGAGTCACTGCTGCGAGGAATAAGGCAATAGGACTCGCGCCGTTTATTTCAATGGAGGATGTGAATGCAGGTCGAGAAGACAAGCCGGAGCATTTTCCATCGAGTGGTTGGAGTGAGGTGGCGATGTTTCCGGCGGGCGAAATTGAGCCCTCAGACCCGCTCTTCGCCTCGCCTTTCAATGCAACACACAAAACGGAATATAAATCTCCACTAACGATATAAGGAAAAACATTCTAAAAAGCAGCGTAATTAAACCAATAATGAACGTGTACGATTTCATACCAAGTCTTCACAAAATGTCCTTAGAGAGCATGGAAGGTTATTTGCGATTCAGTGAACGAATTTTCCAGAATACGTGCCTTCGACACCATTTCACATCATAAAACTTTAATCACCATTTCGTGCTCAATATTAATGGG
This sequence comes from Hetaerina americana, assembly GCF_022747635.1. Classification (NCBI taxonomy): domain Eukaryota; kingdom Metazoa; phylum Arthropoda; class Insecta; order Odonata; family Calopterygidae; genus Hetaerina; species Hetaerina americana. Next base: position 5,576,384 of record NW_027286786.1, on the reverse strand, counting down.
ATAACAGGACAAGGTGCGCATTCATTTCCGCCATTTCAGCGCCCTCCATCGGATTTCAGGCATCAACTCACAAGAGGTGAAACATGCATGGAAATATTTCTGACGATTGCTTAATTTCCGATGGCTTGGAGTGACGCCCCGTCATCTTCGCGGGGGCGGAGGGGGCACGGCGTCGAGGGGCGCTTCGGGTGGCTCGCGGGCCCGGCGGGGGCGGTGCTGACTGTCGGTTGCGGGTCCTCCCCGCCCGTCGCTCTGGGTGTCAAGGGATCGGATCGGGGGGTGAGGGAGAAGAACGCTCGGAATGTGATGGGGGGAGGGAATGAAACCGAAGGAAGCGGCTGATGGGGCGGGCGCCCAGCGGGTGGAGGCGCCCACAATACGGCGCCGCGTGCGATAAGAGGGTTGGGGCCGGGAGTGCTCGAGGGCCGCGTCGCTTCCGCGCATGCGTCCTAGCGCCAGAGCCGAGCGCTTGCGGAGGCGTCGACTTCCTCGCGGCGCGTTCGTCGACCAGTTGACTGTGGCTGGCCGCTATAAGTGCGAACTAAAAAATGGCACATCAGTTGACACATTCCCCGTTGCCGGATATAAATTTACTTTTGGTACGTGTTATCGAGGAGAAATGGAGCGTGTAAATTAAAGTAAGATGTCCATTGCAAACAAGGCAGCAGAAAGTGAGATGAAATGGCGATGAGCCAACGATTAATGTTTCAATGTCGCACGAGGCTCTCCCTCTGAAATTTGCTTTTCGCGACAATTGGCGCGTGGATTACAAATAAAGTCACCGTTCACTTATCGCCTCCCCAATTACAAATTACTCCACGAGTCCATGTCCCTTCCAACTTCCTCCCTGGCTGTCCAGATAGAAGCGTCAAAAAGCAATTGAAAGAATTAGTGTTGTGCAAAGGATGCCCGAAACGTTTAGGGATGCGAATAAGGGTAAATAATAAATACCGACCTCTTTAAGTAAGGCAGAGTGAAGGAATCAATCCTGGAGGATCCTCCAAGGAATTACCAGCGTCGCGTCTCCCCACGTGATCTGTGCCCAGTCCACTCCTGCTCGATCCCGGAAGCACACTTGCCCTAAGTTCCTCGACATTTAAAGCTCGCGCGGAATGAAATCGCCTGCGAATCCTTTTCCCAAAGCCATCAGCACTCATCAATGGAGGGTGAGTTGGGGACCGACTGGGACGCGGGGGGATGGCATCGCAAGGAAACTGCTCGCCCATCGGTCGGGTGATTATTGAGCCCCTGCCGAAGCGCCTCCCCCCCGGCGTCGACTGGGGCACCCCCGGCCAGCGAATTAGAGTGATCGGCCACGCCATCCTTCCAAGTCTACTGCTCCGGTGCAACAATCACACGAAGTCTTAAGTGAACGCTGGAACTCCACCACTAAATGCCTTTCTTGCTTTGTTGAGCGCATTAGATTCTATCACGTCATTTCCGGCTATCCAGCAGCTCGATGCATAGTTGCCTTTTGTGAGATATGCTATCGGATTTTTCTTATTTTATATTTTTATAAAGATGTCAGATTTTCCGAAGAGGCGAATTTATTCAAGAAGGAATTCTGGGAAACGGGTAAATCTTCCTCGCATTTTCATACTCAAGAGACATTAACAATTTTAAGATAACAAGGTAATAAATTTAAAATCTGCGATGTAATATTTTTCAAAAGGGCCTTTTCTATACTTAAAATTAGCCGTTGTACGTATTGTTTAATATACTTATTCCTCCATTGCTTACGTCATGATTCACATAATTACTTCTTATTTGAAGGATTCTGGATTCACTATTCATACGATGCATATGATTGTGTATAACTGGGTATGTAACGCGTTAAGCACTAGAAACGGTAAAGTCGGAAGCATTTAAAACGGCACCCGATGCCGTCCCATGCGGTGTTTATTTGAGAATCGTCCATTAACGGCATTGCGGATATCCGAAGCCAATTGCTTTTGCCTCATCCAAGGACTTTTACTTGTGAGCACCGCGTTCAATGGAATAATATATCACGTTTCATTCCAGACGTGTTGCCGTCAAAAATAGTAATAAACGCAACCCTTATCTAAAATACCTTTCGAATAGATACAACACGTAGTCATATTGAGCGTGTGCGTTATCTAATGTGTCATGGATAAGGTTTACTGAGTCCAGAGAAGAATTGCTGCCATGAAGTTTCCATTCTCAGGGACATTGTCCAAAACATCTAAGAAAATGTACATCCAAAATCAATCGCAGCAACTATTTACAAAATTTCTTCCCAGAATTCCACGACATCTTTATCATTGAGATCACTTTTCAAAATTACAGATAACCCTTTCCTCCTACGCGGTATTACTCAAGTTTCCTTAGTATGCTAATTTCCTGGAAATCGCTTTTAGGCCGTATTTTTTCGGAATCCGGGTGTCTCGCTTTGACGGGCACAAGCAACCGCCAATCGCAGCCCTTCCAGTCTTCTCCGATTTCCACTTCTTCGGGGTGTCGCGCATCCCCGTCCCCTCCCCCTTCTCGCCTAACTAATCTCCCGAACTACTGTCGCCATGCCATCCGCACGCGGCAGCCTCTAGTATTGCACCCGCCGTGTCTGAGGAAGCAAGATGCGCGGCCCGGAACACCGAGGTGATTGCGAATTTTTAGTTCACTCATCTATTTTCACTGGTGCGTGCTTATTACAACTAGAAGAAAGCGTGGTGAAAGCGTAAAATATCAACTAGCGAGGCATAATAAACATGATTAGCATCAGCGAGTCAGTGCGTGGCAGTCGGAAGCAAAAGACGGACGGATCCCCGCAGATTAAAAGCCTTTGAAGTTCCCGGTGGAGAAATCGATCGAATCGAGTTAATCGAATGTAATTGAATCGTGCCAGTGAAAATGGAGAGCTTTTAGTTCTCATCCGGTGAGTTGAAACTTTTTCAGAGTTGGATCCTATTCCCATCGATTTTCCAGAGGCTGCCATTAGCCTGGCTGACCCCCGACCGACCGTGACCATTCCTTCCATAACTTGGCATCCCTAATAAGTGTATTAATAATTCATAATTCTCACGAGGTTCATTCTAATTTGAAATGTTAATTGGATAACTTCTAGTCTCGTGCGTGGCGCAATCAATTTCACGGCTGCATAAAAACATTTTGGTGGGGAGCAAAGAGGAAATCCAAAGCCAAGAAAGTGGAACTAGACCGAATTGGAATGCAGGATTACAGTGATGGAATTGGCTAGGAGGATATAGGCGAAAGAATTGAATGCTCCGAAAATCCGAAGGCGTCGCCAATCATGACAAGATGAAACTACGATATAGTAAAAACAGTAGTTAATTAGAGAAGGGAACTACTATGATGAAAACACAAGGCTCAAAAGTATAGAATAATTGTTCAAGGCGACTTAGTGCTCGCGTGTATGCGTGCGAAACCCTTATCAACGCGAGAGCCGAGGTGACAGCACAGAAAATAACCTTGAAAACAATAGAAACATAATAGCACTATCAATGAAATGGAAGGGGTACACCAATTGATCAAAAAAGAGAAGTTCACGCCTCAGCTTAAAGCAAGCCGAGAGACTTTAAGGCACCGGATATATCTGCGAAACAAAGAGCGGAGTGGTGGAGTTTAATGGGAATTGCGATGGGCAACTGAGCAGCCCCTCCCATCTCGACTTTCCCACGCATTGTGACAATCGGAACGGAGTAATTTCGTTGCGGGGGTTTGTGGGAAAACCGCGAGAGCGCCCCGCCGGCCGAGGGGTGGGGGGGCGATTTCCTTCACTGTCGGTGAATATTGCTGGAACCGTCGACAAATGGAGATCATTCCTATTACCGCGTAAATGTCGATCCCCTGATGCGAATAATAGGGGACGCTTATACTATTCAAGGCAAAGAAAGCAAAAGTTTCGGAAGGACCTCTCGGCGCGGAAAAAAGCGGATTAACCTCAGAAGAGAAAAAAATATAACGTTCATGAAAACATTTAATGCATCAATAAAATTAATATTAATTAGATATCGTGGGAGTTGATAAGAAACGAAAGAGGAGAAATTTGGCTTATGGGCATCGCAACAGTTCCCACACCCATCGATAAGTTAAGGAGCAAAGGCGCTAAAAGGGCAGATTCAGTCACCCGCCGTTGGAGGGCAGGCGGCCGACAGAGGTCACTATTTTCCGTGTTAAGGTTAAAAGCTCTTTTTTATAAACTACTGGTCGTGCATTTCCTAAATTTCGAGGATTCAAGAATTATTTGCCGAGGACTGGCCAAAATCACCAAATAAGCATAATCCGAGACCCCCCTGTTCATTGACCCCCATCCCCCGTCACCGTCGCCTCCTGGACAAACCCTTGCGTTGGTCGCTGTGGATCTTAAATTCAAGGCAGCGCAACAAATGACCTCTGACCCACCGGAGTTGAGTGAAGAAAAGTGAGTGCATATACCAATGGATGCAGGGAGAGCGGGGTAATGGGCAGAGGGTTGGTGGAGTCACGAGCACGGAAGTGACGAGGGGGTAGGGGTGAAGGGGAGGGGAGGCTGGCCCACGCTCTCCCCCCTTCCCTCGCTCGCTTCGATCGTCCGGGGGACAGAATTAATAGCCGCCCCCTCTTCCCCCCCCCTCCGCTCCCTCTCCGGCCAATCAGCAGCGGCGAGGAATGAATGCCCCCAGAGGAACTATTCCCGACGCCGCCTCTCCTCGATAGAGAGGGTGAGCCAGCCCCTCCCTCCTCACGATTCGCCGGATTCCACCCCCGGCCCCGAAGCGCCCTCCTCACCCGCCAGCCTCCTAATCCACTCTCTCTCCCCCCCCAACCCCTCGCATCCCCCGTCCTCTTTTTCATAACGCCACGGAGGGGTTCACATTCTTCCAATTGCATATGATGACGAGTGCGATTTATGCCGCTGACGGCATCACGAATAACGAGGCTATTTACGACCAGAGGATTTGAAATAATGGCTGAAATTGCGACTCTGGAATAATTACAAAATATTTAAATATTTTTCGAGCAGAAATACTTATCACAATTATGTTTTTAAAATTAAAAAATATTAAAAACGGCCTCGGTATTGGGAATATCGATTGAAAATATGAGCGAACGAGATGAATTGTTTCAATAATTGTTCAAGAGTTGGCTTTTTTAAGAATTGAAAAATAGGGTGCCACTGGCAGAGGGAGGCGAATGCTGCCAATCGGAGGGCAGACAAGATAAGAGACGAGGAGGAAGTGCACGTAAATGAGTGTGAGGAAGGAGATGTGTGTGGGTAAAGGAGATCCAGATGGATCGGGGGCACGCCTGGAGACATGTCAATGGGCAAAGGCACCGGAAGGGAGACCAGGAGGCAAAAGGGGTGTTGCAGGCAAAAGCAGTCCAAGGGATAGGACATTACTAGAAAAGGCCGCGGCTGCAGTCTTGGGATTCATGAAATACTGGCTCAACTAGTTGTTTAAAAATATATAATTGATGCCTGCGCTCGGTAATGTATTGCAGCAAGTTATTATTTTTTTCAAATTGTATACTTTTTAGCATTAATCGGAGACATTATTTTCACGTTTACTGCCACAAGGATCGCCATGCAAACAAACGATATTTATTTTATAATGCGAAAAAGAAACTAGCAATTACAACATTGTAAAATATTCTAGCCTATAAAATTCATGCTCCTGTTACAATTCACTCTTGGAATAGTTAACGAGTACTGCGGTATTAGCGGTGAAAGACGCGGCAAGGTGTGAAATGACTGCTCGGTAAAATGTGAACCCTGTATTTCCCACGGATGGAATCCTCAAGATGGATCTGCAGAAGGGCGAACAATAAAATATCAGTGGAAAACAAATATATTTAGACTGATTATTGATCAGCACCTTAGGCACTGTAGGCCTTTGCGAGAAAATTTCATGGCTAATTGTCATGTTAGGGAATGGTTTCCCTCATTAAACGAAAATGTACCAGTATCTTCGAGACTAGACCTCTAGACTTCGAAATTATTCAGTTGGGTGGAGATCAATGTATCGCCACGTCACTTACGTGGGAATCGCATTAAGGAATCGCGACGAAACCAGGGTCGTGAACAAAAAATATACGAGTGGAAAGCAAATTGTCAATAAATAGAATGCCACGAAATGACTCATATTAACGTTAGTCATCTTAAACAATCGATATAGGCATAAAGACTCCTTGTAGAAACTTTTGGCAGGACAACGCAGGAACTTTTGTAATTGAACATTCCCATAGAGAGTTCTGTCAATCTATATTCTTCCTACTCTGATTGTTCCTCCGTGGAGCCATAAGGCATTCGATAAGAAATGGGGTCGTCGCGACTATTCCCTCATTTCTGAAATATGTTGATTCCTGTATGACGTCACTGCGGCGCCGCCAAGCGGCGTGACGGAGACGTTTTCCACTCAACAAACAAGTTGCAGTGACCTCAAATAGAGCGGTGAACTGTTTACTCGCTCAGCACACCAACTATTCGATTCCCACGCATTTTGAAAGATTTCCGCGGTACGTTTGTCGATCCCTGCGTTGGATTTGCTAGGGAGGTTACTTCAAGTATCCGCCAGATGGCACGCGTGAGATTGCACCTAATTCGAACGATAAGAATAGGACACGGGAGACTGCAATATTCCTTCTCGAAATTCTTTCCTCCCTTGATTTCACACGACTTAAACACCAAGTAGGTACGAGACGAGAGCCTCCGCATCCTTCCGCCCAAATCTCGGGGCGCCGGTTGAACGCATGCGGACCTTTACGACGTGACTCGCATCGGACGAAGATGCCGACAGTGATGTTTATCGAAAATTCCAGCGACGATAAACGACTCCCAAAGAGAAATCATAATCTAACGCACTTCGCACACATGCACGTACCCACGTACACTGTAAGCACACCAATTAATATGCACACGCACCGATTTTATGCCCGATAAACCCCAAGAATCAAAATTAGCCCCCAGATAAACTACCACCCTTCGGAATCCACACGTGAGGAATGCTGAGGAGGGTAACATCAAAAGAGAGCCCAATGGCGAGCACGAAGATGAAAATGAATACACAGGGAAATGATATTTTTGAAAAGACTCATTGGCAAGTGACGCCAATGACAATGACTGTCAATAAAAGGTTTTATAGAACATCGGCTAATTATTTGAGGCCGATTGAAGAACTATCGATTCTCAAGAGGGAAAACGCGGACAATAGTCCTCCCTCCTCTCCGCAACCGGTACTTCCGTTGCGGGCAGCGCAGAGGACCACGGGGAAAACGCGTCGATCCCGATTCATCAACCATCGACTCGGTTTACTCTTCGAAATTGAAACGCTTTCTCATTCCACCCGAGAATCTGCGATTCCTTCGGCACGTTCCATACAATCAATACCTTACCAGTCTGTTCTCTCGGAGTGCCCCAAATATCCTATCATCCTGTTTCTAACTAAGTGCAAATTTTAACTCCCGAATGCATTTCAATGAATACGTTCTACATACTTTAAGCGCTCGCACAGAACGCCCGCCCGTCATTTATTTCCCGCCGGTGCAGATTTAGCCGAGGGCGCCATTGGAGACAGCCCTCCAGCCCCTGGCAATCCTCCCTTCGGCAACCGCGATCAAGGGGGCCGAACGCGAGATCCCGACTGCGATCAACAAGAAAGGAAAACAATAAATTATGGCTGACCATTTCGTCGCATCCGTCTCACCTTTAGATAGCCTCCAAGGTTACTCAGCTGTCCCGAGAATCTGCAAGGCAAATGCCTCGCTAGGGAATGCTAAGCACGTGATTGGAACGGTGGCTCTTAATTAAAGTCTCCTCGAGGCCATTAAGGACGCACCCGCGGCAAGAGGGTATGTGTCACTCATTTTCAAATCGAAGCCGAAAGGAAAGCATTTCTATTCTCGACTGGCCTTCAATGCCGCACGGAAGCTGCGCGAGGTGGCAGTCTGTCTGCCCTTCCTCCTCCATCTCCCTTCTTTCTCAAATCTATTCCAAATTCAAGTAAACCTTTTTCCTCTTCAAACCAAATCAGAAAATTTGCATGTTTTTCTTTGAACCTAAGAATGCTTTTGCGTGCTTTCCTTTCCTCAAGTTAATCATGCTAGTTTGCGGATACCACATACACAGGTGGTATATATATATATATATATATATATATATATATATATATATATATATATATATATATATATATACACACACACATACATATATATAGAGATTCAAACACGAAATCCCATCAAACGGCGAGCAAATAATCATCTATATAGAAACAGATATAAGGAAAAGGAAATAGGCACACACATGAAGGACGAACACAGGAGAGGTGGGGAAGGCGGAATCCAGCAGATCACAAATGTAAAAATATTTCCTAGACCGGGATTTGAACTCCGGATCTTTCCACTTGCCGGGCGGAGGCTCTTAACCACTTGAGCTATCCAGGAAACGCATTTCACACTGAGATCTGCGATGCTTTATGCAACCAAGTGCCCCGATTCTTATAAATATATATTATTATTATTATTTTATTATTATTTGGCAAGCTACCGGTTATGGTAGGTTTTTGGATGGGCATAATTACAAATTAAACAATTTGTGACCCCTATCAAAACACAACATCCTACTCTACATCAGGTCCCTCTTCAGCTCTGAGTACTTTCTTCCTCCCATCATCCCGTCCAACATCCCTATCCTGTACTTTCCCTTTCCTCGTTTGCCTAACATTCTACCCTCAATTACTGTCTTGAACATCCCTCTGCCTGCCAATACCCCCTTCATCCACTTTTCCTGCCTCCTTAGGATTTCTCCCAAAAAGCCCCTCTCTTCGCCCACACTACCAAATACTTCCTCATTTGTTTTCTCCAGTCTCCAAAGCCTCCAGTCTACGTCTATCCTCCTGCTTCAATGGCCACGTTTCCACGCCATTCATAGCTACGATCCTTACTCAACGTCCCTTTCATCAACTCCCTCCTCCTGGGGACGGCCTCTTTGCCTAGTGCAATTCTTCTCCTTACGTCCCTACTACTTTGACCGTGTTGGTCCTAAACACTACCGAGATACTTAAACTGTTCTACCTACTCTAGTTTTTGCCCTCCTATTTTAATGTTTAGCTTAGCATTTTTCTTTCTAGAAAATCGCATAACCTTTGTTTTATTAATACAGATTTTCATCCCATACCTGTCGCATTGAATTTCCAATTCACTCAGCAATGCTTGCAACCCCATGGCTGACTGACAAACTAAAGCTTGGTCATCAGCAAACCTAACTGATTCTACGAATTCCCCGCCCACTTTCATTCCTCCTTCAGCTCTTCCCATGCCCCTATAACCATTTCCTCTGCATACAGGTTTAACAGCAACGGTGATAATGGGCAACCTTTCCTTATACCTCTTTCTACCACTGCCCATCCGGACTCTCCGTTCCCCACCCGCATCTGAGCAATCTGAGACATGTACAGGTAGTGGATTAGCCTCCGTTCCCTCCAATCTATTCCTAATTTCGGCAGTATACTCATTAGTTTTTCCCAATTCACGCTATCGAACGCTTTTTCGAAATCTACAAAGCAGGCAAATACCTCCTGGTTGTATTCTATATTCCTCTCGATTAATAATCTCATTGCTGCAATAGCATCACGAGTACCTCTCTCCTTCCTAAACCCAAACTGATCATCCCCTAAGTAATCATTTGCCCTACTCTCTATCCTTTTGTTTATGATCCTGAGAACAAATTTAGCTGCGTGGGATATCAGACTTTTTGTCCTGTAGTCCTCACATGATGTAGCCTTTACCTTTTTCGGAATAGGAACTAAAACTGATCTCACAAAGTCTTCCGGCTAGATACCTTCCTCATAAATACTACGAATCAGTCCATATAGCCTCTTACTCTCACATTTTCCTAAACATCTCAACAGTTCCCCGGGAGTGTTATCCACCCCCACGGCCTGGCTTAGTTTTATCTCCCTTAATGCCCTTTATATCTCATTGTCTAGTATGCCTGGACCTAAGCTGATACTTCCCCATTTTTCTTCGATAGTACTTTGCTCTTGACCATTTTCCATGATTTCCTCTACCGACTGTTTGTATTCCTTCCATTTCAAACCATTTAATGCTTCTACATTCAATTTTCTGACTCGCCGCCCCTGCCTTATCTTTTTGAAACGTACGCTGCATATCATAACAACTAAATTGTGGTCAGAGTCCGCATCCGCTCCTGGGAAGCTGTGCGAATTTATCACACTGTTCCTAAACCTGTGTCTAACAAGGATATAATCTAGCTGATACCTTTCTGAGTCACCTGGCATTTTCCATGTATACCTGCGTCTTTTGTATTGTCTTAACCAAGCATTGGTGATTACTAACCCCTGTCTCCTGCAGAACTCAAATACTTTCTCCCGGCGGTCATTCCTTGTGCCTAAACCGTAGTCCTCCGTAGTAGTAGTTGCTATCAAACGTTTCCCTGCAGGAACACACGCGATTATGTCCTCTAACTGATCGTATATCTTATCGACCTCTTCTTCCTTATGGTTGCTCGGTGGCATGTATACCTGAATAATAACCAAGTTCGTCGGCTCTGCTTTTATCTCTATTAGTAATAATCTATCCGTTACCTGCTCTATGTCGACTACGCTTTTTCCTACCTCTTCATTTAATACTATGGCAACCCCTCGTTGGCTCTCGTCCCCGCCGCTGTATATTATTCTATAATTATCACTCCAGTAATCCCCGCTATCCTTCCATCTCACCTCGCATTGACCTGAAATATCTATCTTTCCCCTTTCCATCTCTCGCTTAACATTCTCCAATTTCTCTGTCCTCATCATCGTCCTAACATTCCACGTTCCTATTCTAACTAACTTGGCCCTCTCCTCCTCCGTCTTCCGTCCTGCTGCTGCTGGTTTTCCCTTGCAAGGGTTTCGTGGGATGACGACCGCGGAATCCTTGCCTCCCCCGCTGCCGGGCACGACACACGGCCGATTGGGTTGAGCCCTGTAGTTGCCAGGACTCAAAATCTCTGTATAGTCCATCATTTAAATCTTGGGAATGATAATTGAGGGGGTTTCCCGTGGCCTTCCTCAATAGTGTTTTTAACGTGACACCATCACTTACTGGCCGCCCCACTGGGGTCAGACGCCACTGCAGCCACCTCACTGAGGAACAGACGCTGCGTGGACTACCTTTCGTCTGGCTTCTAACCTTCGACCTATATGGGTGACCCTACCAGGAGCAATAATTATTACTCCCGCCAGCACAGCTCTAGGGGTCATCGGAACGCACAAGCCCTTCCACCACGTCAAGGTTGTAGTCCGGGGAGGGACTGTATATGTATATATATATATATATATATATATATATATGTAAATATACATATACATAGGTATATAGATATTGGTATTTATATGTAACATTAGATACAAAGGTGGATGCGTCGAAAACAAAAGTATAGTGATTCCACCGAGAGCGAAAATGATGACACCCTTGAAAAGCGGCTGATATGCATGCATGTAGTGTGTTAGCAGAATATTTGTGAAAGATTTCATCTTCAATAGCATCCCACCCTCCCAACCTCCAACCCTCCAATGAAACTCAAAACAATAGTACAGGCATACATCTGGCTCTTCGATTCCTTGATTGATTCAGGGTTTAATATCAGACACTAATCACCTCCATCTCCAGATATTTCCATCCTCCCTCCGCCCCCGAAACCTTCCATATCAATCCCACACTTCCAAACCTTCCCCTCCCAAACCTCTCCCCGCCTTCCCCTTCTATCCAGCATCCTCCTTTCCACTTGAAACCTTCCTCCTCATTCTCTTCTCTCCCCAGAGGAAGGCGTTTCAGCTATTCGGAATAATCGGGTTTCATTTTTATGAGTTTGTCTGCATTTTTTTTCGCTAGCGCTATCTCACTTCTCCGTTTAAATTATACGAGGTATATTTATAAAATAAAAGCCGTTTGCTTATTTTTAATTATTGGCGCTTCCGATCATAGTTTTACTCCTGCAGCGCCATCTACTGATTCATTGAGAAGCTATAGCAGCATTTGTTTTGTTTCAGAAGTCGTTTTCTTGTCCGTGCATGCAAACAACTATGTCCGCGACAATCGTTCATCCCGCCAGCTGTTAAGTGCCAGTTGTTCTGTCATACGATTCTTGTATGCAAAAGGATTGTCGGCTGCAAATGAAATTCATCGGGGGTTATGGCTAGTTTATGGACCTACAGTTATGATTGAAGGAAAGGTTATACAATGGTGCCGGGATTTTAAAAATGGACGAACAAATGTCCATGACGAAGATCGAAGTGGCAGGCCCAGTATTCTGACCGATGAAATTGTTTCGCAAGTGGAACAAAAACTGCGATGTGATCGTCGATTGAAGATTAATAATGGCCTGGCTGAACAATTTCCTCAACTTGGACGCACTACTGTCTACAATATTGTCACGGAAAACCTCGAATACTACAAATTGTGTGCAAGGTGGGTACCGAAAATGCTCACCGCCCACCACAAAGAGCAAACGACGCGGAGGCGACTTGTTTTCTCACATTGTTACTGGGGACAAGACGTGGATATCCTACATCAATCCAGAAACAAAACGTCAATGGATGCAGTGGCGACAACCATATTCACTAAAACCGAAAAAGTTTAAGCAAACTCCGTACACGAGTCGAAAATTGAATACTACGGTTTTTTGGGACATAAACGGCGTTCTTTTAGTGGTTCTAATGGAACGTGGGGAAACAATTACAGCTGATGTGTACTCCGAAACGCTCAACAAACTGAGACGTGCGATCCAAAACAAACGACGCGGGAAACTGCCATCTGGCGTAATTCTCCTCCACGATAACGCGCGTCCTCACACTGCTGCCAAAACAATAAAAAAATTCAAGATTTTCATTGAGAACTCTTTGACCACCCACTACTACAGTCCTGACCTCGCACCTAGCGACTACTTCCTCTTCTTGCACTGGAAACGGTGGCTCGGTGGACGACGTTTCGAAACCGAAGAGGAACTCAAGAGCGGCGTTGTCAATTGGTTGAACTATCAGGCGGCGAGCTTCTATGCAGAGGGGTTAAAGAAGCTGGTGCAGCGGTATGAAAAATGCTTATAAGTGAACGGCGATATGTAGAGAAGTGAAGTAGGTTTGTAGCTAACGAAAAGTGCCAATGAAATGTGTTTATATATATATATATATATATATATATATATATATATATATATATATATATATATATATATATATATATATATATATATATATATATACATATATATATATATAATTATATTTATATATATATATATATATATAATATTATATAGCTCTTAACCCTTTAGCTATATTTTCTTGATGCAGAGCACACTTGCACTTGAGGGGGCCCTTCGCCAGGCAGCAGCCGAGGGCTCGCCCTCAGAGCAGCGGAGAGGGAAGCGAGAACGCAGTATTCATTTGATGAAGAACAATCCCCCGCCCCCTTCCCCAGCGGCTTTTTGGTCTCGTCCTCCCTCCCCGCCACAAGGACCGCTCCCGCCCCTACCCCCTCTCTGACTTCTTAAAGATGCACCCTCCCCGTCTGCAGATATTCACTCCAGAGGGAGGAACCGCCCAAAATATGTAGTGGGCGCCCCCATCATCCCCTCCTGCGGTGGTCTCCCTCGAGTCGGGCATAGAGAGGCAGGCGGAAGGGTCGGGTTCATCAGGGTAACAATGGCGAAGGGGGGAAGGCCCCGCTCCCCGTCGGGAGCAGAGGGAAGAGGTGGCGAGGGGGGAGGGCAGCCCCTTTGGTGTCGCCCGCGGGGGTTGGTGACGTGAACATCAACGGCGGTGGAGATAGATCCAGCGCTCCTCCTTTGAAAGAAATTCGGAAAGGAATAGAGACAGAATTATCGCGCTTAAGTTGTGCCCTAGTTCGAACAACCTTTAAAATTTAACGGGATTATATCATGCTGATATTATCAATGTTGTCTATGAAATGATTGCAAGATAGATATAGAAAAACAAATCTCTTTCGTTTTAATTTAAAAGAGGAACTGCGAGCAGCGGATAGGGAGATAGAGGGAGTAATTTCATCACGTTCCTTTTCGATTAGGAATCGATAAAATCTAAGTCCAAGTTCTGTAAGAAGGCATGAATGGCATACGACGCGGAATTGACTAATGCAGGCAAGCAACCTTCTTTAGCTTGCGTCCACCCACAGGTGGCAATCAACTAACGCCTTCCACCGGGTTCAATGTTATTCTAACGTAGCTAAAATCTGAGCGAAGAGGGGCAAAAAAGCAATTAAAATAAAAGATCACACAATATAATCAATAGGTTTCACTTTGATCGCAATTGTGAAAAACTTCAATTACGTGGTTCAACTGGAAGTTTCAGGCCCTCAAGGTCTAGGCTGGGACGTGGGATAGGCAATTAGGACATCACTTCCAGATGATTTTCACAACATGCGCGACTGCATCGAGTTGAGCCGCTTAAAAATAATTTAGACGATACCTTTGATTACGTACCGACGTAATTAAAATTACGGCAAAGATCGCACTGACGGTGACGAGTGCACACGTATCTTAAAAATCTCTGTTTCAACCAAGCTCTGCATTTTTTGGCTCTTCCCGGGAATCGCCAGACGGCACACGGACCCGCCGACCCTTGCCCTCCTGGTGCGTGAATTTCACCAGCGCCCCCTGGGCTCAGTGTTGGGTGAGCTCTATCTCGACCCATCAGACGAATCTTCGGGCTTATTGCTCTGGTTAGGAAAACATGTCTCATACTCCTTGATCAAAAAGTTCCCGGAATAACCACCGTGTGGCGCTCCCATCGTTCCGATTTGAGTTCTGTTTTTTTTGTTAAATTGGTACATCTGTTGTTGATATTCCCTTTAAATCTTAGTGTCATAACTTGACATTTGCAAAAGTTACGTAGCCAAGAGTACATCTATCTCTGTGTGTGTTGGCGATTTTTTACAATTTCAGAAATGGATTTAAATTTGCAACAACGAACTTGTATTAAATTTTGCGTAAAAAACGGATTTAGTGGCGCACGGACGTTGGAAATGTTGGAAAAGTGTTTCGGCAACGATTCTCTAAAAAAAACGGTCGTTTACCAGTGGCACGAGCGGTTCAGAAGTGGTCGTGAGTCAATCGAAGATGATGAACGCAGTGGCAGACCATCGACATCGAAAGTCGGTGAAAAAATTGATAAAGTAAAAGAAATGTTGGTCAATAACCGCAAATTAACCATCAGAGAAATAGCGGAGGACTTGAACATTGCCTATGGATCCGCCCAAGACATTGTGGTTAATGATTTGGGTTTCCGTCGTGTAGCAGCAAAAAGACCTCAATTTCATGCAAAAAAGAGACCGTGTTGACGTCGCAAAAGACATGATTTGCGAGGCTGAATCCGATCCCACATTCATCAAAAGGATCATTACTGGAGACGAGACGTGGGTTTATGAGTACGACACGCAATCCAGACATCAGGCAAGTGAATGGCGTTCACCAAATGAGCCGAGACCAAAAAAACCACGTCGTTTTCAGTCAAAAAAGAAGGCAATGCTGACGGTTTTCATGGATTACAACGGTGTAGTGCATCATGAATTTTTGCCAGAAGGCCAGACAGTAAACAAAGAGTATTATTTGGGCGTTATGAGACGTTTGCGTGAAGCAATTCGCCGAAAGAGACCAGAAATGTGGGCAGAAAACTCGTGGATTTTGCACCATGATAACGCACCGTCGCACAGTGCTATCATTATTCGTAATTTTTTGACGAAAAATGCAACAAATACCATCCAACAGCCACCGAATTCACCTGATTTGGCTCCCTGTGACTTCTTTCTGTTCAATCGAGTTAAAAAACCATTACGGGGAACGCGTTTTAGCAGCCGAGAGGAAGTAATGGAAAAATCGCAGGAAGCACTGATGGACATACCGAAAACCGAATTTAAAAAATGTTTCGAGGATTGGATCAAGCGCTGGCATAAGTGTGTTGCAGTCGATGGGGATTACTTTGAAGGGGACAATATAGATTTAGATGAATAAACTTGTATTTTTAATTTTCTGAATAAATTCCGGGAAATTTTTGATCAAGGTACTCGGGTGACCGACTTCCTACCCTGGCCACTGACTCATTTAACATCGGAATCCAGAAACCGCCGGCAACCTTCAATTACCTTTCCCAATCGACCTCTACATTGTCCCAAACAGGCTACCATCCGCAATCTTAACATTCAATAGCTCGTTACAATGCTTCTACCGACTCCTGTGTGTCCGTCGACGGTGACCGACGGGAAAATTCGCATAATAAAATAATAACTCCTTTTAGTAGTTATTTTCCAAGCGACATTTTATAACTTGGTCGTCTCGCGAATCCACGACGCCTCGCCTTTCCCAGCCGCCGCTCCCCTCGACGGCACCGCATCCCCTGCATCAGCGCTCCAGTTTCCAAGGGACCTTCCTCGCCCCTCTCTCTCTCTCTCTCTCTCTCTCTCTCTCTCTCTCTCCCTCCCCCTATCTCTCCCTCTATCTCTCTCTCTCCCCTCGCCTGCCCGACGCCTCTTCTCTGTTTCTTCCCCCTCATTCTCCTTCTTAAGTACCTCCAACCTTCTTACCCGACCTAGCCGATATATCCATCAACTTTGCCTTCAATAATCCCATTCCACCTCCTGTGTCTGAATTTGTGTTACTTCCTGAGTTTCCGTGTTTCGGCACCATGTGTACGGTAAATGTGTCATTAGTGGAGATAAATTCATAGCCGATCATTTTTGTTTGTATTTGAGTAGAAAGCGATAATGTTACCGAAGCAAATAGATTGGATACGAGTCTTGTATAGATAATTGAAGAATATCACCAATTTCTATTCACGATCACGGCTGGATGGAATCTCGATGTCACATTTTTGTTTGAGAATCGCATTGCAGAGGAGGAGGAGGTACGGGGAGTCATCCGACGTCCCCCCGGTCTCGCCCCCTCGTCAACAAAGGGTGGCAGCGGCACGGAGTCGACTCTCCGTCGGATCGGGCAAAGAATGTCTCGCGGAGTGATGACGCGGCCCGGGGGAGGGGAGAATGCGACTGCAGTCTGTCCGCCTTTGAGGGAGAGGCGGGGGATCGCGACCCCCCGTCCGTCGGATCAATCGCATGCGAGCGCTTGCCACCTCGGCGGCATGTATTTTTATAATATCGTTTCCGTTGTCACTTGTCGGAATCCGCCTCCCTTCCCTTTCTCCTCGGGGGGAGGGGGGGGGCGAATTCCCGCCCCGCCAGATTGCATTTGAATCCACCCCTCGCACATCTACACCCTCACCCTCCGGCCCCTCGACGGGAACGCGGGGGGGGGGGTCCGGAGGAATTGTCGCCTTCCCCTTGCGCAAGCGGTAAAGTAAGGAGGGGGGAAAGAGAGATGACCCCCCTCCCTCTCTGCCCCCCCCCCTACGCACAGGATCCATTCTTGAATTATTTTATGCCACTCTGCACATACTTCGACCCCCCACACGCACGTACCAACTCCAGTTTCGTTTACCACTTTTCCATTCCAACGCGGTTGAGTGTTGCAAAAAAATGTAATTGGAGGATGGCGAATGCAAAAAAAGGAAAGACGGCAGAGAATTCTCGAGTTTAGCGGCGTCCGATTAAAAAGCTCCCCCCCCCCCTGTGTTCCGCTCCGGGGTGCTTGGCAGTTGATGTCGAGCGGGGCGGAGTGGGAGGCAGGGCGGATGCCCGGTGCGGCGACTTGGTGGATCTGACGCGGAAGAGGCAAGGGCGGTGGCTGGGGGCGAGAGGGGGTCGTCCGCCCCCTCCGGACCCGGCGTTACTCGCCTCGCGGCGCCCGCAGCGGCGGATTTGGCCCCATCGTCGACATCGCCCGCTAGCCTTCCCTTCGCGTTGAGCCGTTCGGGTTTACGGGGGCCGTACCCTGAGCATCTCCTACGGCCACACAAGAGCTACTATATGCTACACAGCAGCTATGGTGTTTTTAAGACTTTTGTGAGGGTCCGGGTTCGATTCCCAGGCAAGCCTCTCTGGGCAACTGCAGCTCCACCCGACCTATGTGATTTTTCGGGTGCCAGATCTTCCTGGGAAACCATAACCGGCACAGGGAAAGGAACTGGCCCCCTACCCTAATTGGCTTTATTGTTTTTCGAAGTATTCTCCATGATAATCAATACACTTTTCCATGCGCTCGAACCAATTTTCCTAACACGTTTTACACTCCGATTGAGGTACGTACCTCCAAAACATGGTTTTTGAATGCACCAACGGTTTCTCCGGGCGCCGAAAAACGTTGGACAGGCAATTTTTTCGTGATTATCGGGAATAAAAAAATAAGTCATTTGGTGCTCAATCAGGGCTTTAAGGTGGATGACCCATCAATTCGACGTGTTAGCCAGTCAAAAAGGTAGTTGTTTCAGTCGATCTGAGAAATCTTGCAATTGCATTGATGAAGAATGATCCTTCGTTGCCGCTTCTTTTTCCGTAATTTACCAAGCACTAGTGGCAAGCAATGATCGTATACCATTTAGAATTCATGATTCTACGTTGCTCTAACAGTGCGGTTGCCACATGTTACACCAGTTATTCCGAAGACAACAAGCGATCATTTGCTTCGATGTGCTTCGTGCACGAATCACTTTTGTCGGATTCGTCTCGTCTTGGAAGACCTATTCAGTGGGTTGCTATTTTTTTAGGGCTCATACGCCTATATCCAAGATTCGTCACACATTCGTTAGATGTTACACACAACTTTTGATGCATTTGTTGAGTATTTTTTTGTACCAATTGACACGAAACTCTTTTTGAGCTTTTGCCATATTATTTAACGCGAGCAAATTTTTTTCACAGCGAAATGTTGACGCAATAACTGATTTATGCTCGTCATACTAATCCCCAACGATGCCTCAATCTCGAGATAAGTCACATGACGATGTTCCTGTGCTAGTCGTTGCACAGCATAAACAACTGAATTTGGACAGCCTTCACGACTTTCGTCGCCGAGAGGACGGCGGCCATGATAGAATTCATATTACCAGCATTCCACGGTGGCAAAGAACGAGCCTTCATCGGCGAAAGTGGAAGTAAGTTGATCGATGCACTCCTGTCTTGATAATCCACCTCGAAAGTCGTAAAAATATCATCGCACGAAAGAGTTCACGAGTTGACTCCATTTTCATTGAGTCACTGTAAACAGCACAAGTTATGATGAAAAGACAAAATTTTCAAAAGAAAGTTAGCGATAAGAGGGTAAAACTTTCGGATGGAAACGTCATATGGCACCTAAAGCACTAAGTGTCAATAAGACTATGTATATAAAATAAATATTACTCATGTAAAATTCTGACGGATGTGAATAATAATATATACAAAGACAGCCCAAGTGAAATAGAGTATGAAGTTCGAAAAAGGTTCCTTCTCACCCTTGAGAAAGGCGGCAGCGCCGCCGAAAATTCGAAATACGAGGTATGTTCAAAAAGAATCGCGAATTTTGAATTTTCATGGGTTATGTATACTCGATTTTCGATTTTTACTGCGTTATTTTGGTACTTATGTCTCTCACTTATGACGAACTGTTCGGCAATTTTGAGTGTTCAGTTAATTCTTGACAGCTGTTTTGCTAGGACGTGTTTCGGCTTGTCTTCGAATATAAATTTTTAGGCGAACCTACTTTGGAGCAAGCAACATAAAGTTGCCCGTGGCTAAAACATGGCGATCTTAGATCAACACCACAAAACTTTAAAGACTGTCCCTGTGATTTATTAATGGTAATTGAAAAAGCTAGCCGGACTGGAAACTGTAATCTTTTAAAGTTGAAGGGAAGATCAGTTGGGATTGGAATAAAAATTATTTCACCTTTTCCAGTTAAAATGACTGCCTGGATTATATTTTTCATTAATTTTGTCACACACAATCGTGTCCCATTGCAGAGTTTTGGTGGATCTAAATTTCGCAATAAAATGATTGGAGATCCTACTTTAAGTATAAGGCGATGTTGTGGCAATCCAGCTGGATCAAATGAATTTAGGAATTCCGTTGGATAATTGACGGCTTCGTCAGCATCCACTACGGTATCAACCGATTTATATTCAATCACGTCTCCTGGCAGCATGGCTAGTATCTCCTTGTTAATTTCATTATCATCATCGTTCTTAGGAGCAAGAATGGCTCTTTCTCGCAACCATTCTAAATTTTTATAATTTTGATTAACGTTAGGATAGACTGCTCGTATCATATCGCGGACAGTTTTCACCGATACACATAAATCTGATGACAATTTTATCATACCAGATGCCTCAATAACTAATCTATCTTCTCCAATCTCCAAAAGTTTATTTGCAAAATTTTGAGCATTCCCATCTCTTAAGAGGATTCGCATGTTTTGTTTAAGGCTAATTTCTTGGACATGATTCCATAGAACAGAATGTTTTAAACAGGCATAAATTTCATCGGCTGGAGTCGATTTTGGAATGACAGGCAGAGTTTGACAGAAGTCTCCACACAGGAGTACCAGAGCTCCTCCCATTAAACTGCAGTTTCCTCTAAGATCTTGAAGTGTTGCGTTGAGGGCCTCAAGAGATTTTTTATGAGCCATCCTACACTCATCCCATACTATCAATTTACATTCTATAAGAACTTGTGCCTGGCCGCTTGTTTTGTTTATATGACATGTGGGATTTTCTTGACGGGAAATATTAAGTGGCAACTTAAGGGCAGAGTGGGCTGTTCTTCCTCCTTCCATTAATGTCGCTGCAATACCTGAAGATGCAACGGCTAGAGCAATTAATCCATGAACCCTGATTTCAGCGAGAACTAAATTAATTAAAAATGTTTTTCCCGTGCCACCAGCAGTATCAAGAAAAATGATACCTCCTTCTTGTTTATCTACTTGATCCATTATTGTTTCGTACGCGAATTTCTGATCTTCATTAAGAAGTGGCTTTTTATCCGCGATGTATGCTTCTAAGTCTAAGACATTGTAGCTAGTTTCACGTATATAATCTGGATAAAATACACCCTGTTGATCTTGTACAGGTGCAAAAAGACCGAGTTCCACTAAAGTCTTGTTAACAATGGTGATACACTTTTCTTCCAAAATAATCAAAGTTTTATTAAAAATGTCGGAGTTAAACGTAATATCCAATGTAGGATTTTCACTTCGAACTTTAGCCAGTATATCCTCACTCATTGATTCTTTATATTTTTCCCATATTGTTTTTGGGTTAGATGGATTACAGGAGGTTATTATGATGGCAAACAAAATTCGGATTTGTCCGGGAAGAGAAATCAAACTGGCCTCTCGCAATGAGTCATCCCAGTGTTGATCTCCTTCTCGCAACCCTAAATTCTGGCAAGCTTCTCTGAATGTCTCACATATTTCTCCGTTTACCGTTCTTAATTCTGCAAATGAGCGAGGTCCTCTAATGGTATGTAGAAGCATTCTTAAAAAATAACATTCGGCGTTGTTTGGATGGACTGTGTAGACTCGGCCCAATGCGTCACATGAATAAATATTATTCTCAGGATCAAAGTTGCCCATTTTTCTTCTACAAAAGACTTTCCTTGATGTATTCCACGTATAATATCTCGGAAATTCTGAATACAATAGTGTTCTTGCAAAAGTATCCTGCTGGCATAGTTGGAAAAATGCTGTTTCTATGACAGCAAAAAAGTAAACAAATTACATGCATACAAACAAACACTCTACTTTATATATATATATATATATATATATATGAAACGCGTGCAATGAAACGCACAGTTCCTTTCCTGTATGGTGTTGTATGAATTCTAACCAAATGCCTTTCCTCTTGTGTGTTGTCTATTTCTCCTTTGGTGGCTGAAACAGCCCCTGACGCCATCTCTTGGCGAAAGAATCGCGGCGCTTGGCGACATATTAGACCCACGGATCTCAGGGTAAATAAAATTCCCTCGATAGCTCAAGTGGTTAAGAGCATCCGCCCGACAAGTGGAAAGATGCGGTGTTCAAGTCCCGGTCAAGAAAATATTTTTACTGTTGTGATCCGTTCGATTCCGCCTTCCCCACCTCTATTATGTTCGTTCTTTATGTGTGTTCCCATCCCTTTTCCTTATTATTGTTTCTATATAAATGAGTATTTATTCGCCGTTTGGCGGGATTTTGTGTTTAAATGTGTGTATATATATACGAGGGTCGCACCCAAAAGTGGTAGGACTGATTTTTTTACAAAAATTTTATTGACGATATACTTACATCGACTTAATAATCTTCAAAGTATGCTCCTTGAGCTGCTACACACTTAGTATAACGTTGCTCCCATTCCCCGTACGCCCGCTGGAAATTTTCTTTTGGGATGCCGTTGATGACCCTCGTCGAAGCCTCTTGAACGGCTTTTATCGAGTCAAAACGTCGTCCCTTGAGCTGTCTTTTCATCAGGGGGAAGAAGAAGAAGTCCGGTGGTGCCAGATCGGGAGAATAGGGTGGGTGCGGCAACGTGGCAACGCCGCAGTTAGCCAGGAGCTGTCTGACGACGAGCGCGCCATGGCAGAATTTTCCGCACCATCTTGGCGCACACCTTGCGCATGGCCAAATCCTGTAAAATAATGCGTTGGACGTTGGATGCAGACAGACCCAACTGGTCTGCAATTTCTCTACTGGTTAAGCGTCGGTATGTGTTCAGGAGTGTCCTCACTCTGTCCACATTCGTGTCGGTTCTTGCCGTCGACGGCCGTCCGGAGCGATGGTCGTCTTCAACGAGCTCCCTACCCTCTTTAAACAAGTTGTGCCACTCAAATACTGTGGAACGGCTTAAAACAGTGTCCCCATAAGCCTGCTTGATCATAGGTGGGAAACGGGGAGTCCGGATGGGCAGTGTTAGGAAGAGGTGTAAGGCAATGTTGCCCATTATCACCGTTGCTGTTCAACCTGTATGCAGAGGAAATGATCAAAGAGGCATGGGAAGAACTGGAGGTAGTGCGGAAACGTGGTCATTAAAGCAGGAGGATCACCATCTCTTCCTTTTCCTACCGTCGCATTCCAATCCCCCATTGCTATCAAATGTTTCCCTGCGGGAACACGCGATTATGTCCTCTAACTGATCTTTTTTTACCCTTTCCATCTCTCGCTTAACATTCTCCAATATCCCTGTCCTCATCATTGTCCTAACATTCCACGTTCCTATTCTAACTAATTTGGTCTTCTTCTCCTGCGTCTTTTGTCCTGCTGCGGCTAGTTTTCCCTAGCAAGGGTTTCGTGGGCTGACGACCGCGGAAGCTTTGCTTCCCCCGCTGCCGGGCACGACACACGGCCGATTGGGCCGAGCCCCGTAGTTGCGAGGACTCAAAATCTCTGTTTTTTCCATCATTCAAATCTGGGGAATGATAATTGAGGTGGTTTCCCGTTGCCTTCCTCAATAGTGTTTTTTACGTGACACCATCACTTACTGGCCGCCCCACTGGGGTCAGACGCCATTGCAGCCGCCTCACTGAGGAACGGGCGCTGCGTGGACTACCTTTCGTCTGGCTCCTAACCTTCGACCTATCTGGCATGGGTGACCCTACCAGGAGCAATAATTATTACTCCCGCCAGCACAGCTCTAGGGGTCATCGGAACGCGCAAGCCCTTCCACTACGTCAAGGTTGTAGTCCGGGCCTATATATATATATATATATATATATATATATATATATATATATATATATATAATATATATATATAAATAATATATATATATATAAACCCCTCAATTAGGACAGGAATAGAAATGAAATGCACATCATATTAATAAATAAGCCTCCTTTTGTCCACGAACCTCTTCCCTGTCTTCAACGAAAGGGAGTGCAGTGTGAACGTACTATCATAATTTCCAGCCTTTCGATCAATCTTTCATGGTGCTTTGCACCCAGCAGAGAACTACTCCACCTCGCGTGTTCTTGATAAGATACATATTGTAGCTTATCGATACAACTTATGAGCCATCTTCTGATTTTCTGAGATATAGCAATCCTATCGCAACTATTCGATGAAGACGAAAATACGAATGTTTCGATGGATTTCTTTTTACATAGCAGGCTGACAGTTACTCATAATAGTAATGAGAATTTGCCAAGGCATTTTCTAGTTTTCCTTATGCTGCTCACAATCAAACCTTAAATAATCATCCTAATTTTTTCCTCGATAGATTATGTTACAAAGAAATTAATTCATTATTTTATTGAATTAATTTAAGCCAGCCTTTTCTTGTCTTTGTGCATTAATCATAATATAAAACACATCATTACCAAAATTATTTTGAAGGGAAGAATAAATTAATTAACGCTGCATGCCTTACATACGTAGATGGCGAATCTATCTCTTATTTACTCGCAAAAACGCGGTTGGAAGTTTAGCAGATTAACACTCTATTATCTTTCCCGATTCATTTGCAGTCTTTACGAACTGTTTAAAAGAGACATTATTCCTTTTATGAATGGACAAAAAGGAAAACAAAGGAGGAAGTGCTCGGCTTGTTGAAAGGGCAGTAGAGGCGATTCGCAGTCTCCTGAGAGATGGTGTGGGTCACAAATCGGTGCTGGCGTCACGTCAAATTCAAGTGAATCAGGACGAGAGAGAGAAAGAGGGAGCAATGCTGGACCATGGAGACTTAGTGGGGACAGGGTGAAACTCTAGGGTTTTACAGTAACACGATAGAACTCTTACAAAGTAACAAATGAAAATCCTGGCTCACAATCAGAGATGCAGAAGGAAAAATATAAATTAAACCAGATGAGATCGTGGAAACGGAGGGTATTCACACAAACGGCTGGGAGAATTATCTTAAGGAGGCAGGAAAAATAGATGCAGAGAGCACATTAATCTGGAGTGGGAGGTTTAAAACTATAATAAAGGGGAGAATGTTAGGCAAACGAGGAAAGGGCAGTAGTAGGGGATAGGGATGTTAGATGGGATGAAGGGAGGAAGTATGATATACCTACGAAAATGACAAGGAAATTTGTTGTAGGGCAGAATGTTGGGTTGTGTTTTGTTGGGAGAGACAAGAGAATTATTTGGCTGCTGCGTTCATCCAAAAACCTTCCTTAATCGGTAGATTACTTGTAATGATAATGTTAATTTAGAATTATGATGTATGATTTTGTGTGAACTTCTCTCCAAATCTCCTCTCTTCTCAATGGATCATCAATTCTCATTCATCCAGGAGGAAATTTCAGCCGAATGCCACCGTTCAGGATCTAATTGGCTTCCATGATTATTTATTTCCAGCGCACTATTTTTGGAGGTAATGATTTCGTCATTTTCAAGACAGCTGCCGCGGCAAATGTAGCTATGGTACATTTGATTGAAAATTGTATCGGGGCCGAGGTAATTTCTTCTAACAGCGAGTGAGTGGTGGCATATGACGGGCGACAGCTCGTCAAATGCCACCACTCACTCCTTCGTGGGATGATGCTCCTCCGCATACGAATCGGGGAGATCCTCTCCCAGAAAATAATCGCGTCGTCACCCAACGGCAAACAGCTTTCATGAGAATTCAACCTTCTCATGAATTGTTTTATCTTTTTCAAACTGTGCTTCAAAATTTCTCGTCGGAGCATATCCGATCTCTACGATATGTCAACTCCTACCATTTCACTAACATCTACATAAAATATTTTCCAATCAAAAACTTTTCTTGACTCACAAGCATCATATTTATATGTAGATACTATTGCACACGTACACATATTAACGAACGTGATCTAGAGTGATCCGCTTTCGGGAGAAGAAATCTTCAATTACTCTCTTCTACCTATCAGTGGTAGGGCAGCGACATCGCTGGAAATTTGAAGGTGAAGTACTTACATGAGTGGCACTGTGACATTTGCTTACACGCCCTCGCCGTTAAATGCGCACCTTGAGACAAGTGAAAGAGCAAATGGGGAGCGCAGCAAAGGAAAGGCCCGAAGGCATGTATCATCATCATCCCTTGCCATGCAGCAACGATATAATTTGGAGCCTTAGTCCCGAAACAAAGGGACTTCCTGCACCGACAGAATTTTGCTCCAATGCGGAGCCATTTGCTTTCGATCCAATCGATCATGTTCCAGTTCGCATACAGACCCAGTAAATACGCATTTCTGCCAAAAATAAAAAATGTTTCCACGCGGAATCCACGGCGGTCGCTCTCGGGTTCACGCAGCAGAGCAGATGCACGTGATGAAACGCCGCGGCCCCGTGGTCTCTGGGCCACGGGGGCATTAGCGAAGCCCTTTCGCCATCATTTTTTTAATTGCCCTCAATGGATGCCGCGAGATTGCGGGAATGAATTTGTGGCGAATCGTTTGTCATGGCGGATTCCTCCGCGTCATCTCTCGTCCGAGACTCGCAAATGGAACGGGAGGAATTTCGCCCGCGTGCCGATCGCGGCTCGCCGCTTTCGATTGACACAGCGGACAGTGGCGGAATTCAGAGGGGGAGGGGGGGTTGAATGCCCCCCGGCGAATGCAAAGCGCCAAATTGCACACGCCGGCAGCAGCAGTCCTTCTTCGCCTGCCCCCCCTCCCTCGAAGCGGATT
Source organism: Hetaerina americana (assembly GCF_022747635.1). Taxonomy (NCBI): domain Eukaryota; kingdom Metazoa; phylum Arthropoda; class Insecta; order Odonata; family Calopterygidae; genus Hetaerina; species Hetaerina americana. The sequence goes on along the minus strand of NW_027286786.1, from coordinate 5,549,924 downwards.
CCTACTCAAAGCGACAGCAGCGCCACGACCGCCAAAACTCATCGAGAGATTATCATTCCTGTTTTACTTGAAAAATATGCACTTTAACTGAACAACTACCACTCCACGAGCAGATAACATTCCGTCCGAATTTCTCGTTTCGTGAACGATGAATCATCAGGGGAAATACTGAAATTCGGCAAGTAATTCATAAAATTAATTAGGTTTGTGGATGATCAAGCTTTGGTTTGCCAGACGGTCTAGGGATTGCAAACATGACTGAGTGTATTTGGAAGGTAATTGCGATTGGTATGGCGTGAATATCAATGTATGCAAAACAAACATTATTCGGTTTTCAAGGAAGAGAAAAGATAAGTCAAATATTTAAATAGAAATTCATAAACAAGAGCAGGCGAAACAGTTTACCTATCTTAGAAGAGTCTTGGACCGAGATGGTCAAGCTAAGAGGGAAATAGAAAAAATAAGCGTTTGGTAAAAAGATCTTTTCATCTAGGAGGGAGTTTGATATTAGGGCCGTTGGGTGAGTATGCTAAGAAAAGATATTTGAAAACTTCTAGATGGAGTGCAAGAAGACCATAAAATGGTCGAAAAGCACATTGATTGGCGATGGGATGTCGAAGGCTGTGATAGAGGGCAGAATGTCAGGCAAACGAGGAAATACTCGTAGGGTAAGGCATATAGAGTAGGGATGTTGGACGGGATGAAGGAAGCAAAGAGCAGGTGACACATATTATCGTAGGGCGGCAGTTATATGTGTCGTGTTATGCGAGGCTTAGAAACGCAGTTGTGTTCAGTCAATGCCCATCCGAGGTCCACCTCAAACTACAGACTACCACTTATGAAACTAATTATGAATCATTCAACTTTTAGATTATGCAATAGATTATGTGTACTCTTACTGCTTGATCCATCTTTTTTAAATTCACACTTTCACCTTTTCTTAATAGACCACCAGAAATACCAAAGTGATCTATTGACTTGGTGAAAAAGTTGGAATAAGAGTCCTTAAAGCCGATGTCAGTACAAACCACGGCTAAAATCATGAACTGACGAAGGTTGAGTTGAATCTTTCTCCACCCTGCGGTGTGAGCTTTGCCCGCCTCGGGGCTGAGTGCTAGGCGAGCTCACCTATCAAGCCTCGAGGGGCTGGTAGGCGCGGCGGTAATCGGGTGAACGATTGGAAATCAAATAGTTTCATAGAAGATTAGACGGACCTAAGGATTAGAAGGACAGATACTGACTCGGGGATTTAGCGATCGCGTCCCCAATCGAAATCACATTCCTCGCCATTGCTTCATTACGCCGTCGAGGGAATTCACGGAATGAGAAAGCTTTCACCTCACAATCGTCCGCAGAAGCATTCCATTCCCAAAACAAACCATAATGGTGGCCTCTTGGATGTGGCAAACATTGAAATCGATGGCAAAGAACTCTGGTTTTTCTAATCATACACCAAAGCAAATTGAAATGAATGTATTGACTGTGTAATTCCACACTCATTCACTCATTAAGTGTATGGAATTCCAAAGTCAATACTTTCATTTCATTTGAATGTGTTACGTAAATTCCATAAAGTTACGCCGGAGACAACAAACTGAACACCTTAACCTTAAAGAAAATTCTGGAGAATAGTTTTTGGCGACCAAAAGTGAAGCTTTCAAGTTCGATCCCCCATGGGGTCGCGCATTGATGTTACCGCAACAGAAACCCTAGATTAGGGGAGCCAAGATTAGGAGTAATTAATAACACTGGTGATACAGTTTAATTTAGAGCAGGAGGTGAAATCGCTCTTCATTATGTCGTCACTTCTGTTTCCGGGCCCATAGCAAATTTTAGATTAGCCCTCTACTTGTAATAGGTGACAAATTTTTATTATGTTTTATAATTTCTGGAGATTTAGGATTAATATAATATAGTAATATTTTGCCTAATATAAGCAATGCAATTGCGCGCCAAGATACCTGTTTTTAAAAGCCGTCGAGGCATTCGGGGAATGCATTGCTCAGCTAGACGTGGCCACGGGAAAACATCGCACTCTGCGAAATTCAGTCCTCAAAGAGTCCAAGGGAGAAGTCTGCTCATTTTTTTCGAAACACAAATGTCCTTACGTTATAAAAGTAAAACCCATTGAGCGCGAATATGCACAATGCTCCTAAAAACGTTTCGTTGCTTGATACGCGAATCGCAATCGATTCAAATGCAAAATCCTCTTGTGTCATGTCACCGGCAACACGAAGGTCGAATGGCCTCCGTCCGCGGCGGGTGGATGAGTCTTTTCGTCGCCGCCCATTACCAATTGAACTTCAACCATTAATAGTTGTTAAGGGTCAACAACATTATTAGCTCAGTAAAGACACCTAACGAAATTGCCAGTCTGCTTTAGGTGTTGGACACTGACCATAAAATCAATTATAGTTTCCACATTTTCGCTTTCCTAGTTGTCTCGTCCATCCTTGGGCGTAATGCCGCCCACCTGCGGTGCCGCGGGTGTGTGGCGCACCGACGAGGTCAGGGGACAGCCTTGACGGGCCTCTGAGATGCTCGCCAAGGGGCCCGCAGGTGGTGGTGCTCCCCCGCCGCAGCTTCCGCATTGGTCATTGCGAGAGCATTAGTCGCGTCGGTTGCTTCAGGTGGTCCGTCCCTCCCCGGGAGGGCGCGCATTGCTTTGCTCCCGGCAGCCGACCGAAGGCCGGGAAAGGCCAGGCTGGCCGTCGCCTTCGCGTGAGTGCGGAGCAGCCTTGTGACATCGGCGAATGGCACTAGAGCGGCTTCATTCCAAATATCACCCGTCCCGTCCCGAACAAGAGAACCTCGCGGACGGAGAGCGAATGGACTCCCAGGAATACGGAATCCTGAGTCAGTACCTTGGGCACTGTCACTGCTGTAATTGGATTATTCTAGTAGCATGCCAATTCCAAGAAATTGCAAGCCGTGGGACGTCATGCGCGCAAATATTTTCCTCTGTCATGTTGGAAGTGGCGGTGGTTAGAGTGCTTGTCTGCTGAAGTTAAGGCCTGGGTATTCCCGATTCCCGATGGGGACACCGTAAGGAGGCCCTGGAGTGGCTTGATTTTACCTTTGGGCCTCGTGCTATGAGGCAAGCTCCTCACTCGCCCACGAGGCCAACCTTCGGGGTGATTACCCTGGCTGGATACCGATCGCATATAGCATAAAGCCGTCAATTCCCGGGGGCATGCCACAAGGACCCCTAGCGAAGCGGTTAGTAGGGGGTCGCCAGGGTGGGAGCGGGTGCCTGGACATGTCGTTAGCCACCTGGTCTGTGGTCGCGCGGGGACGGGATATTTTTTCCAATTTCTCAAAGGAGACGCAACGAAGGTGTCCTGCAAAGCACTGCATCTGTTCTCAACTGTCTCAAATGATCCGAGCTTGACAGTCACGAAAGTATATTGTTTTCTTGACATTTAATTCGCATATAAGTTCTCATTTACACGTTCGGCACCCACGCGTCCGCCGTGATCCGTGCAACTTGTGACTTCAATTAACTAGTATAATTCCATCGGATGGCCCAGAATACGCGGGCCGATTATTCCTCCCTCCGCAGGCCAATGCGCCGTTTCTTGCCGATTCTGAGGCAACGCCTTTGGTCGATGTCGTCCGGCGATTTCCACTCCGCCTGCTTTGACAATACATGTCTCGTTCAGTTGCATTTCACTTCCCTCTTGTTCAGCCACGGCAATACATCAATTACACACGAGTCTCATTACCCTATTTCTAAAGTTTCCACTTGGTATCCATGAACCCAACTACTTTCATTTCTCATTTAAAAGAATGCACTTGGATTTCCACATAAAATGTATATTTGTAGGCTATTGTTTTACTTAGAAATTTATAAACTAAAGTAGAATTTCAAGTGGAAAAACAAAGTGTATTCGTTTGAGATCACTTCCACTATGTTAATGTGGAAACCATATACATCATATACTTTCATGTCAGTCCAGCTACCAATGCTGCTAGCTCTTGCATCCGGGTTGGTCTCTGCTGCGAATTTCACGCTCAACCTGTTTCATATATTTCCGCTGTAGCCTCCACTTTGTGTAATTTAGAAATTCTGGGACCCTATTTGCTTTTATGATATGCTCGCAAAACCTGATTTCCCAGGGACCTGTGCCTCTGCGATTTTTTATCAAGATATTTCCTTCAGATTACTCGTTCTCTTGTGTTCCATTCTGCCCCTGACTTACTTCTCATGGGATTTACTTAAATTATGCAAGTTTCAGTTTCCTTCGAAGAGGGAATCGCTTTTGGCTGTTTAGTTGGAGAGGGAAACTCTTGCCGAATTGATTTAAGTCCTCTTCGTTCTGGCATATTACCACAGCGTACTCCAGCAATCACATTATTCATTCAACGCATTGCTCGATTTTCCATTTAAAAACGGTTCTTCAGTCCCAAGAATTAGGGTCCGCGTTCATCAATTAATTAGTCTCCTCAGGGAATCTCAAAGGGATCTCCTACGAAAACATTTCCTGCGTGATTTTTTGACGCACGAAAATCCTCAGCCACTGCAAGCGATAGAATATCATTTGGAAGATTTTTACAAAGGCCCACTCAGAAGATCACGACTATTATTACGGATGTAGCTTCTTCAAAATCACCAAAACTAAAAAAAAACTGCACTAGGAAGTTTGAGAAAAAACGAAAGTATTACAAATGTATTTCGTAAAATTACATTGCGTAATAAAAAATGGGAAAAACTGTCAAGCAATTCGATCAATCATTGAGATTCCATAACTCTTCCACGCGACGCCGAAGTATCGACCGTTCGGGCATCCGCACCACGGGCTTGCCAACACTTCCGCGAGTATTAATCTGCAGCCAGCATCGTAGTGCGCACAAGCGAACCTCTTCGCGGGGATCATTTACACTCAAAGCACATCTACATCTATCTACATCTACATAATACCCCGCAAGCCGCCGCAAGGGCGTGTGGCGGGGGGTGTTAGGTCACCAACCGTAAAAAGGAAAAATACCACATGCAAAAAAACAACACGGAAAATGACACCCACAGCAGCGCACACGCTCATGCAAAAATCCCTTCATCCAATACTCATGCAAACACATATACCGCAAAACAACTAAAAAACTGCATCCCATGAAGCAGCACGAAAGCCATCCTACAACACGGAAGCCAGGACACAACAAGCAAGAAATTGAAACATCACTACCACATGAAAATGCACCACGAAACACTCTACCCCCAAAGAGTCTCTAAAAGGCCGGGAATGCGACCCAATGTTGCAGGTAGCAGGAATTTGCCCCCGCGGAGAGGGACGAGGGATTGAAAGGGAAACTTAAAAACAGATGAACAGAACATGAATGAGGTCATTCGGAAAGAATGGGTTATTATAGCAAAACACATAAGGTTAGTGGAAGAGCATGCATTTAAATACAATTAATTATTTTTTAGACGCTGAGGGTGGCAAGTGGAATTTTTGCTATCTATAACCCTGCAGTTGCTATCCCGTATTGTCCGTGGGAAGAAGGAGTCCTTGAGTCGGCTAGTTCTGGCATCTATTTCCCGAATTTTATATGCATGATCCAAGCGACCAATGTATGTAGGAGTACGAATAATTTGCGAGACCTCGGTGCTGAAACATACGGATCTAAATTTATTTAATAATTTCAATCTTGCATTGAATCGTCTCTCAGCCAATGATTCCCACCCCAAATCCATGAGCATTTCGGTGACGCTTTGCGTTTTATCGTAGGAATTTTTTACAAAACGGGCTGCCCGGCGTTGAACCTTCTCAATTTCCCGAATGAGACCTTTTTCACTCGGATCCCACACGCTGCATGCGTATTCTAAATGAGGCCTTACAAGAGCGTGGTAACAACGTTCCTTGACCTTCGAGTCACTTTTGCCGACAATGCGTCTAATGAATCCCAATTTTTTATATGCTTGACCGCAGACTTTACGTATGTGAGTCCCCCAAGTTAAGTCTTTTGTGAATGTGACACCTAGGTATTTTACCGTATCAACTACTGCTAGGTCACCTCCAGCTAATTTGTAAGCAAATCCCGTTGATCTTTTAAAGAAATTTACCACTGAACATTTATTATAATTTAGAGTCAATCCCCAGTTAGAACACCATTTAGTAATGCAATCTAAATCCTGCTCTAGCACAATCACTCATCCCTCTGAATCTAGTTAATAAACCTCAACGATAACTTTATTAATGCATTTCCCGCACGAAAAACACCTAGAACTGCAAAACAATGTTAATTTTCACAACTCCATGGCAGATAATCCACAATTACATATTTATTACAACATACTTAGCACGCCGGACGTGTAAAATAGAAAAGCCTCCCCGTTGGACGATGTCTCTTCCTGGGCCGATGCACGTGTGACCTAACTGGGGATGGAATAAGGGGTGCGAGGACTCGTGACCTCGGTGACGTGTACTCACCCCGAGTGGCGGATCACCCACTAGAGGTGGCTTTCGGAAGGTCAACGAAAGGCGACAATGGACATTTTCCAAGGCTGAAGACAAGCCTTTCAAACTATTCCCGCGTGCAAATACTTTTTGAGATCAAAACTCCCACGCACTCGCCCAAGATTTCCTTCCTAAATAGCCCAAGCTAACACGAGGTCGCGGCGTAAGGGGGCCGCGCCCCCCGCTCCGGTCCCGCAGAGTAGACGCGGCGGCGGTCGCCCGGCCGAGGGGACTGCGGCAGCGGACCGGGGTCGTCACCGCGAGGCGGTCCGCCCGGCGCGGCGCGGTCGACACTCGCGTGATTGAGCCTCGAGGCGTCTATCGATCGGCCTTGCATTCGACCGGATCGATCACGAAGCATCTTTCGATTCCGAGTAGGCAGCGGGCTTTAAACTGGGCCTCACGCATGGACCGAAGCACGTAAAAGTCACGGCCAACAAGGACGGTCAAAAGTCGGGCCTCGTGAATTACAAACGTGACACGAGAGTAGAAGAAAGCGCAATGAGCCCTGACACTTCATACTTAGGGAAGAGAGAGCTCAAATTGTGGCAAAGAACGTCGAGAGGCACTCAAAATCCCTTCGAGGCGAATTAGGTATTTCAGAGCCGCCTCTTCATTCCTGCGTCAAGCTTTGGACTTGAAACTATCTATAGGTGTCTGAAACGGAGTCGAGTGATTGAGGGCTTCACGGAGTTAATTTCAATTAATTTAATGGCTACCAGATGTCCGTTGCACCTCCACCTCCAAAGAAATCTACACCATATTCCTAAGGACGTTAATTATCAAATGAAAGAAAGTACAACATCATACCTTGAAAAAGCAATTATACTTGGGTATACGTACAGGCAGCATAACTTTAACTCTCATATAGGAGAAAAGGGATTACGCTTGAATTTAATCTCGAAATAAATACGTAAAACTTTGAAAATGTTTAAATGAATTTTGCTCGTAGCCGATTTCCAATCAAGTACCCTATTTTTGAAGATATATTTTAGTGGTGCAAAGACCGAGCGACGATATATTTCTTAGCCTCTCCTAAGCTACCAATAGCCTCGTCCCATACTCTAAAAAACAAAGCCCCTCTTCATCTCTGTGTACTTCCTTCATCCCGTGAGACATCCCTGTTCTACTCCTGCCCTTCCCTCGTTTGCCTAACATTCTCCAACCCCATTTTACAGTCTTCAGCATTCAACTTCAGATCAATATAGTATGCTTTGTATCACCTTTCACCGTCTCCTTAGGATTTCTCCCATAAATCCCTTCTTCTAACCCACTATACCCAGATTTTCCTCATTTGTTGTCCTTTCGGTCCACTTCCCCTTCTCCACTCCCACATTTCACAATCCTCCAACCTACTCCTATCGTCTTGTCTCAATCACCATGTTTCCGCGCCGTAAATAAACATTCTTCTCTTAACACCCTTCCTCAATGACCCTCACAATTCCCTCCTCATTATGAAGGCATCTTCGCTCAGCGTGTCTTCTTCTTGCGTACCTATCTTTTTCGCCATTTTAGCACAAAACACTAGATATCAGGTTCCGCCTGCTTTAAGCTAACTAGAAAACCGCAAAACCTTTGCTTTACTAGCATATATCATCCCCAGCACACTGATTTTCCAATATTTTTAAACCCTTGGCTGACTAGCAAAATAAAGCTCGGTCATCAGCAAAACCAATTGATTTTATGGAATACACCACCGAATTTCATTCCTATCTCCAGTTTTATGCCAGGTATTAACGGACCCAATATTTGATCCACCACTCGTATCTGAACATTTTGAAACATGTAAAAATTGTGGTTGTCTTCGATACCGCCAATCAACTCTTATTTCTACAATACAGCCATTATTTCTACCCAATTAACTTCATCAAACTCCTTTTCGAAATCTACGAAAGAGATATATACATTCTCATTGTATTCCATGTTCCCTTCTACTAGTGACCTAAATATCGCTATCCCCTGTACCTTCAACTTAATAATATCTTAGGAAATACCTTCTCTAGTTCCACCCAATTCACTCCATCAAGCTCCTCCTTGAAATCTACGAAACAAAAAATACACACTGATTGTAGCATATGTTTCTCTCTATTAGTCACTGCAATACTGCAATAGATGTCATTGATGCCTCTCCCTTCCTGAAAGCAAACTGATCATTCCCTAAGTAACCAAATACCCTGCTCTTCATCCAGTTATTGATACTTCTGAGAAGCACTTCGGCTGGGTGCGAAATCATCTTACTGTTGCCGAGCCCTTACATACGGCTGCCTATCCTTTTCAGAATAACATACTATAACACTGATCTGACGAAATCTTCCGATCAAATTACATCTCCTTAAACGTGCTACGAATTTGCCCATAAAATTTCTTTCTGTGACATTTTCTTTAACCCTGAAGTAGCTGCGCTGATTTTTATCAATCTTCACTCCCTAATTGGATTTCAAAATGTTTAATACTTTATTTTTATCGCCATTAAGTATATCTGCTTTTAAGCTCTCGCCATCTACCCCATTACCTTCTCTGTCGCTCTACCCCATTACCGTCTAAGGTAGATGGCATTTGATAATCGCCAAATACATCCCGTGTGCATTCCACCTCTCGTGAACCGCCTTCTTGGATCAATCGATATTCATAGTCCTCTCGTACCTGTCATAGTCTTCACGCATTTCTCCTCCTCACACCCTATTGGTGCTTTTGCCTTTCCTTAGAGGACACCCATTCCAACCGCCCTTTGTAAACTCTCTCCATATCCTCGCACTGCATGGCCCACCACACTTCTTTCGCTCGGTCAGTTTCCTGCCTTCATTAGTTTATTATTCACCCCTTTTTACTTCCTTCTACCCAATTCTGCGCCCACACTCCACCCATTTCCTCCTCTCGCCTGCCTTCCTCATCAGCAGTCCACGCCTTCCTGCCCCTGCCCCCATTAACTGTCCCGTAGTCCTCGCTACCATCTCTCGCTTCGCCTGCCGCCGCATCCCCTTTCACTATCGAATGTTGCCCTCCTCGAGCACACGATGAATTGTGTCAACATACGATACGTGTAATTCCACCTGTCAAATAAACTCCCATGCGACCCAGATTTAACTGCTGTGCAGCTCCATTAGACTCTGTTACCCGCGGCCATGTCCTCTTCACTGATCCCTATCGACTTCTTCCTCTCTATGATTGTTCCGTGGAGTTTGACCTCGGGGGAGACCTGTACGATTACCAAATCCGTTGGCCCTGCTCCTACTCGTGCTAGTATCTACTATCACTCGCCTTCCCCGTGTTTACTAAGCTCCCTCCTACCTGTTTGCTTAGTCTGCGGACTCATACGTTGACTCCATGGTATTTCTACTCTATTGTACTCCGCTGCATTTTACTTGACAGCAATCGCCCCAATAGTTCCCGCCACCTCAACATCTACTGCCGTAAGACACCCACATTGCCTCTATCTACCTCCCGCTCGACGATTGTTTAATTTCCCTTTCCTCTTCGACATGGCCCTAATATTACAAGTCCTTATTCTCACTGTTTTCGTACCTTTCTGAATTTTCTTCTCTGCTGCTGCCTTTAATTTCGCTTCGTAAGGTGTTCGTGCGATGACGACCGATGGAGCCTCTATTACAGACGGATTCCAGGGCTGAAGATGATTGAGAATGTTCACTGGCATTTAGGAAAAGCAAACCGACGATGGATAACAGGAGGTTCATGAAAGAGAAAGCGCTGATATTCTCTACACCTCACAACGTTCCCGTCGAATCAGCTGGCTTTGTTTGTAAGTAGTAATTCACTATCTGCCGGGCGCTAGTATAGCTTGACGTCATTCCTCCGTCGTCACGTTGCCCATTGGGCGAATGCACTCAACTTTGGCGACGCTGCCCCTGAAGGGACGTGACCCCCCCCCGTGGTCACATGCGTCTCCCAAAGAACCCTAGCTAGATATGGAACACGATTAATCGCGACGACACACACAGTCGGCCGAACGATTCTCATTATTGCTTGTATGTCATATCAAATTTTAGATACTTAATAAACCATTTAACCAATCATGAGCGTTTGAATCTTTAAACATTGGGTATGGAATAAAAGGGATTTAGTATCCCATAGTGCAGTGCTAATCAAACGCAGCAATGGCAGGGAGTGATAACATTGATGGAGAGGCAGACCTCAGTTCTTTAGCAAGCCAGTTAAGTGTAGCAAGTGAAGCCGTGCGTCGTCTTGTGGGCAGTGAAAAAATCTCGGCGTTAAAAAAAGGCGAAATCACAGTCGAAATCAAGAAATTGGAGGACTTGTTCATGACACTAATAAATAGTCATAATAGGGCTCTGGGAAAACTAGAGGCCAAGTCCAAAAGCAATTATGTAAATGTAAAAATAATAAGACATATAGTTAGAGAAGAGTTGAAGCTCTCCTGTTCGAAACCTGCAGTGGGCCCTTCTTTCGCTGAAATCGCTTCCATTCAAAGGAATGAGTGCATGAGCGAGATGTCTCCAATAGGGAGCAAGAAGGCAAACAAAACGTACACTAGTAATAACCCCAGGGGAAGGAGCGGAGGAAGAAACAAGTGACGACACGAAGATGAAGGTACAAAAAATATTAAACCCCAAAAAACATGGTATTAAAATCAAAGGAATCACTAGGACGAAGAACAAAGCTATAAAAATTGAGTCCGAAAACGAAGATATCGAAGAGAAACCGAAAAACTGCAACGGATTTGCCGATAATAACCTACTGATAAGGAAACCAGTTAAGGTTCTCCCTAGAGTGGCATTATATGCGGTTAAATCAAGCGTAACACCAGAGGATCTTGAGGAAGCTTTGAGGAACGAAAATGACCTATCTCCAGGTAGCCACGTGAAAATATTGTTTAAATTTGGGAAAAGAGATGAACAAACAGCAAACTGAGTAATCGAGGTAGACCCCATTAGGAGAAAGAAGTTGTTAAATGGAGAAAGGGCTTTCATTGAGTTTCGCTCATATAGAGTGAAGGACTTTATTGTAGCAACGAGGTGCTTCAAGTGCCAAAAGTTCGGGCATGCTGCCAAAAAGTGCTATGCAGACCAGGATGTTTGTGACCATTGCTCCGAAAACTAGATTCCAAGAAATGCGACTGTGTAGAAAAACCGCCCTGCTGTATGAATTGCAAGAAAGCAGACATAAAAGATTGTAGCCACAAAGCCAGTGACAAGAAATGCCCTTGTCTAAAGAAGGCACTAGAACGCATCGTAGAGCTGATCGATTATGGGGACTAAAAACCACATTATAAAAATAGGGCAAATCAACCTTCAACGGGCAAAGGTTAATACTAATGACTTAAGAAAAATAGCAACGGGTCTTGGGCTAGATATTATATTGACGCAGGAACCATATGTGTACAGCAACAGTCATTAAAGCGAATGGAAAATCCCGGGATTCGGAGTGCAAACGCGCATTACACCAGCAAATTCCAAAGAAAAATTCTTTGCAAGCATCATGGTCTTAAACAAAAATTATGATTTCTTGAGTTTTGAGCACTGCACAACGAATCACTTCACAGCTGCAGAAATTCGGGCTGATAGGAAACCATTGATACTGATTTCCGGATATACAGGCCACCATCCTGTATGCCACCATCGGAGGACATCCAAGAATACATCACAGAATTAAAGAGCCTGATACATAAATTCAAAAATAAAAGGATACTAGTCGCAATGGTTTAGTAAGGTATGGTTTAGTAAGGAAACCAATGACCAAGGCAGGGCATTGGAGGACTTAATAGCTTCCGAGGACCTGTATATAATAAACGAACCGGGGCAACCGTACACGTTTAGTTCGACAATAGGCTGCTCAAATATAGACCTAACCATCAGTAACTCGGCATTAATACGAGATGTGTACAGATGGGAGGTAAATGCCGAACTATCCATCAGCGATCATAGATTAGTCACATACCAGATTGGAACGACTACAGATAATGAACGCTGTCATCAAAGAAGATTTAATATCGGTGCAGCAAACTGGAACAAATGTATGGAGATATTATTGCAGAGCACTTGGTACAAATGTGAATTGTTGCCATGGGATCCAAGCAATAACAACATCGATGCTCGAGTGAGATCACTTACGGAGGCGCTGCAAGGTTCCGCTCTGGCCTCGACCCCTCTGACCAGAACACGACGAAACGAAACAGTGTGAAGGAATGAGAAATTTCATAGGCTTAAGATAAATTGTAGAAACCTACGGAGAACCTACCAGAAAAGTATTAGCCACAAAGGATGTACATCAACAAAAGAAGATAATTTGAGGCAAAGGAGAACTATGAACATCAAGTGCAAAAATGCAAGGAAAAAAGCTGGGAGAAATTCTCGAGGTCAAGTATTGAGGAAAACCCCTGGGGGTTAATATATAAAACCGTCAGAGAAAAATTTAAAACCCTGCTAACATACTCAAGGTCAAGACCAACGCCGGAGGGAAGCTTCTATTCGTGGACGAAATCATTTCCAACATCATCAACACACTAGTACCGGATGACACAGCAGAAAATTAAACTGAAGAACAAAAAGTAATTAGGAGTGAGGCTAACCTCCCTTGCCTGCAAAGTACGGAGATATCACAGATGAGGAAGTGAGAACCGCGATTAAAGAGATGAAAATGGAAAAGGTCCCCAGGCATTGGTGGCATAAACGCTAAATTGATCAAAGCAGCCGAGCCGTTTATCCTCAACTATTGAACTCGATTGCTACAGGACTGTTGCAGAAACAAATACTTCCCTGCGGCATGGGAAAAGGGTGTCCTATGCACCATCTTGAAATATAAGGACCAAGACCCTTCTTATCCAAAGACATACAGACCCATAATAATACTACCCGAAATGGGGAAAAATCTCGAAAGAATCATCAAAATGAAAATTGAAGAGGCAGTTGGTGAGGAGGATCTACTCCACATAAGCCAATTTGGATTCCGTAGAGGCGGATCCACCGCAGCCGCGGCAATGAAACTGCTGCTATAAATCAAAAATCGTAAATATAAGTATAAGGTGGCCTTATTCATAGATTACGAAGTAGCATTCGATTCATTGTGGTGGCCCATTGCATAAACCAGCTCAAAAGTTATAAAATCCCGGGACCAATTGTAGAGCTTATTAAAAATTATTCCTTGAATAGAACAACCGAAATACAACTAAATAATCCGGAAGTTGAAAAGAACATTACAAAGGGGGCTAATCCGCAGCCTGTACATGTCTCAGACTGCTCAGGTGCGGGTGGAGAACGGGGAGTCCGGTTGGGCAGTGTTAGGAAGAGGTGTAAGGCAGGGTTACCCATTATCACCGTTGCTGTTCAATCTGTATGCAAAGGAAATGATCAATGATGCATAGGAAGAACTGGAGGTAGGAATGAAAGTGGGCGGGGAATTCGTAAAATCAGTTATGTTCGCTGATGACCAATCTTTAGTTTGTCAGTCAGCTAAAGGGCTGCAAGCATTGCTTAGTGAATTGGAAATTCAGTGCGACAGGTATGGGATGAGAATCAATATTAATAAAACAAAGGTTATGCGATTTTCTAGAAAGAAAAAGGCTAAGCTAAACATTAATATAGGAGGGCAAAAACTAGAGCAGGTGGAACAGTTTAAGTATATCGGAAGTGTGTAGGATCAACACGGTCAAAGTAGTATGGACGTAAGGAGAAGAATTGCGCCAGTCAAAGAGGCTTTTACAAGGAGGAAGGAGTTGATGACAGGGACGTTGAGTAGGGATGTTAAAAAAAGACTTGTAAAAACTTTGATATGGAGCGTAGCTATGTACGGCGCGGAAACGTGGTCATTGAAGCAGGAGGATAGACGTAGACTGGAGGATTTTGAAATGTGGGTGTGGAGAAGAATTGAGAAGGTGAAATGGACAGAGAAGAAAACAAATGAGGAAGTACTTTGAATGGTGGGCGAAGAGAGGGGTTTGTTGGGAGAAATCCTATGGAAGCAGGAAAAGTGCGTGAAGGGGGTATTGACCGGCAGTGGGATGTTGAAGACCGTAATAGAGGGGAGAATATTAGGCAAACGAGGAAAGGGAAGGAACAGGATAAGGATGTTGGACGGGATGAAGGGAGGAAGAAAGTACTCAGAGATGAAGAGGGACCTGATGTAGAGTGGGATGTTTTGTTTTGCTTGGGGTCACAAATTGTTGAATTAGTAATTTTATCCATCCAAAAACCTACCTTAACCGGTAGATTACCTAATAATAATATATATACATTCAAACATGTATATGTATACATATTGGAACATACATGTGTGTATGCTTACTAGTGTTTTGGTATACAGTATGACATAATATACATCCCAATGCGTGCATGACCTTATATTTCCGGTGCACCAACATCCCCCGCCACACGCCCTTGCGGTGGATTGCGGTGTTTGCGTGGATGAAGATGACGTTGTCGATGACGCACGGCCATTAAGGCCAACGCTCTACAGATATACCTCAAAGTCTTTCTTCGCCTTCCCACCGATGATATCGCCGTTCCGAGCTAGTTTTTGGCAAGGAAACATATCCATGTTTGTTTCATTCTACTGTTAATATCTTTTATACATATTCCACGTATGATTGCCCTCCTCCTAAGGTTTAAGAAGAGATACAGGACCCTTTAGAAGAAAATAAAGGGCCCAGAAGCTTCGGCTAACTCTAAAGGTCCATATTAAAAGAACTTGGTACTTTTCCACAGATTTTTGTCATAAGGTACAAGGCGTTTCACCGACTTGCGGCATCATCAGATGCAAATACACTTAACACCAGTGCGAGAATGTATACGCTCAGGAGAGAGTGGGGGGGCGGGGAGGGGAGGGAAATAGGGCCTGAGAGGGGAGGGGGGGGCGATCGGGTGCGTTGAGGGGTTAGTTTGAGCGATTCCAGGCTAGTATCTCAGAAAGGAATGGGGAGGGGGACGGGAACAGCTGCTCGTCACAAAGAAGTGTCAATTTGGGGGTGCCTCCGTATCTCCATTTGCTCGAGATCGTCCATTTTTAATTCTTTTGGGATAATATGTAATACTTCTGGGACAAATTCACTGCCGTGGTCGAATTCTAGTGGGTGCTTAGCAAAGAGAGGGTTGGTATTCCTATTTTTGTGACTCCTTTTGAGTGTTCCTTGGGTCGTAGCTTGTCATTCCTCCCTGTCTGACCAACATAAACCCTGTTGCAAATCTCGCAATTCAGTTTATAAATAACTCATTTTAGAAAGGCTATCCTGTGTGTCTTTACCATCGACTAGAAGTTTTGAGAGGGTTATGGATATGTAAAAGGCTGCTTTGAGTGAGGTGGGTAGGCGGTTGGAAATCCTATATGAAAGATTTCCAGAAATGGGATCGAGCACCAGCTGAATTCTTTAGATACTGCGGACTGTGCGGAGGAAATACTACTTATGGCCATGGATTTTTATTTTTTTCCGAAGTATTTATCAACTTGCTTAGGGTCGTAGCCATTGTTGGTAGCTATATTTGTGATTGTAACGAGTTCAATGTTGAAGTTTTTGGGGGAAAGGGGGATGTGTAGGAGGCGGTGGATCAATTCGTGGGACATATTTTGGGAAATGGTGGAATGGAGGAGTTCTCTCGCCCTAAGCAAGGCGTCAGATATGGGCACTCAAGTAAATAAATTCTCAATGTCAAATGAGGGCAGTCTCGCCTTATCCGGTACATTGATTTCATTTAATTTTTTGGCAAGCTCAATTGAGTTTTTGACTCCGTATTTAGGTTTTAAACCTGTGAAATCTCGGAGCATATTGTTTAATTTACGTGATAGAAGGTGTGAAGGGGCGGACACAGCTGAGACTACAGGTCGAATGGGCATTGCTTGTTTGTATAGTTTAGGGAGTTCATATAACCTGGGGGCGGAAGGGTTCATTTGGATTAAACGAAATTTTTCCCTGGCATTGAGAATCTTAGACTTAGACACTGCCCGTTTCACTTCACTTTGAAAACTCGCGGTTGGGTCTTTTGATGACGGAGTTATTTGATGGTTGTTGATGAAATCAAGGTACTTCTCCACATACACTGGTTTATCAACAATATACGACATTACTTCCCTTATCAGGATGATGAGGTCTTCCTTGACAATTGTGTTTCTCAGATGTCGGAGGGTGGACGTCCGCTGCTGGAGGCTGTGTCGCGTCCGAAGGGGGAAGTGGAAGCGACTACATAAATAAGAGGAAACAGCTAATGAAAGAACACTGCGGAACGTTTATTATCACACTGCTCAGTTACAAAATGTGAGTAGGTGCGGACGGAGCAAGCTGTTGCTTGTCGCGATAGCTCTTGCTGCGGACTGCCGGCTAATTGGTGGACGCGTCTTCGTCTTTGTTCTCCAGTGCTGTCCTCTGGTGGGAAGACTAGGAAGGCTCCGTAGTTGACAGATGAAATGTGGTAACCACCACATCACCCCCCTTGCAGTGGTTAAGCCTTGCCAAAATGAGATGGAAAGAAGGGAAAAACAAATAAAAAACAATTTACAAAGCAAAATCCCTCAGATTCCGTGGGAACTGGACCCGGCGGCCACTTCAGGTGCTCACTGCTGGGGGCATAGTTGTTCTGGGCTGCTCTTCAGCCTCTTGGGATTCGGAGGGACTGGACGTAGTAAGCATCTTATCTCATGGGATGTCATCTTTCAAAAAGAAGACTGGCTTAAGTCTATCAATAGACACTGTTGACTCCTTCCCATTGACTCGAAGGGTGAAATATTTCTCCGTCCTATTTAGCACTTCGAAAGGTCCATCATATGTTGGCTGGAGTGCACACTTTGTCGCCTCGTGGCGCACAAACACTTGGGATGAGGAGGCCAAATCACGGTGCTGAAAAACAACCTTCTCTCCGTGACGGGTGATGGGAAGAGGGTGCAGCTGCTGCACATGACCTCTCAGCTGTGCGGCGAAGTGGGTCTCAGCAATAGGAGGGTTCGTTCGGGGTGAGAAGAACTCTCCAGGCAGGCGTAATGGTTCTCCATGCACCATCATGGCTGGGGTGGCCTTCAGGTCCTCTCTCCATGCTGATCGAATGCCGAGTAGTACCCATGGGAGGGCATCTGACAAGCTTTGATCGGTATGGCACATAATGGCTGCCTTTAAATGGCGGTGAAAACGTTCCACCAAACCATTAGCAGCAGGATGGTAGGCTGTTGTTCGTAGGTGTTCTGCACCGGAAGTCTTTGCTAAGTCCTGAAATAGAGAGGAGGTGAACTGCGAACCACGATGAGCGGTTATTCTCGGCGGAACTCCGAATCGTGCAAACCATCCAGAAACCAGCGTCCTTACCACGACCTCCGCTGAAATATCTGTGATTGGAAATACCTCCGGCCATCGTGTGAATCGGTCTACGATCGTTAAACAATAGCGGAAACCGTTGGACTGGGGCAGGGGACCAATGATGTCTCCATGTTTATGATGAAACCGTCCTGTCGGAAGAGGGAAACTCCCGACAGGTGAATGGAAGTGGCGATGAATTTTGCAGTTTTGGCATTCCAAGCAGGATCGGGCCCAATTGCAGCAATCTTTACGTAGGGAGGGCCACACGAAATGCTCGGCAACCGCTTGACAGAGGTTCGGATGCCAGGGTGGGCAAGGGAATATAGCATGTTAAACGCACTTTTGTGGAATGGGGCTGTTAGGTATGGTCGTACCGTGGTGGATGAAGTGTCACAATATACTTCCACGTTCCCACCGGGGACCTTTAACTTTTTAAGACACAAAGGGGAGTCAGGTGTGAAGAACTGCTGCATTTCTTCATCACAAGTTTGGGAGGCTGCCAGTGCCTCATAGTTAATGGAGGCACTAATTGCTGTAACTCTGCTGAGAGCGTCGGCGACCTCATTTTCCACTCCGGACACATGATGAATGTCCGTGGTGAATGGGGAGATAAAGTCTAAATGACGAAATTGTCGAGGGGAGCACTGATCAGCCTTCTTTTTCAGGGCAAACGTTAAAGGCTTGTGATTGGTATAGACCGTGAATGATCTCCCCTCCACCATGTGGCGGAAATACTTAATGGCTTTGTACACGGCAAGGAGTTCACGGTCGTACGCGCTGTAATTTTGTTCAGTTGGTGTAAATGTAGTTGTGTAAAAGGCAAGCGGCTGCCACTCTTGCCCGCATTTCTGCTGTAAGTCTGCACCGAGTGAAATATCTGACGCGTCTACGACGAGGGCGAAAGGAGCGTCGGGGTTGGGATGGGCTAGAAGGGCAGCTTTCGCGAGGCTGTCTTTACAGTTGTTGAATGCCTGTCGCCTCTCCGCCGACCACTTGACAGGTTGGTTGCTCTTTATCTGCCCCGTGAGGGCACTGTGGAGTGGAGCCTGAAGAGTGGCAGCGTTGGGGATGAATCGCCGGTAAAAAATTCAGCATGCCTAAAAACTGGCGCAGATCCTTCACAGTTTTTGGGTTCAGGAAAATTGTTTACGGCACTCACTTTCTCTTCGAGAGGCCGGATACCGTCCGCCGTGACAGAGTATCCTAAAAAATCCACTTTAGGTGCACCGAACACGCATTTCGCTGAGTTAATCAATAGGCCGTACCGAGAAAACCTGCCAAATATCTCCCTCAGGTGTTGCACGTGCTCCTCAGCTGACGAGGAAGCCACCAATATGTCATCGATGTAACAATAACAAAAGTTCAACCCCCTGAGTACTTCGTCCATGAAGTTTGAAATGTCTGTGCCACGTTGCGGAGTCCGAAAGACATGAACGGAAACTCGAATAACCCGAAGGGCGTTATGAGGGCAGTCTTGGGGATATCTTCAGGAAATATCGGAATTTGGTGGTAGGCACGCACAAGATCTAGCCTGGAAAACACCGATTTGCCGAATAAGGCGTGCGCAAAATCCTGTATGTGGGGCACCGGACATTTGTCAGGTAAGGTGCGAGCATTAAGGGCTCTGTAGTCCCCGCAGGGCCGCCACTCGCCGGTTTTCTTTGGGACCAGATGGAGAGCGGACGATCAACTGCTTTCGGACCGACGCACAATCCCTAATTTGAGCATTGCCTCGAATTCGCGTTTCGCGAGGGCAAGCCTGTCTGGTGCCAAACGACGTGACTTACACGAAACGGGCTGCCCTGGCGTGGTGCGAATATCATGCATTGTAGCATGGTCAACGCTATGAGGGACGCCTGCGGGTCCCGTGATTTCTGGGAAGTTAGCAAGCAATTCGTGGTAACGAGAATGACCGCTCACAAATTTCACTTGATCGGGAGAAGGCTGGGCGAAACTCACGGGGACTGAAATGGTAGTGAGTCAACCAATCCCTGGTTACGCATGTCCACCAATAACCCGTAGAATTTTAGGAAGTCCGCCCCAATGATTGGTTGTGACACGCCCGCGACAACGAAACGCCACGAAAAATCGCGACGGAGGCCGAGGTTAAGGCTAAAGGTCATCCAACCATACGTGCAAATAACACTGCTGTTCGTAGCGAACAGCTCGTAATCAGTCTTGGAGCGGGGCCTTTCCACTTTGGCTCTAGGAATAACACACAAATCGGACCCAGTATCGATCAAAAACCGCACCTTTTGGGTTTCGGTCTGTCACGTACAAGCGGCATGGTTCGGGACTACCGTCGGAGGCCGCCATCACCGGCGTGGGCGACTCCACCTAGTGTCGCGATTGATGGACAGGGCAGCCCATCAGGCGCGTCAAATCGTCGACGCGCTTCATCAGGGTGTCTATCCTGTCGTCAGATGCGCTGGTCGCCATGTTGGATACGGCTGCCGTTATGTTGGATGCGCTTGCCGCCATGTTAGAAACGCCTACCGCCATGTTGGCTACCTGTGACCGGAGCCATACCTCGCCGATTTCATCGGTGAGCACCGACAATCCGTCCAAATCGATGCCATCGTGAGCCGTCAAGATGGCCTGCATATTCATTGGCAGGCGATTTAGCCATAGCGAACGCAGGAATTCCTCGTTTACGGATGAACCGGCCAAACTTCGGAGGTGACGTAGAAATTGGCTTGACTTCCGATCGCCGATTTCTTCATGCCCCAGCAGCCGCCTAAGTTTGTGTTCGGTGGATGTGGAGAGGCGTCGGATTAACTTGGATTTTAGCCACTCGTATTTTCCTTCGCTAGGGGGGTCCGTTAGATGTCTTCTACCTCCTGGGCGTAGCGAGTCTCTAATACGCTGACGACATGGTAAAACTTTGTCGAGTCTTGCGTTATACCGTTTAGCACGAACTGACTCTCTAACTGAGAAAACCATAAACCGGGTTTTTCCACCCAAAAGGGTGGCACACGGACAGACACGCGATTAAGGTCCGGATTTGCCGGTTCGCTGGCCATAATGTACCGCGATCACACAAACATCAACGCAGCGTCACCGGACCACGTTGCCCCACGAGAACAAAAAAGGAAAACTGAGCAGGGACGATCACGTCGGGGTCACCACTTGTCGCGTCCGAAGGGGGAAGTTGAAGCGACTACATAAATAAGAGGAAACAGCTAATGAAAGAACACTGCGGAACGTTTATTATCACACTGCTCAGTTACAAAATGTGAGTAGGTCCGGACGGAGCAAGCTGTTGGTTGTCGCGATAGCTCTTGCTGCGGACTGCCGGCTAATTGGAGGGCGCGTCTTCGTCTTTGTTCTCCAGTGCTGTCCTCTGGTGGGAAGACTAGAGAGACTCCGTAGTTGACAGATGAAATGTGGTAACCGCCACAGCTGGAAGAGTGGGTCGTTGTGGGTACTGCTTCCTTTAATGAGGACATGATGATTTCAGCGTGATGTTTGGTAGCTAGAGACTGGTTTCTAAGGTCAACCTTGCAATCTGCTGCTAGATTCATTATATCGGCTTCGGAAATTTTCCTGGAGGGCGCAAACTTCAAACCTTTCTTTAAGATATTAGTCACCTCCTCAGTGAACGTATAGTGGGACGTCTCCCAAGTTTTCGCCGGAGGATCCCTCTCGCTTGGCGTTCCCCCACCAATGCCCCGCCCATCTCCCGTTAACCACGCTCCGAAACGACAAGTCTCGCGCGGGAATGCGGTGACGGAGGATTAGCGCCGGAAATCTCGACTCGGTACGAGTTGGATGTCGGTTGCTCAGTGAGGCGAAGCGATATTCACGAAGCCTCGAATCTCTAGGTAAACAAAAGTGCCGGAGTGTAGCTGCCTATCGTGAAAATACTCTGGACGAGATTCCTGGGCTCGAAAAATTCTTGCAAAGGCTGAGAAACCCAGAGAGAATGAACTATACATTCGTTTATAAAAAATAACATCGAAACAACACAAACAACGGATCCGTAGGGAGAACGCATGCAGGGAAAACTGAAAAGAGTCCGCGGGGGGTGAGGAAGGGGGGGAATGGAGGAGGAATTTGAGATGGCCACTCTTACGTAGCCCTCCAAAATTGAATGGCCTTGAAGAGGAGAGGAGACGATCTTCTCAACCGTGGGGTGGGGGCGATCCTGAGGAGGGGGGGTAAGGCGGAGGAGCCAGGAGAGGCGACGACGACGAAACCCGGAAACGGGGCGCGGGAGGAAGAAAAAGAGACAGATGGGGGGAGGTTGCGAAGGTAACTTGGACGGAAGCAACGACCAGCTCCAAGGAGGACGAGGCTTCCCTCTGCAGCGCAGGACCCCCCTTTCGACCCTTCCCTATACCCCTGAACGGCAATTGCTAACGTAACCGAATAAGGCTGTCAACCAGGCTCTGCCCAAGGGTCACGTCTTCCACCGCCAAAGGTCATTTCGTCCATGGCTCTCTTCAGGAGACGCTGAATGGCCCATCGATACGCCAGTACCGATTCAATCGACATGAGCCGGTAGGTCACCAGGTCATTTTCATGGAGTGGATAATAAAATGAGACGAAACCCAGACTTTTTTCTGCGGGATTCAATGAGTTTTCCTCACTTGCGATGCCCACAGCGAATGTGAGCCACTTGGGTATTCGGGGAACCTCCGCGATTCGAGACCGTCTACTTCCAATTTTTGCAGCTCTGAGGAATTATGTGCGGGAATGGGCGGGCGATGTCCGACCTTTAATCACCCAGGAAACAACCTACGCACCTATCCGCGGCAGCATTATGTGTTGCCGCGGATAAGCGCACGTAGCAGCCGTCATCTCAAGCATTAGAGAACAATAACACGCATTATATATATATATATATGTACATATAATTATTCTTATTAGGTAATCTACCGGTTAAGGTAGGTTTTTAGATGGACACACAACATCCTACTTTACATCAGGTACCTCTTCTGCTCTGAGTACTTTCTTCCTCCCTTCATCCCGTCCAAAATCCCTATCCTGTTCCTTTTCTTTCCTCGTTTGCCTAACATTCTCCCCTCAATTACCGTCTTCAATTTCCCACTGCCGGTCAATACCCCCTTCATCCACTTTTCCTGCCTCCATAGGATTTCTCCTAACAAACCCCTCTCTTCGCCCACCATACCAAGTACCTCCTCATTTGTTTCTTTCTCTGTCCATTTCACCTTCTCCATTCTTCTCCACACCCACATTTCAAAAGCCTCCAATCTACGTCTATCCTCCTGCTTCAATGACCACGTTTCCGCGCCGTACATAGCTACGCTCCATATCAAAGTTTTTACATGTCTTTTCTTAACATCCTCACTTAACGTACAAGTTAAGTGTTACACATTATTATTCTCGTCCGTGATACTTTCAAAAGTTGGTATTAATATATATATATATATATATGTATATATATTATTAATATATATATATATTAATATATAATATATATAATTATATATATGTATATGTATATATATATATATAATTATATAGTATATACTACCTTGATCAAAAAGTTCCCGGAATAACCACCGTGTGGCGCTCCCATCGTTCCGATTTGAGTTCTGTTTTTTTTGTTAAATTGGTACATCTGTTGTTGATATTCCCTTTAAATCTTAGTGTCATAACTTGACATTTGCAAAAGTTACGTAGCCAAGAGTACATCTATCTCTGTGTGTGTTGGCGATTTTTTACAATTGCAGAAATGGATTTAAATTTGCAACAACGAACTTGTATTAAATTTTGCGTAAAAAACGGATTTAGTGGCGCACGGACGTTGGAAATGTTGGAAAAGTGTTTCGGCAACGATTCTCTAAAAAAAACGGTCGTTTACCAGTGGCACGAGCGGTTCAGAAGTGGTCGTGAGTCAATCGAAGATGATGAACGCAGTGGCAGACCATCGACATCGAAAGTCGGTGAAAAAATTGATAAAGTAAAAGAAATGTTGGTCAATAACCGCAAATTAACCATCAGAGAAATAGCGGAGGACTTGAACATTGCCTATGGATCCGCCCAAGACATTGTGGTTAATGATTTGGGTTTCCGTCGTGTAGCAGCAAAAAGACCTCAATTTCATGCAAAAAAGAGACCGTGTTGACGTCGCAAAAGACATGATTTGCGAGGCTGAATCCGATCCCATATTCATCAAAAGGATCATTACTGGAGACGAGACGTGGGTTTATGAGTACGACACGCAATCCAGACATCAGGCAAGTGAATGGCGTTCACCAAATGAGCCGAGACCAAAAAAACCACGTCGTTTTCAGTCAAAAAAGAAGGCAATGCTGACGGTTTTCATGGATTACAACGGTGTAGTGCATCATGAATTTTTGCCAGAAGGCCAGACAGTAAACAAAGAGTATTATTTGGGCGTTATGAGACGTTTGCGTGAAGCAATTCGCCGAAAGAGACCAGAAATGTGGGCAGAAAACTCGTGGATTTTGCACCATGATAACGCACCGTCGCACAGTGCTATCATTATTCGTAATTTTTTGACGAAAAATGCAACAAATACCATCCAACAGCCACCGAATTCACCTGATTTGGCTCCCTGTGACTTCTTTCTGTTCAATCGAGTTAAAAAACCATTACGGGGAACGCGTTTTAGCAGCCGAGAGGAAGTAATGGAAAAATCGCAGGAAGCACTGATGGACATACCGAAAACCGAATATAAAAAATGTTTCGAGGATTGGATCAAGCGCTGGCATAAGTGTGTTGCAGTCGATGGGGATTACTTTGAAGGGGACAATATAGATTTAGATGAATAAACTTGTATTTTTAATTTTCTGAATAAATTCCGGGAAATTTTTCATCAAGGTAGTATGTATATTTATATACATATATGTGGGTCACGGTAGTCCAGCGGGTAGAGCGTTGGACTGCTGACCGGAGGGTCCCGGGTTCGATTCCCGGGCAAGGCACTCTGGGCACCTATAGCTCCACCCAACTTATGTGATTTTTCGGGTAACAGATCTTCCTAGGAAACCATAACCCCCACAGGGAAAGGAACTTGCCCTCCTTATTACCCTGCTTATGTGTGAATTTCACACGCCGTATAGGGCTTAGTACTGGGTGAACTCTACCACAACCCTCCTAACCGTATATTTGGTGGGTTGACTACTGTATTGATGTTATCACGTGTGTGTATGTGCAGCCACGCAATAAGTGAGTAAGGAGTCCGTCACACAGTTTAACCGGTCCTTTTCGTTCCTTTCCAGATGAAGTACGGCCGCGCGACGCCCTACTCGGCCTCACCGCGGCTCCCGCCGCCCAAGGAAGAGGACGAGCTGCTGGATGAGGACGAGGAGGAGGAGGAGGACGAGGAGGAGACGGCCAGGGGCGGCGGCGGCGGCAGGGCTAAGTGCGGCGGGGGGGGCGGCGCCCAGTACGTGTCGGCCAACTGCGTGGTGTTCACGCACTACTCGGGGGACGTGTCCTCCGTGGTGGACGAGCACTTCAGCCGCGCCCTCAGCCTCGCCTCCGCCGCCTCGCCCGCCGCCTCTCCCGCCTCCCCGCAGGCCGCCCAGGGCGCCAGCCCCCCCGCCTCCGATCACCACGCCCCCGCCGGGCCCTCTTCAGCCTCCATGTCGGACAAGGGTGAGTGTTATCGTCCGTTGTGGGGCCGATGGCGCCGGGGCCCCCAATTCAAGTGGGTGACAGGCGCCATTCTCCTCTCACTTCAGTAATAATGCTTAGAATGTGCCCTTTGCCAATGCTAGGTACCCAAGTACGGTGGTCAAGACTCTCAGAAGGAGTGAGGCTTAGCGAAGGAAGGACATGATGAGAGGCGATGTCTCTCAATTCGAGAGCTAACACGCCATCACTCACATCTCTCCAATCTGCTCCACACGAAGCAGCATTTCACTGCTGCGGGCAATCGCGTTTGCACGTCGCATGTCGTCTAGCTAAGTCCTTGACGTCTCGCAATAAGCGTGCGAATAGTTTGCGAGGAAATATTACGGGAAATATCCTATGTAGGTCATGAGTGTTACCGCCGATGTGGCCGTACGTACGTAACCAGCTTCTTTCTCTGCGTGCGATTTTAGTTAAGGAAATAATGATGTAGCTTTGTCAGCTCGACATTTCCATTCAATTCTTTAATGACCGCTTGAATACGATTTTACGTATATCGCTGCAGCAGTACACCGACTTCAGTGGGATTCCAATGGACCCTTGGACTGCAGACTTCAGTACCCGTAGGCCCTAATTACGTAAAATGACACAAAATATCCTCAAATCCCATACTACACATTAACGCCACTCAATCTATAGCTGTGCAAACTTTATACCTCCCATATAATCACACTATCCACCATTCCTCCTCATTCCTCCCCTCCATTGTCGCTCCCAGCTTCCTTCAGCCTCCCAATCCGAATCTACTTCATTCAATTGTCACAAATGTCAATTCTTCCAATTTCTCCCGACAAGCGTCTCCCATATATTCTATTATTCTTAGAACTTAATCCATTTGTTTCATTTTCGTCCATTTCATTCTCGTGCATTCTTTGAACATGATAAAAGACAACCCTGCCATACACCTCTTCCTAACACTGCCCATCCGGACTCCCCGATCCCCGCTGGCATCTGAGCAGTCTGAGACATGTAACGGATGTGGATTATCATCCTATCCCTCCAATCTACCCCTATTTTTTACAATATATTCATTAGTTTTTCCCAATTAACTCAATTAACCGCCTTCTCGAAATCAGCGGATCAGGCAATTACTTCCTGATAGTATTCTATATTCCTCTCGATTAGGGATCCCATTACTGAAGTGACATCACGCGTGCCTCTCCCCTTCCCAAACCCAAACTGATAACCTCTAAGTAATAAATAGCCCTGCTCTATATCCTTTTGTTTATGATCCTGAGAACCACTAAAGCTGCATGGCATATCAAACTTATTGTCCTGTAGGCCTCACATGATGTAGCCCTTACCTTTTTCGGAAATGCAACTAAAACTGATCTCACAAAGTCTTCCGACCACATTCATTCCTCATAGATACTACCAGTCAGTCCATATCTTCCTCCCAAATTTTCCTAAACCTTTTAGTAATGCCGCAGGAACCAACGTTATCATGTTGCTTTTTTATCTTTACTTAGCCGGGCTATCGACGATTGAAATTCACTTTCAGGCACCAATCTGCGGTGCTCCAAGTGCTCGTGCGTGATTAGGAGCTAGGAAAAATTAATACCCGTAGGAAAAGGTAGCGCCATGCTCACGGGCTAAGCTATGTGCCATAGATAATATACTCCAATATTTTAATAGCATTTTGGAAATGAAAATATTTTAAAAAGAGAGAAGGAAGGAGCTCCTTCCTCCCCTTCTTTGAGAAAAGTGGCTGGACCGCCGAAAATTCAGCAACGGGTGAGTTTTTCTTTTTTGTGTTTTCGTTCGATAGTGCTATCTAGATATACATATACATATATATATACATATATATATATATATATGTATATATATATATATGTATATATATATGTATATATATATATACATATATATATACATATATATATACATATATATATACATATATATATATATATTATATATATATATATTATTAGGTAATCTACCAGTTAGCGTAGGTTTTTGGTTGGACACAGCTACTAAATAAAACATTTTAATTCCTAACTCCTAACAAAACACAAAATCCAGCATCCTACTCTATATCTGCTCCCTCTTAATCTCTGAGTACTTTCTTCCTCCCTTCATCCCGTCCAACATCCGTCCTGTTCCTTCCCTCTCCTCGTATAACTAATATTCTCCCCTCCATTACAGTCTTCAACATCCCACTGCCAGTAACCCCCTTCATCCACTTTTCCTACCTCCATAGGATTTATCCCAACAAACTCCCCTCTTCGCCCACCATACCAAGAAATTCCTAATTTGTTTTCTGCTCGGTCCATTTCACCTTCTCCATTCTTCTCCAAACCCACATTTCAAAAGCCTCCAGTCTACGTCTATCCTCTTGCTTCAATGACCACGTTTCCGCGTCGTGCATAGCTACGCTCCATATCAAAGTTTTTACGTGCCTTTTCTTAACATCCTTACTCAACGTCCCCGTCATTAACTCCCTCCTCCTTGTAAAAGCCCCTTTGCCTAGCGCAATTCTTCTCCTTACGTCCCTACTACTTTGACCGCGTTGGTCCAAAACACTACCAAGATACGTAAACTGTTCTACCTGATCTGGTTTTTGCCCTCCTATTTTAATGTTTAGCTTATTCTTTTTCTTTCTACAAAATCGCATAACCTTTGTTTCATTAATATTGATTCTCATCCCACACCTGTCGCACCGAATTTCCAATTCACTCAGCAATGCTTCCAACCCATTGGCTGACTGAAAAATTAAAGCTTGGTCATCCGCGAACCTAACTGATTTTACGAATTCCCCGCCCACTTTCATTCCTACCTCTAGTTATTCCCATGCCCCTTTCATCATTTCCTCTGCATACAGGTTGAAAAGCAACGGTGATAATGGGCAACCCTGCCTTACACCTCTTTCTACCACTGCCCATCCGGACTCCCCGTTCCCCACCCGCACCTGAGCAGTCTGAGACATGTACAGGTAGTGGATTAGCCTCCGTTCCCTCCAATCTATTCCTATTTTCGGCAGTATACTCATTAGTTTTTCCCAACCCACGCTATCAAACGCTTTTTCGAAATCTACAAAGCAGGCAAATACCTCCTGGTTGTATTCTATATTCCTCTCGATTAATAATCTCATTACTGCAATGGCATCACGCGTACCTCTCCCCTTCCTAAACCCAAACTGATCATCCCCTAAGTAATCATTTGCCTTACTCTCTATCCTTTTGTTTATGATCCTTAGAACAACTTTAGCTGCGTGGGATATCAAACTTATTGTCCTATAGTCCTCACATGATGTAGCCTTTACCTTTTACGGAATTGGAACTAAAACTGATCTCACTAAGTCTTCCAGCCGCTTCACTGAGGAACATACGCTGCGTGGACTACCGTTAGTCTGGCTCCTAACCTTCGACCAATCTGGCATGGGTGACCCTACCAGGAACAATAATTATTACTCCCGCCAGCACAGCCCTAGGGGTCATCGGAACGCACAAGCCCTTCCACCACGTCATGGTTGTAGTCCGGGTAGGGATATATATATATATATATATTATATATTATATATATAATATATATTCATGCACATAGAAATATATTTAATGAATAGGTATGGGAGTACATAGAAAGGACGAACGCAGGAGAGGTGGGGAAGGCAGAATTGAACAGATCACGAGCGTAAAAATATGTCCTTGACCGGGACTCGAACACCGGATCTTTTCACTTCCCGGGCGGATGCTCTTAACCACCTGTGCTATCGAGGAAACATCATTTACGTTGAGATCTTTTGGTGTTATATATAACCAAGTTCCCCGATTCTTTGGCCAAAGGATGGCTCTCTAAAAGTCAAGTACTTGTCACTTAAATATTTCGGGGTATATACTTTAAATTCAGCAAGTCTCCCAAAATAAACATTCAATAAAGCACTTGAATATCAATGCTTTGAATCGGGACATTAGGATAAAAACGAATTATTTGTATTTCAAGCGCATTGTATTTGTTGAATTTGGTACTAAAATATTTTCTTGGGGGATTTCTTCCATATTTTTTAATAGATGAAATGGTTATAATTGCGCGAGTCGATCAGAAAATATTTGCGGCTCCTGATTTAGAAACCTACCAGATTAATGACAAATCATGTTACCATCGGTGGATAGTCGGTCATATGAGGATTTATAATTAAATTACCTTCCCGAATGAAGGAGAAAGATAAACCTTGGCCACCACCAAGAAATAAAGTACCTTTCAAGGAGAAACGTGCATCGAATACAAACGCGTCTCGGGAAGATTTTGCGGCGCCGAACGGAAGGGAAGGCGGGAAAGCGAAATGCCATCGATGCACAAAGGGCGCCCGTCTTCCAGGACTAATCGATCGCCATGATTCGATGACTTCGTCTCATAATTCGGCGGCGGCAGGCGAGGGTCGCGGTGAATTCCGAGGGTGGGAGAGAATGCGCGGCGGGGGTCCGGTTCTAGGAAGGCGGGGGCGCGCGTGAGCGGAATGGGGGAACGCCGACGTTTCCCACTGAGTCCCGAGGGCCGAGGAAAAAATAATGACAGCGATTGCCGCGAGAAGGGCGCCCTTCCTCTCTCTCCCCTTCTCCCCTCCCTCCCGCTAAGGAGTGACGTCCTGGCCGTTACGATATTGCATTTATCTCATTGCATCCTTAACCATATTCTCCACAACAAGTGATATCTCTCATGCGTACGCTCTCCAACCCAATTACCACCCACGGAATACGGCCTCGCCCACGGCCGATCCATGCCGTTTGATCAACCGCCCTCGGCACGCCATTAGGCACCGAATCCAGGCATTCACGGCACGTACACTCTCCCATCTCTCAACGTCATCTAATGCCCCGCACCCTCGTTCGTCCTTTCCTCTTTTGCCCTATCCCTTCCGCCTTGCGGTTAAAATAAAGATCACTTCTTATCACATGATTTTGCCAAACATTTTGTCGGATTGTCCCTCACGTTACTTGTAAATTTCAAGTAACAGGACAGTTTAAATCCTGAATTCTTCCATACCACCAGATTTTCGGGTGTTAATGGCACGGTTCACTTTGCTATCAATATTATTCTAATTACATTATAGCATTGCTTTCCCATTCCATTTACACTTTTTAACACTTCATAAATATTTTCAACAACACGGCTGAAGAGACGTCCTTCCAATTAATGAAATAGATTTTGTCTGTAATTTAACCTTCCCTCTGTGGAGTGATTCCCAGCCTAGCTCCTTTAATATCTATTAGATACGCTACTCAGTTTATCATAACAGCGTTTTACAAAGCTATCTCCTCATCGCTGAATTCGGCAATCGGTCCAATTTCGTGAGGATCCCAGACACTAGCAAGATATGAACCCATTTTTCTACATGAGGCCTAACCAGTAAAAGATAATATTTCTCTTAAACCTTTCGCTCACCTTTACCCAGCGTTCTGGAGAGGTCATGAGCGAGGGCAACGTCCCAGTATTTAATGGAGTCCATACATTCTACCTCGGTGTTCCTGATCCAGATGGTATTCGTGTGGGAATTGCTCTTCTTCCAAAATTCCATCGCTACGCACTTTTTTAAGTTTAATTCTAATGCCCATGTCTCACACCAGCGTCGTATAGCATTAAGGACGTCTGTTAAAGCAGCTTTATCCTCGGGATTACGGATATCTCCGTAAACCGATGCATCGTCAGCAAACAAACGTGTCTGACTATCAACCACAGAGTTACTGGCATTCGGTACATTTTTTTAGGAAACACCGGCGTAATATTAAACCTCTCGCACTGTCGTATCTGATGTTTGCTAATGCTGTTGTCGCAAATCGTGAGAGATAATGGATTGCCGTCAGCTCAAAGGTAATCTCCCGGAACCTCTTTTACTGGTCTCACCTACACTTGTAATGCGACGCTATAATTATTCCGTGTATTTGTCGACAGTCGAATTATTCCGTTTATTAAATGATTTATCTTCAAATCGTGCATTTTAAAGTCATGCTTCCAATGACTCCCAATCAAGACTATCTAACGACAACGGGACTCTTTCCGTTTGTCAATAATCAAATCCTCATCAAACGAACAGCTTTCCTCGGCACACTGCTCGGCTCCGAAAGGCTTTCAAGAGAGAACATCCTCTGGCTACGTTTCGCGCATCTATTGCCACGAAGTAATTTCAGTCACGAGGGCAATCAACAGGGTTACATCCTACTCTGAAATCACTCTCGTTACCTTCAAACAAATTGAGATTAACTTCTTATTTTGGAGGAAGGTCCTTCGGAGCGGGTTCCCAGATGATCGAATCCCGTTCAAGATGAGCACTAAGCAGCGCGAAATAATACTTCTCCTTAAACTTGTTCACGTGGCTATTTTCCCCCGCCCTTATTCCTTTGGCGGTTCCTTCAATGCTACTCCGAAGATGCTACCGGCAAGCTTCACGCGCGTACGACGAGACTACGACTCCCTAGTAATTTCACTCGCCTAGTTGCTCTATTGCCCTTCGAGTCTATAGGTTTAATCGGGTTTGGATTGATTTTCCTAAAATTCATTGATGAGTATTATATCGGATTTAATTACAAAGAATGAATAACTTATGTTGTGTTAATCAAAAAGAGTCCGATTTTTTAATATTATCTCGGTACATCACCATGGTGAATAATCTCACTTTGCCGTTGGATCGACGCCACTGATGGATAGACGAGAGACAGAGAGGACTTTGGGGCCTGCCCTCCAGGAGGGCAGGGAGTGTATTCGCAAGTTGGAGCTCAATCCATCCATCAATTGCCACTCTCTGTTCGCGCGCTCAAAAAGGAACACGTGAACACTGAAACCACAATTCGGTCTTTGATTCTACGTGAGAGTAGCCGTTTGCAGAAACGTTGACGTGCGGTGCGGCGCATGCTCGAATCTTCATTCCACGCCCGCGCCTCACTTCCAAGTCGGGGAGAGTTGCGGGGAGGCGTTGCGACGGAGATCCCAGCAGGCCGAGGCAGATGAATTTCACTTCGGATCTTCCTTTTTTCTTATTCCTCGATTTCTCTATCTTCGGGTGCCCCGGAGCGAGAGAAGTCTTCGTCTCCCGGGGTCGCTGAGACGCGAAAGAGGAAGCGGGGGTCCATGAGGAGAGGGCGGCACCCAGTCGCACCATTCATCTCTCGTCCAACGGAGAGCCGCACCCCGGGGGGGGGGGCAGGAGGCGACCCAATCGGAGCATAAACGCGTCGACGGCGCCACATCAAACCCCCCCCCAACCACCCCTCTTCCTTTAGAAGGAGGGGGGAGGGTCTCTGACGACTCACTCACACGGACGCCGTCCGCGCCGAAACTTTTACGATTCCGTCGCTCGTCTCACTCTTGCGAGGCAGAGGGAGGAAGAGAGATGGATGTATTTCCTTTCGGTTCCTTTTTTATCGAATCTGCATTCCCACTTAGCCCCGTGGTCAGCCCACCCCCTCCGTGCCTCAAGCGCCCCGGAGGTCAAAGGGTCCATGCGTCCCCGGAGCGCAACTCGAGGGAAGGCCTCTTCCCCATTCGTCGAATGCCCGAGTCGCAGTGAAGCTGCAAGTGGAAGATTTAAAGCTCCCTCCACCGCAATAAAAGGTGCGTGATGCCACTCACTCGACCATAAAAAAACTAACGACCGTCACTAAGTTCCCATGAACATGAATAGCATTAAATGACAAAGGAATATACCTACTAATCGTTGTCACCGATTCAAGGGTTGGTTGGCATCAGCATTCTATGACATCCTTCTCTTTACTTGTATTTTTCGTTTTAGTCTATTCAGTTTCCTTGTCTAGGACATGAGCATTAGGAGACACGAGAAATAAAGAGAAGAGATTGTTTGGAGAATAAATTACGAGAGGTTGACTTGGAGGTGGGGGAAAGAAGTGAGTCGCTTTCGATTAAGGCCGATCTACGGTGAATCGTGGCGCGAAGGTGGACTGAACAGAATCCGCATGGACCGCATTTGGCGTCGGGAGCCGAATGAAGAGTTTATTTGATAAGAGCACACGATATGCATCCTGAAAGCCACCGCGATGGCGTGTCTCCAGGGATATTACATGGCTAGCCATTACAGCAATTTTGCGTGTATCCGCATGAAGTGATTGATCGTCACGAATTGTGCAAAGGAAGAAGCACCGATGTCTCCGGGCGGTCGACGTCTATTAGCGCGTCTTTGGCATCGACTAACAATGTACCAACCTGGACATCCAACTTCAAGCTATAAGTAACGTATTCCAACTATGTCAGCGTTGAAATTCAATGGTTAGCATTTATCTTATACGTATTTATAAGTGGTGCATGCTTCTCCGTTCTTCCAGCGGCTCTCCTCTTGAGATTTGGCTTTGCTCCAGCGGTTTTATGGGTCGGGCAGACCAAGATATACGACAGCTTCAATCGCATGATCGTTCCTGTGACCTTATATTCGCGGATTCTTCCGTCCTGCACGGTGGTCCTCTATTGGTATCGGCATGATCAGTCGAGTGTACTGGTTCGAGGTGATGCCTCGGCAGGCGAGATGTGATGGACCGCACTTCGACGCCGCACGCCGATGCCGCATGGGCCCATTCCCGAGGCTCTGGTCACACCGGTGCCGAGGAAGTCGATTGCTTTGCCGCCGAAGATACAGGGCGCTGGAGCCACCCCTGGTTGGAGGGCAGGACGTTTCCCTCCGGGTCCCATCCCCTCCCCCTTCCGTCGCTGGAAGAGGAGAGACCCCATAAATCTCTCCCCGCCATCGGGGGGGGGGGGGTGGAGGGGGGAGTGGGCCCCATTCCGTCTGGGCCGGCCCACGACCACCTCGCCGCCGAAGATGAGCGGAGGGAGGGTGGGGGACGCACCAGAAGACACGACCAGAAGGAACGCACGCCTCCCATTTCCACGAGTGAGTGAGTGAGTGATAGGACACGTCGTAAGCGAGTTCCTGGAGTGGTGCAGCTAATTGCACTCAACTAGACATACTGACTGCAAACGAAATCACGTCTCACTTGAAAAACTCACGGAACTTAAAAAGTGTATCATCATGACCACCAACACCTGATGCGTGTGAATACTCTGATCGCACGTGGATTCGGAAAAACATCCAAAAACCAAGATGAAGCCAGATATAGGGCCAGGACACTGGGTGCTGCCCCGGTAATATTCCGGTCGCACTTCTTTGAAAAATGTCTACCAATATTTGTCAGTGTCATAAGGTTCATCTCTGCTGCCTCGTCTGTTGTCTAATCGGCCTGTTTTCGTATTCCGCCAGCAACCGCCACACTTCTTACTTCTAATAATTTGGCGACCCCTGCCGTATCATAATGGAGACGCCGGGGCGGCGGATGATAATCACTCGGCGAGGAGTAGACGACCGCTCGTCATCGAGAGAGAGCCCTCCTCCGGCCACGGAGAGCTCACAAAAGATCCAATCCCAATGCGTGGGACTATCAAACCGATGACCGAAGACGCATTGAATTTCTGATGAGCGGTCTACAGATGTCTTCCCTTTCAGAACATCCCCATGGATCCCGATTACGCCCTCGATCGCTAGATGGCTCTGTAAATGCAATCACCTCCTCGGATCGCGGGATGCGAGCGACGCTTCTCAAGTTACGTGAGTGACACCCGAAAGGAACGGCGCGCGTGGTTACGCTCCTACCAAAGGGGAAGGGCAGAAGGGGCGAGCTTGCCCCGCAGAGGGGGGGAAGAGGGCAGAAGGGGAGGGGCAAGTCAGCACAGATATCAACACTATTTCTATTTAAGATGCGCCATGTCTAATATTTCCAAGTAGCACTTGAAAACACTCTTTGACAAGGTCCTCCCAAACAACAACATATTTCGCCTATTACCAAGACTTCGGGCAAGAACGCCACTCTCCCGATTGCCAGCCGTTTCTCTCGCGGAGGGACGAACGAAGGAACCGAAGGCGCAGCGACTCGATGAAACACGGGTCGCAGCCATGAAAATCATTGGCGGATTTTTCAATTTTATTTCATTTTCTCGCTTGCCTCCAAACTGTTTCCTATTTTGCCTTGCCTGGTAATATGAGGAACGCTTTTGATATGCCACATGCAATATTGAGCGATCAAATATTGTCCCGGTGGATTAAAATCGCAAAGTGAATGTGTTCAGCTCAGCCGCGCCACTCATCGTATCAACCTTGAACTACGCAAAATTCGAAATTTCTCTTCCCTCATCTCTGTTCGCCGTTCACTCGTTGGAATACGAAACGGAATGAAGATTATTGCGTTATGCATTATACGCATGGACGTGCACTTCGTGAATTAAATTTCAAAATGTGTTGCTGTTTTCAAAAGATCAAACCAGGGTATTGCATTTTCACTGGGGTGAAAGAATATTCAGACAAATCCCACGGGACACGGGAAACTCCTTAATAGGAGTAAATAAAGCATGTGTAGATAAAAAGTGGACCGTTCGCATTGGACGGTAGACACACTTAAGGGAACTTATCTTCGAATATATTTCGGAGAATCTAACGTGTGTTCCCGATAGGGTGTAGAAATAGCATTAAATATAAAATAGAAGCATTCGCGTCACCTTGAATGTAGCTTGTGAATAATTGCGATTATAATTTAATCTCATTTGTTAATCACAACTATTTTCAAAGGAATTATTCCTATTGTTCCATTGATGTTTTAATATTTCCCATCCACACAATCGTACATTGGCACTAAATAACATCGAAGGAATTTATATCGCCCGTTTATTGTGACACGCAAATGTACTGCAGAAATAAAATATACGAAACAGTTAAAAAATACCATGCTCTGTTTTTGTCTTTTATAACCTTTTCCTATTGAAACATGATGATTATTCGTGGACAAAGTTATTTCATACATTGGGTATACATTTATGCTGTGCCATTTTTAGACGTCTCCGTTTAGCAGCGCCTTGTGCTTCGCCGGAGACCCGAAGCCAAGGGCATAGCGGCCGGCGCGCGTCGGTTGCGAGCGTGCCAGATTGGTATTGCTTTGCTGCGTCTTTCCATCACCAAATAAATATTGCAAGTCAAAGAAATACATTGAGGATTGAGAGCCATCGCACCAGGTTCTTCAACTGCTGTAGCTTTGCTAAGATAATTTCTCGATGTAACTGAAAATTATATCAATTTCTCTCCTTGCAGTGAACATTTCTAACTTAAAAAGTACATAGCGCTCTCGAAGACATTGCTTATGCTAACGACGCGCTAGCCGCAAGGGAGCTTTCATCACTCGCTGTACCTCGGAAGACCTCCACCATTAACTATTTACTCGATATCGGTACCATTTGCTCTCACCCCTCCATCCCCAGCCACCACGGCCTTTTTCTCGGTTGCCAGCAACTTAAAGAAATGTTTTCCTGCGAATTCAGCAGAGGTCAAGGTTGTTCCAATAAGTGGTGCAGCTGTGCATCGTGCCCTCACATTTGCTTTGCGCCGTACGCTGCCGGGTTTCCCTCGATTTCGACAAGCTGTCCACACGACGCCTCCTTCTTCCATTCCGAACGAAAATGCCATCCACTCGACAAGTTTCTGGGACGAGACCCAACTCGAGGGACCACAACCCCTCTCAACATAATGTCACATTTCCTTCTCGTATTCTTAGGTCGATTAAAGCCTAATCAGGCGAAGAGAAATAGAGTTTGAATAAATATTATGGTCGTTTGTTGAATGGATACCGACCGCCGTAGCTATGCGCTGCGAGGTTGGTTTTACGTGTTGGCGATTCCATTCACATGGCAGTGCGATGCAATCCAAACCATTCCGCTGCGTCAACCCAGACCAAAACGCTGCGGATCCGACGAATACCTTGCCTCGGAGAACTTCTTCTGGCGCATGTGTGTATTTGCCGGCCCTGCGTGCCCTGCATGACCCCTGGTTATGCGAATCGGGAGGCGGCCTGGAATCGAGGGTCACTCCATCCTCGCTTCCGAGTACCTCGATCATGTCCCGCGCACCAGTCAAAGGGGCTTTGGTGCCTCTCTGCTGCTCGGCGTCACCGCTCGGCGAGTCGAGGGGGCGTATCTCGCGAGAGTCGCCATTCCGCCCTCCAGGGGTGCGCGGGCGCCGCTGCTCCATTGTTCTCTCCTCCTCCGTCGCGCCACCGGAAGAGCGAGACAACCCCGCCGACTACCCCCTCGTTTATTTTTACACCCCCCACTCCTCCTCCCTCAGAAACCACCCCCTACCCTAAATCCCGCATCTGCTCTCCATATTTTTTCTTCCTTCGTCCTGCGGGGGAACCCTCGGCTGACTAACGCCCCCTCCCTTCCTCTTAAACCGCCATTCGAAACCCCATTCCCGAGACATTGAAACCACCAACCCCCATTCGCGCATCCGCCGAGGGTAACACTCATGCGTCACTCTTGCCCCTCCTGCCCCTCTTGCCCCTCCTGCCACCCCTGCCCCCCCCGCCCCTCCTCCCCCGACACTCACCCTCCTCGACGAAAAACTCCAAAACGGCACTCGATTACCGTTTCCCACTTTACGAGACCTCGACGCGGGGGAGGTGACTTCGTGCCCCCAGCACCACTGCCTCCCGAGGACGCACCAGCGGCCCAGCCTGTCACTGCGCCTCCAATCACTACGGTTACCACATCAATCGATTCATATCGAGGGAAATGGTCGATCACGGTCACATTTCTCCGTGATTGCTGGCCCGCTTCTCAATCGAACCTCGACACGCAACGATGGGCGGCCTTAAAACTCGAGACGCATGCTTCGAAAGAGTGTTCCAACGCACTTCGAGGGCCCTTCTTCCACGGGAATTTCGTTCCGACTCGTATCGAGAGGCCCACTCGCCGTCGTAGCCGAGCGGCGTGTGGGCCTCTCGCCGCTCGACTACCCCTGAACGCCACTGCCGTTTCTTCCCTCGGACTTCCGAGGCTCCCTCGCCCGTGCCTTGGCCTCCAGTTGGCAGACTTAAGAACACAAAAAACACCGTGCGTACCTTTATGCGAATTTGAAGTGAAACGTCTTGAAGGAATTGCGAAGGTAAGAAAATACTATTGAATAGGAATTTGCGAGAGGCAGGTTGCGCCCGCAGTTATTGGATATTATTCGTGCATTCATTTAAATGTCCTTTGAAATGATTTGTGATGTGCTTAAAGTTAATGAAACAAGCAAAACGATCGCTAATTGTTATATGTGTATATACAACATCTCTTTTATTTAGAGATTACATAACATGTGATGCATATAATATACGCGAAAATACGACGCGGCAAAATAAGAAAAGTTTGAGGAGCGAGCCGTTTGTAAAATTTGCATTCGTCGTTGCGAAGTAAAACATTGCATTGACTCAGCGCATGGCCCACGTGATTTGGGATTCTATGGCGGGTGTCATAGTGGGAAGACACCAGAGCTCCTTCCAGTCACCGAGCAGACGAGGGTTGCTTTTCTCTCTCCTCGAACAGGGTCCCCTATCCCTTCCCAATGGTTTCTCCGCCGTCATTCGACACTCCGTCGCTTATAAACCCTCGCACGTACGTAGACGACCACTCTGGAAGCGACACCCGGCAGCCTCGCGGCTCATTTTGACTCAGTATTTCAATTTTTAAGTACGTCGACGGTCGAGGTCATTTGCAACCTCGCGGTTCATATTAAAGTACAAATGACCACTCAATTGCACGAAGGTTACCTCCATAAATGAAAGTGAAATCGAAGTCATCCCAATGGCGCCCCGCTGATTGGCTCTCGGCCGAAAGGCAGCTTTGCAGATTGCTTGCAGATTCTCGCGCCTAATTCAAGAGGTCATTTCAATCGATTTCCTCGGGGCACTTAGGGCCTCGAGATGCGACGACATGCGCACGTGGGAAAACGTCCAGTTCAATCACGGAGTGGGTCGCGTGTGCCCTGAAACCGCATTCAGCGTAGAATTACAATCCCCTTCGCGAGGATAAGTTATATATACTCGTGTGTGTGTATATATATATATATATATATATATATATATATATATATATATATATATATATATACGCGTTTAAATGTTCAAAATGTATACAATAACAATTTTTGCACACATCATCCTTACGAAAGAGGTATGTTTTCCTCTCTGAAGTTGCATGCGACTATCGATCGGAAGCGATCATCCCGTCGAGACCTGGAGCTGCGTTGAAGAAGGTCGCTGCAACAAGACCTCGTGAATAGACGACAACAGGCTAAAGGGTTATGCATTTCACTCATTCACTATCCAAATACTGTGTCGTCGCCGCAACCTGGACCTCCTGGCGTTCTCTTCAGCTTGCAATGTTCGCTCCATCAATGTCATCCAAATCTCGCATCAATTTCACTTCTTCCGAACACATCTCCACCTAATGACTCCCGTTCTATTCTGTTATGTTTCATAGCGCCCTAAAAATATAATTATTCTTCCCTTCATCCCTTTTATTTCCGTTCTGTCTGCCTTAGCTTCTTCCAAAACATCAACTTTGTTTTTTTTCCTTCCATCATTTTCCTCACTGAATTCGATTTTCGCGTAGCCTGACTTCATGTCCTGGCCTCCTCCATATCCTCGGGCGTTTGCGTTCGCCCTTACTCGTCTTGCTGCAATGGTCTTCATTATATTTTCCTTAGTCTGTGAATCGAATGAAATATTTTTAGGGCGAAATCTTCCTCTATTAAATTGACCGCCTTTCCCCAAAACAGAACGTATTTCCTAAATAATCTGTTTACCCTCCCCTTCGCAAGTGATAAGTAATATTTATACGTATTTATATTTGTAGAAATAAATAGTCCCATTTTTTAAGACAATCACCACACGAACGTGGTTTTTTCTCGTCCTACCAACGTATCGATTTCAAATGGAGTTATTTTGTAAATATTTGTCCACAGCATAAATACATTGGGGCACTCGACCAAAGAATAGATAATTAAAGCCATTCGTTTCGAAGATCCATTTTCCTCCCCGAAGAGAGGGGTGACCCAATCGAGACAGATCGCCGTTGGAAACCGACCAAGCGGAGGTGTGTTTTTGATATCGGATGCTGTCACACACACTTACGCATGCGCGTGGCCTCTCTCGTTTTCCTTTGCTCGGCCCCCCGTACTTCCCCGAACTCCATTCGATCTTGGTGGCTCAATTCTCCCATTTCCGCCCGCGCAACTTTCTCCTTCACGCGTGTCACGAGGTATGGCACGCCTCTCAATCTTTCCCCTCGCGCACTCACCCTTCCCGACCACCACGCTCCATCGAAGCATCTTCACCAAGTGTTACATCGCGGCGTCTTTGCTTCGCGTGCCTGCCATTCGAACTCCCTTCTTAAGAATTCTTCTTTCAAGAGCGCAACAGGGCGACTGGAGACAGCAATCGCCGTATTTTGCTAAATACCATTATAACTGGGGGCGAGAATTGCGGGCACAGGTTTCGGAGGCATTTTGCCGAGGGAGGTGGAGGCCGGGGGGAGGCTGGTGCCGATAGCGGTGTGGCAAGGGGGCGGTGAGGGGGGCAAGGGGTTGGTGAGGGGAGCAAGGGGGCGGGGGAGAGACGGCCTGAGTAATGGCACGACATGCGCTTAACTCGGCGTGGGGAAGTCGTTCGGAGGCCCCCGTAGTGGAGTGAGCACTTTCGGCGGACTACCTCGCCGCGGCGCTTTAAGAGGTCGGGAACCACGAATTCCTGGACCCTGAATAAATTTGTTGAAACTTAGGTTTAAAATATTCAATAACAAAATTTACGAATGTGGACCGAATACCTTCGCACTATGACTCAAAACAAGCTGCAGATTCTGTGAATATCATGAGAGACCCCCGAAAAAAACCATCCATTAAACCTAATTTTGATTTGATGAACTCACCTAGTACTAATCCCTACGTGGTGAGTGGGATTCACGCATTATATTAATTCTTAAAGGAAGCCAGTTTCCCCGTGGTTTCCCAGAGGGAAGATCTGGTTACTCTTTGGAAAACTTTGAGGCGGTTGCCCTCCTCGTAAGGTTCATTGACGTGAACGTGACACTATCACTGTGAAATGGCTCATATTCTCTCTACCGTCCATCATTATGTTCTTGTGAATGATAATTGAGGTGGTTTCCCGTTGCCTTCCTCAATAGTGTTTTTAACGTGACACCATCACTTACTGGCCGCCCCACTGGGGTCAGACGCCATTGCAGCCGCCTCACTGAGGAACGGACGCTGCGTGGACTACCTTTCGTCTGGCTCCTAACCTTCGACCTATCTGGCATGGGTGACCCTACCAGGAGCAATTATCATTGCCATCCACCGTAATCTTCCGCCATCAGAGTCCTGGGGGTCAGCAGAATACTGAGAGAAGGCTCATCGTTTATTTTATATCCCACACAAATAATGTCTGTATTTTATGGCCCTTGGTTTACTGGGATAATATCCAAGTCATCCTGTAATTACTTCAAGAACATCCGAATTTAAACCCACCCGGAGTATATAATTAGAATAATGCATGCCGTAGAAAAGCGAGTTGGACCGGAAAACTCACTCATTGGTATTAATTATGATTTAGCGCGGTAGCAGAGGTACACTTCTCGCCGTCACTTTTGAGAATTATTGTTATTGAACGAGAACTAGCTTGACTTACCATAATTTATTTGACTGACTACCTAATACCTACTTTACAACATACAATAGTTCTATTTTTATATCATGCAGATAGTTTACATCATATGCATAAAATTACTACAAAGTAGAAATTTCCGGTTTAACTGACTAATAATAATTCAAATTATTCAAACACCGTCGAACCTGAGGGCCGTTAATTGTTTAAACCGTCTCGCTCAGCCTGTCGTGACTCCTTATATTGCGGGCATTTTACTAAAGAGGAATAAATGGCGCATAGTCCCGGTAATATACGCATGTAATTCTGGAAAGCAACAGTTCTGCATATTTTTTTCTTTCCGAGTGGTGACGTTGTGATAAATAGCACGCTCTCGGACCTTTGCTTGTAGATTATTTTGAATATCATTCATCTCACGGAAGGATTTACGACTAGCGTTTTTTTGGAAATTACGGCGCCGGAGATCCTATCTCTCCTCCTCCCCCCGCCACTCTCAAACTCCTGCGACGCGGGACAGGAGGTAGTTCCTCCGGCCGCCAACACGAGCACAGCAGCAGCAGCACCGCGAATTGATAACCTGCGGTGCTATTTTTTCCTCGACTCCCAAGCACCACGTCGCGTCGCGTGGAGAGCCTTTAAGGGGGGAGTCGAGGGCCAAACCTCGAACCGTCGCGAAGGGAGGGAACCAAGGGAGGAAAGTAGCCCGTACTCAACTATCTTCTTCATTAAGGGGCCGAGGGCGGGATCGCTGCGACGGCCTTATGCCTGGGCATAAGGCCTTCGCACCGGAAGGCATTATGCCTGGGCATAAACAAGGCCCCCACCCCCCTGGAAATCGAGCAAATCCAACGTAGTCGTCATTTAAGAAACTCCTCGAACCGGGCATTACGGGCTATAAAGCCGTCTATTTCGCGCTTCTCTCAGCTACTCGGGTAGAAGTTTCATGCTCTCACGGCGAAGGTGAGGGAAAAAGGACGCAATTCGGCTGAGAAAAAAGCACGGAATGGATTCCTTAGGCTTCCCAGAACAACTGTTAACAAAATGAACAATAGACCTGAAGATTGGCTCCCCTAGGCGAGGGTTGAGCCCCGCACGGGGTGTGATACTCACGCATTTTAGGACTGAAGGTCCTCACTCCGTTCGTGCTCCACAGGACGACTTGATGCCGGAAATATAACAAAATATATGCGCAGCTGAAGGTGCCGGAAGCGTCACCCGGAATCGAACCCGGTCAGGAGCGTAGTGCTCTACCAACTCGACTATCGCGCCATTTCGATCCATTAATGCAGTCAAATTGCTGTTTAGGTGAATTTGCTCTGATTTAAAAAGTGATAGGTCGATGGAGCGTAAGAAATTGTTATTTACAACTGACGGAAAGACCGTTATCAAATAAATCCTCATTGCGTGCGCTAAGGAAATCACTTGATGCTGAAAGGTTTAACGAGACTTCGACCTATGTCTTCGCACTTATTTCAACGATACTTAATAGGAATATAATGATAATTAAATACTTCTAATGCCAATAGGGATGGCCAGCGGTAGTCCAGGGGGAAGACCATTAGACAGCTGACCTCCCAACCAAACGAGCTATCCAGGACACGTAATTTCCATTGAGATCTGCGATGCTTTATGCAACCAAATTGTGGCTCGCCCATTCTTTTCTTACACTCGTGATTTGCCTGAT
Source organism: Hetaerina americana (assembly GCF_022747635.1). Classification (NCBI taxonomy): domain Eukaryota; kingdom Metazoa; phylum Arthropoda; class Insecta; order Odonata; family Calopterygidae; genus Hetaerina; species Hetaerina americana. Next base: position 5,506,451 of record NW_027286786.1, on the reverse strand, counting down.
TCCACCATCCCCACCTCTACTGTACTCGTCCTTCATAAACGTTCCTATTCCTTTTCCTTATATCCATTTCTATGTGAATGAGTATTTGTTCGCCGTTTAGCAGGATTTCGTGTCAGAATGTGTATACATATAAGAAACCATAAATTCAGTAATCAACCCGAAGGTCGGTATAGTAGGTGATGGTAGAGTTCACCCAGAACTAAGCCCGACGGAGTGGGAAATGCACACATCAGGGTAGGGGGGTCAGTTCCTTTCCCTGTGCCGGTTATGGTTTCCCAGGAAGATCTGGTACCCGAAAAATCACTTTAGCTTGGGTGGAGCTGCAGGTGCTGAGAGTGCCTTGCCCGGGAATCGAACCCGGGACCCACCGGTCAGCAGTCCAACGCTCTACCCACTGGACTACCGCGACCCATGTGTGAATATATATATATATATGAAATATATATATATATATATATTTCATATATATATATTTATATATATATTTATATATATATATATTTATATATATATATATTTATATATATATATATATATATATTTCATATATATATATTTATATATATATTTATATATATATATATATATTTATATATATATATATATATTATATATATATATATATATATTTCATATATATATATTTATATATATATATATATATATATATATATTTATATATATATATATATATATATATATATACGTGGGTCGCGGTAGTCCAGGGGGTAGAGCGTTGGACAACTGACCGGAGGGGCCCGGGTTCGATTCCCGGGCAAGGCACTCTCAGCACCTGCAGCTCCACCCAAGCTAAAGTGATTCTTCGGGTACCAGATCTTCCTGGGAAACCATAACCGGCACAGGGAAAGGAACTGACCCCCCTACCCTGATGTGTGCATTTCACACGCCGTATAGGGCTTAGTACTGGGTGAACTCTACCATCACCTACTAAACCGACCTTCGGCTTGATTACTGAATTTATGGTTTCTTATATGTATACAGGTATAGAGACACACGCAGATGTAGACTTTTAGAATATAGATACACAAAGAAAGGACACTCTCAATTTGATATTTGACGTTTCGACAGCTCGGATGTCGTCCTCAGAATCTGAAGACGACAGCCTAGCTGTCGAAACGTCAAATAGCAAATTGTGAGTGTCCTTTCTTTGTGTCTCTATATTCTAAAAATCTACATCTGTGTTTTTATATATTTGTGCGTCGCCGAAGAGCGTTCCATTTCGAAGATATAGTATACCTGTATACAGAGTGCCTTGCCCGGGAATTGAACCCGGGACCCTCCGGTCAGCAGTCCAACGCTATATATATATATATATATATATATATATATATATATATATATATATATATATATATATATATATATATTCCTCCCCTGGATTACAACCTTGACCTGTTGGAAGGGCTTGCGCATTCCGACGACCCATAGAGCTACAGGGTTCGTCCGGAAAATAAGTGTACTGACTCCTGGGCAGGGCGCGCCTAGAGCGGCGCGCCCAGCACCGCTCTGACGGGCTGCGATTGGAGGGGGGTATGTTGGCAAGCGACGCTGAAAAAGGCAGTCGGCTCTGAGCTGTGGTGTAGTGAGGAGCTCTGTTAACGCGAACCTCCACGCTTCGACCCACGTCACGGAACGCGATGCCGAAGTTTTTGGAGCAGCGTTATTCCATCAAATTTGCGGTAAAGCTTGGGAAATCGTCTACCGAAACTGTCGGTATGATTAACCAGGCTTACGGGGAGTCAGCCATGTCCAGAAACATGATCTTTCGGTGGCACAAGATGTTCGTGGAGGGCAGAGAAGAGGTCGACGACGAGTCTTCGAGAGGTTCCCGATGATGCCTTCGCGGGAGCCTTCCAGGAATGGGAACGCCGCTGGAACAAGTGTATCGACTCACAAGGGTCCTATTTTGAGGAATATTAGCTTAAGATATGTAAAAGTGTAATAAATTTTTTTTCCTGAGCTCAGTACACTTATTTTCCGGACGAACCCTGTATGCTGGCGGGAGTAATAATAATTGCTCCTAGTAGGGTCGCCCATGCCAGATAGGTCGAAGGTTAGGAGCTAGACGAAAGGTAGTCCACGAAGGGTCTGTTCCTCAGTGAGGGGGCTCCAATGGCGTCTGACCCCAGATGGGCGGCCAGTGAGTGATGGTGTCACGTTAAAAACACTATTGAGGAAGGCAACGGGAAACCACCTCAATTATCATTCCCAAGATTTAAATGATAGACAATAAAGAGATTTTGAGTCCTGGCAACTACGGAGCTCGGCCCAATCGGCCGTGTGCCGTGCCCGGCAGCGGGGGAGGCAAGGCTTCCGCGGTCGTCATCCCACGCAACCCTTGCAAGAGAAAACCGGCAGCAGCAGGACAGAAGACGCAGAAAAAGAAGACCACAATAGTTAGAATAGGAATGTGGAATGTTAGGGCAATGATGAGGACAGGGAAATTGGAGAATATTAAGCAAGAAATGGAAAGGGGAAATATAGATATTTTAGGTCTATTCGAGGTGACATGGAAAGATAGCGGGGATTACTGGAGTGATCAGTATGGAATAATATAAAGCGGCGGGGACGAGAGCCAACGAGGGGTTGCCATAGTATTAAATAAACAGGTAGGAACAAGCGTAGTCAACATAGAACAAGTAACAGATATATTATTACTAGTAGAGATATAAGAAGAACAGACGAACTTGGTTATTGTTCAGGTATACATGCCACCCAAAAACCATACGGAGGAATAGGTCGATAGGATATACGATCGGTTAGAGGACATAATCGCGTGTGTTCCCGCAAGGAAACATTTAATAGTGATGGGGGATTGAAATGGGACGGTAGGCGGGGGAAGAGATGGTGATGAGGTTGGGGATTACGGTTTAGGCACGAGGAATGACCTCGGGGAGAAAGCAGTTGAGTTGTACAGGGGACAGGGGTTAGTCATCATCAACACATGGTTTAGACACCACAAAAGACACAGGTATACATGGAAAATGCCAGGTGACCAAGGAAGGTATCAGCTAGATTTTGTTCTGGTTAGACACAGGTTAAGGAACTGTGTGATAAATTCGATAAGCTTCCCGGGAGCGGATGCGGACTCAGACCACAATTTAGTTGTTATGAATGTAGCGTCCGTTTCAAAAAGCTAAGGCAGGGGCGGCTGGTTAAAAAATGGATTGTAGAAGCATTAAATGGTTTGAAAAGGAAGGAGTACCAACAGGTTATAGAGGAAATCATGGAGGATGGTAAAGAGCAAAGTACTATTGAAGAAAAATGGGAAAGTATCAAGAAAGGGTTATCGAGAGCCGCAAAAGGCACTCTTGGAACCGTAAACGCTAAAAGGACTAGGAAACCATGGATCATCATGCATGAGATGATTACAAAGATGGATGAAAGGAGAAAATGGAAGAATGCAAATAGAGAACTAGGCAAAATGAAGTACAAAGAATTAAACAATAAATTGAGGTGGGCAACAAATAAAGTAAAATAAGCATGGTGGAAGACGCAGTGTGAGGATATGGAACGTTTGCAGCTGAATGGTGGAATTGGTGCGCTGTACAGCAAAGTTAAATCTATATCGCGAAGTAAGAAAGGGAGATATATGCCAACAGTTAGAGATAAGGCGGGTAAGATAATAGTTGACGCAGGAAAGATCCAAGAGAGATATATAGAAGAACTGTATGATAAAGAACTTAGACCAAAAAAGTTAGACATAGAAAAAGAATATGACGTAGAGGAAGATAGCTTGCGTCCAGGTATACTCGACGATGAGATAGAAAGAGCATTAAGGGAGATGAAACTAAACAAGGCCGTGGGGGTGGATAACATTCCCGCGGAACTATTGAAATGTAATGGAAAATGTGGGAGGAAGAGGCTATATGGGCTGATTCGTAGTATCTATGAGGAAGGAATCTGGCCGAAAGACTGTGTGATCAGGTTTAATTCCTATTCCGATCAGGATAAAGGCTACATCATGTGAGGACTATAGGACAATAAGTTTGATATCCCACGTAGCTAAAGTTGTTCTCAGGATCATAAACAAAAGGATAGAGAGTAAGGCAAATGATTACTTAGGGGATGATCAGTTTGGGTTTAGGAAGGGGAGAGGTACGCGTGATGCCATTGCAGTAATGAGATTATGAATCAAGAGGAATATAGAATACAACCAGGAGGTAGCGTTTGATAGAGTGAATTGGGAAAAACTAATGAGTATATTGCAGAAAATAGGAATAGATTTGAGGGAAAGGAGGCTAATCCGCAACCTGTACATGTCTCAGACTGCTCAGGTGCGGGTGATAAACGGGGGTTCCGCATGGGCAGGGTTAGGAAGAGGTGTAAGGCAGGGTTGCCCGTTATCACCGTTGCTGTTCAACCTGTATGCAGAGGAAATGATTAATGAGGCATGGGAAGAACTGGAGGTAGGAATGAAATTGGGCGGGGAATTGCTAAAATCAGTTAGGATCGCGGATGACCAAGCTTTAGTTTGTCAGTCAGCCAAGGGGTTGCAAGCATTGCTGAGTGATTTGGAAATTTAGTGCGACAGGTATGGGATGAGAATCAATATTAATAAAACAAAGGTAATGCGATTTTCTATAAAGGAAAAGGCTAAGCTTAACATTAAAATAGGAAGGCAAAAACTATAGTAGGTAGAACAGTTTACGCATCTCGGAAGTGTTTTGGGCCAACACGGTCAAAGTAGTATGGACGTAAGGAGAAGAATTGCGCCAGTCAAAGAGGCTTTTACAAGGAGGAAGGAGTTGATGACAGGGACGTTGAGTAGGGATGTTAAAAAAAGACTCGTAAAATCTTTGATATGGAGCGTAGCTATGTACGGCGCGGAAACGTGGTCATTGAAGCAGGAGGATAGACGTAGACTGGAGGATTTTGAAATGTGGGTGTGGAGAAGAATTGAGAAGGTGAAATGGACAGAGAAGAAAACAAATGAGGAAGTACTTTGAATGGTGGACGAAGAGAGGGGTTTGTTGGGAGAAATCCTATGGAAGCAGGAAAAGTGCGTGAAGGGGGTATTGACCGGCAGTGGGATGTTGAAGACCGTAATAGAGGGGAGAATATTAGGCAAACGAGGAAAGGGAAGGAACAGGATAAGGATGTTGGACGGGATGAAGGGAGGAAGATAGTACTTGGAGATGAATAGGGACCTGATTTAGAGTAGGAGACTGAATTTTGTGTATTGTTAGGAGTCCCAAAATATTTATTTATTAGCTGTGCCCGACTGAAAACCTACCTTTACCGGTAGATTACCTAATATTAATAATAATATTGGCCTTAGTAGCGTGTGAACTCTACCATCACCTACCAAACCGACCTTCGGGTTGATTACTGTGTTTAATATTTAATTGCTCTGGTAATATGGGCTAATTTTAATCAAATAGCATTTAGGGTTTACATACGAGTATATCGATTACGAATAAGTTGGCGTTTCGTACGATTGTTATAATTGGAGACGACACGATCTATTGAAGACCTTGCGTCTGCTCTTTTACTTCGATGCCAAAAATGTCTCCCTCCGAATGCGAAAAATACACATCAGGTACTTTATAAATGGTAATACAAATCTCATTTAAAGGCTTATTTTTCCTCTTTGGGTCTTACTCCTTTCCTCCAAAATTGATTAATTCTTAACTCGAACTTTGCCGTAATGTGAGCGTAAGAGAGCACCTTATGTCGAGGGAAAAGGAACACTTCCCTCTTTTCAATTTTTAGCAATCTATGGTCATATTCTATTATTCGGTCAACCGAGTAACCGCCACCGATTGGAAAAGGATATGCGGAGTGCTAGATGGGGAGGTGAGATGCGACCCTGTCAACAGTCCAGATCTGATCCCGGTGAGGGGGGTGGGGGGTCAATTCGCCCTAAGAATACCGAAGACGGGCAAATTTCTAAGCACGCTCGGCGATGATTAGTTTTTTCCTCCGTCTCCAGGGCAGCGAGGTCGTCCCTTGACGGCCACGCCCACCTCGCTCAAGCGTCTGCTGATCGCAAACGGATCGTCGTCATCTTCCGTGGTGCGCACGCCCCTCTGGCGGCAAATATTCACAGGAGGCGAGGGCAGGACTCGAGAAAAGAATAGAGTGGAGGGGGGGGTGGGGGACGGGAGGAAAAAAGAAAGGCGCCTTCCGCAGAATAATGGAGGTCGCTGCACAACGTGCGTGTAATTGGAATAGAAAACAAAAAAACAGCGGAGAGCGCGACTCGACTCCGCCACTCATCGCGAAGACGACTGCGGCGGCAAGAGGGGGTGGGGGAGATGGAGGAATTAGAGGGCCGTCGCAGGGAATTCTCCTCCATTCCTCAAAGTCCGCCTCGGAGTCATTGGAGTGCATGAACGCGGGAGGGAGAGGGGCGCGCTTTCCGAGGAATCGCAAATCCCTCGGGCGACTCCGACGCTGGGGCTGGGACGAGAGCGCTCCTCGAGATGCACTTTCGTATTTATGGCCGTTCGCTCCGTGCTTACTCCGCGTGGCCTCGCATTCTTCGTTGCACGCCTTCGAGATTGTCGAGAAAAGGAAAAGCCCTCGATGGGGATTCGAACCCGGATCTCCAACGATAGTGACGCTCTCTTAGGGGGCTGAGAAAAGAGAGAAGGCAAAGAGTAAGACCACGTGTAAACTAGGATGAGTGTGGCATTCAACTTCTTAGGATGCGATATTATATCACAGCATAGACATACATAACATGAATACAAAGTTTAAATAAATTAAAGATTCAATCCAAAGAAATTTATAATAGGATATACGCAAATAAACTAGGCTGATAATTTATTACAAATTGGTATTTACAACCTTAGAATATGAGTATGAAGTAGCTGTCAGCGAAAAAAACAGGACTACATCAGCATATTGTAAGAGCTTCAGGGTTGCATGAAAAATTCATATGAGACCCTATAGCTGAGAAATAGGTTCAATCTGCTCGGGAATGAGTTCAGTCTGCTGAGGAATAAGTTCAAGTCGTCGATAAAAGGAATGCAAGACCCCAATCACCATGCCTCGTAGTGGTTTATTAGGATTAGGGCTTTACGAGAGAAAGAATAAATCCTATTAACAAGATTTCACAACCTGAAGTCATCATAGGTAATCTAATAAAGGTACGAATCAAAACGTAATGAGGCATTAAAATAACCGCACTGTTCAGAGCAAAAAACTGCGCCAGGACATCATTGCGATGCACTAACCAATACTACAAACTTAATTACGCTCCATGCACCAATATTTAAATGTGTCTGCATTTAATTTACAGGCCATTCAGTGTTCATTAAACATTTAATTATTTGAACAGCTCAGCACTGAGCAAAAAATTAAGTTTCACTTAGGATACGTGTACACTGTTTATATGTCTATCAGAAGATATTAACGAAACATAAGCAAGTCAACACATGGCTTGACGCCTCCCTGTCTCTTTCGGCCAATCACCGTCGCACGTAAATGTTTCGGCAGCATCGGTTGGCCTACGATATCCCAAGACAGCACCTCCCAAGCAGCGGACGAGTGAAATTCGAAGGTGCAGACAAGCTCTAAGCTCGATGGACGATGTTGATTCGGCCGCAATTTGATTACTAGGGAAGTCCAGGGAAGAGGGTTATATTTTGAGGTTTTCAGATAAGATGAGTTTACTTCGACACCAACTCAAAGCCAGAACTTGAAACTTGTTATCCTTAACATCGTTTACCATATTTCCAATTTCGCATTTACTTTTAATTTCCAGCCGTAATTACTTATGGCTATATCATTTATTCTATTAGAAAACACATCTCATTTTGCACCTCTGCGAAGCTAAATAATGGGCATCATTCTATATCTTCAGGACTATATTTAAGCACACAATTTAAACATAAGCACGTAGTTAATAAGTCATTAAAGTGTATTGCTAATTACCTCCTCCGACCAATTTCCGCTGTAAAAATAAGTAATTACAATTTACGGAAGAAAGATCGCTCTACATATTTATGGGCTCGTACCCCCTGCTTCTAAATAGGGATCAGGGTGCGCAGGGACAGAGGACTGGGGAGGCCAGACTGGAAGCAACCGCCCCTTCTCCCTCGAAAATAAACACCCCCACCCCTCAGCGGGGGTGTGGAATGTCAAATAAAATCACACCCAATCACTGCACGTCCCCCCTGTAATTAAATAATTTGTGACCCCTAGCAAAACACAACATCCTACTCTACATCAGCTCCCTCTTCAGATCTGAGTACACTCTTCCTCCCTTCATCCCGTGCAACATCCCTATCCTGTTCCCTTTCCTTCCCTTTCCTCGTTTGCCTAACATTCTCCCCTCCATTACAGTCTTCAACATCCCACTGCTAGCCAATACCCCCTTCAACCACTTTTCCTGCCTCCTTAGGATATCTCCCAACAAACCCCTCTCTTCGTACACCACATACCAAGTACTTCCTTTCGGTCTATTTCACATTCTTCATTCTTCTCCACACCCACATTTCAAAAGCCTCCAGTCTACGTCTATCCTCCGGCTTCAATGACCACGTTTCCACGCCATACAAAACCATATTACACATTAAAGTCTTTACGAGCCTTATCTTAATATCCTTACTCAACGTCCCTGTCATCAACTCCCTCCTCCTTGTTAAAGCCTCTTTGCCTAGCGCAATTCTTCTCCTTACGTCCCTACTACTTTGACCGCGTTGGTCCAAAACACTGCCGAGATACGTGAACTATTCCACCTGCTCTAGTTTTTGCCCTCTTTATTTTAATGTTTATCTTAGCCTTTTTCTGGAAAATTGCACATCGTTTGTTTTATATATATTTATTCTCATCCCATACCTGTCGCACTGAATTTCCAATTAACTAAGCAATGCTTGCAGCCCCTTGGCTGACTGACAAACTAAAGCTTGGACATCCGCGAACCTAATTGATTTTACGAATTCCCCGTCGCCTTTTATTCCCATATTCAGTTCTTCCCATGCCTCTTTAACCATTTACTCCGCATATACTTTGGATAGAATCCAGTGATAACGGACACCCCTTTCTTACTTCTCAACCCAGAAAATCTCGTCCTTTTCGACAGTCCGGCATTTTGAACTATCGTACTTCACCCGAGTTTAACTGATAATTTCCAATAGTAGTAAATTAAAAAAAATATTGACCTATTACTTACCCGATCCGTACAATCAAATGATCTCGATAAAACGTGACACGTCACGCAAATATCAGGCGGGCTAAATCTAACGGCACGAGAAAATTGCACTTAGATATTAAAACTGTCAAACGTTGGTATATAAATGATGCGCTTTGCAGTTCTGGGCTCGAAAAGTCGCTGGGTGAGACCGCGTGGGAATCATAGGCGCTGGCGGCGGGCCATTCGTTCCTTCTGGGAGGTGAGTTCGCTTATCGAAGGGACGACCGAGTCCTTGGTTCGCGGACGCCGCCCCTAGAGCAAAGGCTAACGCCTCACACTGCAATCGAAGGCGTCGCCTCATTCAAGGAGCAAATTCCTAGATTCCACAAGCTGGACCAAGAAGGGAGATCACAATGCGTCCCGTCAAAGCGCAGCATGATCCCAATTGAAGTGTATTTTGCGGACTTGGCATTCGTGCCGTGGCCACGGGGTGAGTGAGTGGGTGGAGGGGGGGTGCGGGAGTCGGAGGGCGCGTAATCTCAGCTCACCCATCGCGAGCAACAATGGACCCTTGTCACATTCATTAAATTGCCTCTGCAAAGATGTTTCTCTGGACACCCCTGACTTCCACGAAGACACGCTCAACTCAAACAAGCACAGAACCACGCGGCGGCGATGGCACCGAGAGAGCAGTCTTCGTGGGCTTACCAACGGGACACCAAACAATAGCATTCGAGTAATGGGCGAGCTAAGTACGTGATGTTTATTTTACTTTCCTATTCATTTGGCTTCGCCCATCATCGATGATATTTCTCCTATTCCCTCGGACTCGACGCGTGTTTTTTCCGCGTGGCTTATGCCGTGACGCCGCACCGCGAGTTAGCATCTGCCGACGAAAAAATGAAGAAAGAAAAATCTATTGGAAAGACGTGAAAACCTTACGCCCATGATAATACCAACCGATAGAAACCCAAAGTATTGAAGAAAAAATTGAAAGAGAAAAAGAAGACACCGAGAGGCTAATTTAGGAACTTGTTGCTTTCAATGTGAAGTAGGCCAAGTAAAAGCCAAGGCAAATGTAATAAGTAAGCCTGCATTGACGATGGTAGATTGACGGACGATCAATGCTATCACTGCAACTTCGTCAACGATGCCACCTCTGTAGAATGACGTCAAAAGAAGTCAGCAACATCGATAATATTCTGAATATACCGATCGACACAGAAAGTTTGCAGTTTGGGCAATCGTCGTGGATTCGAAGTTGCGAATGCAGCATGTGTCGTACAAATGACCAGTAAAAAGATGGAGTGTCACGGGAAATATGTGGGCAAGGTAACAAAAGATTGGGATTTACTAGAAGAGTACTGGGTAAATATGATGGAAAGGCTAAAGAGAAATGTTATATGTCGCTGGTGAGGCCTCGTGAGAGAGAATACTATATGCTGCTAGTATGAATGAGGCCCTCAAAAAGTTGGATTGATTGCTGAATTGGATCGCGTGCAGCGTAGAGGAGCCAGATTTGTAAAACGTTGTTATGATAAACTTGGTAGTGTATCCAAAATATTTGAGCAGCTGGGCTGGGAATCACTTAATGGAGCGAAGGTTAAATTACTACAGATTAAATCTCTTCTCGCATAAATTGCAAGGGCGTCCCTTAAGCAGTGGTGTTGAAAATTTATTATACCTCCCATCGTATTACGGTAGGAGTTCATGTCAGTAAAATTAGAGAGGTCGAGTGAAGAACAAATAGATTTAAGATGTAGTTTCCCCAAGAACGATAAGGGATCGGAATAACATTGTCCGATCGCGTCAGGGGATCAATTATCTTAGTTTAAAAGTATTTTAGCATGTATTCATTCACCCCATGCTACGCACCCTAGCCGTGGCTTGCAGGGTACTATGTAATGCCTTGTAAAAGTTTGAGAAAAGGATACGGCGTAATCCATTGAGTTACTTAAGTTTTACTGCAAATTATAATTTTGCTATTCGCTCTTTAAATAAAATCAGGACTAATATTTGCAATGATTTGTAAAAATATTTAAAATTTAGCAATATTTGCTAAAATATTAATTTTTTCATTTTCGGTTAACATTAGTTCTAAGAAATGTCAAAATGACATTACTTCAAAGCATGGAAAAAATCAGATAAGTTCGAGCATAATACGCCTGAACTGGTTCCAAAGATTTCAGCGATGACCTCAGACGATCGACGGCTGACTTGAGACGCCAGAAACACCGCACTCGACGCAGGACACCCTACGGGACAATTGCCATTTTTCTCGCTCACGTCGAAGCAGCAATGAGGCCGATGGTGTTACGTTGGGACCACCAAATTAAGATTTTACAAAGGGGAAAGTACTGTGGATAAGTAGTACATTATCGGACGCACAATCCGCGATCACACCTCCGACGAGCAAATAACTATATGAGCAGACACAACCAATCTTTGGCCAAATGAGAGTAAACTGAACCCAATTTACGACTCGAGATCCATGATGTAATCTTAATATTCCCTTTCTCTGATCTGCCCCCTCCCCCCCTTACCCTCTCCCGCACACGCCCTGGAAGTGGACGGGTAGTATAAGAGGGGGGGGGTGAAACAAGGCACCGGCGGAGGACGTGCCAGGGGCGATTCCCGTTCCCCACAACTTCAAGAGACCGCTACTTTCCCCATCTTCGAGACGCGAATTAATCCTTTAAACACCTCCCCCTTCCCTTACTACGTCCGTGGGGTGCCTCGAAGGGGGAGAGAGAGTTACGACCGCGCGAACATCCCCACCCCACCCCTCCACCCTCCCCCTAAGGGGGAGGGTCCGCGTACGGACTCTAGTACCGATTACGCGATGCCGTGCGACTACTCATCGCCTCGGTCCAAAGGACTCATCCGACATCAGCACGAATGTCGGTGGGGCGCACGGGCGGGCGGAGGGAGGTCTTTAGGGCGGATCATGCGAGTACGTTTCGCGGCCGCCGTGCGTGCGGATTTATGCGCCCGTGCGAAATGTTTTCGTGTTTGAACACGGAGAGATATGCAGGGGGCGGCGGGAAAAGGAGCGAGCGAGTCGACAGACAAGTGAAAGGCTGAATAGAATTGATCGGCTATTTTTCATTATGATGCGCACATGATTCCCTCACTTGCAAGTCTAATTGAGATAATATCTTCTGCAAGTGTGGCGAAGTTGTTACGGGGATGTTCCTAGAAAGAGAAAGCTATTGCAGCTGTGAAAATAAAAATTTTAAACGTCGCCAACTGTAAGCACAGACTAAATTCGATGTTGGCCGCGAGATGGAGTAAAATGAAAGCGTGCGCTCGACGAGTTTTTCTAGACAATTATGACAATAGTTTCTCTCTCTGGAAACGAAGGCAAAGGAATCAAATGGAAATGCGAATTAGGTGATAAAGAGAAATGGATTGAAAAATTACGGGAAATAAGAGTATCATTTCATCGAGTGTCATATGTATGGTGAAGAATAAAAAAATGGAGGAATTGAAAGAAGGCCACGAGTCCAATTTGCCGGCTATGAAATGGTGTATACGTACATGTACATTCCTCCGCGCAGGGTTTCCAATGAGAATCTACATGAATCTTCTCTCGGTGCTTTAGTCACCGACTAGTACTATATTTAATTGCAGTGCGCATGAACGCACTTTAAATGGAAAATAGTCGAAGCTAAATCCGTCAATTGCTTTCAATGTTTCCTCTAGTTCGAACATCTCTGCTCTCATTCCGCCGAGTTTGAAAATAAATAAAGACATCGTGTTGGTGGCATTCTTCGCATCAGCATTCGACGGCCAAGTTACGGATATCATTCGCGTGGATATTGAAAAATTCGAGACTTTTCTTTTTAATTCACCACCTATTTCTCCAATATGCAATTTTGTACTGCACAAGGTCTGCTCGAAAAAAGATGAGACTGCGTGAATAAATAGATGATTGATAAAGTACCCTTTAATCATACTTTTTGCCTTCAAAATACAGACCTTGGCTGCCAATTTTACGCTCCCAACGTTTTTTCCACCTTTCAAATGCTGCCTGGAACGCTTCTTCCGGGATTGCCTTTAAATCTGTGGTACATTTTCATTGGATGTCTTCAATAGTTTCAAATCGGCGTCCCTTCAAGGTGAATTTTGACTTAGGAAATAAGAAAAAGTTCGCTGGAGCAAGGCCTATAGAGTAGGGTGGCTGGGGGACATATCACCGGTGTGCTGTTTTTGGCCAAAACCTCGGTAACAATCAACGATATGTGTGCATTGTCGTGATGGAAGCACCGAGACTCTTTGCTTTTCCACACTTGTCGTCTCCCCCGCAATATGGCGCGACTTAACCTTCTCAGAACTTCTGCATATATAATAGTGCTGCCCATTCACTCTTTGCCCTTTGGGCACATATTTCTAATGAATAATACCTTGCCAATCGAAGAAAACGAACAACATCCGAGCTCCTTTGGTTCATTGGGAAGAGTGGCCCCTTCCAATGTGAATACGGGGCTTCTGTATCATAACCATGAACCCAGGTTTCATTACCGGTGAAGATTGTTTTAAGACGTTTCGGCCATTGTTTGGACAATCCAGCAGCTCCTGGTTAGTGTCAAGACGTTCTTGCCTCTCTTCATCCGTTCACACTCGCGGCACGAATTTGGACGTGCGGCGCTGCATACCCCACATTTCTCTCAAAATTGTGAAAGACGATCCAACTTAAATGTCGACTTCATTGGCAATCTCCCTGAGAGTTGAACTACGGTCTGCACGCTCTAAATTATTCTCATTGTTGACGTGAGCGCCGTTCGTCGTTCATTTCTCGGTTCTTCATCGGTCGAGGTTTGTCCAGACTGGAAGCGGTTGCGCCAACGAAAACACTGTTCCCGACTCATAGATTCAATGCCGAACACCTCTTGAATCATTGCACAAGTTTCACTTTTCCCGAGGTTAAAACAAAATTCAATGCACACCCGCCGCTGCTCTTCACACCGTCACTCTCACCGACACGAGAATTTGTACAGCAAGGGTGTCCAAGCTCATGCAAGAATTGCTTTCGTGTGTAGACAAGTCGAGATAGGGCTACGAGCAGAGCCGTGTTTTACTTCTCACAGACGCCGCTAGAGGGCCACAACTCATTGATTGTGATCCGTCTCGCTTGGCGCGTAGAAAAGCCAGTCTCATATTTGTTGTGCATACCATGTAGTTCACGGTTCCCTTGGAAACAGGAGTCATCATCGTCACGAGTTATCATCAATTCGAGGATTAGGCATCATCAGCGGCTCTCCTAAATCTCTTGCTTGTCCTGTCAGACGCTTCATTCACTCATTCGATAGCTCTACACGCCAGCATTTTCATTACCTGCTTCTCGTAGTTTATCCTAGCCTAGTCTTCCTATATTATTCTTCCCTTCCATCTTTCCTCTTTTGATCGTCTTAAATAAGCTACGCATAGTGCCTCAGGATATTCCCAATCCGTGTCCATCTCCTTCTTCCAAGTGTCCTCCACGCGTTTCTCACTTCATCCACCCCTCGAAGTACTTATTCCCTTGCTACTCCGCGTGCCCACTTAATTTTCAACGTTCCTCTACACGTCAACAATCTCCTACCTTTTTCCTCGAGTGTCACCGTCATCAACGCCTCTCATCCGCAGTAAAGTTTTCTCGATGCATAAGTTATACATCAAATGACTTCCTCATGCTCCTGCCCAGACCACCTGCAAATAGTAGTCGCCTCTTCCGACCGAAAGCCTTATCCCCCCTGCAAATAGAACTGCACGCAGAAAAGATATTTAACGGCAGTAATGTTTTGAAGGGACATAAATTCTAATATCATACCTAAAGTAGAGCTGCCGGAGTTCTAAACATAATTCCGCACCCGAGAGCCCAGGCATCGGATGTGATTCAATATCGTAATTATCTCAATTCAAAGATTGGCAGCCAGGAGGGAGAGAAGAGCTCATGCTACCGACTCTCGTACAAAGCCTGCGCCGACGACGTGTCTTTGTATTCCGTGGCCCTCCATCGCTCATCGCAGTCGAATTCATCCGGGCTCTCTCTCTCTCTCTGGTTCTTCGAAAACCCTCTCCTCCAATGGGCTCAGGGGGCCTCCATAAATGTTGCCTAGGGAGATGGTGGAGACAATGGTGCCCGGCGCCATAACTCCTTCCCGAGACGCCACGCTCGCCCCAGTGCTCCCGCTGAACCATTCGCTCATCATCGCCCCGACACTTATTCACACCTCCTCTTTATTATTTGCCGCGCACAAACGTAAACTCCGTCTACGAGTGTTGCTCCCGAGGGCCGTTTGCCGGCAGGGAAGGGGGTCCCCCATCCGTGGTGTTTGATTAATGGACACGAGTCAGCCGACGGCGTAATTGCTCCCCTCCCGATTGCTCCTTTGAAGAGAAGGGAAGGCAGGGGGGGGCGCGGATTTAGTCGTCGGGCAATAAGAAGGGGCGACGCCATCCGTCTTCTTCGTCTTTGCCTCCTCCCCCCCCCACCCGAAACCCCGGCCTACTTTATGGGGACCATACCTCGCCCCACCGAGCGGCGGCGCAGGCGCCGAGAGGGCCGACTCCGCGGATGTCTCTCGGGGAGATTTATGCGGTGGGGGCGCCGCCATAACACGGCCCCAGGGCGCTCCAACGCCCCCGGCCCCCATCGCCTGTCCGTTGAATGGAAAAATAAGATTTTGCGAAGAGGCCACCCCCCCCCCCCCGCAGCCAAACGCGACGAATGGTGTATATACATATATGTATATATATATATATATATATATATATATATACATAAATATATTATGCTCTAGTTTTTGCCCTCATATTTTAATGCTTAGCTTAGCCTTTTTCTTTTTAGAAAATCGCATTACCTTTGTTTTATTAATATTGATTCTCATCCCATACCTGTCGCACTGAATTTCCAAATCACTCAGCAATGCTTGCAGCCCCTTGGCTGACTGACAAACTAAAGCTTGATCATCAGCAAACATAACTGATTTTACGAATTCCCCGCCCACTTTCATTCTTCATACCTCAAATTCTTCCCATGCCTCTTTAATCATTTCCTCTGCATACAGGTTGAACAGCAACGGTGATAATGGGCAACCCTGCCTTAAACCTCTTCCTAACCCTGCCCATGCGGAACCCCCGTTTCCCACCCGCACCTGAGCAGTCTGAGACATGTACAGGTTGCGGATTAGCCTCCTTTCCCTCCAATCTATTCCTATTTTCTGCAGAATACTCATTCGGTTTTCCCAATTCACTTTATCAAACGCTTCTTCGAAATCTACGAAACAGGCAAATACCTCATGGTTGTATTCCATATTTCTCTCGATTAATAGTCTCATTACTGCGATGGCATCATGCGTACCTCTCCCCTTCCTAAACCCAAACTGATCATCCCCTACATAATGATTTGCCCTACTCTCTATCCTTTTGTTTATGATCCTGAGAACAACTTTAGCTGCGTGGGATATCAAACTTATCGTCCTGTAGTCCTCACGTGATGTAGCCTTTATCTTTTTCGGAAAGGGAACTAAAACGGATCTCACAGTCTTCCGGCCAGATTCCTTCCTCATAGATACTCCGAATCAGCCCATACAGCCTCTTCCGCCCACATTTTCCCAAACATTTCAAAAGTTCTGCGGGAATGTTATCCACCCCCACGGCCTTGTTTAGTTTCATCTCCCTTACTGCCCTTTTTATATCATTGTCTAGTAAGCCTGGACCTAAGCTATCTTTCTCTACGTCATATTCTTTTTCAACGTCTACCTTTGTTGGTCGAAGTTCTTTGCTATACAGTTCTTCTCTATACTCCTTCCATCTCTCTTGGATGTTTACTAGTACTCCATCCTTTTCAATCCATTTAATGCTGCTACATTCCATTTTCTAACTCGCCGCCCCTGCCTTTTATTTTTGAAACGGATGCTACATTTCATAACAACTAAATTTTATTCAGAGTCCGCATCCACTCCCGGGAAGCTGTGCGACTTTATCACACTGTTCCTAAACCTTTGTCTAACCAGGATATAATCTAGCTGATATCTTTCTGAGTCACCTGGCATTTTCATGTATACCTGCGTCTTTTGTGGTGTCTAAACCAAGTGTTGGTGATTACTAACCCCTGTCGCCTGCGGAACTCAACTGCTTTCTTCCCGCGGCCATTCCTAGTGCCTAAACCGTAGTTCCCCACCTCATCACCATCTCTTCCTTCGCCTACAGTCACATTCAATTCCCGCATCACTATGAAATTTTCCCTGCGAGAACACACGCGATTATGTCCTCTAACTGATCGGATATCCTATCGACCTCTTCTTCCTTATGGTTGCTGGGTGGCATGTATACCTGAAGAATAACCAAGTTCGTCGGTTCTGCTTTTATCTTTATTAGTAATAATCTATCCGTTACCTGCTCTATGTTGACTACGATTCTTCCTACCTCTTCATTTAATACTACGGCAACCCCTCGTTGGTCTCGTCCCCGCCGCTGTATATTATTTTATAATTATCACTCCAGTAATCCCCGCTATCTTTCCATCTCACCTCACATAGACCTGAAATATCTTTATTTCTCATTTCCATCTCTCGCTTAATATTCTCCAATTTCCCTGTCCTCATCATTGTCCTAACATTCCACGTTCCTATTCTAACTAACTTGGCCCTCTCCTCCTCCGTCTTCCGTCCTGCTGCTGCCGGTTTTCTCTTGCAAGGGTTTCGTAGGATGACGACCGCGGAAGCCTTGCATCCCCCGCTGCCAGGCACGACACACGGCCGATTGGGCAGAGTCCCATAGTTTCCAGGACTCAAAATCTCTATATTGTCCATCATTTTATATCTTGGGAATGATAATTGAGGTGGTTTCCCGTTGCCTTCCTCAATAGTGTTTTTAACGTGACACCATCCCTTACTGGCCGCCCCACTGGGGTCAGACGCCATTGCAGCCGCCTCACTGAGGAACAGACGCTGCGTGGACTACCTTTCGTCTGGCACCTAACCTTCGACCTATCTGGCATGGGTGACTCTACCAGGAGCAATTATTATTATTCCTGGGAAACCATAACCGGCACAGGGAAAGGAACTGGCCCCCCTACCCTGATGTGTGAATTTTCACACGCCGTATAGGGCTTAGTACTGGGTGATCTCTACCATCACCTACTAAACCGACCTTCGGGTTGATTACTGTGTTTATGATTTATGTGTATATTATAAATATATAAATATATATATATATATATATATATATATATATATATATATATATATATATATATATATATATATATATATATATATATATATATATAATGGTTTGTTTTCCTAGGAGTCACAAAATATTTGTTTAGAAGCTCTGGCCATCCAAAAACCTACCTTAACCGGTAGATTACCTAATAATAATAATAAAAATATATATATACATATATATATATATATGTTATATATATATGGGTATATATATATATATATATATATATATATATATATATATATATATATATATATATATATATATATATATTTATATATATATATATATGTATGGTAAAAATGGGGACCAAGAAAAGTGTACATAGCGTGAAGGAATTCTCGAGAGAATGATAAGTAAGTAGGGAGTAATACATAGTTTAGGCAGGTTTGACGGAAGGAAGGAAGTAAAAAGCACCCCGAGTTCAAAAATAATCAATTGTGACGTCTGATACAGGGTCTCCTGTGCCGCGATGTGCGGAGATAGCAAGTGTCCTTTCGGTAACACTGTGCTCCCGCCGTGATCCTAGTATGCCAGATGTTATACTACCTTCGACGAAGGTTCAATAATAAAGCACATTCAAAAGCGGACGATGCCTGAAACGTCAAAACTACCAATAATACTACAGCATTACATTGTGTGAGTACTAGGTAAAATATCGTTACATTGTATATAAATGTTAAAAGGTTCATGATGACAATAATTATCCCGTGATAGTGATTTTGAAGTTTCATGGGTGAGCGTGACGCAGCCTACGGATCCATGGCGACGCGCCGTCCCCGGTGTGCAAATTCAGTCCTTGGGTGCGATGTGTTTCGAGGGCCTCCGCTTAAAAACGCACCAATCATCGAGAATGGTCGCCAAGGGGCGGGAGCGGGAGGGGGAGAGGGAGGGAGAGAGAAAGAGAGCTTCAGTCTCGTAAATTTCCGAGGAGGATAATAACCGCGGCGGCAGGTAACAAATGTTCGCAGTTAACTTGGGCCAGTCGAATCAATTAGTCGGGCAACCACGCGGGAGGCAGATATGAGTTTTTGAAACGAGAGGGAGGGAAGAGGAGGGCGGTGCCACTCCACTTCCACAGGGCTCTCTCGCTGTAACTCCCACCCACCTACCCCCACTTCCTCCCACTCCCACTTACCCCCTCCTCCCACCCACCCCCTCATCCCACTCCCACCCACTTGCCCCCTCCTCCTACTCCCACAACCCCTACCCGCGACGCGGGGGAGGAGATAAATAATCGCGACCAGCAGCCCCTCTCCTCGCAAACGAGGGTCTGCAATTTGACTTGCCAGCACGCATTTCACACGCTCGCTGGGCCATTAGAGTAGCCCCCTTCTTTGAACAAGTATTTTTCACTTTTGGGTTTCTTATTTCCGACCCCTTTCAGAGAAAACTTAGTGCTGGTTTACTGCCCTGAGTTCCCTAATTCCTTTCACCGTTTCTGTGGTCGAAACTTTCGGGTGTGTTCGTTGCTAACAAATCAAAGATATTATCACCCCTAGTCGGTGAAGTGACGAGTGGATACGTGGAGTTCAACGTGTAGGAATGTAATAAGCGGCTCTGTGAGTATATTCGTCCTTACTCCCGTTTTAAAACTAAATGTGCTCCAATCACTAGATTCGACACTGAAATCTCCACCGATTATTATTTAGAACTTTGATTAGTAAATACCATGCAAATTCATAATAGCATACGAGTTCCTACTAGCTTAAAAGTAAAACATTTCGCATGGAATCATTTCAGTCGCCATCGTCGTCCTGAGGTCGCATTCGGCCGAATGTGAGCGAGGTGATCCCAGTTGAACTCTCCCCCTTCAATAGGCCCTCCTCACGTCGACACTACGCACGCGAAATCACACGCACTTCACCGGGATCCGGACTCGAACACTGCCCCGATTTGGACGACTTCGGTTCCTGCGAATTGCCGTGCATACGATGTCGAGGAGGCGATGGAGGGCGGGAGCACTGCGGGCGTGTTAAACCAGCGTCGACACTGAGTTTCAACACAAAATCGTGACATTTGCCTTTGAAATACTATTAAAAAATTCTCACGCCTACGACGCAAGGGCAATGGAATCGTACTCACCCGCCCGTGCGCAGACATAAAGTTCACATCCCAGAAACCATTCGCCATGCCCGTGATACGACACTGGGAATACAGTGCTGATTAAGTGGACTCTTCACGATGACGTCCGAACGATCAAGCAACTATCGTGAACTCTCAAATCTGCGGGAAAGCTAAAAAAGAATGTTCCATTACAATATGAGCAGGAATGCATTAAAAATTATATTTTGAATAAATCAAATTAAAAACCAAAATCGTTAATTAACTACTCCGTGAAAACTGGTATTTGGCAGATAACTATGGCGAAGTACGCCAAATCCCTCTTCGTTGCGCTTCAAAGCTTTCATGATTTTGGAGTATGAAGTCTAGCGGTTCAGGTTTTTGGGGGACGCTTCCACTGCCCACCAAACACCCTAACACTCTACGTACACTACAATTATTCTTGATCTCTTTCACCAATAATTTGGTAGACCTCTTTTATTCTAATATTTGCCAAAAAGTAGAAAAAATGGTTACGATAATGAACCATGGTAATTGAAGCAGATGGTTAACTTGCACGTTGCCATGGATTTAATCGATCCGCCAAAATCTACTGCAACAATTTGCGCAACCGCTGCGATACCGCCGTGAGATGATTACGAGACTGAAATCATGCGTGCCCCGCGCCATCGTGAGCAAAATCAGCTGGTGAAATGGTGCATGCCTGCCGCAGCGCCACGCAGCGGATGACCGGCGACATTGGGCGCAGCTCACCAGCGAAAGAGCACCAGCTCAACTACATCCGAGCGCCAGGTTTCGACTGTGGGGAAAGGTTTCATCAGATTACACTTTTGAGGAGGATTTTCGAGGGCTATCTGATTGTGCGGAATGTGGATCTGATTGGCATAATTTATTCAATGCGAATATATATTAATATTAGCATAAATGTTAATCACTTGGTCATCAATCGCACACACACCGCACTCTCCAATCCCGACGAGCGCACGCCTTAAAGCCAGCTGCCCTACTACACCCGTGCTTCTCTTTTTACAAATTTTATTTATTTTAATTTATTTATTTGACTACACTGAAAGCCACCGCAAGGGTGTATGGCAGGGGGTGAAAACACACCAGCCTTTTTTTGACCCGAATATTTTCACCTTTACCACGATCGAACAATGTTATTCTGATCACTTATCGCTCGTGGAAAAATGGCATCGTAAATCTATATGTTTTGCACTTGATCTATCTAATTTTACTAGCATGATCCCTCATACCGTAGTACGAAAAGGAATAATACATTTTCAACATCACTGCTAAAGATACGTCCTTCCAATTAATGCGAGAAGAGATTCAATCTGTGATTTAACCTTCGCTCCGTGAGTGATTCCCATACTAGCTCTTCTCATATTTTGGATGCGCCATTAAGTTAGTCATAACAACGTTTTACAAATCCAGCTCCTCCATGCTGCACGCGATCCAATTCGACAATCGATCCGACTTCGTGAGGATCCCACATACTTGCAACATATCTCTGTCAAATATTCCGCCAATGTTTTCCTTTTGTATTCGCTTAACGCTTTCCGATATTCTGTCATAGCATTCACCCTAAATATCTTGTAGTCATAAGCGATCTCTTGCCCTTTGTCACTATAATTATATTCTTCATCTTAGCATTTGACGGCGTAATGCCTTTCTAACATCAGCGTTGTACAATCTAGGTTTCACGTTATCCTTAATAAATTTACTGGGAATGAATTTGTTGGCTGTTGACCGCGTGATCTGAAGGAAGTGATTCCAGGCATGTTTTGGTGATTACTATCCTTCTCAAAACTAGCAAATTGACCCTGTAGCTCGCACTTTAGGTCATTGTAGTCCCCTTCTTTAAACAAGTAAATTTTCCTGTTAGACTTCTAATTTCGGACCCCATGTCGCGAAAACTAAGCATTTACTGCCCTGTGGTCACTAATTCCTGTTATGGCTATGTTTTTTATACTTATGATAGTTATGTTTTACGGTTAATGTTAACTGCTCGACTGGCGCGCTCAATCCTGAAGAACAGGTGGCCAAAAAGTCGTAAACATGGGGAACCTTTTCATACTTGTTATTTAAACTGTTCCAAATGAACACATTTCATCGTTCTACAAAAGATATTCCCATGAGTTGGTAGCAGTAAGTAGTTCAAGGCCTGGTGCGCCGACGATCGAAGTCATTGGCACCCACAATTGCCGCATTCGCTTTCCCAAGCATCTGAAGAAAAAGGAATGGAGAGCGAGCGAGAGGTTACCGAGGTGCGCACTGCTCCGAGGGCAATTCAGATTGAATCGGGAGACTGACTCCTCCTTTCCGCTACCCCCTGTTGACCCGACGACACAACTCGCTGGCCTCCTTATTTACAAGTGGAGGGTCGTCGCCGCGATGCGCCGAAGGGAGCGTGCCCGCCGGTCGGCACATGCCGCCGTGGCACCCCGGATAATCCCCAAGGCGGCGACCCCGGGTGAGGAATGAGGGAGGGCTGCGCCCCCTCCCCTCCATCACTGGCCGGAGGCCCTGCCTCGCCCCCACCACACTCGAAAGATGCCCAAGATTAAGTGCCGGTCCCAGTCGAGGGGACAGCGGCTTTTGAGGTGGGCGGGAGGGAGGGGGTAGATGCCGCGCGATAGCAAACAGCCGCCCCTCGGGACGGAGGTTGGGGCCATCCTCCGCTCGCTTCGCATTCCTCCCCTGCCCCCCAATCTTCAGGGGCGGTGAGTGGTGGTCGGTAATGATTAAAACAATTACGTATTCAATCGAAAGTTGCCCACGGAGGAGCGGGCGAGTGCGCGTTGAGGGGGTGCGGGGGGTGAGCGCCCCCCCCCTTTTCACTGCTCCCTCCGAATACATTGATACATCCACAGTCACGCGGCCCAAATCGCCCCCGACATCTAAATCCCTCGATTCGATCTCCCCCATCCATCCCCTCTTTGCCTCTTCCCGCATTCCCACGACGACCTCCCCCATTCCAAACATTTATTTGTCCATCTTATTTCCTCAAATGCCCACGGAACGGAACCCTCGAATATCTTCTCGCCCTCCTTAAAACACTCGTCTTGAAACCGTAAAATATAAAACATATGTATTCAGAGCACGAGGCGAAAGTGAATGCTCTTACTTTCCGCCAGCACGTCCGCGTGTTTGGCCGTGGGCCGAGGAGAGGATTCGAATCGGAAAAATAATGTATCAACAGCAACAAATGCGAGCACGCTTACTACATAGGAGGATACTTAACATACCTTTCCATTCGGACCATTTTCTAGTTGCAATTGCCAAGAAAACACACGAAGATTTCATTGAGAAAGGAAGCTTTCTCTCTTCTAATGTTTCTTCTCCGCTGCGCTATCATTGCATATTATTTTGCCCTGGTCACATCCATGAATATTTTTTATTCATGCTCTACTGAAATGCTTGGATTTACTGGAAGAGTACTGGGTAAGTGTGATGTTAAGGTCAAAGAGAGATGTTATCTTTCGCTGGTCAGACCTAATTTAGAATA
The DNA here is from genome assembly GCF_022747635.1 of Hetaerina americana. Lineage (NCBI taxonomy): Eukaryota > Metazoa > Arthropoda > Insecta > Odonata > Calopterygidae > Hetaerina > Hetaerina americana. Next base: position 5,482,554 of record NW_027286786.1, on the reverse strand, counting down.
TGCTGCGGGTATGAATGGGATTCTTGGGAAGTTGGATTGATTACCGAATTGGATTGCGTGCAGCGGAGAGGAGTTACAAAAAGTTGTTTTTTTATTTTTTTTATTTTGAAACGCCGTCCTGATGAACTTGGTAGCGTATGCGAAATAAAAGAGCGGCTAGTTTGGGAATCACTCAATGGAGCGAATGGTAAATTACAGATTTAATCTCCTCTCGAGTATATTGGAAGGACATCTATTCAGCAGCAATGTTGAAAATGTATTATGTCTCCCATCGTACTACGGTAGGAGAGATCATATAAATAAAATTGGAGAGATTAAATGTAAAATAGATATATTTAAATTTCATATTTCCTACGGACGATAAGGGATCAGAATAAGATTTTACGGCCGCGGTAGGGTTATATTCTGGGGTCAAAATTAGTTTGGTGTGTATGCACCCCCTGCCACACATCGTAGCTGCGGCTTGCAGGCTTATATTAAATCTAAATATCAATGCTGCTTCTATTGCGAGAAATAAAAAGTACGTTCGCAAACAGAAACGTTCGACGCCCTACTGTAAATTGCAAATATTCAATGAGGGAGAGAGAGAGAAAGGAGAGATGGGGGGAAGGAGAAAAGAAGGAGAGAGAAAGAGGGAGAAGGAGAGAGCGACAAGCGAAACGAGTAATGAGTCTCAGCGTAGAATGCACCGTTGAATGGAAATCAACAGACGCTCACTCCGTGGCACCAAGGTTCTCTCTGGAGAGAGAGAGAGGCTTGGTGCCTCGGTGTCATGGAGAATCCTACCACGGAAGGGATAGCTTCAGCGCAGAATTGGACGGTAGGAAAGTGAAAGGCAGGAAAGAAAAACATGAATTTCCCTCAAATGAATGCATGCGGATTGCTTCAAAAATAAGGAGCGCGTGTTGCGCTTTAAACTGTGCCGGTGTGATCCGAAATGGCATTAGGAATATAAAATAAATGCTCTCCTGCTGAAATAAAATGTAAGATACTCTTTCAAAGATATACATTAAGGCTACACCACTTGATTCATAACAACATTGCATTAATGATTCCAATGACATTAATCACTCGTGAGCGCTGCATAGTTTAATAATGAAACCTACATATTAGTTAACAACCCCATGAGTTACGAGAGGGTAAATTTATTGCTTTTAAAAGCAATCCTTTTCGTGAAGTATAAATGCAACGGAAAATTGAGACATGAGTTCGGAGTGCTTCACATTGGTTCTTGATTTGATAAGGCACTCTATTGATGACAAGAAAAACTGGAATATTCATGTCTAATCATCGTATAAACCGACATACTAATGGAAATGCATCGATGATTTGATTCAGAGGCGCATCCCCTAAGGGGGGGGGGCCCTCTTAAACTTTACGTCACACCTCCACCCTCATCCCCCCCCAGCCCCCTCCGACGACTCCCAAACTAAGGCCATTCCAAATCTTCATCGCTGTCAAATACTCTGAAACAAAGCGAACTGAGGTGAACCGACCATTCGTTCAACATTTACACCCTCGGTCTTGCCGAGTAATCTCATACGCCAGGCGCACTCGCAGTGCAGAGACGATGCACTATCTGTGTTTCAGAGAAACCTGCGCGCTTTGAACATAAATTCTAATCAAAAATGAAAATTCCGCCTTCCGATAGCATCTCCGCTCCGAGGACAGCCTCCACCACTTCCCTCGCCGCGAGGGTTGGAGGCATGCGATGCCCAATATAAAACAGATGTCAAAGAGACATGCTTCCATCGGCCCAGATGACTCGGGGAAACACAAAAAAAGACGGTAAAAAGTACAGGGTAGGAGAGTCGTCCCTTTCGCGTCGTCCATTCCACCCGCGTCATCATCCGTCGAGGTAATTACAATAAGGGGAGCACACCCCCTCCCCCCTCTTGAACGACACGGACGGAAAAAACGCCCCTCCCCCTTCCCCGAAAGGGCGGGCGGGGGTGGGGGAGGGTCGTGAATGATGGTCAGCGTCGCACGGGCGGGGGTGGGGGAGGCGGCAGATGGAGGGAGGAGATAAGGCAAGGGCGGGGGAAGGGTCTCCGAGTCCTTGCTTGCTCACCGTGGCGCCCTTGATATGCCGTGGGAAGAGGACCTCCCCTCGGACGACGGGGAACCGCGGAGGGCCGCAAGACGGCACCGGGAGAGGTCGCCCGCCACTGCAGGCCCCGGGCATGCAGACCCCCAACCACGCGGATGCCATTGTCGCATCGGTTTCGGCCGCAAATTGTGCTTGGCTTGTATTCTTCCGGCAGATTGCTTCCTACAAGTAAATATTACGAAACGAAATTCCTATAACGAGAAAATTGGCGCTCACCAAAATTATGACGTTGTAATATAACATTTTTATTGACGCGAAATATAAAACGATTATTTTTTATTTGGCTTGAAATACGAGGGCACTAAAACACTGACTACTCTCATATCATTAAGCTTCTTGTTACCAAAAATTGGCAGAGAAGGATATTTAATTGCTCACGGTGATATTCGGTAAAGAAATGAAACTTGCGAACTCATTAAGAAAACATATGGTCTTCTTGGAAGCCTCATGCGACCGCAAAAATCGCGACCGTCGATCGAAAGATGAAACGAAACGAAGTCAAGGGATTCATAGGGACAAATAATCGAGGGCGGAGAGGTCATGAGGGCTCCATCTTTGGCCCATCGAGGGTATGCCGAGAAAGGACGCCGTCGGCAGGCTGTGGGCCCGAGTGCCCCACGCGCCTGCGCAAAGGGACTTTTTGTGGTCTTCAAGGTGCGCTCTGCTCTTGGCCTTGAGGACTGTGATTTGATCTTTCGATTCGGGGTGATTAAGGATCACCTTAGCTATGACTGGCTGGTATTATTTCATCTCTATATATAATCTTTAGGCGAGCAAGGGCGATCCTTTCGCCCACATCTACCCCTGCAAGCCCCCACGAGGGTGACGGGGAAGGAGGCCCGCCATAAAAGCAATTCTCGCAAAGCGTTCGGGAAGTTGCAACTCACGTAGCTCTTTTTCCCCATTTGTTGTCCAGAACATGTATTTTTGCAATGAGGAAATGATTCCGAATCATGATTGCCACTTGCTTCTAACTTCAAAATTCCCACTCTTTTCCAGATTTGCCTGGCGAAAGATCATCTATTTCATACGCTACGGTTAAATCTAAATAGAACCATCATGAAACAACCAATTGCAAGTATTTGTAGCCATAAATAATCACTACATACATGTGACGTCATTTTTCTGCATACAGGGTTCGTCCGGAAAATAAGTGTACTGAGCTCAGGAAAAAAAATTTATTACACTTTTACATATCTTAAGCTAATATTCCTCAAAATAGGACCCTTGTGAGTCGATGCACTTGTTCCAGCGGCGTTCCCATTCCTGGAACGCTCCCGCGAAGGCATCATCGGGAACCTCTCGAAGACTCGTCGTCGACCTCTTCTCTGCCCCCCACGAACATCTTGTGCCACCGAAAGATCATGTTTCTGGACATGGCTGACTCCCCGTAAGCCTGGTTAATCATCGACGATTTCCCAAGCTTTACCGCAAATTTGATGGAATAACGCTGCTCCAAAAACTTCGGCATCGCGTTCCGTGACGTGGGTCGAGCGTGGAGGTTCGCGTTAACAGAGCTCCTCACTACACCACAGCTCAGAGCCGACTGCCTTTTTCAGCGTCGCTTGCCAACATACCCCCCTCCAATCGCAGCCCGTCAGAGCGGTGCTGGGCGCGCCTGGAGCGGCGGGAAAAAATCAGTAGTCAGTACACTTATTTTCCGGACGAACCCTGTATTGTGTGAAAACAAGGAGGTTAATTTGACTGAGTAAAACAATATTGGTTATTATACATTTGTTCAAGTACCAGATTCAGGGAAATATTAAAGTACGTTTTTTTCAAAAATGAAACGGCAAACAATAATTGTTATTATTAATGTTGCATTAGATGCATTAACAACTTTGGCACTTTTACACTGTGATCATTCTGTTCGCCGAAATAATTGAACAAAAATAAACTCCATTCCAGAGGTAAGCGGACCAAGTAAAACTCTAAGCAGTCAGCGCACCTCCGACACTATACCTGTCCGTCTTCAAGGTCTGGGCAAAAAGAGTTCATCCGCAGCATCCCAATGGAAAACTCAGCCTCATTCATGCCTCAGCCATTCATACCTCGGCCACACAGCCACATAGCTCATTCCTTGTGTGAAACATTTTGAACCAGGCTGATCAATAATCGCATTCCTCCGGTCTGATTCCTGATGCACTCGCACACAAACAAATGAACACTTCGCGATAAGTGTCCGTGGAAGGCCCGGGGACTGGACTCATGGCCTGGCCAAATCCACGAACCAAATCGGAGTTCAGCCACGTAGGAAGAGAGAGAGAGCATAGCATGATGATGGCAGGAAAACAGCAGGCAATGACCAAACTTTATCATTCATTTCGACGTATTTCGTGAGATGAACTGGAAAATCTGGCAAAATATTATCGATTGAGCATTGATTTATAAATCGCTAGACAGCTTTGGCGCCTATGTTAGGCGGAAGAGGCTAAAAGCGAAGAGGAACCAAAACAACTTTTCAAGCAATTTTATAACTAACTTTAACTATTGAGAGCTCCCCTAACATTTGTAAATGTGCCCGGTAGGTGGCGGCCCTGTTCCTATCGATCGGCTGTAAATTCTCCCTCTTACCGCCGAAATCCTCCCCTCTCCCTCGAGTGAGCCATTACTAGTGACGCGACGGCTTCATTCATCTACATCTACTTAATACCCCGCAAGCCGCCGCAGGGGCGTGTGGCGGGGGGTGTTAGGACACCACCCGTAATTTAGAAAAGAAAAAAAACCGCATTCAAAAACCAAAAATTCATACATCCACAAAAAAACATGCCATACATTCATGCATGAACACTTACACCCCACACACATGCAAACACACAAACTACCAACTAATATACACATGCACCTGAAAGTATAACTAACATCTTTTCAATGTTTAATTTTATTCCGACTTGTAAATTCAATGTTTTTAATATTTCCAAACTGACCTCGGTTTCTTACTATTATGATTTCTGATTGTTCGGGGAGAGAATGAGTATTTGTATCTATCTGTCCTGGAATCTATCTCCCTTATTTTATCTTTGTGGTCTGATCTATCTAACTAGTGTGGGGCCCATTATAATTCCTTTAGTGTCATAGTTAAACTCGTTCGTTCTGAGCCTTTCTAAAAGTCTAAGTCTCGCTTGTTCTCTCCGCACTTCAAGTGGTTCCCAGCCTAAATCCCCTAAGAGACCTGTCACACTTGTGTTCTTATCATAACAAGTTTTAATGAATCTAGCGGATTTTCTCTGGACTTTATCTAATTCTTTTTGCCAAAATTTCTCCCAAGGATCCCAAATACTTGCGGCATATTCCAAATGAGGTCTGACTAGAGCAAAATAACACCTCTTTAACTTTTTCATTACATTTCCCCACCACCCGTTTTATGAAGCCAAGTTCCTTTAAAGGGGTTCCGCATATTGTCCTGATATGTGCTCCCCATGAAAGGCGTGGTGTTAGAACAACCCCCAAATATTTAACTTGATTTGCCGTAGTCAATACTGAACCCTCTATTTCTTAGTTTATAACCTGTTCGTCGATTCCTTTGTTCCAAAATTTCAAAACTGCGCATTTATCTATATTAAGTGTTAATCCCCATTTATTGCACCATTCCGAGATATTGTCTAAGTCTCTAGAGAGTAGCTCGCGATCTAGTTGGCTCCTTATTTCCCTGTATACCACCGTGTCGTCAGCAAATAACCTCAGATTGCTACCAATGTGTGTGCTTAAGTCATTAATGTATATTAAGAACAGAAGAGGCCCTATTACACTTTTCTGGAGGACGCCCGAATTTACATCTCTATCCGTTGAGCACAACCCATCTATGACTACTATTTGTTTGCGATTTGACAAGAAGTCTCTAATCCAATTGATAATTTTCTCATTGATTCCGTAGTATTTTTTAAGTTTATATAACAGTTTATTGTGTGGGACTTTGTCGAAGGCTTTTTTGAAATCCAGGAATACTGCATCGACTTGTGTGTTGTTTTCTCCCGATCTAAGTATATCGTGAATGAAGAGACCGAGTTGTGTTTCGCAAGATCTGTTTTTCCTAAATCCGTGCTGGTTGTGGATTAGTATTTTCCTACTATCAAGAAATCTCATAATGTTAGTGGCAATAATGTGTTCCAATATTTTACAAGAGATTGATGTTAAAGAAATTGGTCGGTAATTGGTTGGTTTATCCCTATCGCCGCCTTTATAGATGGGAGTTATATGGGCTAGCTTCCAGTCGCGAGGCACTGAGCCTTCTTCTATCGATTTTAGAAAAACATTATGTAAAAGCGGGGCAATGTCTTCAGCTAATTCCTTTAATATTCTAGCAGGTATTTCTTCCCGACCAGGTGCCTTGTGTGCTTTGATACTACGGAGCAGATGTACTATTCCCTGCTTGGTTAGTGTAAGATCGCTCATGTGTTCCCCGGGTGGGTGTCGAGGATCGTTTGGTGCGTTTGTGTTTTTATTGTAGACGCTCTGGAAAAAATGGTTTAAAATATTTGCCTTTTTCACGCTATCTGTAATGATTTATCCATTTTCCGTCTTCAAAGAATGAACAGTTGGACGTTTACCCTGTATTTCCCTAACGTAGGACCAGAATGACTTTGGATTTTCCTCAAGATGTTCGCTTAGCATTTTAGATTTAAAAGAGTGTAGTGCTGTGCGCATAATATTTTTCCTCTTTCTACGACATTCTTTTAGTTGCTCTTTGGATGTATTCATATAAACTATATCGTCACTTTTTAAACTCCTTCTGAAATTTGACTGTAGCTTTCTTTGCCTCCTTAATGCCGATCTGACTTCCCCGTTGTACCATCTAGGTTCCTTACTGTCGCATTTGAGTTTGGACGGGTTGTACGTCTTCATTCCTTCGCGTAAAATATTTAAGAAATATTTCCAAGTGTTCTCTGTATCGGTTGTCAGTGTTTTTGTCGTGTATTCTGGTGATTTTATTTTTAAATATTCTCGTAGTCCGTTAATTGTAACAGTTAATAGTTGTATAGGTATATTTTACGCTCTTCTTTGTTTATTTTGACGAACTTAGTTTTTAGCTCTCCAAGAATAGCCTTATGGTCACTGATTCCGTCTATTAGTTCAATGTTAGTAATGATTTCGGGCATAGAAGTCGCAAAGATATCTAGAATGCTTTGGCCCCGTGTTGGTTATTTAACAATTTGTTCTAAGAATATTTTGTGAATATATGAAGGAGTTCTTGGCATGAATTTCCGTTTTTGGCAGATTTTCCTACGCAGTACGTGTCCCAGTCAATTGACGGTAGATTTGTGTCACCAGCGATTATAATAATACTGTTGCTATCTCTGCTGCTGAGAGTGGATATTTGTTCGTCGAGCTTTTGTAGGACATCTGTGTTAGAATTTGGGGGTCTATAAAATGAACACACGAATAGGCTTCTGCCGTTGTAGTCCTTAATGTTGCACCAAACGCTTTCTATGTCATCTACGTCGCATTCATATCGTTGGCTACTAATATGTGACTTTACTGCAATGAATACTCCCCCACCCAATCTATTTGGTCTGTCCCCTCTGTAAATTGTGAAACCTTTTGGAAAAACCTCATTGTTTGCTATATCTCCCGTGAGCCAACTTTCCATTCCAACTACTATGTCTGCGTTTGTGCTGACAGAAATATGTTCAATATCCGATATATTGTTTCTAATGCTACGGCAGTTTAATGTTATAATTTTAATTTGGTCAATTACTTTTTGTTTTTCGGTTTTATGTACGCTAACAAAACTGTTTGGAGACAATTCGTGGATAACAGAGGCAAAAGAATTAAATTCACTCGCATTGCTATCTTTTATGCATTTCATTCGTGCATTTAATCCTCGCACTTTCATCCTCTCCCAATCCAACAACCGATTGTGATTCGCTCCATTCGTCCATCCAAGAAACGGACAGATTTTCCTCTTCATCCCGTTTAAATCCGAAATGGAGCCCCCCTCGCCCCCTGGGTCACCAACGCCTATCTTTGGGCCGAGGTCCCGCCAAAGTGAAATGAAGCCCCTCTCTCTCTCTACTCATCGGCACTTCCCCTCTCCTTCACGTTCTTCGAGGGCCTCTCGCCAACCTCCACTCGTGGTTTCGCCCGTCGATTCAGGTGTCGTGGACACGCAGTCGTTTGACGAGAGTTGCAAAATCGTGCCATTTGCACTCTTCCGACTGGTCGCGTCTTCCTGGTAACCTCTCCGCCATCGATTCCCACCTTCCTGATGGTCTCCAACGAAATTTCAATGGACCACGTGGGTTTCCCCCGCGCCGGGAATTCGAACTCCCGCGACTACCCGGATGCCTGCCAGTCCCAGGAGAAATCGTTCGGAAACACAGGGGCGGGTGGGGGGGGGAGACATGGCAGGGAGGGCCGTTGTTTAGGTTGACGCGCCAGTGGTATGTCCGCCTCCGAAGGGCCGCCCGAAAACGTCCCTTTCCAGATAAGCGCGCGCCGGGGCAGAGAGCCGGGGGGCTACAAGCAATAAAAGGAGCGGAGGGAGGCATAAAGTACCTTCCCTTTCGGGATGCCTCTCGCCCAGGGTGGTCCCCCCCTTACCTCCTCGTTATCACCGCAACTCAACGCCATTTCCCCGTCCAGGGGACGACGAGGGCGGAAGGGCCACGGAGACGCGCCCCCAAGGGCCTCCGCTTACTACACTCAAACCTCGTTCAGCATTTATTTAAAACACGGGTCCCCTTATTTGCTCTAAATATTTATGCAATTTTTTCCTTCACTTTCACAGCATATGAAAAGGTATGTAAGGTAGGCGGGCGCAACGATTAAGAGGCAGCGTTTGTATAGCTCTTTAGTCTATTCCAAAGAGTGACGGAGCGAAGGAGGAGGCGAAACGATTGGCCGACTCCAACGAGACGGACCACAAACGCTGATCCAACGGATTATCTATACAATAACCACTTGTTTGGAGCGTTGGTTCATTTTACCATTAAATGCACGGATTTTTATGCTTTGTCCCGAATGTCTTCGGAAATGCCTTTTCCCTTTCGGATTCATCGGCGCCATCAACTCTCCCCCTCTCTGACCCCCCCGCAGCCACGAGGAGGAGGAGAGGGGAAGGGGCGAGCCACAGTCTTTCCTTGAAACCCCGACCGCCCCCTCCACCTCTTCCCAACCCTCCTCCTCACAACCCCCACCCTCTCCCCTTCCAACCCCCTCCCCCACAAGAATTGTAGGAGAGGGCGAGCGACCATTCGATTCGGGAGGAAGGGGCGTGCGTGCCATACACCGTAGTGAAAAAGGAACGCCTACTTGCGGCCCTATTCGACCGGAGGACAAATTTGTGCAGCCGGAGTCCCGCCTTGCCGCCCCCGCGGGTGGCACCTCGTGTCCGAAGCATTCCCCACGCAGCTCTCCATTAGGGTCACGCTCGTCCTTGGGGGGCAACGCCGAGAAGTCGGAGCTCATTCCTTGTGCCTTAGATGGAGCGCGGCTCAGAGGGGTGGTGGTGTCCTCAGATAGGAAATCTTCCTCCTCGAGAGAAGGAATGCATCAAATCATTGCCACTCCTCCGATTGCGACTCGAGCCACGAGAGGAGACACTTTCTTTCGGTGCTCTTCACGCTCAACTGGGAAGGGGAACGAAGACGATTTAAGCGATGAAAACTCTCTTTTCATGACCACAGAACTACACTGCGAGAAACTTCGTTTTTCAAGTATCCTCTTCGTTGAATTCGTTGTCCCACCCGCAATTTCAAACACGGAGAGTACAATGGGCACAACGGGGCGTATCGTGTAAAGTTCAAGTTCACATTTCCCCAGCATGGAATGGCGGTTGGGTGTGCAGCTTCGCGGTTTGAATTCCTTTCGGTCCATTGACTGAGATCGAATTCAGAGGTCCGCACGCCTCGCAAGATGCTGCCCAATCACGGAGTGGAACACTTCTCCGCCGTAGATTGGGGTTCTTTGACCCCACGCGAATCCCAGCTTCACTCGCACATTCATCAATGCCTCGAAGAGAGACAAGTGTTCCTCCTCGCGAGACATAGGACATCCGCGCCGCCCACCACCGCAGCAGCACCAGTGGATGTCTTCGGGTTCCCCGGGGGAAGGGGAGGCGAGAGGGTCTTAAGGAAAGCGCGAATTCTGCATACAACGCAAATCCCCAAGTCGCGAATGATGTCGGTTTTAATGTCATTGGTCTTAAAGAACATGCCAAATTGTCTTGAAAAAGCAACAGCTATCGGGTATTTACTTTAACTAGTGTGTCGCGGCAATTTCCACTTGGCCTTGAAATAACGCAAATTGTCGGTCACCATTAAAATTTCGTGCCGTTTTTTAATTGTGGGGTGGACGGAGAGTTGAGGAGAGAGAAGAGGATATGTACATTCCAGGGTGAAGAGAACGCAGTAAAGCACACTGTTCCTCAACCTCTTGTCTAACCAGAATATAATCAAGCTGATACCTTTCTGAGTCACCTGGCATTTTCCATGTATACCTGCGTCTTTTGTGGTGTCTAAACCAAGTGTTGGTGATGACTAACCCCTGTCTCCTGCAGAACTCAACTGCTTTCTCCCCGCGGTCATTCCTCGTGCCTAAACCGTAGTCCCCGAACTCGTCACCATCTCTTCCTTCGCCTACCGTCGTATTCCAATCCCCCATCACTATCAAATGTTTCCCTGCAGGAACACACGCGATTATGTCCTCTAACTGATCGTATATCCTGTCGACCTCTTCTTCCTTATGGGTCTCTCCCTCTGCTTTTATCTCTACTAGTAATAATCTATCCGTTAACTGATCTATGTTGTCTTCGCTTCTTCCTACCTCTTCATTTAATACTATGGCAACCCCTCGTTGGCTCTCGTCCCCGCCGCTGTATATTATTTTATAATTATCACTCCAGTAATCCCTGCTAATCTTCCATCTCACCTCGCAGCGACCTAAAATAACTATTTTTCCCCTTTCAATCTCTCGCTTAATTTTCTCCAATTTCCTTGTCTTCATCATTGCCCTAATATTTTATATATTATATATATATAATATTTATATATATATATATATATAATGTTTATATATATATTATATATATATATATATATATATATATATATATATATATAATATTTATATATATATTATGTTTATATATATATAATATTTATATATATATTATGTTTATATATATATATTATATATATATATATATATATAATATTTATATATATATTATGTTTATATATATATAATATTTATATATATATTATGTTTATATATATATATTATATATATATATATATATTATATATATATATTATATATATATATATATATATATATATATATATATATAAACCATAAACACAGTAACCAACCCGAAGGTCGGTTTGGTAGATGATGGTAGAGTTCACCCACTACTAAGCTTGACGGCGTGTGAAATTCACACATCAGGGTAGGGGGGCCAGTTCCTTTCCCTGTGCCGGTTATGGTTTCCCAGGAAGATCTGGTACCCGAAAAATCATATAGCTAGGGTGGGTATATATATATATATATATATATATATATATATATATATATATATATATAATGTGTGTGTTTGTGGGTCGCGGTAGTCCAGGGGGTAGAGCGATGGACTACTGACCGGATAGGCCCGGGTTCGTGTCTCGGGGAAGGCACTCTGGGCACCTGCAGCTCCACCCTAGCTATGTGATTTTTCGGGTACCAGATCTTCCTGGGAAAACATAACTAAACAAAGGAATATTCGGAGGCCTGATGCCTCAATCACGCACGCAACAATTCGCAATGCTTTAAAGCCAATTAGATTGCTATATATTCTGCCAATTTTATTAATTCTACCCCACCCATAGCAAAATACCTATTTAGGAGGTTTTGGTTATACCATTTTGCGTCAGGTTCCGCGAGGAATTCCTCTCGTTTTCCTCCCCCTGTTCTTCATGCGTCAAAAGAGCCTATTCTCCTCTCCCCCCCTCTTCGACGCTCATCCGCCATTCTCCCTTCTTCACCGTGAGGTACGGGCCTCGTTCGCCTCCCGCCAACTACTCCCTCTCCACTCGACACACACACTTTCGCCCTTACTCCTTTCCTTCCCAATCATCTCCTCATTTCTTCATCACGCCCTCAACGTCTCCAATCAGCAGCTTTTCTCGTGCCTCAAAGACCAGAGAGCGCTACTCTCCACATAGACATACTTTTAATATTTTTTTCCTTTATTCTTCTAAATTAACATATCTGTCTCGAATTCTCTTCTTTTAACTGCTCGATTCACCAAATGAATTCTTCGAATGTCCCATCATCCTTCAAGGCACTCCTCAAACCCGTGGATTGCTCCACCTGCTCTATTTTATTCCCACCTGTTTAAATTTTTCACTTACCTTTTCTACTTCCTGAGAACTGTTTCAATGATTTGATTTCCTCATCCTCATGATTTCAAACCCAAGATTTATTTACTGCCGCCCTTTATCCCTCTCCATTTCAGTATTCCCTGCGACGGCTCTGCTACATCCAGTCCCCCCATTCCTCACTTTGCCTACGCACTGCCCCATTTGACGAGGGTCGTCAGAAGACCACTTGGACCAACCGCAGCGTCGGACTTGCCTGCGTTTCGTGATGCCGCACCCACCCACCCGCGCGCCATCTCTCTCTCTCTCTCCGCGGGGGGAGCAGGGCGCTCTCTTGGTCCCCGCTCGGAGGGAGCCACGCCCTCTTCTGGGCCACACCCCCCCAGTGGCCCTCGATCGATCGATCCCCTTGGAGACACCCGATTCACTCCACCGATCGGGGAGGCGGGGCGAGATAGCGGTCGGCACTGCCGCACCACGCCGTGCGTTGACGCGCGGCGCCTCGGGTGCGGCAACGGAATCGGTTCCATCAGCGGTTGGGGCTCAAGAGGCTTGCTCTCCTCCCCCTCTTGCGGCCCATGACACGATTTGAGGAAAACACGGCGCATTAGCCGCAGCACTGGTACGCCACACCCGGGACTGGCATCCCCTGTGACTGACACGACTGACAGGACCCACTCCGCCTCTGTCGAGTAGGGCACCAACTGTCGGGGGAGCCCACACCCGAGGGCATCATTTGAGGCTCTGCTCGGGAGTGAAGGCCGATGCCATTCCTCTCAGAGCCGGAAATGAACCACCGGCCACCCCCGTGTCCCCTCAAGAGCCAGACCCACGCCTGCCCGATACAATCGCACGCCCCTCCTCTTTCCCCGCATGCAGCACTTGCTGCCCCTGCCCACCCTGTTTCGCCTCCGATGGCACACCCTGGGCCAAAGTGTGCCATCACACCCCCTGCCACATACCCTGGCGGTGGCCTCCTCGGTACTAAATTAACCTGAAAGGAACACACCCAGGCTCTGCCCTCAATTTCCGAGAGCAAACACTCCTTGTCAGGATCTTCACGTACCTGTCCCGCGCATTTTAATGGAGACCCTGTTTCTCACCGCTTATCTTCGGTGTCCCAAACGCACACCTTCGCCACTGAGTTTGGTATAATTAGATATAAGAGTAAATGGTAAATTGAGCGAGGGAATGATTGGGAATGTGACGAGGCAAGCCGCCACCCGAGCCAGCAAATTCGCTCGATGGCAAAGGGGCGGCGATGTTTGCGGGGGGGGGGATGAATGCGGAAGAGACGGGAGCTCTCTCTGGCGACGCACTCTCCTGGGTCTGGGAGGCCGATCCGCCCCCGCCGCGGGAGGGGTGCCTTCGAGAGCGAGCGAAGGCGCACGGGAGGCTCTCGGGATATATCGACAAATGTAAATAATAAAGGAGCCCTGTTGAGATGCGATGATGAGAGAAATGCCAGGAACTGGAAGAATGGAAGCGCGGAGTTGGGAGTGATAATTGGATAGGAAAATAAATATTAAACCAAAGGGAGAAAGGAACTGAGTGAAGAGGAGAGGAAAATTGAAGAGTTCGAGATTCATTTAATATAATGCACTGGGAACTCATTTTTTACAGTCCTACAGAAGTGCTGAAATTTTCATTAGAGCACGTCATACTGTAAAGACCGCGGTCAACTCGAAATCGACCTTTCATTGATGGACGACAACCTGCAGGAAATAAATCATGAAAATGACTATTAATTTTAATTAGTAAAATACCTTTTCCCGTTTAATTTCTTTCGTATTAAATTTTACAGGCGTAAAACGGACTAAGAAATTAGTTTCCCAATCTGCGATCGAAGCACCATGGCAAGAACCCAAGCAGTGTTTAGTCAATTAGCTCTAGGAACTAACATTAAGAGCCAGGCGTCACTCCGGAGGTCTTTGGACTGAGGTCCTCGCCGACGGAGTCGATGGCGAGACATCGGCAAGATAGCGAGGGACTGCGCACTATAGCCTCACCACACGTCCGCCTCAAACGATATACATAGAAGGAAGTCCTTAATTCGTAAAAGTTTGAGAGGGGGCGTTATCAATTGAATCTTTTGCAGCATATATGTGAGATAAACGTTCTCAAAGATTTATAATCATAAGACGGTTATCGGCGAGTATAATTTAGACACTTACAATAGGCTCGCAGCTTGGAGAAGAGCGCCACTGGCGCCTAGTGTTCACTCCGACAGCAAGAGATGATTTTACCATTGCGATCGACGAGCACATTTGAGACCATTCTAATCAAAAGCCCGAGTTTAAAAATATTGTCACACGTAACACTGCATTCTTCTATTTTCACTATTCGCTTCTGTTGCGCCAATTCAGCGTAGGTTTCTTACAACGAGTGAGGCATATGCACTTCATGTGAATCCACGAATATCCATTCATTAAAATTGTCTCCCCGTTTATGAAGCAGCTTACGGCCTGCCGATAGGTAGCCAATGCGAACGGTCATCAGCCTCTAATTTTTTTAAATGAATTGTATGGTATCTCCACGCAATACTCCATTTACATCTACATAATACCCCGCAAGCCGCCGCAAGGGCGTGTGGCGGGGGGTGTTAGGTCATCAACCGTAAAAAGGAACAATACCACATGCAAAACAACAACGTGGAAAATTACACCCACAGCAGCGCACACACTCATGCAAAAATCCCTTCATCCAACACTCATGCAAACACATATACCGCAAAACAACTAAAAACTGCACCCCAGGATGCAGCACGAAAGCCATTCTACAACACGCAAGCCAGGACACAACAAACAAGAATGTGAAACATCACTACCACATGAACATGCACCACAAAACACTCTACCCCTGAGGATACCTTAAAAGGCAGGGAATGCGACCCAACGTTGCAGGTGGCAGGAATTTCCCCCCGCGGAGAGGGACGAGGGATTGATAGGGAGACTTACAAACAGATGAACAAAACACAAATGAGGTCATTCGGAAAGATGATTGATGCTCCCCTTGATATTCCAAATGCAATATCAAGGATACCATCGCAGACGTTTGCTTTCTCGATTGACAATGAAATTAGATAAAATGCGTTAATGAATCATGTGCATGGAAACTTCATGAAAATTTCGCCCGAATGCAACGAGATTTGAAATGCAAGAACACCAAAGGTACGTCAACCTGCAAGTCAAACAATTACGAAACACGAATTCTCCACGAATGGAACCGGGCAAACCAATTGGAAAGAAGGTACGTCGATCAACGTCGGTCAACGTCGATCGGAAGTCCTGTGTTCGAAGCTCGGTGACCCATACTGACTTCCGACGTATTTCCATTCCCACGAGTAAGAATAGGCCATGGCAGCGTGTAGGCGTGAATGCATACGCGCGCCATCATGATCGCTCATGCGTCCGCCCGGCATTCGGAACGCAAGGGGCGGAGGTTCATTAAACGCAGCCTCGTTTAATGAACCATTCAATATACCAGCCACGGCATCTCCCGCGTCACGAGTGCATCGCTTGGGGGGGGGGTGTCTATGGCTTCAGGATGCAATGGAATTGCTCGTCGCTATGGCAAGGCCCTCGGCGTCAACTTGTGCATTCCAACGCAACTCCCTCTGGACTAGATAATGAGCAATTCAGAATCTCATTTCAGAAAAATATCAACACAAATTTCGATGGCGTGCCAACGTTCAATCGTTCGCTGCATTTTGCGCTTGCGCCGATTCACTCGAGAGGGGTCCACTTAAAGCAGGGTCTAGCAGAGCTTTAGCTGTGCTAGATCGTGTTCCAAGCATATCTCTAGCATACATTTGGAAAAAGGTAAAAGTTTTCTTCATTTGAAATGAATACTCGATAGATATTCCTACATTTCGATACATATAAGGTCTGGAAACTACTTTTTCCAGAATGGGAAAGCATCAAGTTGGTGTTGAATAGTGCGCGCGCCAGTTACGAATTCACTGCCGCGGCCAATGGTGTAAGTTACCGGAATTGCTCCCTCCGATCGCCGCAAACGCATCTCGACGTGCGCTCTTCTCCCGCAACACCTGCGCCCTCACTCAGGGCCAGAACCGCCCATTAGCCAGAGTCTCGTTCCCGCCCCTCTCTCCCATCTCTCCGGATGTCTCTCCCCTGCTCTTGTAACCTCGTCGGGATACCTCCCGTGGCTCATTCCTGACGCCAGCGGTGTGCATGGGACCGCTTTCATAGGTTTGCTTTCTCCTAGGAACTGAACGCGGACATGACCTCACTGCACGCATTGACCTCGCTAAAACATAATTTGTCGGATAATATTACCCTTTCCCGGATCGTTTCCCGATTTGTAGTAAACGGTAAAATTTCCCGAACGCCCTGAATGCGGCTGATCTGTCCGTTTCATATTAGCATTGGTCACCGACCCATTTACATAATTGCCCTCATGAAATCGCCGACTCGCTTGCGTTTGAGAAAAACTATGTTTCCGCTTGATGGCGTGCTATGTGTCGCAATTTACGTCTTGAATAATAAAATGCAACATTTGAATTAGCCGAATATTAGTTTGTACATTGAAAATGAATCGATTCCAAGGAGTGACGCGGGAGACAATGAATTCGAGGGAGGAATGTTACGGAAGGCTTTGTAGAGTGCGGGGCAAATTAAGTGCCTCCGATTGGAGGGGAGAGCGATTATTCCTCATGGCCAGGAACTGGTTTTCCCGAGCTTAAAGGCAAACCCCCGCCAATCCCCCGGTAAAGAAGGACAAACAAGCAATATACTCCGGGCCCCAATGGAGGTAAGCCGAAATTAAATATACTGCGCGCGCCACGACCTCGGCGATAATGCACCAACGCACGCACCATTGGTGATAGTCTTCGAAGGCGTAGGTATGCACGTCAATGCCACCGGCGTTTACGTGCGGCCTTCGCTTCGGTGGTGCATGGCGGCGGGGGATGCGAGCCGCCCTCCGGTCGGGGTGAGGAAGGAAATAAAGCCATCCGCTTCTCGTGCGAAGACGGCCGCTGCTGGTTTTTCTATATTTCTATACGATACGCCGAGGGTCTGCGAGGAGAAACACTCACTCGCGCGGCTGGACCGCGTCCACAAGGAAGGAGGCAACAGTGGTCGACAACGAGAATTGAAAGAAAGATTTCGCAGTGAACGTTAATTATGACACTTGCATTTGAACTGTATAATTTGACACTATGTTTGCGTCAATTGGCATGGAAACATGACGTGATCAAAAAGCGTGCTAATTGCCTATGGGAGATTTGTTGGTAGTGCGTCGAGTTTACCAATAAATTAAGACTAAACTAAGGAAACAAACTAAGCTGTTTATTAAAGTTCAATCGACTCGAGATTTTTGCACGGGTGCGAAATTTGTGTGGAATAACTTTAGCGCTGTAGGTTTTGGGAACGTTTTTCATGTAGTATCCTGGGGCAGAGTAGAGGTATGGCGTGAGGGGGTTGGGGAGAGAGGATAGGTCGTGGATGTGCCGGAAAGCCACGGAGGAGTGAGGGGCAGGCTGAGAGCGTCGAGTGAGCCAACTGATGCCTCCGTGGGAGTAGGGGTTGAATAGGGGAATAGGGGCTCAAACCGAATGCTCCCGCTGAATGGGCCCTCGAAAAGAAGTCTCAGAATCAGAAGAAAGCGCACGAATGGCGAAGGATAGACTGCTCGGGCAGTCTGGAGGAAATTATAAGGAAGAATCAGTCCCAGAAATAAGTGAAAATCATATTCCACTTCACTCTGGCGAGACCGAAAGAGGCAGACGTGAGGGGCATGTGAAAGGCATTCGATGCAGCCCGTGTTAAAGGATTCGTTCTCGTCCATTAGAACATATTTGGATAAGATTGTGAAGATCAAGAAATACCAATCTTGGTGAGATAGAAAGAGGGGAAAACAAAGGGATGAAAGGGGGTGGTGGAGGGAGGAAGGGTGCGGGATGCAGGCTGTGGAGAAAATCATGAGCGAGGGAGAGGAGGCGTATTATTAGAGGGAGCCGAGTACTACCCAAGAATAATGGTAATATACCAAGAAATAGACGGCGAAAACCACTAAAGTAACTATAGGAACTATTAATAGGAAAAGGAGGAAGAAACCATGAATATAGTTAAAACAAAAAATATACAAAAGAGATGAAGAAATCAATGAAATAATTAAATGGTAAAGAACTTGGGCCGTAAGGTATTAGACATAGAAATAGCATATGACGTAGATGAGGACAGCCTAAGTCCAGGCATACTCAACCATGAGATAAAAAGGGCATAAAGGGAGATGGAACCGAATAAGGCCGTGGGGTATGAAACATTCCTGCGAAACTACTGAAATTTTTAGGAAAATGTGGGAGGAAGAGGCCATGTGGACTGATTTGTAGCATCTATGATGAAGAACACTGGCCGGAAGACTGTGTGAGCTCAGTTTTGGTTCCTACGCCAAAAAAGGGACAGGCTACTCCATGTGATGGCGACAGAAAAATAAGCTTAATATCCCAAGCAGCTAAAGTTGTTCTCAGGATCATAAACAAAAGGATAGAGAGTAGGGAAAATGACTACTTAGGATAAAATCAGTTTGGGTACAGGAAGGGGAGAGGCACGCGTGATGCCATTGAAATAATGAGATCCCTAATCGAGAGGAATATAGAATACAATGAGCAAGTATTTGCCTGTTCCGTAGATTTCGAAAAAGTGTTTGATAGAGTGAATTGGGAAAAACTAATGAGTATTCTGCAGAAAAAAGGGATAGATTGGAGGGAAATGAGGCTATACCGCAAACTCTACATGTCTCAGACTACTCTGGTGCGAGTGGGAAACAGAGTCCGGATGGGCAGTGTTAGACAGAGGTCTCAGGCACGGTTCTCCATTATCACCCGTGCTGTTCAACGTTAATATGGAGGAAATGATTAAAAAGGAATGGGAAGAACTGGATGTAGGAATGAAAGTTGTAAGGGAATTCGTAAAATCAGTTAGGTTTCCTGATGACCAAGCAAGGGGAGAGAATTTTAGGCAAACGAAGGAAGGGCAGGAATTGGATATGAAGGGCTTGCGCGTTCCGATGACCCCTAGAGCTGTGCTGGGGTGAGTAATAATAACTGGTCCTGGTAGGGTCACCCATGCCAGATAGGTAGAAGGTTAGGAGCCAGACGAAAGGTAGTCCACGCAGCGTCTGTTCCTCAGTGAGGCGGCTGCAATGGCGTCTGATCCCAGGGGGGCGGCCAGTAAGTGATGGTGTCACGTTAAAAACACTATTGAGGAAGGCAACGGGAAACCACCTCAATTATTATTCCCAAGATTTAAATGATGGGCAATACAGAGATTTTTAGTCCTGGCAACTACGGGGCTCGGCCCAATCCGCCGTGTGTCGTGCCTGGCAGCGGGGGAGGCAAGGCTTCCTCGGTCGTCATCCAACGAAACCCTTGCAAGGGAAAACCGGTACATATACATATACATATATATATATATATATATATATGTATGTATGTATATATATATGTGTGTATATATATATATATATATAATGTATATATATATATATTTATTTATTTATATTTATACATATATGTTTACGATATTCGGGTATATTTTTAATTTCCCCATAACACGTATGGGAAGGTTATTTCAAGAGGGTGGTGATGTGATGCTTACTGAGGAACCGACTTCATGTCTGGTAGTGTGCGTTTCCAGCGAAGACTGTGGAATTGAAGTAGGTTTGGGCTTTTATTAAAAATTATAATTATTGATTTTGGTCGCCTGATTGACAGGTTGGAGGATGAAGTGTGCAGGATGCTGTCGGACGAGGGCAGCCCTAATTAAATGAGAGAGGAGAGAGAGGCCTCGGCGGATATGAAGAGTTCATATATTGCTGTTGGGGAGGCAAGAGGTAGGGGGGGGGGAATCGTAATGGGCCCCTTTGCCGATTACGATGGGTAAACTATCATCCCACGATCACGTTCCCTGCCAAGTTAGCGTGCACCTCGAGTGAGAGAGTGTGCATATTCAGAGAACACTTGGCGAATAGAACCAACTGCCCAATTGAGTGCGGGGGGTGGGGTCAGGAGGGTTTGGGGGGCTGGGGAGCGCGCGCGCAGGCGTAGCCGTCGGGGGCCTCTCGGCCCCGCCCGAGACGCCCACCGCCGGCGAGCAGTGGGGAGGAGGGAAGATGGCGCGGGGCGCACCGCACCAAAGGAGGGGGCAAACGGGCGCGTGTCCATCGACGTGTTCCCTGTGCTCCTGCACCACTCGTGCACCAAGGAATCGATGCACCTGCAGACACGATGAAGCCGACGAGATGAGCGCCACGTAGCGGCGGATCCGGAATCGTTGTGTCCTCAGGGGAGAGCAAACGCCACTTCCCCAGTGCTTTTAAATGTGCAATTTCTACGAATTACATTTGCCTCAGTGGTTGTCTCTCCTAGGAATACTACTTCCTACGAGACCATTTGCCTTCCTATTGATTCCCCCGTTCTTATTGGTGGAGAGGAGGTGGCCAGGCCGCTCCTAGGGGAAGAAACGAGAGTGAGTTTTCGGAAATGACGTCATCCGCGTGGGCGGATGCGCATTTGCTCTCCTACCCCAAATACTCGAAATTATATGAATTCCATTCCCTCTTCATCCCCGAAGGCACCGGGTTTCTCTTATATTCTCTGTCTCTCTCACTATTCATTATAAACATTCCTGGATTGACCCTGACATTACAAAGTTCTTAAAAAGGTGTTTCAGGCCGCCATAACAGTATGTCTATTCCATATTAGCACATA
This sequence comes from Hetaerina americana, assembly GCF_022747635.1. Taxonomy (NCBI): domain Eukaryota; kingdom Metazoa; phylum Arthropoda; class Insecta; order Odonata; family Calopterygidae; genus Hetaerina; species Hetaerina americana. Next base: position 5,461,415 of record NW_027286786.1, on the reverse strand, counting down.
CTATACTCTGTGACGGCTCCAAAGCTTTCTGAAATGGGCGAGCGCCGGCGCCTGTAACACAGCGTGTGGCAGGGGATTATAGCAGTACTGAAACTTGAGAGTATTCGAGAGGGCGTCGACAGAGGAATGAAGAAATGAAAACAATACAAAATTAATAGATTAACATTAGCAGAACGACCATGATAGTATTTCCTGTTTACCATTCCAAAACCATGGTGGCGATATTTGAGAACATAAGTCCATTTGTGCATTATTTATGAATAATGCGGAAAAGTCTACACTTGAATGGTGAGAAGTGTTCGTTGGAAAAACTCGAAGCACGATTCTCGTGCATGGCAGGCTTCTCCACTATATCTTTGGAATTTCCCCAAATGTGTGACTGTTTAATTGCTGCAAATATATGAACCATTATTTTTGACAATAGGCTTCAAGAGTCCTAAATAGTTTTCACCCAAATTTAAAAACACAAACGGACTTAGGGATTTTAAATTTCGTGCAAGTATACGAGTCACATTTGATATTCATCCACGAAAGGCAAAGCGCATCAGTGACTGCGTCTTGCTATTAAATACATCACTTGCACCGGTATCTTCCTGGTCAATATTACTGTTCTAGAAATGACCAGCATCAGGAGGTTGAAGTATTAAGCAAGCCATAAACACAGTAATCAACCCGAAGGTCGGTTTGGTTGGCGATGGTAGAGTTAACTCAGTACTAAGCCCTATACGGCGTGTGAAATTCACACATCAGGGTAGGGGGGCCATTTCCTTTCCCTGTGCCGTTTATGGTTTCCCAGAAAGATCTGGTACCCGAAAAATCACATAGCTTGGGTGGAGCCGCAGATGCCCATAGAGATGGTCACGGAATCAAATCAATTAATATTTTCCTGCACGCTTAAGATATGTTACACGAAGACTTCAGAAACCGTGACTCCGGGCACTGGCTAGTTGCTGGGGCGGACGGAGGAAGAGCCATCCTGAGCAATCCCGGTGATAATGCTTTGTGACAATAACGAGTCAAACGTATTTCATATTGAGTGCAACTAGTTCGGACGGATACATCAGAAAATAATTTTACTCTTCTTTATCTAACTTTAATTCGGACACTTCAGTTTAAGTGCAGAGTATACACAAAAGGTCTCTCTGCTGCAGAATACATAATTGATGGACAAGTCAAAATTATTGATTTACGATGCATGATATACCTACGTTCAAAGACAATTGCCTGGTCGATTCAAAGCGGAAAGAACAGTATTCAAACCAGTCATTCGGGAGAATGATGAGATCATATTCCTTCAGACTTTGGCAAATTTGAAGATTTCGCCGACTCCTTTTGAAGATGCCTCACTCACAACAAGAGTGAATGAAAACAAGACGCCTTTCAAAGCAGAGCACGTAGGATACAATGATGCTGCTTGTCTGGACTGATCACCATAGGGAAACCCTTTCGTCAAAATCAAAGGCGGTTTCTTCTCCACGAAGATAAGGCAGCGTCTCTCAGACATGTCGACGGCACAGCATGGGGAAAGGGGGGGGACGAAGGAATTGAAGGGAGGCAGGGGAGAAGCCTCCCCCCCCCCGCGCGCACTCGCTTCAGGAAATGCGAGGAGTGCGAGGCGGTTCGATTCAGTGCACCTCTGGCGAGCCTACGGAGGGCAAAAACTAGAGTAGGTAGAAGAGTTTACTTATCTCGGAAGTGTTTTGGACCAACACGGTCAAAGTAGTAGGGACGTAAGGAGAAGAATTGCGCTAGGCAAAGAGGTTTTCACAAGGAGGAGGGAGTTGATGACAGGGACGTTGAGTAAGGATGTTAAGAAAGGACTCGTAAAAATGATATGGAGCGTAGCTATGTACGGCGCGGAAACGTGGTCATTGAAGCAGGACGATAGACGTAGATTGGAGGCTTTTGAAATGTGGGTGTGGAGAAGAATGGAGAAAGTGAAATGGACAGAGAAGAAAACAAACGAGGAAGTACTTGGTATGGTGGGCGAAGAGAGGGGTTTGCTGGGAGCAATCCTATGGAGGCAGGAAAAGTGGATGAAGGGGGTATTGACCGGCAGTGGGATGTTGAAGACTGTAATTGAGGGGAGAATGTTAGGCAAACGAGGAAAGGGAAGGAGCAGGATAGGGATGTTGGACGGGATGAAGGGAGGAAGAAAGTACTCAGAGCTGGAGAGGGACCTGATTTAGATTAGGATTCTGGATTTTGTGTTTTCTTAGCAGTCACAGAATGTTTTATTTATTAGCTGTGTCCATCCAAAAACCTACCTTAACCGGTAGATTACCTGATAATAATCCTAAATATTTGCGGAGGTGGGTTGGGAATCACTCAATGGAGCAAAGGTTAAATGACAGTTCTTCTTGCATATATTGGATGGATATCCCTTTAGCAGTGATGTTTAAAATGTAGCATTAGCCCCATCGTACTATGTTGGGAGATATCATGTGAATAGAATTAGAGAGATTAAGTGCAGAACAGACAGATTGAAGATGTCATATTTCCGTTCGAACGATGAGAGATCAGAGCAACGCAGCCCAACCGCTCTAGGACGGAAAGGTGATTTGCTTGAGTCCTGCTGCCCCTGCCACAGTGGTGGCTGGCAGGGTATCACGTTCGCGTGCATGTCGAGCAGAGCCCTCCGACGGCCTCAGCGCGGCGAGCCGGGCGGGAGGCGGAGGGTCGTCCGCCGCGGGAGCGCCTCCTGTCCGCTCGGGAATGCCTCGCGCTGAGGGCCGCATGAGGCGGCAGGAGGTCTCGCTCGCTCCGTCCGCTCCCCTCTCTCTCGCCGCCGTCCCCCGCCCACTCCCGGAGCTCGCTCCTGGCGAGGGGGGCGGCGGGGAGACAGGCGAAAGGGGGGCGAGGGACCCCCCGCTTCCCTCGCATTCGAAGCTTCCGTCGTCGGCCGCCGCGTCGCGCTGCGGTCGGCGGCGCGGTATCGGCAGCCCGACTGGATGGTCACGCTGATGAGCGGAAGTGGCGAAGGGGGATGGGGAGTGGAAGAAGTGGGGTCAACCCCTCACCTCCGGAGTACTCGTGAAATTCTCGATTCATTCCTTGAACCAGTTTTATTACAACGGATACATATTTCCGCGATACGTCCTTTCATTATTCTCATTTAAATGCCAAGAATAGAATTATTATCGTAGGAATTGAACCATAATACGTGTAAATACATGTTGGGATCATAATTCGGTCACTATTTGTTGTATCGCGCAGGAAAAATGCACACGGGTGTCGTTCAAATGCTGATTCTTGTGGTGTTTCAATTCGAGGACGTTCCTCCATTGCAGAGACAAAACGAAACTGAGTCTGAAAAGTGCAATAACGTAAGCGACAATTAATATTGCTATCTTAAAAAAGCATAATCGTCTGGAGTTAGTAATGCGATATCCATTCATTCATGCATGCACTCATTTGGGATTCACACGTGGAGGAGGGGGTGAGAGGCGGCGACGCGCGGTCTGTGTCCGCCGCCCCTACCGCCCCCCTGGCTGCCCTCGCCGATGTTATTTTCATGAGATGCCTCTATATCCGCGCCGCGTGCATGTGGGGGGGGGGAGGGGGTTGCCTCGGCCTCCCCGTTGGCTGAGGAGGGGCCGCGGCTGCCCCATTTGTCTTCCCCCGGAGGATCGGCCACGCGAGAGCAGGCGTGCCGCGAATGCACAAAGGCCGCGGGGGATTTGAGCGCGGGGGGATGGGAGGTCCCCCAGGGCTTTGGGGGCTCGGGGGCGCTCCCCTCCTTCGTCTCCTTGGAAATGTGGCGAATTCAGAGGGCGGGGGGGGGGGGGCAAATGCCCCTTCTGAGCGAAATCAGAGACCCCAATGTCCGATATTCCATCCATTATTTCCTCCCATTTATTTGTGTATTTGGAAACTGACTCACTTGGGTGTTGTTTGCAGTTTATATACAAGTGGTACATTGGGGATCGGGATGGTGAAGCGACTTATCATGCTCTGCCTTCTCATCCCGAAGTCCCGGGTTCAAAGTCCTGCAGTGGCAGGATTCTTCGGTGGGATCACGATACCTGCATGGGGTGCTTTACGGGGAGCGCTCGCTGGGGTACGTTGTCCGCCGGATGGGACGTTATATTGGGTGATCCCTTGGCGCCTTTCGTCGCGAGTGGGCCAATGCCGGCGTCGGTTCTTCTCCACTCCCTGAAGCATCGCAACTCTACCGAATCAACGGCATTCATCCCCGGAGGAGCAAATGACCTCAGCTGTCAGTCGCATCCTCTACTTCTACTACTTCAACAGACACAGTGAAGACAAAATAAAATAAAGAGACCCACCCGTACGTGCATTAAAAATGAGGAAAGGTTTAACAACAGATCGTCAGCGTTGAAAGAGATGCACGAAAGAGGGCGCCAATTAGTTTGGAAGAGATATCGTGGCTGGTGAATGCATTAAATTAATAACGAAAACGGATCGGTGCTGCTCGAAATTGAAAACGAGATGGGCGGAGAAAGGAAAGTGAGGGTTTGGTGCGCGGAAATGGGCTTGCGGAGAAATGAGTGCGAGTACTTTAAAGTAGGTGGTGATGTCACTCTGACACTGGCAATATATTGAAATAATGTGCAGTCATTGGAATGCAAAGCATTATTCAATGAACATTTGAAAAGTAAAGAATGGCATGAAAGAATGCTAATTAACTTTTTATGCTGGCGATCGGGGATGTTGCGCGGGAGAGAAACGCAGGTTTTCCTCTCGGATGCGAGCCGTGGTTGATAACACGAAACTCCATGAAAGGATCGCCCGTACCGGTTTCTCGGCCGCCGGAAATCCGCCTCGCGGAAGCAATGGCAACATCTCAGTCATCAATCCTCAGATTGACGAGCTAAACCTCGGACGGGTGAAATTCAAGGATATCCAGCGCACAGGTGAAGGACAGCAGGTACCATTCTTGAGTTGCTATTGGATTTCCCGCGAGGCTCTAGTGATTAGAATATTACTTGGATTTGTTTCCCTGGAGATGTCACCTTACAACGCCTGGGTGACCCTCCTAGCCACACGTTCTGCGACTCGCTCGGCAACCGCGGCGCCGTCAACCACCAACACGCGTTGCTATTACTTATAATATGTATGTATGTTTGCTCCCTTCCGAGGAGTGCCCGTGAATCCATCACTAGTACCACCCCCTGAGGAGAGCCACGGAGAGAGAAGATAGACGTCAAGTATCTATTTTTCGAATGAAGGATCTCAGGTTTTCCCGGCATAAGGTATTCAAAAAGTTCACTCGGGTTTCCCACCGGGTCAGGTTGCAGTACACCGACGTTTCGATGGGTGACTCTGCCATCGTCTTCAGGGTGAAGTGAGATAGAGAGGCCGCCCCACTGGAGTCAGACGCCATTGCAGCCGCCTCACTGAGGAACAGACGCTGCGTGCACTACCTTTCGTCTGGCTCCTAACCTTCGACCTATTTGGCATGAGTGACCCTACCAGAAGCAATTATTACAGGTATTCCTCCCGCCAGCACAGCTCTAGGGGTTATCGGAACGCACAAGCCCTTCCACCACGTCAAGGCTGTAGTCCGGGGAGGGATATATATATATAGTATATGTGTGTGTGTATGTATACATATATATAGTTATATATGTGTGAGTGTTTCGCCCACCATACCAGGTGCTTCCTCATTTGTTTTCTTCTCTGTCCATTCCGCATTCTCCATACTTCTCCACACCCAACTTTCAGGGGCCTCCAGTCTACGCCTGTCCTCCCGCTTCGGTAACCACGTTTCCGCGCCGTGCATGGTTGCGCTCCGTATCAGAGTTGTTGCGAGTCTTTTTTTAACGTCCGTGCTCAGCGTCCCTGTCATCAGCTCCCTCCTCCTTGTGGAGGCCTCTTTGCCTGGCGCAATTCTTCTCCTTGCGTCCCTGCTACTTTGACCCTGTTGGTCCAAGATACTACCGAGATGCGTGGGCTGTTCTACCTGCTCTGGTTTTTGCCCTCCTATTTTGATGTTTGGCTTGGCCTTTTTCTTCCTAGAGAGTCGCATGGCCTTTGTTTTGTTAGTATTGATTCTCCTCCCATACTTGTCGCACTGCATTTCCAATTCTTTCAGCAATGCTTGCAACGCCTTGGCTGACTGACAAACTGAAGCTTGGTCATCAGCAAGCCTAACTGATTTTACGAATTCCCCGCCCACTTTCATTCCTACCTCCAGTTCTTCCCATGCCTCTTTAATCATTTCCTCTGCATGCAAGTTGGCCAGCGGCGGTGATAGTGGGCGGCCGTGCCTTACACCTCTTCCTAACACTGCCCATCCGGGCTCCCCGTTCCCCGCCCGCACCTGATCAGTCTGAGACATGTGCAGGTTGTGGATTAGCTTCCTTTCCTCCAATCTATTCATGTTTCCTGCAATACTATATACCCATTGGTTTTTCCCAATTCACTCTATCGGACGCTTTTTCGAAATCTGCGAGGCGGACAAATGCCTCCCATCCCGTCCAACATCCCTGTCCTGTTCTTTCCCTTTCCTCGTTTGCCTGGCATTCTCCCCTCAATTACAGTCTTCAGCATCCCGCTGCCGGTCGGTGCCCCCTTCATCCACTTTTCCTGCCTCCATACAATTTCTCCCTAGGAGCCCCTCTCTTCGCCCACCATGCCGGGTGCTTCCTCGTTCCTTTGTTTTCTTCTCTGTCCATTTCACCTTCTCCATTCTTCTCCACACCCACATATCGGGGGCCTCCAGTCTGCGTCTATCCTCCCGCTTCGGTGGCCGCGTTTATATATATATATATATATATATATATATATATAATATTCAGTAACACACAATATAGAAACACAAAAGAAGAAGAACACTCACACGTATTTTCTTGATATTTCGACGGAAACAATCCGTCTTCATCTGAAGATATAGAAGCATTACTTCTATATCTTCAGATGAAGACGGATTGTTTCCGTCGAAATATCAAGAAAATACGTGTGTGTTCTTCTTTTTTTGTGTTTCTATATTGTGTGTTACTGTGTATTGTACTATTCGGCACTTCCGTGTTACGTCTACTACGTCTACGTCTCTCTCTCTCTCTCTCTCTCTCTCTCTCTCTCTCTCTCTCTCTCTATATATATATATATATATATATATATATATATATATATATATATGTATATGTTTTTGTATATGTGTCTAGGCAGGGAGGCTTTCGCAGGGAAGCGGGGAGGTGGTGGTGGGGACGTTGAGTGGGAATGTTATGGTGGGACTCGCGGAGACTTTGATGTGGAGCGTGGCTAGGTACGGCGCGGAGGCGTGGTCATTGAGGCTTGAGGATGGACGTAGACTGGAGGCTTTTGAAGTGTGGGTGTGGAGGGGAATGAGGGGGGTGAGGTGGACGGAGAGGGGAACGAGTGGGAAGCTGCTTGGTGTGGTGGGCGAGGAGAGGGGTTTGTTGGGGGAGGTCCTATGGAGGCGAAGGTGTGGATTAGGGGTGTGTTGACGGGCAGTGGGATGTTCAAAACATATTGATTGGCGATGGGAGGTTGAAGACTGTAATTGAGGGGAGAATGTTAGGCAAACGAGGAAAGGGAAAGTACAGGATAGGGATGTTGGACGGGATGATGGGAGGAAGAAAGTACTCAAGAGCTGAAGAGGGACCTGATGTAGAGAAGGATGTAGTGTTTTGCTAGGGGTCACAAATCATTTAATTAGTAACTATGTCCATCCAAAAACCTACCTTAACCGGTAGATTACCTCAATGTGTATATATATATGTGTGTGTGTGTGTTTGTGTTTGTGTAGATATATATATATATATATATATATATATATATATATATATATATATATATATATATATATATATATATATATATATATATATAATTGGCTGACACAACATAACACAAATAGAAAAGAATAGACACATATAAAAGAACACTTACACGGTAAATTGTTCGAGCTTTCGGCCCTCTCAGGGGCCTTCTTCAAGAGAGAGTCTCTCTTGAAGAAGGCCCCTGAGAGGGCCGAAAGCTCGAACAATTTACCGTGTAAGTGTTCTTTTATATGTGTCTATTCTTTTCTATTTGTGTTATGTTGTGTCAGCCAATTATTGTGCCGCTCGTATGAGTTTTTCCGTACAATCGTTATATATATATATATATATATATATATATATATATATATATATATATATATATATATATATATCTGTTGTAGAGTAGTAAGTTGTGTTTTGCTAGGAGTCACAAATTATTTAATTAGTAATTATGTCCATCCAAAAATCCCGCCTAACCGGTTGATTACCTAATAATATATATACCTCGGACATCCCACGGTTGCACACGCGCCGCGAAATAAACGAGTGTCTATCCCGCGTCTTTTATGCTTTCATTATCCAAATTATCTGCGTATTTATAATCCCCATTTGTGTTTACATCGCCAGTGCAAGTGGCATCCGACGTACTTTCAGCGCGATAAACGGCCTTTCGTTCGCTGCCTTATTGAAGGATGATTTGCGGTCGCGTCGGGAATCCCCCCCCCCCGCCGTATAAATTAAGACGCCAGAGGACGCGCCTTGGCGATGCTCACCCCTGTCCCCGCCGAAAACCCTCGATGCATGTTTTTCAGCCGAGCACATTCAGACACGTTTAATTTATATCCCTCTATTTAAATTGCTCCAGATAAACGGTCGCCAGGAATTTTATTTGTGCTCTACACCTGGTGTATCAGCAGCTATGATGAAATAATGACTCTGAATCATCGCAGACAATGGACCGCTGAGGGATTTACGGCTCCGGCAATAAATTTGTTCCGGCACAAACGAGTCACAGTTTTTCAAACTAACATCGCATGCTGCCATGGAATTGAGGATTAAGGAAGAAATATTAATTGAAACAATTTTTATACATAACTTATTTTATAACTCTTTCTAGTGGATCAAGGAATATAGTATGTCAACCTGGAGAGTTAGCGTATTTTCCAGGCGCCAGGATATTTTCAATGATGAAAAGAGGTTACTTAATATAATTGTCTTTTTTTAAATATATTTCCCGGTGAAAGGAATAAAAAATTCCAGGGATCAGTTTTCAAAGTGATATTCGCATTCTGCCCCCGGGCTTGAATTTGATCGCGTGAACAATAAAAATTTCAACGTATAGTAAACCATAGCAAACTTTCATACTTCGTCGCCGTACGTGATCACTCATTGACCGATTCCGACAAATAGCCTACGATTTATTACTCGTGCGAATCAGAAAGTGGGGTTTGTTTGATTCCAATAAGTCAAGTATTTTCTGGGACCGAATCCGAAGGCCGCCAGCCAATCTATAAGTCCTTGTCCTCTGATAGCTGCAAAGATATTTAATGCCAAACTCTTTATCCCAGTCTTTATCATGCACGATTACATCATATCATTGATTATGGTATCATTTATTTGTAAACGCATTGTGCAAAAATCTGAGAACGCGATGGATGGCTATATTGTTCTGAAAACTTTTTCTTTTAAAATCATTTTCGGAATTCTACAATTTTTACGACGGTTCATATTGATAAGGCAGGTTCTTCCCCTTCGTAGATTCATGCCTTCGCGGAAATGCGCAGTGATTTCTCTCTTTCCCTTTGGTTTCTGAGGACCCTCACAGCATTTGGTTTCTCCCATCCCTTCCTCCTCTATTCCTTATATTTATACCTCTCCTCTATTCCAATGGAGCGGTGGATAGTGCAAGAAGAAATGTATCAAATACTGGATGCGCTGGATCGACATGAGTTATTTGTAAGAAATAAGTCCAATTTTTACTCCATTATTGTAGATATTATTGTGTAATTTAACCAATCGGAGAAAACTACGCTGCAGTCACAAGAGAAATCCTAAAGAATGGCGGCCATAAATCAATTATATTTGGTTAGTACAAGTGCAATAGCTGATACTTGGAGTAAAACAGTGTCTTGCTTGTTCGTTCATATGCTATGCATAGCCCCCCACTGTCCTCCGAAGAAAGTCGGGATCCCTGTGACCACATAGCAAGAGGCGACAGGCCACCCTGTCTCATTTGACAGAGAGCAAGGGCGTCGAAAGCGTCCGAGTATTCGCCTGAAATACGCTCATTGCTGTGAATGGAAGATAAGTGGCGGACCCTCTACTCAGGGAACAGTCTTCGAACCTACTACCGTTCACTTACGCGATTACACTAAATATGCTGACAGTACGCTCTCAGGTTTGGAGCCTATTTAATCAGTTGATAATTCGCGTACTTTGATTAACGCGCTGCATCGAATTTCCTGCTTCTCAGATGCACCAAAACTGATAGTATATTTCCTCTTCGTTCGACAGGTAAGTGAAACTCGCGCGCTCCCGGGTGGCTGCACTCGCAGAGCGCGGAGGGCAACCGGACGTACCCAACGCCGCCGATGGATGACCTCTGACCCTGAGAGTGGTAAATGTCCCGAATGCAGCACACACGGGGCCCCCAGGTGAGTGAGTCGGGACCCGAGTAAGTGCGTGCGGCTGTTACGATGATGGTCTTGCCATACATGCGAGGAATTCGCCCCCCAACGTGTTACATGTTACAAAACTTGGTTTGCATAAAAGGTAAAGGGAAAATTTTCGAAAAAATATATTTATTTATGATATTTCTAAAATGCCTATGAAAATTATTCAATCGGAACATCCCTTGAGCGTCGACACACACTTTTGCCGCCGGCACATTTTCCACGGGTCCCTCGCAGGTGGATTCCGGAAGGTCATTAGGGTAAGCTTCTTTGACGGCACTTAGGGTCACATGGTGTTGTCCTCTGAGGGAGGATAACAATTTGGGACTGGGAAACACTCTGATAGTGCCAAGGGGATTAAGGAATCGTCGCGATGTCGTCGCAGAAGGTCTTCGCAAGTAGACACTCGATTCCGCTTTTGGCTTTCCGTCAAGACCTTCGTGGTGAATTTAACGCAGATCTTTCGCGCCCACAAAGTTTCGGTGATAATGGCGTACACTGCCATCATATCAATACCAATATACGATCTGCCATCATGCGCACAATTAACCGACACGGTCTGTATTCAGCACTTCACGTACACGTGAGGGAAAGAATTGTTACCGATACTTTTTACACAAACCTTGTACGGTGTTTTGTGTAGTCATTTCTCTATTAATATCATTTTCAAAATTCCAATGCAATGGATTGGACGGTAACGGTGCGAGTGCTTGAATTTTTTACGATCACGAGGAAATTTAGTTAAGAAAATCCAGCGATCGTAGACTCTGGGATAAATTCTTCAGCTTTTCAGAAGTACCAGCAGAATTAGAAGTAGGAAGTACTGACGAAAAGGTACTAATAATGGTCGTCTCAATGACAGAAATAATTTTGCCGGGTAAATTTCCCAAATGTCAACTGTTAACGAGATGGAAGTCTTTTAAATTTTTAGAATTTCTCATCAAACACATTCAGCGAGCAACATGGTTTACACATAACGGACGGTTTAAGCATCACGATAGACGACGTATGCATACGTGAAACACGAACGGGGAGATATATCAATCAGTAAGACTACATTATGGTTATGCACAGTAGATCTAGAAATAGCGCAATTAATTCGCAGTTTGCCGGGAGATGATGAGGGTTCAGACTGAAATTTAGAGCTAGTGAAGTGAAACGTCTGATTGAAGAGATTAATACGGGGACGAAGAATGACAAAATGGAATGAAAAAGCATTAACCGGGAATGGAATGTCTTTATTTTGACCGAGGATTATTATTTTAAATTCGCAAGAAAGTAGAAACTGTAAAGCAAAAAAAATATTTCAGTGAGAACAGCGAGAAATTATACGAGTATTTGTCTCAAAAAGTGATATCGAAAGTCGCAAACGAAACTACAGGGACGGATAATGGGGAAAGGGCATGGGGACTTTGTATTGCAGAAGATGCGAGAAAAGGAAATGAAAGGAGGAAGGAAGTGCAAAGAGTTGAATAATAAACCGAGGCGAAAAGTAAAAGGGCAAAAGAAGTGCGAGGCTGTGGAGATTGAAAGGAACAGAAAGAGTACAATGAGGATGAATTTGTTTGTTCCGTGGACTTCGAGAAGGCGTGTGATAGAGTAAATTTGGTAGAATAATGGAACTTATTACCGAACATAGGAGTAGATTTCAGGGATTGGGAACTCATCCGCGTCGTGTACATTTCTCATGCTGCTAGGGCACGTGGGGCGAACGGAGAGTCGAATTGGACAGCTGTGTGCATCGGGACGGAGATAGCCAAGATGCCCGCCATCAATTTCCAATCAAATGTGGAGGAAATTGTAAAGAGGGAATGGGAAATACTGGAGGCAGCAATGAAAGTCGGCGCTCAATTAATAAAATCAGTTAGCCCAGCAGAAAATAAAGTCTCAGCCATCAAGTAAGTCTCACATTGCAGTCAGCATTTGAGAATCAGTACATAGGTATGGAATGAGAATTTATGCACGACAAAGAAAACAGTGGTTATGAGATATCCGAGGACGATGGCTACATGAAACACCAAAATTGGAGGCCAAATACGAGAGCAGGTTGGACGGTTCACCCATCTTGGAAGTGCATTGGACCAAGAAGTTGGGAGAAATCCAAAGGAGGCAGGAAAGATGGACGCAGAGCCGTGAGGCCACCGCGCGTCACTTATTAGCAATGGAACGTTGAGGGCAATGATAGAGGGGAGAATGCTAGAGAAGGGAGATGGGGGAAGGAATTGGATAGCCTTGTGGGACGGAATGAAGGGAAGGAGGAAGCTTTCGGAATTGAAGAGGGTCTTATCTCGTTGCTGTGCGTTGCGTTTGGGCGGGGCTAAGATGTGCAGGGTCGTTGAAGTTCGTGGTCATCCCAAACGTGCCTTTAACGGTAGACACCAAATATATACTATGTATGGACGATAAGAATCGCGTGCGAATTGCTCCATGACGTCGGTAGATGTGACATCAAAGGACATCAAGGCATCGACTCGTATCCCAAGCGTAGACTTCCCTCAGGAAAGACATCGGTCCCTTTCCCACCGACTGCCGAGTTGAGCTCCTTCCGATGATGGCGAGTAAAAATATAGATCGGAATGCCGCCCTCTGCCGACCCGCCCCGTGCCCTTCCAGCCGGGGGAAAACCCGGCGGGTCGAGAGCTTCGCGGAGAGGCGATGGATCCGTTCGCCAATAGAACGAAGTTCACTCGCGCGGTCCTGGGAGTATGCGAAACCACGGCGTTGACCTGTCCTCACATTTGGTGGGTGAAGAAGAAAAATATTCTTCAATTATGTAACCATGTGAATGATTTGATCACCATGTCACTGTCCAGGAGCAAAGCCTGGTAAGGACAAAGATAAGATAGGAATAGATCTCTGGCAGGGAGCACATTCCGAGACAATTACGTACAGTATAGAAAGTAAAGCGATGTAATAACGAATTATGTGCCAAACGGCAAGAATTAAAAGAAGGAAAAAATTCACGCTTGGAGGGATTTAAACGAAATATACAGAAAACAATTTTCTAACTGAAAGCAATTGAAATTACATGCGCAGAAAACGACACAATCAATGAAACGAAGAGAAAGAGTTATTCGTGAAATAATATGATTCAGTATTATATCAGCAAAATACCAAAATTCATCAAAGTAGACTCAACATAATGGTATGTAGAAGATTATGGGGGAACAGCAACTTAATTAATTGACCTTAATTAAATGAAGTAGTCAATCGAGATCGTTCAGGTGAAAGAAAAGACATTTGCTGAAGCAGGACAGTCACTCGTAAAGAAGATAATTCTTTAAGTAACATAGGGGTTATTTTTTAAATGTTTCCATCGGAGAATATTTTAAGCCAAAAGGAAAGGAAATCCAAACTTGATTTTCCGTCGCGAAGAATGAATATTTCAATATAAATGATCGATGATTCAGGAAATACAAAAACATATGGCCAAAGCAGTAACTCATTTCACTGCGAATAGGTTTTCTTTTAAACATCTTAATGAAGAATTTAGGGGTCTTTATTTTGTACAAAAAATGGTATAAAAGGGTTTATCGCAATCGAAAACAAGAATGTTTTCGATTGCGATAAGAAGGCCCTAACGTTCTAAGGAGGCAATAAAAAACGTTCAGTGATAACTGAAAAGAAGAAAGGGTAACTTAATGGAACCCTTCGGAGGGACAAGGTTGAAAACTGTCGCCGAAAGGGAGAAATAAGAGGGAGGAGCTTCAGAGTGAAAGTCATGACATTAGTAAACATGATGAAGGGGTCAGACAATCGCTGAGAGAGAACAATTCGCTGGAGTGTTCTGTCAAACCATTCTAAGGACTAATGACCACTGATAGGAATGATCATCAATTGTTTCGAAAAAGGTCGCAACCTCTACACCAATTTTCCCTCATTTTTTCAAAAAATTGGAGAATCAGACTCTCGCCAGGGTCCTGGCAATGGGAAGGTAGGAAGGACCAGGCTGCTACCCACGCCCACTTGGACGACAAAAGAAGCCCCTGCATGAGATCCGAATACGACAGGCGTTCGATTCATTGATAGTCGCCTCTCTTCAAGCAATTCATCTCGGGTGAAAGACACGGGCGTCGTGGCTTCGAGAATACGAGGCACATGCCGGAAGGCCACCGAAGAAAGTGACCCTCAGTCCAATGCATTATAGGAATGATCGAATGAGAACTTCGGGAAAATGAGAAAAAAATCAGAAATCGACGCCTTCCGTTCCGTTTCCGTTCCTGTGACGAAACCGGAGGAATCAAATCGCACATCACTTTTTCTATTATGGGGTGATAAGTAAGTCAGTCGCGTAGGTGGAATTTCATTGCGAAATGAGAACGTCACAGTCTTATCGACAGCCGAATGAGAGAGAGAGAGAGGGAGCGCACTGCAAAATCGTTTCGAAATGCCATCGGATGGTGTGGAAATGTCAAAATGTCGTTTCTCTCGGCGTCGCCCGAGAGAAATCACTCTCGCGATGAATGGCAGGGCAATGTCTGGAGTCAACCGTTCAAGGAAACTGGAATCACGCATCCTGCCCCGGGAATACACGGCTGCGTACTTTTGTAATGTCACCATTTTTACATGAAATTTCGGGAATTATCGATATAATTAACCCCGCCCATGTACCGTTATGCTGATTATCAGAGTTCGTCGAAATAATTCTGTATTATTATTATTATTATCATATGGTGTTCTACCGGTGAAGGTGGGTTGACCACCGGCGACACAGCAATACAGAGCTAACTCCCTCGCCTCTCTTAGCCAAGCACCAACCGATATATAGAATCACAATAAACCCCCCTTCGATTACTTCTTTCCACCCTTCACTCCGTCCTACCCCTTCCCCGTTCGCCCAACATTCTCCCTTCTATCACAGTCCTTAAATCCCTTCAAAACGCTCTACGTCTCTCCTCCCTGCCTCCTCCTATGGATTTCGCCCGACGTTTCTCCCACCATGCACCCACCAACGGCCTTCCTCGTCTGTTTTCCTTTCTCTCCATTTCAACTTTCTCACCCTTCCTCACGCCCATCTTATATAAACCTCCAATCCAACTCCATCGAGTCTTGCCTCAATCACCATGACAGTATAAAACCATCGCCCATATCGAAGTTTTCACGAGCTCTTCCTTAGCATCCAAACTCAAGGTCCCCGTCGTCAAACCCTTTCGCTTTGCGACAGTTCCATTCCCTAACTTAAATTATCCTTCTAATGCCCCTGTTACTCTGATCATTTTTGTCCAAAACACCAAATAGATATTATAAATAAATGAAAAGACTAACTTTGTAGTTCCACACGAACGATTTATTCACACGACCCGGGTTTCGAAGTAAAACTCCATCATCAGGTGAGCTCTCTACGTTATCAGCCCTTCTTATATATACAGCCAGGGCGGGGGTGGGGTGGAGAAAATCAGGAAGGTTTGGGAGGGGTAAAGTCAGGAAGGGTTTGCGTGCCGGAGGGGAGGGCAGTTTGGCGTCACCTCCGCGATGTTGAAGGAATGTGGAGCGGGAGGGAGAAGTCTACATTGTAGAGCTCTCGTGAGTCAGGGGATTAGAGAGGGTTAGATGAAGGGGAGGGGGGTGTGTCATCGGCCACCGTGAGGATTGGGACTTTAAGGAGGGGAGAGTGGGAGGCATACAAAAATTCGTTAACAATATTTTCATTTAAACAAACACTATTTAAAATTTCTAACTGTTCTAAGGCGTCTAATCTATAGCCTTTGCTTTCAACATGTAAAATCTCGAAATCAAAATCACTTTTATGGTTATTATCAATCAAATGCTTTGCGAATTGAGAGTTCATCTTTTTATTTCTTGCACATGCTTGATGCTCCTTCACTCGTTCTTGGAATTTCCTCCCTGTCTGTCCGAAGTATATTGCTCCGCAATCGCACTTTAGCTTATATACTCCACTCTTTTCCTTATATGGGATTCTGTCCTTTGTGTGGGAGAGCAGGCCCCTGAGGCTTGATTTGTTATAATGGGCTATCTTTATTCTACATTTTGGAAGTTTCTTACATACTTTTTGTGAAAAATCGTCTAAATAAAGGATTCTGCGCCACTTGGCTGTGGGGTCCTGTGGCGGTTCGGTTCTGTAAATATCTTTCAATGCCATTTTATTCAGTTTTTTGCGGTATAGTTTCTCTACTAGCTCCTCATCGTAGCCGTTGTTTCTTGCAATCAATTTAATCGTGGTAAGTTCTTTTTTGACGTTGTTTTGCGACATTGGGACGTTCACCAAGCGGTGTATCATTGAATGGAAGGCGGAGAGTTTTTGCGAGAAGCAATTGCTTGACTTGAAATGGATAACTTGATCTGTGTATGAGTTTTTCCGAAAGATAGAGAAATCAAGCCGGTTGTTTAATTTTGAAATTTTTAAATCAAGGAAATTCAGTGTATTATTTTCTTCTACTTCACAGGTAAATTTTAGGTTTTCGTTCAAAGAATTTAAATGCGTAAGACATAGCTGAAGTTGCCTTTTGGAGCCTCTCCACACACAATAGGTAAACTGCTCTTACTCTTCTCTAGTTAATGGACTCCTAACTAGCACGTACTCAATGTTCCTCTTTATTAGTGACCTCATTAATGCCATGGCATCACGTGTTTTTCGAAATTTGTCTTTCGGCTTTCAAGGCAGATCAGGGAGGGGGCTTCATTGCTTATTCACCATGGTTCGTTGGAAATAAATAGCGCACTCTCACCGCCGCAAACCAACAAGAAGCGCCCCGTGGTGCACCCCGTCCGGCGATTGGCGATCGCCGCCCAGCATCGTCCTCCAAGCAGTGGCCTCGGTGCACGCCCATTTCCATTTCGCGCCATCGAAGTCGCCCCCTCCTCCATTTTTCCCACTCCCCCCACCCACTCTCCCCCCTCCCACTTCTGCCCTCCCCCTTTGAGGTCATCCTTGTGCCCGCCTTCGCCCTCCGACCCGAAGAAATCGCGTAATTATTCACTATGCTACGCTCAGCAGACCCCCTTCCCCAAACCCACATCCCCTAAGCTCCAACTCTTTCCATGTTTTTAAATTAACGTTATTTCAAGCCCTTGCGATGTTAAAATCAGGACACAAACCAAGTAACCATATTTTTTAAATCTTTATCTAACTTACGACCACATAATCGTACTCGTCTTCCTGTATGCAATTTTTTTCAATATAATTTCAGTGCGGGTAAGTTAACTTCATTTTCACCTGCTTTGATTCGAAAAGAGAAACAATAGCGGCACTCTGATTAAACCTTATCTTGCCATAATCGAATGAAAGTTCGTGTACACCATTTGGACACAAACGTAATCCAAAAGTTGAGAAAAATCAAAAAACGGAAAACACCATGGATTAAACCATGGAATATTGTGAATCCCAGACATGCGTTCCGGTGGGCAAGTCCCACAATTAAGTGTGCGTTGTAGCACGTTTCATCGGAGCGACCCGGTCTTCAGCGTTGATGCGCCGTAATCATATCGGCGAAAACAGGACTTGGAACCCTGATAACAAGATTTGTGGTGTGCGATGCTTCGCGAGTCACGTAGCCGCCGTCGGCGTAATTCCTTGCCCCCCACCCCCGCCGGACCCCAAACACCACGCACCCGCCGTATCGGAGACACCAATCGCGGGTGGAACACCACTCAAAATCAAAAATCGGCCTTTTGTCAGGTGACTTCGAAAGAGTCTGCCTTGAAAGATAACAGATCAGTGCGACTGCCTGCCGAATGGCAGCGGGCGACAAGACTTCACATTTGTATAGAAACACGAAAGATAAGACATTTTCACACGGATTTGACACGTGAAATAGGCAATTGAACAAACCAAAAACGTGAAATTTAATTAGGAACTCTTCTAATCTACCTGCTCCAATGTTTTCCAACGATCCTCAAGATGCGAAAATTATAGCATTGTGCAACAAAACTATTGAAGAGGATGGCATTGGATTAGAACTCATTAAATAATGCTTTTACCAAACTATTGCATGAGAGTTCTAATATAATTTCAGGTACAAATACTTCTAACTGGCGACGTGAATTTACATATGCACTGCATTGGCTACATCTGAGTGCCACTTGGTGCCTCGTTTTACAAATGCCGGCACACCAAGGGAGAGTTTGACCGACATATAAATTCAAAGAACTGCGAGAGACGAGCATTTGAAGGAGCAATCCGCTCAACGTGCATCCAATCAATCCCGGTCAAGGCGAATAATTTTTATGCCTCGAAATTTCTGTATTTACAAACAAATAACTCTTATCGCAAATATAGTGTCTTTATGAGCTAATTAATTGCAATTAACTCAAATAAACACGTTCTGACCCGTGTATTACCAATGCCAACGGACAATGATCTTCGGCCATAACTGTTTCTCCAGTTCAACATTACAGGTGTAAATTTGGTAAACCTTTTGCTGGCATTGTTCCTTCCTCATTGCCAGTGAATACTGCCACATATCATACTCCGAGTGCGACCTATGAAGCAAATCAGAGCGGAAGAAAACAGCGGCAACACGCTAATTTTACTCTAGTATCCATTGCTTTTAAGGCATAGAACACACGATAGTCATTGCGCGATTCCATGGTCAGAATATATCGTTAAAAATGCATTGATCAAGGAAGGAAAGATACAGCGAGAACCAAGAAAAACCGATTATTTCTTGATCTGTCAATTCAGGGTCATTATAATATTTTGAGAGTCTCTTCTCATCATCGGTCTCTAGGATGAGGTCAAAATAGAAATAGCGGTGGGTGCCAAGGGAGGAGTGCGAGAGAAGGGGGCCACGCACAGCGGGCATGGGCCACGCATTCCCCGCGACGAAGTTGCCACACTGCGTACTTCAACTCCGCCACGGGGGCTGAACGACCGGGGGGGGACAGCAGTGGCGAATCCCCCGCTGTTCTACTGCCCACCCTCAAGCCCTCGCGGCCGCCGAGGGACACACGGTGCACCGTGGCCAAGGCCGAAGTAGGGCGAGAGGGGGGCCGCACCCGCAATCCCCCCCTCTCCTCACCCTCGCAATGGCGCCCCGCCACCTCGCGAGCAGCGCCGAGTATTACCCGGACTAAGGTGACGACGGACGCGTGATCATTTTACATTGCATTGCATAGTACCCCGCAGGCCACCGCGAGGGTGTGTGGCAGGGGGTGATTACACACCAAACTACTTTTGGCCAAAATCACATCCCCTTCCTGCGCGGTCGTACAACGATATTCCGATCCCTTATCGTTCGGTGGAAAAATGACATCTTAAATCTCTCTTTTCTACACTTAATCTTTTTCATTTAATGATCTCGCGAACCATAGTACGATCGGTGTAATAATACAATTTAAACATTATTCCTAAAGAGACGTCCAATTAATGCAAAAGATTTAATCGGTAATTTAATTTCCATTCCGTGAGTGATTCACAACCTAGCTATATATGTGTAATTACATTCACACGGATATAGATGTAAGGAAATTGGATAGGGACACATACAAAGGACAAACACAGGAGAGGTGGGGAAGGCGGAATCCAGCAGATTTCAAGTAAAAAAATATTTCCTTGACACGGAAAAGGACACTCTATTTTCAGAAATTGCAAGCTTTCGGCTTGAGGCCAACACTTCAGGCGAGAGAGGAAGGTGGGTTTCGGGTGGTAGGCAATGCGAGGGGTGGGGGGAGGCGCAGGGCGTGCTGGGAAGGGATCTAGGGGGTGGTGGTAGTTGAGCCCAGGATTTTCAAAAGATAGGGAAGGTAAAATTATAAATTAATAAATTATATATATATATATATATATATATATATATATATATATATATATATATTTCTATATATATTTCTATATATATTTCTATATATATATATATATATATATATATATATATATATATATATATATAATAGCAGCAAGGCCATCTCTGAAAGATTCGGCCAAATAATAGACGTGAAAGACGAAACGGGGCCCAGCAGCGAACCAACCCAGTGGCGGGCCCAGATTCCAAATATTCCCGTTGGTGGTGAGGACCCTTCACCCGGGTGCGGGCAGCACCCGAGGGAACCATCGATCGTCGAAGGCGGTGGGTGGGTGTGGTGCGGGCTCCCTTCCCCGAGAGCGCCCCTTCCGTCGCCTCATAAATAAGATATGCGAGACCACAGACGGCGGCCTCATAGGAACGCGGCTGGATTGGATCAAAGGGAAGAGCCGATGGCATTACAGAAGGGACATGTCGATTCGGAAAAGGGAAGGACGCAACTGGTTGCTTGAGGGGTGAATTAAGAAGGGCAATTACACCAACAGGAATGCACTCAGACTAGGATCTATAACCGTCAAAACCACTAATATTATTACCTACACAGTTCTCCTACCCAGAACAACCCTCTAAAAGGAATTGCATTCAACAATCTAAATGAGTGTCCCGAACGTAAATTTGTTAAAATTACAGTGTCAATGTCACACTAGGATCAGGTACACAGAAACAGTGAGAAAACTTTCGTGAGGGAGCGGCGGGATCCAAGAGGTGTTCGCCGAGGGTGCTGCTTCGAGGTCGGGAACAGTTCTGTCAGAGCGATCACCCGGTAGCCATGCTCCAATCGCAAATAATTCATGGATCCAGATCGAAGCAAATGAGGGATAACCAATTAATGCGGCAATTATTTATCCCTCGCGGCTGAAAAGCCTTGACCAACCCTCGTGGCCTCCATAACATACCACGGCCGGCTTAAAATACAACCTGAGGTACGGAAGCTAGAAACCATACGAGGAAATGGAGACATGGTTCACTCCTCGTAACAAACTATTTCTCTCTAGCATCCTATTGGTCAAGGTCGGTCTGGCATGGGCAGAGCCTACACCATTTCTCCAAACCAAAAACATAACCTGATATCGAGTACTTAAGTGATCCCCCCTCATTGTCCCCACACTTCCTCCCTTCCTCCCGTCCAACATCCCTATCCTGTGGCCCTGCCCCTTCCACGTTTCCCCAACATTCTCCCCTCCAGAACACACGTCTTCAACATCCCACTGCCGATCGATACGCCCTTCATCCATCCTTCCTCTCTCCTTAGGATTTCTCCCAACTATCCCCTCTCCTCCCCTTTCACCATACCCAGCACTTTCTCATTTGTTTCCCTTCCCGCCCAGTTCACCTTCTCCATTCTTCCTCACACCCACATATCTAAACTAGCCTCCAATCTACGCCTATCATCCTGCTTCAATGGCCACGTTTCCTCGCCGTACATAACTACGCCTCATATCAGAGTTGTAACGAGTCGCTTCTTAACATCCTCACTCAATATCCCTTTCATTAATTCTCACCGCCGTGTGAATGCTTCCTAATGTAATTATTCGCCTTAAGTCCCTACCACTTTGGCCATTTCGACACCCTATAATGAGGCTGAATTCTCTTCCGACAAGCACAATAAACTTATCGTACACTAGTGCAATTCAGGCGAATGTCCTGCCATCGTGCGGTGAGCTGAAAAGCAAGAATGTTGCTGTAGACCGAGGACTTCGTTGAGGCCTTCGCGGCGACGACTCCTGGGCGGAGGAATCCCCTCCCCTGCGCGCGCCCCCCTCGGGGACACGGAGCGAAATCCTTTGGGCGACCGTCATGGCAGGGAAAGGGGGGGTAAGGGGAGTGGGGGGTGGGCGAGGACCGGAATTGGAGGGGGCGCAGGGGGGAGGCCTAACAATGGCGGTCCGTTTGACGTCAGGCACACACAAACACGATCTACCCTTTCCGAAAAGGAGAGTTGCCATGGGAACAAAGAGAGAGGGGTGGGGAGGGAGTGGAACCGGCACGGCAGTCCATCCTCCCCCCCCCTCCGCGATCCCTTTGTGGGCCCGAGAGCAGATTATAAGAGTTGCATCCCCCCCCCCCTCGGGTCTCCACTTCCACCGCAAACCCCCTCCCCCAACCTTATCCCGCCTCGGTGGGGTCAAAAGTATTCATTCCGACGTAAATTTTGCGGAGGGAGTATTAAAATTTTCTTTGTTTTTTATTTTATCTGTGTGGCGTCTTTTTCTTACTCGTCCGCATAAAAAACAAGGGGAGTTGTTTTGCCTGGCCCTTCCCACACCCTCCCTGGTCCCGTCGGCCGATGGTCGAGGCCAATAAAATTCCCCCAAAGGGAGCCGGTGGTATCTACGGCAACATCGAGGGCTACTGGGAACTATCTCGATAGACCTTCGCCAAAGAAGTGCCGGGGCCGAGAACAAGAGGTCCGACGAAGGAGAACGCAGAAAGGAAAAATAAACCCCTTTGTGCCTCCTCGATTTCACGGCCTTCCCCGGATTTAAAGAACATATGGCGACTTCGCATCGGTGCAGCGTTTATTTCGCCCCACGGTGCGCTTGGGAGTAAAGACACCGCGGGGGGAGGAGGGCCTTGCATGGGATTCCCACTAATCGGGGGTCCAAGCATGGACCAGGGCACTGGAATTCCAGCGAGAATTCCATGCAGTTCCTTGATTCAATGCCGCAATACGAAGCGATGGCTTCTCAATGAATGCTTGTCCGGACTTGAGAGGAAAAAAATGGCCACGGACCTAAACGCCTCGGAGCATAGTGAACATCACGGACATTGCATTTAATGGAGCAGAATTGGGAAACTGGGAGGAGAGAAGTGAGAGCAGCGGCTTCAATTGAAAATCTGCGTGCCATTCAACGGTGTTTCAGTTTGGCTCAGCAGCAGCAAGACGTCCGATGCATTTAAGAAATGAATTTCAAGACGAGTTAATTTCAGGAATTACATAAACTTCAATCTGCTAAAGGGATCCTCAGGATCATAAACAAAATGATAGAGAGTAGGGCAAATGATTACTTAGGGGATGATCAGTTTGGGTTTAGGAAGGGGAAAGGTATTCGTGATGCCATTGCAGTAATGAGGTTATTAATCGAGAGGAATATAGAACACAACCAGGAGGTATTTGCCTGTTTCGTAGATTTTGAAAAAGCTTTTGATAGAGTGAACTGGGAAAAACTAATGAGTATATTGCAGAAAATAGGAATAGATTGGAGGGATAGGAGGCTAATCCGCAATCTATACATGTCTCAGAGTGCTTAGGTGCGGGTGAGGAGTCCGGCTGGGCAGTATTAGGAAGAGGTGTAAGGCAGGGTTGCCCATTATCACCGTTGCTGTTCAACCTGTATGCAGAGGATATGATTAAAGAGGCGTGGGAAGAACTGGAGGTAGGAATGAAAGTGGGCGGGGAATACGTCAAATCAGTTAGGTTTGCTGATGACCAAGCTTTAGTTTGTCAGTCAGCCAAGGGGTTGTAAGCATTGCTTAGGTAATTGGAAATTCAGTGCGACAGGTATGGGATGAAAATCAATATTAATAAAACAAAGGTTATGCGATTTTCTAGAAAGAAAAAGGCTAAGCTAAACATTAAAATAGGAGGGCAAAAACTAGAGCAGGTAGAACAGTTCACCTATCTCGGAAGTGTTTTTGACCCACAAGGTCTTAGCTATGTACGGCGCGGATAGGGATGCTGGACGGAATGAAAGGAGGAAGGAAGTACACAGATATGAAGAGGGAATTCGTCTTAGAGTAGGGTGCTGGGTTGTATTTTGTTAGGAGATGCAAGATATATTCAGTTGGTGATTGTGTCCCTCCGAAACTTACCTTAATGGGTACATTACCTATAAAATTATTAATAATAATAAGTTAATCGACGGAGTGTTCTCATGCAAGAAAAAATATCCAACTGCCGATAGTATTCACGCCGACGAACGTGCGCGTAGAATTAAATATTCATAATCTTCTGAAATAATAGTCACCATTCTTAATACGTACGAACTTCTGGAGAAGTAATAGTATTTAGGGGAGGCGACCGACAGCTGAGTTCATTTGCGCCATAGGGGATTGACAGGAAAGGATGAAGGGTGGAGAGAAACCCGGCGTCGGAATCAGCCTACTCTTAACGAAAGACGCCAAGGGGTCACACAGTTTAACGTCCCATCCGACGGACGGCGTACTCGCTCAAAGTTCTCTCCACAAAGAACCTCGAGTAGGGATCGGGATGCCACTGAAAAATATCTGCCGTCTCCGGAGATCTTCTGGACTTTTCAAACCAACTACAATAAGGAAAAATTGAAAGTACCATGGTGAACACTGGAAATGGCTAGCAGTAAAAAAACTGCGGATTAAAATGGAAAATACGTATAACTCTATTAAATTTAAAATTATACAAGAATGTGCCTTTCACTAATGTCTTACTGTCGTGAAAATCTCGCCCACAATGAATGATGACGCACACCCACATGACCTCAAAGACATCGCGACGTGTGGCAGGACCACTTGGCACGATGAAATGTCCCTTTACATGTCTCAGATATACTGGAGGGCAATTCATTTTGATATTTGGCATCGTAACTTGATCAAGCATAATAAAATTAAGACATTGAATCTTCCATGAAAATTAATTCGAAGGCCATCACCAAAGTCAAAAAGCATAGGGAAGGTAGCAGAGCTCACTTCATTGGAAAGTGTTATAGGCGACATAAGGCATTAAGAGAAAAATAATATCGTTTTAAAAGAATGAACAAGAGGAGTTAATCATCATCTACAGTGTTCCAATCCTAGGATTGGTTTACTGCAGCCCTCCATTCTACTCTATCTAACGTAAATCACTTTAATCCTTGATTACTTCTCTGTTTTACGTCCTTCTTAATTTGTCCTATGCACATGTCTCCTGTTCTTTCTTCGTGGAATCTTCCCTTCTAATTTTCCTTCTATTATCTTCCTAGTCAATCCATTTTGCCTCAATCTGTGCCTTATCCATCTATTTGCTCTTTCCCGTAGAGCTCTCCATATTCTCCTATCTTCTTCTGCTCTTCTATAAACTTCATCGTTCGTTACTTTATCTGTCCAGAGTTAATAATATGCACTCGTATATAAAAATGTAGAGACAAAATACATTAAATTTTGATATGGAACGCAGTACTCGTATGCATCCGAAGCTAGGTAGTTGAGACACGAGGATAGGTCCAGGCAGATAGTTTAGATACCTCACAGTCGAGTGGAGAAGGAGGGAAAAATGGAAGCTCCGAGCACTTCGGGGAAGGAGACCATTTTATATTGATTGAATTGTTTGACCAGGGTTTCGATGTCTCTTCCGATGTCTCTTCCGGTCAAATATATTTTAATAACAGTGGAGTACTACGTTATTATTGACTGCGCATCGATCACGTTCGCCTCCCACGGCACTTGAAACCACGAAAATAGTTTTAAGGGGTTTATTTGTGGATTTAGTGTCGACTAAGGTGGGCCTAAGAGAAATGTTGCTCCGATTAGTCTCAGAGGTAGTAAAAACCGACATTTACGGGTGAAATAATATTAATACTAACGACAATAAACATTAGTGTAGACTTAATATGAAGAGTGGACTTGAAAATAATGAAACCATTTCAACGTTTAAGTTGTGGAGGCGAGGCCTACCCCTGGGGGTGACCTCGCAGGATGAGGGTTGCCCTCGTCGGAGGGAATCGCTACCCTTGATGACGTCATCCTCGCGCCCGCCAATACCAGTTCGCGAAGGAACACCGGGGACGAAAGAGGGCGTGCGCCGAGAGAGAGAGAGAAGGGAAGGGGAGGGAAGGATCCGCCTAAGGGAGAACATCGGGAGACGGAGGATGACACTCGCAATCAGCACGGCCTGTCGCTTCCGATCAGACTGCCGGAGACTGCCGAAGAGTTAGAACTCGAACCACAACGCCGAGAGGCGGCATCCACGCGAGGAGATGGCGACACTCGCCTCCCGGGCACAAGCTCTCCAGATGCCTGGACTACATTGCAAAGCGCATATCTCCTCTTTCAATACATACAAGTACACTTATGATTCTCCTTCCGCGACGCTGGCAAAGCTTTGAACGGATGCGTAAATGAAGATTATAAATTCATTCTACTCTCGCGTGCTTCACCTCGTGCCAGAAGTCCGTCTCGAACTTGCCTTTCGATTTCCCTCCTCATTCGGAGCGAGGGACAAAAAACGTATTCGGCCGGGGAAATAATATTTGCGGGAGGTGGGGGGGAGGGGGAAGGGGGAGGGGAGAGCAGATGCGAGAAGGGGGAGGGGGTGGGAGGGAAAAAACCTGTCGCTCTCGAGGAGAAGTGAGCTGGCGGCTTGCTTTTTTATTCGATACACGCATACCACACACACACACATAACGCTTGCGTAAGTGTGTGTGTGTGTGTGGTATGCATGTGTGTATATATGTATGTATGTGCTTGTGTTTTTATATTCAAACATACATACATAAATTATGACTTGAGGACCGAATACGTATCGGACGAACAGAAAAAACGACACGAAGCACACTAAGGTATGTGTCAATCATCGCGCACACTCTTTGTCATGATGGTTCATTGCTAATCTCGTATATGTGCGTGTGTGCGTATGAATAGGAGCGTATGAGTGTGTATACATGCACAATGATCCTCCCCGAAGAAGGATTGAAAACCCGGTTTTCCCCCGATTCACGGGTGACTGCGCATTGAACATCCATTATTGCTGCTCTAGTAGTCCAGTGCTAGGCTTGTGCATGGAGCCGGAACCACGCCCGACGCACACACGTCTAATAAACCCCATCTCCCCCACCGCCCAACATGCGTCTTCATCTTTGCCAGCTTCCGCCCCCACCCCCCAATCACAATATGCTGCATTTCACCGCCACTCAATGTGCCCCGCACCACTGTGCCGCCTCCGAATTGATCTCAGCCGCATTCTCCTAACAAGCTTCTCTTGCCTTCGATTCAGTCCATTTCATTTTTTCCATATATATATAAACACACACACACACACACACACACAGACGAGAATATAAACTTACCGTTTGCAAGCAGAATTAAATAAAACGAAATAAAAATGCTAGGCAGGAATGTCCTGCATTAGAAATATCGTTTGCGTAACAAAATAAAATGTTCACATGGTCAAGCACAGCCGTCTAACGCACAAACTTTTCCACAAATATGCTTTTAATTCCTTCTCACTACCCGATAGATTCGCGTCGATTTCTGTCATCGTGAGGGACAGTAATGGCGAGAGAATACGAATGGAGGATGAACTGATGAGAGGCCGGATTAAATGGTAACCAATCGGCATAGAGAAAATATAAATTGCACATTCAAAATTGCAAACTCAAGCATACGGTGCAAAGAGATTTGGCTGAAAGATAATTTTAATTTAATGAATAATTACGATGCATAATAGAGATCTGCGTCTTTCCTTAAAGGGGAAGAGCTAAGATCACGGTCCACGTCGGAATCCTGGCTTCAAGACGAAGTTTTCTCAGTGTACCATTCCTTAAGACGAATGTATGTCTGTATTTTACTCCACTGTCACCCACTTACTTGTACTGGTAATACATATCCCATGTGAAGACATTTTATGGATTTAAAAGAGAGTCGCATGGATCCCAAGGATATTATTTTGGAATAAAACAATGTTAAAGTTAATGTAATCATATTTTAATGAAACATATAAAAACGGTTAAAATGCGTATCAAGGATGTAGACTTCGTACAGACTGAAACGAATATGATATATTAATGAAGTCATGTTAAATATATAATAAGAATACGATTAAATTACCGGAAAATAGGATTTTGGCTGGAGTGCAGGGCAAATGATTAGTTATAGGATGATTAGTTTGGGTTCAGGAAGAGGAGGGGCACCCGCGATGCCATTGCAGTAATGAGACCACTGATATAGAGGAACATAGAGTACAATCAGGATGTATTTTCCTCTATTGTGAATTGCATAAATGCATTCGATGGAATGAATTGACTGGAATTGAGGAATCTATTCCAGAAAACAGGAATAGATTGGAGGGAGAGGAGGCTAATCCGCAACCTGTACATGTCTCAGACTGTTCAGTGAGAGTGAGGAGCGGGGAGTCCGCATGGGCAGTGTTAGGAAGAGGTGTAAGGCAGGGGTGTCCAGTATTACCCAAGTTAAGCATTAACATTTGTTGCGAGTTAACATATTAGGGCAAGTGGAGCAGTTGACCGGTCTAGGCAGTGTTTTGGTCCAAGATGGTCCAAGTAGTAGAGACGTAAGAAGAATGATTGCATGAGGTTTCACAAAGGAGGAGAGAATTGACTCCGGGGTGGTAAAGAAAGGATATTAAGAAAAGAAGAGAGAAAGTTTTAGTATGGAGCGTGAAGCGCAGCAAAGATCTCCACACACTAATACTGGAATGTATGTGTATGTGTGTGGAGATGGATGAAAATGTCGAATGGACGGAAAGTAAAAGCAACAAAGGAGTACTAGAAATGGTGGGGAATAAGAGAGAATAGTGGGGCTCAATCTAAAGGAGGCAAAAAGTGGATGCAAGGCATTATGCTGGCAAGAGGAAGTTGAGGGCTGTGAAAGGGGGGATAACACTGGGCGTAAACGAAGGGGAAGAAGCAGGATGGGTGGGATGAAGGGAGCGCAACGGGACGTGGAATTGATGAAAGGTTTTCTGTAGTGCCTGGCGCCAGGATGTGTTTCCTTCGCATCGGTTTTCAATCTTGGTCCACCGTAACCTTATGTCAAACGATGGACGTCCTAATGTGCACACACGCAGACACGCCCTCGTACAAATCTGCTTTCGACCACCGTTTCTCCTGTTCAATCTTTCCTTTCTCGTCACTTGTTCTACCACCAATTCATTATATAAACGTGAATGCATATATATTTATTCCGCCATTGGTGTCGCCCCCGGTCGACAAGAGGGAGGGATGGGGCGGGGGAAACAAGGGGCAGGTTCTCGCCGGAGGGATTTCCGAGGGGGGAGGAGGAAAGGGGTCAGCGGGACTCGAAGGGAGTCTGCCCCCCCCACCCCCAGAGTGAAAGGAGGCGGACAAGGGAGCCGAAACGGGCGGAAAGTCGAGACGGCTCGTTGCTGTTACTCTGCTCCACTGAGCGATTCCCAGCCTAGCGCCTCTTGTGACTTTTTTCTACGATACTCAGATTATAATATCGATGTTTAACATATCTAGCTCCTCTACAATGCACGCGATCCAATTCGGCAATCAATCGAACTCCGTGAGGATCCAATATACTAGCAGCATATTCGAAATGAAGCCTAACCGGCGAAAGATAATATTTCTCTTTAGCCTTTACATCACATTTACCAAGTACCCTTCTACTAAATTCTATTTTTCTATTAGGTTGTCCACGTATTAGTCAAGAGAGAAATTTTAGTTAGGTCAAATTTGAAATATGTGAGATTTGTAATCAATGGCGGAAAATATTAATCCATGGCGACGGATGAGGGTCAGAAAAAATCCGCCAAATTTGCTTCCGATTGCTACGACGAGTGAAAGAGCGTGACGGGAGACGAAGAGAACTGGCAAGACTTTGAGAGAGGCACTCGAGTTTTCTTGCGAAGCGATGGAGCCCTCAACTTATCTCAAGGTTCGTGAGTGAAAGTAACGGTGGGGCGTCCCTAAATATCTCCCCCAAGCATTTTGTTCCCGGCAGGCTTTTTGATGATTGGATGCGCGATCGATGTCCGTGGGGGCGGAGGGTCGAGGAGACGCGCGTCTATCGACCGCTTCCATTGCTCTTATTGAATCGAGGCGATATTGGGGCAACGAAGCAGGTGCACCCCCTGCCGTCTTCAAGAGCAAGCAGCGATGATAGCCGTAATTGAAAAGGAAGGAGAGAATAATGGAGGGGGAAGGGAAGGAGGAGGGGAGAGGGATGAAGGGGGGAGGAGGGCAGAAAAGGGAAGCCTACTTGGACCCGCCCTCACTGCGCCTGATTGGGGTACATTTTTTATGCATTTTAACAAGTGCCAAGGAAGCAAACAATTTAGAAGGACGAATTTAACTAATTTTGAATGCCAGCATCGACATTTGCCTCCCCCCAATTGCCAACGTTTTCGTCCGCGGTTGAATGATCCTAGTCGTTCGCCGAGTCCATGGCGAATGAGCGAGCGATGGTGGCAAATGCAGCCGGCGGGGCGATGATTCCAGCTGGGATCCCTTTGCTCCCCTTCGCCCATGGCGGCGCACTTGTTTTCGCGCCCTCCGCCGTGGTGGGCATCCACCCATCCGCTGCGGCGACGCGCCCTCCAACGAGCACTTTGGCTTGCGACCTGCCCTTACGGTTTTGCACGAATCACATTCGCGGGGAGAACATGTAATTCCTTGGGCACGTTCACTTTGAATTCTGTTCCCGGACGCCCAACGAAGCCCCGTCGAACGAGTTCCGCTATAGTAAGCGCCGCTTCCGCTCCATCTCCTCTGCTGGAATTATTCAATGCCGTCGAAATTACGTATTTCATTCTCCCTCCTCCCAGTACCCGACGGCGACATGCCTCCTCCCGACTCATGCGTACTTCCGCGAATGCAGTTAAGCTTTCTCGTAACACGTGCCCGTGGAAGGCGAGGGCGCCCTCGTAGAGGAGAACAGTGGGAGGAGGCCTGGCCTGAAATATGAACGGGAGAAAGGGCGCGGAAAAGTCGTCAAATATACGATAGTGATATTATAAGTATTAATGAATCTGCTAACTATGATTCAATAAATGGCTCATCTCCGGATGTACCCGACTCGATCCCAAAGAGTGATCAATTCGGAGGCAAATCCTCACGCGACCCTCGCCCTCTGGACAAGGGCCGCCTATTGCGTCCCCGCTGCCCACACCTCTCCTCGCTCAATCCCGAGAAACTCACGCATCAGAGTGTTCCGAATTTTCGGCATATGTTAACCCCAAGACGGACTTAATCCATCCCCATTAATTGTTGCGACAATACGGGCCCGGGGAAACGTCACGAAATTGGGGCAGGCCCAACGAACATTTCCCTTTCTCGAAATCTTTTTGCATAAATTTTTTTGCGAGTGAGGGAAGCTCTTCCTCCGCCAGTTAAAGAAATGTAAACTTCCCCAAAAGCATTCGCTCGTAAGTCAACTTATCGGAGCGGCCATCTCGTCGGCGGAGAGAGAGAGACGTCCGTCCGCGGGGCGAATTCATTTCCCGCGCCTCCCGTCCCTCGGCGGCGAAAGGGGGGGTTGCGGCGTGGAGGCGGCCAGCGCGAAATCCAGACGTTACCTCCCGCCCCCACCTGCGCGAGGAGGCAGCTGACGGAGGGGCGGGAACCCCTCCCCACCACAAAGACGCGCCCCCTTGACGGTAGTTTCAGAATCCCCTCTCTCCTCAGCCCCGACACTCGGAAGCCACGCTTCGAGAACCAATTGCCGAAGGAGGAACCGACCGATCGCCGAGGACACCTGAGGCCTACAGGCTGCCGAGAGCCAAGTTCAATTCTGCACACACAAACATCCTGAAGGTCGACTTAAGTCCGACGGGAGGAGCAGGTCGACATTTATTGAAGGGCATTCGAACGACTATTATGCAGATAACACAAGTTGGAATGCCGCAGCCTGCCAATTTATTATCACGATTCGCACGGTTCACTACGTCATTAAAATATTTACAATGCACGTCTAAACGCCAATGAGTAAACCATCAGATATGTGCACTTCTGTAATGCAGTTCAGGGTGTTGATACACCGCCGGTAAATTGACCTCCAAATAAACCAATTTTTTCCCGATGATGGCATCAAGTATATATATATATATGTATACACATATATATATATATATATATATATATATATATATATATATATATATATATATATATATATATATATGTATACACATATATACATACATACAAACATATGTACATATATTTTGCCTGTTGTTATTTCTAAAAAATTCTTTTCACTCTTTCGGGATACATTGTCATTGCTAGGAGTATTTTCATGAATGCCTATGTGCGTGTATATATATATATATATATATATATATATATATATACATATAAATAAGCACAGATGTAGATTTTTAAACCATAGAAACACAAACCACCTCTCCTGTGTTCGTCCTTTGTGTGTGTTCCTATCTCTTTTCCTTATATCTGTTTCTATTTAAATGAGTATTTGTTCGCCGTTTGGCGGGATTTCGTGATTGAATGTATATATGTATATATATATATATACATATATATATATATATATACATAAGTGTGTGTGTGCGTGTGTGTATGTATGTTTAGCGAAAGTCCCCGGAATACAACCTTGACGTGGTGAAAGGGCATGTGCGTTCCGATGACACTAGAGCTGTGCTGGCGGGAGTAATTATAATTGCTCCTGGTAGGGTCACCCATGCCAGATAGGTCGAAGGTTAGGAGCCAGACGAAATGTAGTCCACGTAGCGTCTGTTCGTCAGTAAGGCGGCTGCAACAGCGCCTGACCCCAGTGGGGCGGCCAGGAAGTCATGGTGTCACGTTAAAAACACTATTGAGGAAGGGAACGGGAAACCACCTAAAAATATGATGGTCACTACAGATATTTGAGTCCTGGCAACTACGGGGCTCAGCCCAATCGGCCGTGTGTCGTGCCCGGCTGCGGGGGAAGCAAGGCTTCCGCGGTTGTCATCCCAAGAAACCCTTAAAAGTGAAAACCGGAAGAAACAGGACAGCAGACGCCGGAGAAGCAGACCACATTATTTAGAATTGGAACGTGGCATGTTAGGACAATGATGAGGACAGGGAAAGTGAAAAATATTAAGCGAGAGATAGAAAGGGGAATAATAAATATTTTAGGTCTATGCGAGGTGAGATGGAAGGATAGCGGGGATTAATGGAGTGATAAGTATAGAAAAATATACAGCGGCGGGGACGAGAGCCAACGAGGGGTTGCCATAGTATTAAATGAAGAGGTAGGAAGAAGCGTAGTCAACATAGAACAGGCAACGGATGGAATATTACTAGTAGAAATAATACAGGAACGGAGGAACAAGGTTATTATTCAGGTAGACATGCAACCGAACAACCAATCGGTGGAATAGGTCGACAGGATATACGATCAGTTAGAGGAAATAATCGCATGTGTTCCTGCAGGGAAACATTTGATAGTGATGGGTGATTGGAATGCGACAGTAGGCGAAGGAAGAGATGGTGACGAGGTGGGGGACTACGGTTTAGGCACGAGGAATGACCGCGGGGAGAAAACAGTTGAGTTCCGCAGGAGACAGCGGTTGGTCTAATCCTACACTTGGTTAAGACACCATAAAAGACGCAGGTATTAATGGAAAATGCCAGGGTACTCAGAAATGTATCAGCTAGATTATATTTTTGTTAGACAAGGGTTTGGAAACAGCGTGATAAGTTCGCACAGCTTAAACAATAAATTGAGGCGAGCAACAAATAAAGCAAAGGAAGCATGGTGGAAGACGCAGTGTGAGGATATGGAAAGTTTGCAGAGAAAGGGTGAAATTGGTGCGCTGTACAGCAATGTGAAATATTTATCGGGAAGTAAGAAAGGAAGATCTATGCTAGCATTTAGAGATAAGACGGGTAAGATAATAGTTGACACAGGAATGTTCAAAGAGAGATGGAAAGAATATATAGAAGAACCGTATGGTAAAGAACTTAGATCAAAAAAGTTAGACATAGAAAAGGAACATGACGTAGAGAAAGATAGCTTAGGTTCAGGCATACTCGACGAGAAGATAGAAAGGGCATTAAGGGAGATGAAACTAAACAAGGCCGTGGGGGTGGATTACATTCCCGCTGAACTATTAATATTTTGGGAAAATGCTGGAGGAAGAGGCTATATGGGCTGAGTCGTAGTATCTATTTGGAAGGAATCTGGCCGGAAGACTTTGTGAGGTCAGTGTTAGTTACTATTCCGGAAAAGGTAAAGGCTTCATCATGTGAGAACTACAGGACAATAAGTTTGATATCCCTAGCAGCTTAAGTTAATCTCAGGATCATCAACAAAAAGATAGAGTAGGGCTTGAGATCAGTTTGGGTTTAGAAAGGGGGGAGGAACACGTGATGCCAGTGCAGTAATGAGGTCCTTAATCGCGACGAATATAGAGTACAACCAAGAAGTATTTGCCTACTTCGTAGATTTCGAGAAGGCGTTTGCTTGAGTGATCGGGGGAAAACTAATGAGTATATTGCATAATATAGGAATAGATTGGAGGGATAGGAGGCTAATCCGCGACCTGTATATGTCTCAGACTACTCAGGTGCGGGTGGAGAACGGGGGTCCGGTTGGGCAGTGTTAGGAAGAGGTGTAAGGCAGGGTTGCTCACTATCACCATTGCTGTTCAACCTGTATGCAGAGGAAATGATTAAAGAGGCACGGGAAGAACTGGAGGTAGGATTGAAAGTGGGCGGGGAATTCTTAAATTCAGTTAGGATTGCTGATGACGAAGCTTTAGTTAATATTTAAACATTTAATAAAACTTTACTTTGTCAGTCAGTCAAGGGGTTGCAAGGATTGCTGAGTGAATTGAAATTTCAGTGCTTCAGGTATGGGATGAGAATCAATATTGATAAAACAAAGGTTATGCGATTTTCCAGAGAGAAAAAGGCTAAGCTAAACATTAAAATAGGAGGGCAAGAACAGTTTACGTATCTCGGTAGTGTTTTGGGCCAACACGGTCAAATCAGTAGGGACGTAAGGAGAAGAATTGCGCTAGGCAATGAGGCTTTCACAAGGAGGAGGGAGTTGATGACAGGGACGTTGAGTAAGGATATTAAGAAAAGACTTGTAAAAACTTTGATACGGAGCGTAGCTATGAACGGTGCGGAAACGTGGTCATTGAAGCAGGAGGATAGACGTAGACTGGAGGCTTTTGAAATGTGGGTGTGGAGAAGAATGGAGAAGGTGAAATGGACAGAGGAGAAAACAAACGAGGAAGTACTTGGTATGGTGGGCGAAGAGAGGGGTTTGTTGAGAGAAATCATATGGAGGCAGGAAAAGTGGATGAAGGGGGTATTGACCGGCAGTGGGAAGTTGAAGACTGCAATAGAGGGTAGAATGTTAGGCAAACGAGGAAAGGGAAGGAACAGCATTGGGATATTGGATGGAATGAAGGGAGGGGGGGAAGTACTCAGAGATGAAGAGGGACCTGATGTAAAGTCGGATTACATCTACCAGTGAGATACAACTGGCGCATTTTGTCCATCGTATCCTTGGTTCAAGAGAAATAATGTTCCAGTAGACGCGACTCTTCTAGATTTTAAAAAACCCTTCGACAAAGTACGTCATAGTATTCTACAAACAAAGCTTGTAGCATATAGCATAAAAAGTATCCCAGACCAAGTAAAACAATTTTTGAATGGGTGGGTACAATGAGTATAGATGGAGTTAAATCAAAGCAGTCCCTTCAGGTGTTGCCCAGTGAAGTGCTATCGAACCTTTCTCATTCCGTACTTAACGACATTAACTCTGTATTAATTAGTAAGACACGTTTATTTTCTGACAAATCAGCTGTTTGCGTAGTCCTGAGAATAAAGTAGCTTTATCAGATGACTTAAATGCTATTCAACGTTGGCGTGGCACTTGTCAATAAGAATTTAACTTTAAAAAATGCGTAGTGATGAATTTTTGGGGACATGCACTAAAGTATCGAATTTAAATCTGCTTATCTAAGCACACGAAAGGAGCCGTTAACGATAATAAAGGACAATAAGTAAGGTTAGATGAGAATAAGAAAACTTACCCAAGTACGATGGGGCTAATTTACAAAATGAACCCTCCATAGAGACCTGCTTCCAATATATGTCTCCTTGGGAGAAGACTAGACACTTGAAGTGAGTATATAAACGGCACCTGCCGTGATTGGCCGTTAGGCTGCCGTCCACATATCACCCAGAGGAAGGAGCAGGGGCCTTCGTGAGGGCGAAGGCGGAGACGACCGCCGTCTGCACAGAGACACAGACATCACTGCTTAAATGGCTGCATCACTTGCAAGTGGGACAGCAAAGTGAAACCATCGCTCCGCTAACCCGAGGAGCACCAGTCCAGGGACTCGGCACCTAACGCCGAAGAGCATTCGCGACGGAGCAAGGGGAACACGCACAGAGGCACACGCGTCGGTCATTCGGATCTCCTGGCGGAGGCTGAATGCTGTTGACCTCACACTCGATCAGCAGTCACTCAGTCCTGGGCCTTTAAACGTCATTTCCGGGCGTGCTGGAGGCTAGAGAACTGGAAAATAGTAGAATACGCATACACAACACACCGCAAAGGTGTGCAGCGGGGGGCGTGAGGTCACCCT
The DNA here is from genome assembly GCF_022747635.1 of Hetaerina americana. Taxonomy (NCBI): domain Eukaryota; kingdom Metazoa; phylum Arthropoda; class Insecta; order Odonata; family Calopterygidae; genus Hetaerina; species Hetaerina americana. The sequence goes on along the minus strand of NW_027286786.1, from coordinate 5,424,967 downwards.
CAACCCGCACCCATCCGCGCACCCCAGGACACGGAATTAGACATCGTGAATGGAAGGGAAAATATCCGAAGAAGAGGAATTTTTGAGCAGTGATTACAGGATAATTCATTCATGCTCCGCAAATGCGGATATGGGGATGATGCCGTCTGGCATGAGTAGTGCAATGACGGTGAATAATTTCCAAATTTATGCAAGAAGTGCTCTGGTGAAGTCATCAACAAATTACAAGCATGCGATAGATGAGCAAGTTTAATGCGCCGACGACGGACTTGGGTGATAATGGTGGAGTGGAGAGAGTGCACATTGATGACACTGAATCGATTAACGAGGGGGGGGGATTCAACCTAGTTACCCTAGGAGACTGCAATGCAGTTACCAGATAAGGCCAATAATGCAGGATAAGTGGGAAAATAAGGCACTATTAAGAACTTTGGATTTCTGTGAAGAGTGCAATCAAATGATGCAAACTCTCCATTTCAAAAGCAACCACGTGGGAGAAATGCGTGAAAGGCGCCTAGGGACCTGCGATCCGAAGGAAACGAATCAACTGCATCTTTGCAAAGGAGGAAATCGGAAATAAAATAAAGAAACAAAAAGCTATCGGGAGCGGAAACACAGAGACCACAATCAAGGATGCATCGATGAAGTTCCTTCTCAAATTCAAGAAGCTAAGGAAAACATTGAAACATCAAAGGAACGTGGAAAGAAAAAAAACTGAGTCATTGATGGCATTCCAATGGTGAAGAGGAGGAGTTTTAAAAAAGTTGCAAAACAGGATCACTACAAGAAAGATGGCGAGAGAGGGATTATTGCAGGCCTTTAAGGGAAGTGAAGCGAAAGGGTATAAAGTGAAGGAATGACAAGCGAAAACCCATTTGAATGCTGGAAAAAGGAGAGGCCTTTCTTCTTTCAGACTCATCCCAAATAAGAGGGGAGTATAAACCGACCTTTATTGTATTCGTGGGCCTGAAGAGAGCATTTCATAACTTGGAATGTCATAAGATTCTACATCCAAATGAAATCGGAAAGATTTATACTAAATATATCAGAATATGAAAGAAACGTGGGGTAGGAATGCATGGATACAGCCCGTTGGGAAGTTCGGGAAACATATCTATGCTTGTATGAAAGAAACACGAGGAATGCACGCATGGAGAAGGGAATCAGAAAGCGCAAACGGAGGATGAAAAATAATAGCACCAAGGAATTGGTCTGCAGTCGAAGAAAGGAAGATAATCCGGAATAATTCCAGGATATGCCACGCTGGAACTACTGGAAATGTTCTTAGAATAGAAACACGCATTTAACACACTATTTTCGGAGGCCCGTCTATTAACAGTCATCTGGATTGGAAAACGGCTAACGCCATGCCCATCTTTAAAAGTGGAAATGAATAAGACCCCAGTAATTACCGACCATTTTCTCAAACCTCCCTCTCCGGTTAAATCCTAGAACATATCTTTGCAATGGCATTGCAATGGCTTTCCACCACACTTTCAACCGTATATCCACCACGGATTCAGAAAGGAGAGACCACGTGACACGCAGGGCACTCAGTGACAAGGAGGAGGGGAAGAAAAGGACCAGGGAGGGTGCGCTATTTGGTGAAATCATTATGGCTTAGGTTTACATCTTGATCCGCGGAATTATTTTTACTATTGGTATTCTACCGCACAATGCATGTAGTTTTTGGATGGACACAAGACTATATGGTACAACGACAAATCCTTACAAAACACAACCTAACTTCCAGCTCCACAACAAGCCCCTCTTCAATTCCAAATACTTCCTTCCTTCCAACATCCCTATCTCCTATTCCTGCCCCTCCCGTGTGCATAACATCAAATCCTCTATTACAGTCTTCAACATCCCAATGCCAGTCAATAAGCCCCTCATCCATTTCCACGACCTCATTATGATTTCTTCCAACAGTCCCCTCTCCTCGTCCACCATACTCAGCATCTCCTCATCTGTTTTCCTTTCTGCTCTTCACGAAGTTAATTGTCGCATCGGTAGTCCTCGGACATGTCGCGGGAGCCATGCGGAAAATTTCTATGCAACTGATTTTATCTGAATTCGGAGTGCCGAAGGTGCGCTAACTTGACCGCAGGCATAAAATTCGCATTCCAGGCTTAGGTTTGCACGGCCCGAGTGGCTGGCTCAGTGGTCCAAGTCCTCAGAATGTCCGTAGACTTCCGTCGAATGCGCCAGGGCGTTTTGCCATTACACTCCGGGCGTCCTCGATACGGAGCGAGTCGGGGGGGGGGGGGAAGACGCCTCCCGGGGAAGGGCGTCGGCCGCCCACGAGTGACTGAGGAGTGGGCGACAGGCGAGAGGGAGAGACACGACCGCCCGCCGACACGAGAGCCTCCTGCCGCTACGACCCCGACCGCACGCCTCTTAAGCGACGCATGCAAATGTCTTCCTTAAACTTCCGACTGTCGCCCCTGGCCTCGTTAGCCATTCGGCGCGCGTCCACAGCACGTGCCCGCGCCCCTGGAGGGGGCTCTCTCGCTCCGGGGGCGGACCACCCCCACGCGCCTCCAGGGTGGGCGGACAGGGGTGGAGATAGCACCCCCGGATAACTGCGCCCCCTCCCGTCGGGAATGTCGGAAAGGGAGAGTCCCTCCTCGGAATCCCTCGAATGGCGAGTCGATGCCTCGATAATGAGGAAGACGTCCATCGTTAAACAGAGGCCGAGAGTGGATTGGATTGCGCGACTCGTGTCGTGGCAAATGAGAGCGTCTTCATCCTCTCTCCCCTTTGCCTAAGCGCCGCAACCAAATGACTCTCTCTCCCTCCTCTTTTTGTGCCTCTCTTTCGGCTTTTCTCTTTTTTTTTTGATGCCCTTCCCTTCCTTCGCTGCTCCCGCCGTTGTTCATGACATGACTAGAAAAGATTTCTTTCCTCCAGGAGCGCGCTTCCAAGGTTTTCTTTCTCTTGAATTTCGGATTTCCTACGGCCTTGGGCAATGGCGCGTTTAACGCCAATTAAGTTTTTCGAATGGCATATTTTTCTCCTGACTTTTCAGCGTGGAAAATGCATTATCTTGGACCGCGGAACTCTGGCTGGGGGAGGAAAGGGGAGATGGAGGGTGGTGCGAGGGAAGGGACGGAGTCGCAGAGTTGAAGAGGGTCGTGGCTTTGGGTTGTGTCTTTGGGGAGGGGAAATTATCGGTTTGCCGTTGCGTAATCTGTTTTCATCCAACACCAAACATTAATCGGTAGATAACCCGTAATGGTAATAACAAGTTTCGCATTTGTCCATTAAGATAAAACTGATAGCGGAGAATATCATTGTGCTACTTCTTCGCTAATATTCGGTGATAAGAAAACTTAAACATTATAAAGCTTTTAATAACAATTTATTTTAGAATTAAGCAAGATGAGATTAGTAATCTAGTAGTATCTTATCAAGTGAGATGTTTACTGCCAGCCAGTTTAAAAGAACTCTTGGGGAATTATGTATTAATTAGAGAACAATTAGGCAGCCAGCTGAGATCCACAAAGGGGCGATTTCCAACGTGATCGATCGCTAACTTACTTGCAAGATAAACCTCTCCCAATTGCTCCCAACTCATGCAACTCCATTTCGTCGAACGCTATTACTCGCAAAAGAGGTAACTGAAGCAATAGCTCATTTTTTCCGTTCGAGGCGTTCGTTACCTTTCTGCATTTCAGATTCTGGCGAACTGAGGTCACCGTCACCACGTGATCTTATGACCAAAGCTAATCGTCAGCTCGAACTCAATTACCTCCGCACAGGCTTCTGGCCTTTTTTGTGCTATTTTTGGGAGAATTTAACGCGTCGAATTCAACAGAGCAATTCCTCGATGTTTATTCGGGTCCTGTTCGGCTGTTATCCTTTTTTCCAGACTTGTGGAATTAGCTTGCGTATTCGTGAGCCTACTTCCTTGCCTCCAGTCTTTCGTGATACAGTCCTCGCGCCGTCTCCCCTTCCCTTCTTGCCGCCTCTTTGATTGCCACTCGCACTTCCTCCACGCTTTTCCTTCCTGGGACGAGCACACTCGTCTGCTCGTGGAAATGAATCCTTTCAGAAAATTCATCTTCTTCACTTAACAACCGGTGCACGTGCACCCTTCATGTTTCCAGCACTTCCGGGCCATCCGAAATACCTAGTCTATTATCCCATCTCGCGCCAAAATAGTATGGGGCATAGCCTCTAGCATTAATGAGTGAAATTAAAAGTCAATATTATCTACATCAATAATGGACGCGAATCTTATGGGAATAAGGATCGACATAGAAGCAAATTTGAGCGATGTTTTACTTTGTTTTCTTTACCGAATTAGTTTTAGCTAAATCTTTGAAATATAATCAGTTATTTTCAGAAAACAGACAACGATATTTCATCCATGGCCAATTGTTTGTCTTGTCTATAATAACCAGCAAATAGTACCTTCGAATAAACCTTGAAATTGAAAAAGGCACGTCCAGTGTGATGCCACTTCAATGCAGGGCCAATTTAAAATGGAGAGGGTCCCCGTCCACTTCCTTTGGTGCGCTGACACCTTATTTCGACAAAATGGCCGTCGCGAAGAAGACGGCTTTCTTTGTTTTATCCCGTAGTTCGTACATCCAGAAGTGTTCTCAAAAGCGACACATGCATGAATAGGCGACCGAACGACGTGCCATTTAATCATTTTGGATTGTTCTAAAATAATTGTCGAGGGAATATTGCGATCGTAAAATTAGCGACTCAATGAAAAGGGACAGTGGAAACTCGCCAAATGCAGGGAGTACGTCCTGACTATAAATTGAACAGTATAAATTAATGCGAACAAAGATTCAATTAAAAATTGATATCCATTAGTAAAAGGTCTTCAAGCATTCAGCTAGTCATGCAGTTGACCAGTCTCCATTGTTCACAGATTCTTCATTGGTATTGGCAAAGTGTAGATGTAGAAGGCAATTTGATTAATATTTATATTTTCATAACTTGTTCCTTTAAATATTGCTGCAATCCTGAACAGGAAAATGACTTTTAATGAACGAAACATTACTTATATTACAAAAAACGATTCATTAAGTCAATTCTGACATTTTCTTTTAATGGGTCTACCAAAATCCGAGACCTACATTAATAGTTTTCTCCCGCTCAAAAAACATAAGAATTCCTAAAATTATTAAATTAATTAAGGAGCCAAAAAGAATTACTATTTCCACGCCCTCTTTATTAATTCATTATTTCTACGGGCTAGAGATAACTTACAATGATATATGCCCATATAATTATTTGTCAAAACGAAGACGTAAGGATTATTGCAGTGAATTCCTATCATCTCCCATCAAACCAAAAGAGACGTTCTAACACCCAAAAATGGTCGATGCCCACCATCAATATTATTAGAAATGCTCACTTTTCCGGGTCATATAGGACATATCAATACCAATATGTGAGTTTTCGGAGACTTAAGAACGTCCAAAAATTATACGATATAAGAAGTATTATTAAAGAAACTACTCCATGCTGATCATTGCAGTTTGACGAGACCATAATTTTAGCTAAAATTTGAACTTTGACACCTTTTTCGTCAAATGTAGCGAAGTAAATAATGCTTTGCGAAAACGCACTCCGACGTCAAAAGGAACCAAAATATTCATGAGCCCCCGAATATTTTTTTTTAATTCCCTCGGAGCAGCCCCGCCTCGAACGAAATGAGCCGCCTCCGCGGTGGCCGCCCCATTCGTCGCTCCGAAAATCGATGGAGCGTCTCGGTTGGGGCGGAAGGAGGGGGGCGGCGGGAGAGGGGGAGGCCCCCCCATCCGTGCCGACGTCCTTTCCCACTGCGGTGGGGTGGGGTCATCGCGTGCCCGGCGCCCCTAGGGTGCCGCCCTTGGCATATCTGATGCAGACAAGGGGGCACCTTCGGTAGCGAGTGTCTTCTGTTTAATGCGCCATTCGATGCATTCCCCTCTCCCCCGACTGACCAACGGCGACGGGCGCATCCGCCGCCATTGCAACCAAGTCGAACAAAAGCGCATCGCTAGAGGAAATTCGAAAAAATGAAGATGAGGCTTACCTCACGGGAACCACTCGCATTACGTCCATACGTTAGACTTATTTGATTAGAGCCGCCCTCATTAATGTCTCGCCACATTAAGGGGCAACGCTCGAATCTTTTTATCATCGACTCACAATCAAGGGTGAAGCCCTCCGCTTTTAGACCTATTTGGCAATTCGACTTCATTGATGGAATTTCAAACTGGTGGTCTCATTTGAAGTCGATTCCGAGTTCCACTTGGCAAATATTTGATTAGCCTTTATGCCTGCTGTAAATCTTGGATCATTTTGGAGGTGGCATTAATCGGATGCCTTCAACCACCATTTTAAGATTTAAGAGCTCCCCGTCTTAAACGAAATGTGGCCGCGCAGTGAGCACATAATCAGAATTAATGGCACTTAGCGTGCTATCTCCAATCCTTTGTTTTGCGTGACATCACCACCCATTCCTTCACGATTGCGCGGTTTAAAAGTGTTCGCCTACGTTTTCAATGGAAATTCGATCAAGTGGTTAAATTACGAAGTGGCAAAAATCCATTAGCTAAGAGCTTGCGCTAGTAGATACACACCATAATCTTACATCTGTTGGGAAATGCATTTTCTCCAGTATGACCACATCACCCTACGCGGCAGTCCCATATTTTGCGCACTCGATCAAAGGAAAATATTAAATTAGCATTTACATATAACAGAAGCTCATCGAACAGTGTCAGCAGCATTTAAATTATTATCCGTATGAATGGCCCATAAAAAAGTAGACGAATTTGAATTGAGATTTGTGTTCCTTTGTTATACGTTGGTGATAAGTACCCGTTGCCGAAACATTAATTATTACCTTTAAAAAGTTAAATGAAAAATTTGACTGAAGTTTTCCTAGTTTTGTGCATTTAGAAGAAGTTAATGTAGTACAAATGTCTTTAAAATTTTAACTTCCATTATGATTTTTTTTTTCAAAATTGCGGAAAAGAATGCAAGCTACTTCACTGAAAATTGCGAGGTGATTCTGAAGACCGTTCAAGGCCAAAAATGGGCGCTCAGAGAAGGGGGAATGCACCATTTGAGAATTGCCGCCATTTCGTCAATTAGGGAAGAGGGAGAAGGACGCCCGGAACGCTTCTTTATCGAATGGCACTTAACATAAGAGAAGAAATCATTAATCTCCCAAAAAACTAGTAAAACACGAAAAAATGTAAAGTCTTAACGATACAATATTCATCACCAATTTCGTGAGATTTCGCGATGCGCCCGTGACTGCACATGAACCCCTCTGTGATCGGATTGAGGGATGGACCGGCACAGATTGGCCTTGGCATTGCGTGGTCTACGATAAAAAAGCCTCTCTAATCGAGAGTGTGGGACCCTGACTTAAATGTATTGACGTTGAGTCACGCGTGAACAAATGTCACTACATTTAAGGGCCGAGAGAGAGAAAAACCAAGATAAATATCAGCATACTTCACCAATACACGTATATATACTCTCAGGATAAGAGAGATCCATCTCCAAAGAAAATCGGCGGAAAATGAGGAGAAACCACACTCCCGCTTATATTCTTCGATTCTGAAACCTTGGTTTAAGACCGCTGCTGTGCATAGTGTAAATTTCGTTTCATAAAAATGTTTTCCCTTCGGACATGTTAAAATTATTATATGAATCTATCATTTTTACCCATTCGAGTAGCAGTGGTGTTGTCCATATTAGGTAGGACTTCTTTCGCTTTATTTGTTGCCCGCCTGAATTTTTTTTTCAATTCTTTGTACTTCATTTTACCTAACTCTGTATTTACATTCTCCATTTTTTCCTCTCATTCGTCTTTTTAATCATCTCATCCGTGATCCATGGTTTCCTAGTCCTTTTCGGATTAACGGTTCCAATAGTGTCTTTTGCGGCTTTAGACAACCCTTTCTTGATACTTTCCTATTTTTCTCCGATAGAACTTAGCTCTTTACCATCCCCCATGATTTCCTCTACAGCCTGTTGGTACTCCTTCCTTTTCAATCCATTTAATTCTTCTAAAATCCAATTTCTAACCCGCCGCCCCTGCCTTATCTTTTTGAAACGGACTCTACATTTCATAACAACTAAGTTGTGGTCAGAGTCCGCATCCGCTCCCGGGAAGCTGTGCGTATTTATCACACTGTTCCTAAACCTGTGTCTAACCAGGATATAATCTAGCTGATACCTTTCTGAGTCACCTGGCATTTTCCATATATACTTGCGTCTTTTGTGGTGTCTAAACCAAGTATTGGAGATGAGTAACCCCTGTCTCCTGTGGAACCCAACTGTTTTCTCCCCATGGTCATTCCTGGTGCCTAAACCGTAGTCTCCCACCCCATCACCATCTCTTCCTTCGCCTACCGTCGCATTCCAATCCCCCATCACTATCAAATGTTTCCCTGTAGGAACACACGCGATTATGTCCTCTAACTGATCGTATATCCTATCGACCTCTTCTTCCTTATGGTTGCTCGGTGGCATGTATACCTGAATAATAACCAAGTTCGTCGGTTCTGCTTTTATCTCTACTAGTAGTATTCTATCCGTTACCTGCTCTATGTTGACTACGCTTCTTCCTACCTCTTTATTTAATACTATGGCAACCCCTCGTTGACTATCGTCCCCACCGCTGTATATGATTATATAATTATCACTCCAGTAATCCCCGCTATCCTTCCACCTCACCTCGCGTAGACTTAATATATCTATTTCCCCTTTTCCATCTCTCGCTTAACATTCTCCAGTTTCCCTGTCTTCATAATTGTCCAAACATTCCACGTTCCTATTCTAACTAATTTGGTCTTCTTCTCCTGCGTCTTCTGTCCTGCTGCTGCCGGGTTTCCCTTGCAAGGATTTCGTGGGATGACGACCGCGGAAGCCTTGCCTCCCCCGCTGCCGGGTACGACACATGGTCGATTGGGCCGAGGGCCGTAGTTGCCAGGTCCCAAAATCTTTGTAGTGACTATCACATTTATCTTGGGAATGATAATTTAGGTGGTTTCCCGTTGCCTTCCTCAATAGTGTTTTTAACGTGACACCATGACTTCCTGGCCGCCCCACTGGGGTCAGACGCCATTGCAGCCGCCTCACTGAGGAACAGATGCTGCGTGGACTACTTTTCGTCTGGCTCCTAACCTTTGACCAATCTGGCATGGGTGACCCTAACATGAGTAATTGTTATTACTCCCGCCAGCACAGCTCTAGGGGTCATCGGAACGCACAAGGCCTTCCACCACGTCAAGGTTGTATTCCGGGGACTTTCGCTAAACATACATACACACACGCACACACACACTTATGTATATATATATATATATATATATATATATATATATATATATATATAAATATATGTATATATATATATATATATATATATACACACACACACGTGTATGGGTCGCGGTAGTCTAGGGGATTGAGCGTTGGAGGATCCCGGGTTCGATAGCCGGGCAAGGCACTCTGGGCACCTGCAGCTCCACCCAAGCTATGTGATTTTTCGGGTACCAGATATTCCTGGGAAACCATAATAGGGAAAGGAACTGCCCTCATCCCCACCCTGATGTGTGAATTTCACACGCCGTCGGGCTAGTAACTCTCCCATTAGCTACTAAATCGACCTTCAGGTTGATTACTGTATTTATGTTTTTTTAGTATTTATAGATAACCGGTATTAACCACGGCAACCCCCATGTTTGCTTAATAAGAAAAGTTACCATTACTTGAAAGCGTCATTTTTTTGCCATTATCCTCTTATGGAAGGAACAAGTTATAAGCCAAACATAAGGTATCTTGGAAATATCAACCTCGAAACAGACAATCCCAAAGTTTCGAATTGGTTGAATACAGTTTGTTGATGTCATCCAGTAAATACACCCCTGTGGAGAAGAACAAGGTTTGCACTAATGTTTACCCCAAAACCCGTGATAGTGCATAAAAGATGAATTTGCGTTTTTGTGGATGCTTGGCAGACGGTAGAGCCCGGCTGGCTTCCTCGGCCCCTTCGCCGCCGCTATTAATAATAATAAAATTAATCTGAACTTCTCCCCGTTGCAGGAGCGGCGTCGCCCATGTCGGCCCGGAGCTTCCCGCCCTCGTTCTGGAACAGTCACTACCAGCCGCCGCCCGCCCACCCCCACCACCCCCTCCTTCCCCCGCCGCCCCACTCCAGGTACTCCCCGGCGGGCGGCGGCTCCGCCACGCCCTCTGCGCCCCCCTCCCTCGACCTCTACCACCACCCCCACCACCACCACCACCACCACGCCGCCGCCGCGGCCTCCTCATCCGCGCCCGCCGCCTCCTCGCCCTCGGCCCTCATGGACCCGGCCTACCTGGCCTGCCTCCAGGCTCAACCATCCACGTCGGCCGGTCCGCCCCCTCCGCACCACCACCACCACCACCACCCGCCACCGCCGCCTCCCGACCCCTGGCACCACTACGCCGCCGCCTCATACTACCACCACGCCCACCACCACGCAGGTGAGTCACCATCTCTGACCGCCCCTGGCAGGCAGACGCCCTCTCGACCCCTGAGGGACCGCCCATGCAAGGGCGGGCGCCCCTGGGCGGTCGTCTTCCTTTCAGACTCGGAGAGTGCGGCGAAGTTACCCTCGAGACACTTAACTGTAATATTTGCGATAGCGTCCGTGGCCCTTAGAGTGCCTCAAGTGATTACGAAATTTCAATGTGGCGGATTGCAGAGACGGAATGAAATTCAAAGCATGTTAAAAATCCACTAGGGATACAAAAAATCAGGTGGGAACAAATTTAAGATACGCCACATGAGGAAATTATAGCAATCGATGATTGCAAGAGCAGCAAACATTGAAATAAATATGTGCATAAGGGTAAACAAAACATGCTATAATCGGCGACTCGGAATACTGATTCAATGCAAGAATTTTTCACGTAAATTGTCGCTAAAAACAGAAGAACTTGATTTCCAATGCAGTGTGTCTGCCTTTGAAACGCTTACTGCCATACGCCCCAGAAGTGGCTTGCAGGGTACCATGCACAAATGGAAGTGAAAAATTTTGTTTTCTCTAATCTTTATATTGTCTCCAGCCATAAAAGACGAAGGTTATGGGATCAGCCTCGTTAAATGTTCAGAGCTGGGTATGAATCCTTAAAGGTCGTTCATCACTGTTGAGTTTCGGTAAATTTATTCTTCTGTCTTATTTACATTGGACCCGGACATGCGAGCTTTCTTTGTCCGCGGATAATGAGGACCTTTCCACTGAGAAGACTGGGCCTTTGTCTCAACATCATAACCGCAACCCCAGGTTTCGTCACCGGTTACGATGGTTTTAAGAAACTCTGGGTCGGCATTGGCTCGATCCAGGAGTTCCTGACGAATGTCCACACCTTTTTGTCTCTGTTCATCAGTCAGCACTCACGGGACGAATTTTGATGCGTCATGCCCAAAATGTCTGTCAAAACCGTCTGGCAGGTTCCAAAACTAATGTTCACTTCCTCGGCTATCTCCCTAACAGTTAAACGGCGATTTGCCTGCACCAAATCGTTCACCAATTTGACATGGTTGGGGTCTGACGAAGTTGAAGGCCGCCCCGTTTGCGAATCTTCATCTATCAACGTTCTGCCCGATTTAAAACGACTGTGCCACTCAAAACACTAGCTTCGACTCACAACTTCATTAACAAAGGCTTGCTGAATCATTCCAAATGTCTCCGTAGCACTTTTGCCAAGTTGGAAACAAATTTCACGCACACACGCTGTTCCCCTAGCTCCTTCATTGCTGCTGCCGTTGCACGCGGCGACGGACAGGTTAAGACACGTACCGCTGCTGCTGCGTAACGACTCGACATAAACAAACGCAACATCTCTCGTTTGGGGAGGTCTTGGATTGACTCCGAGGCTTAATGTGGCAAGATTAATAATCATTTCAGAGGACGGGATCGTATCCATTTTTACCCTGCTACTTATAGGCAATGTTATCTGAGTCCCTTCACTGCATCTGTAGGTGGGAAAACAAGAGAATAATTCAGAGAGAAATAATGCCCAACATATTGACCGAAAGAACCGCTTTTCCCTCTTGCACTATTGAACCCAAACATAAAATAGATATCAGATTCCCATTCCACTCGCCCTTGGTCGGTCTCGGGCGTCCTATGTGGATACTCTCATATCATAACATATATCACACGTTTACTCACACTCAACACTCACACGTTTAGTCTCAATTCCGCAGAGGGAAAACTTCTAAAACGTTTCGTCATTTGGATTCATTCCCTAGTACCATCATGGGTGATGAATTCATCCATCTAGCAGTTTCGCCAATCATCTTTTCGACGAAATCGACGAGGCTCCTCGGAGAGCTCGTCCCGCTCGGTTGAAGCGGTCGCCCGAGGCCGAGTGGGCCGGCAATCCTCGCACGGTGCAGGCGACCGCTACTCCCGGGGACCTGCAGGCGGGGCGGCGCGCGGGACTCCGCGAATGCCCTGCCGATAACAATTATGACGCTAGAGCATCACAATCATACTGACGCATAATGCTGACGCGTACATCCCATAATCAAACATAGTAAACGATCTTCACGAGCGCACACACGCGCGTTTCACACTCGTCTTCTCGAGGGAGAGTATCCTCACTTTAATCATTGGTTTGTGCTGATATGCTGCGCATGATGTACGGCATTAATATTCAAAGCCCTTATTTGCTATGGTTTTCATATTTAAGGACTTCTGATGAGACACGAACGGTAGTTGTGTTATTACACTGCAATTCTGTAACATGCCAACGATATGATAGTCATAATTCGTCTCAGGGCAGGGGGCGCTCTTTCCTTCACTTCCCCGCTCTCTTTCGGCGGGTGAGGTACGAGGGTGGTCCCAGAAGTACCCGATCCAACAAAGAAAACAAAAAATGGGGAAAAAATGTATTCATTTTTCAACATAATCTCCTTTCAGCTCTCTACACTTTTCCCGGCGATGTACAATGAGTTCGATACCATTTTTTATTATAATAAGAACTGTCTTGCTCCCCAAAATACGTAGCCATTAACTGCCGACATCACTTCTTCAAGGTTGGAAAATCTTTGACCACCGAGCTATTTTTTCAAGTTTGCGAACAGAAAATAACCCGAGGGGCTAAATCTGGCAAATAGAGTGCATGAGGTAGCAATTCAAACTTTAATCCATAAATTTTGGCCATTGCAATAACAGTTTTGTGAGCTGGTGCATTGTCTTGATGAAACAACACTTCCTTCTCAGCCAAATTCGGCCGCTTTTGCTTTATTTCTTCGCTGGAACATAGCAATAAGTTCACATAATACTCACCGCTGATATTTTTTCTTTTTCATGATAGTCAATGAAAATTATCCCACGTGCATCCCAAAAAACCGACGCCATTACTTTGCCTGCAGATGAAACGGTCTTCGCCTTCTTTGGAAGCGGTTCTCCCTTTTGAATCCATTGATTTTATTGTTCTTTTGTCTCGGGTGTGAATTAATGGACTAAGTGGACTAAAAAGTCCAGTTCAGCTTTTATATTGGTTGTGGTGACGTTTTTCAAATAAAAGTACAATGACCAATTTTCTCCAATTTCACAAATTCACTGAAAATGTTCATTATTGATGCTTGCCAAACAAATACTAAACAACATGGCGTCTTCAAATTTAAAAAATATACCTTATAGATTGCATACTTTCTAATAAAGTGATATTTTTTAAACAATATATATATATATATATATATATATATATATATATATATATATATATATATATGTGTGTGTGTGTGTGTGTGTGTGTGTGTGAATATTATTTTTATTAGGTAATCAACCGGTTAAGTTAGTTTTTTGCATGGACGTAATTACTAATTAAATAATTTGTGGCCCCTAGCAAAACACAACATCCTCCTCTACATCAGGTCCCTCTTCAGCTGTGAGTACTTTCTTCCTCCCTTCATCCTATCCAACATCCCTATCCTGTTCCTACCCTTTCCTCGTTTTCCTAACATTCTCCCCTCAATTACAGACTTCAACATCCCGCTGACGGTCACTACCCCCTTCAGCCACTTTTCCTGCCTCCATAGGATTGCTCCCAAATAACCCCTCTCTTTGCCCACCATACCAAGTACTTCCTCATTAGTTTTCTTCTCTGTCCATTTCACCTTCTCCATTCTTCTCCAAACCCACATTTCAAAAGCCTCCAATCTACGTCTATCCTCCTGCTTCAATGACCACGTTTCCGCGCCGCACATAACTACGCTCCATATCCAAGTTTTTACGAGTCTTATCTTAATATCCTTACTTCTCTTGCTTTCGAGAAAATCGCATAACCTTTGTTTTATTAATATTGATTCTCATCCCATACCTGTCGCACTGATTTTCCAATGCACCCATCAATGCTTGCAACCCCTTAGCTGACTGACAAACTAATGCTTGGTCATCAGCAAACCTAACTGATTTTACGAATTCCCCGCCCACCTTCATTCCTACCTCGAGTTCTTCCCATGCCTCTTAAATCATTTCCTCTGCATACAGGTTGAACAGCAACGGTGATAATGGGCAACCCTGCCTTACACCTCTTCCTAACACTGCCCATCCAGACTCCCCGTTCCCCACCCGCACCTGAGCAGTCTGAGACATGTACAGATTGCGGATTAGCCTCCTTTCCCTCCAATCTATTCCTATTTTCGTCAATATACTCATTAGTTTTCCCAATTCATTCTATCAAACGCTTTTTCGAAATCTACGAAACAGGCAAATACCTCCTGGTTGTGTTCTTTATTCCTCTCGATTAATAATCTCATTACTGCAATGGCATCACGCGTACCTCTCCCTTCCTAAACCCAAACTGATCATCCCCTAAGTAATCATTTGCTCTGCTCTTTATCCTTTAGTTTATGATCTTGAGAACAACTTTAGCTGCGTTGGATATCAAACTTATCGGCCTGTAGTCCTCACATAATGTAGCCTTTACCTTTTTCGGAATAGGAACTAAAACTGATCTCACAAAGTCTTCAGGCCAGATTCCTTATCCACCCCACGGCCTTATTTAGTTTCATCTCCCTTAAAGCCCTTTCCAACTCATCGTCTAGTACGCCTGGACCTAAGCTATCTTCCTCTACGTCATGTTCCTTTTCTATGCCTAACTTTGTTGGCCTAAGCTCTTTACTATTCAGCTCTTCTATATATTTCTTCCATCTCTCTTGGATCTTCCCTGCGTCAACTATTACCTTACCCGCCTTATCTTTAACTGCTATCGTTGATCTCCCTTTCATACTTCCCGATAAAGATTTAACTTTGCTGTACAGCGCACCGATTTCACCCTTCCTCTGCAGACTTTCCATATCCTCGCACTTCGTCCTCCACCATGCTTCTTTTGCTTTATTTGTTGCCCGCCTCAATTTATTGTTTAATTAGGATAGGGTAGAGGTCTTCTAGGATTGATCGTAGAGATTCTAAGCCTGGGAAGTATGTGGTGCAAATTGAAAGAGGGTGGGGTTCCGCGGTGGAGGAAGGTTTGGGAGTGTACGCATGTTTTCGGATTCTTTTGTTGAGGAAGGATTGGGGATAACCTCGTTTGAGGAGGGAACAGTGTAGACGTGAAAGGAAATTATCAAGGGAATCAGGGTCATTGCAAATTCTGTGTCCTCTTATGGACAGAGAGTAAGGAATGGAGCATTTTGTGTGATATGGGTGGCAACTATTGTAGTGTAAGTATTGCTGTTTGTTTGTGGGTTTAATATGTATAGAGGTGTGAAATGTTTGGTTTCTCAATGTTACATTTACATCAAGGAAGGTGATTTGGGAGGAGGAAACTGTAGAACTGAAGGAGACAGAGGACGAAGCATTGAGGTCGGAAAAAAAATTTATCCTAAAAAATCATGCCACCACCAACCTTTTTCCCAAATGTCCCTCAGTTACTTTTAAACGCCCCGCCAAACTATCCGATCTCCTCAAATCTACCAATCCACTCCTTAAATCCCCAACCCGTCCCAAAACCACTCCAACGCCATGCAATAAACCCAGATGCAAAACATGCCCTATTTTCAAAACCAAAATCCCATCCCTCTCGCACCCGCTTTTTAACTCTCTCCCACCAATTCCCTCCTCTACTTGCACATCTAGCAATGTAGTGTACCTTCTTGAAGTGCAAACTTTGCCCTGCCTATTTTATTGGGCAGTGCACCACACCCCTCAATATCAGAATCAACAACCACCGAACCTCATGCAAAAACTCTTCCTTAATTGACATGCTCCCTATCCCCAAACACGCCTCCGAACACAACACTCCCTTTGATAAATGCTATAGTGTATCCATCATAGCATCCCTCCCACCCTCTGATCCTCCACTGAAACTCAAGACATTAGAGCAATCCTTCATCTGGCTCTTGGAGTCCTGGAACTGGCCAGGAATCAATATCAGGCACTAATTGCCCTGCTCCAATTATATTTTCATCCCCCTTCCACCCCCATCACCTTCTACATTTTCCCCACCCTTCTAACGCTGCCCCTCCAAACCCGTCCCTTCGGAATTCTCTCCCCACCTACCCCTTCCATCCATCGCTCCAGCCATCGTATTCCCTTCAGTTCTGTCCCTCTCTTCCTTGATAAAGGTGGCAACGACCACCGAAAATTCGAAAAATAGTGAGTCTCTTTTTTGTGTGCTTCTGTGTTTTTGTCTGTGTCCACTAGTGCTAAGTGGTATTCATTATATATATATATATATATATATATATATATATATATATATATATATATATATATATTAATATATATATACATACATATATATACATATATATATATACACATACATAGATACATATGTACATATATTTTGCCTGTTGTTATTTCTAAAAAATTCTTTTTCACTCTTTCGGGATACATTGTCATTGCTAGGTGGATTTTCATAAATGTCTATGAGCGTGTATATATATATATATTAACACAGATGTAGATTTCTAAACCATAGAAACACAAAGGAAGGACACTCACATACTATATGCAGTTTTGACGTTTCGACGGCACGGCCGTCGTCATCAAACAAGCACATATAATATACACAAAATGCACCAATCTCTCTTTTCTTCACCCGCCCTATCCAGGGCTAGGGATGGCGACCGCCGGCTATCACCACCCGCACCTGCACCCACAGGCGGCCCACGGGGGGGCCGCGGCGGGGTCCTCCCCCGCGGCGGCCCACGGCGGTCCCTCGGCGGCCCACGGCGGGGCCTCACCCCCGGGGTCGGTAATGGGAGGCGGGGGCACGGGCGGGGCGGCAAGCGGGGGCCGTTTCGCCCCCCACCACCAGTACGGCTCCTTCCTGCTGCAGGCGGCGCAGGCGGCGGCGGCGCAGGCGGCCGCCGGCGGGAGTGCCAACCCGCCCGCCCACCACCCGGAACTCTCGGCGGACGGCAATTTTGCCTACGGGAATATGAGCGGTGAGTTTCCAGGCCCCCCCCAGCCCCAACTCCAACCCCCCCGGTGGCGGGCGCCGCCGGAAGGGTACGCCCCCAAGTATCGAGACGGGGAGAGGCTAATATCCCTTGCCGTCTCCTTTACTTCACGATTCCTTCCATTCTTCCCACGCGTTATTCTTTCGTGTTATTCGTATTCGTCGACTACTTTATTCATTACTCTTTTCTCCTAAAAATCTCCATTGTGAAGGCTCGTTCATCATAAAATTTGCTCATTTTTTAGTGCTGCGCTTTGAAATGCCTATTATTTCGGAGATTCGCGGCAAGTAATGACCTGTTACAGAACAGCCGGCAGAGCACGGCCGCAGGGGAGCCTTCACATCCAATGACGCCTTTACGGTACATTCCAATCAATGGAAGATCCCTCTCCCTCGTGATTGGGAGACGATGCCATCTGCTTTTCGAAGGAGAATGTTCGACACTTGGCGCACACTTCCAGGGAGTCGGATTCAAAGGAGACCCGAAGTTCTGCCATTCTGTTATTGAATGGTCGGCCCCGGCGGTGGCGGGGTAGCGCTGTCGACTCAAAAGCCGCAGGTTCGATTCCCGCCTGGGTGGGTTGTGTTTCATCTAGGGCATGGGGGTTCGTAATTGCCTTCAATTTTATGTTTAGGGGTTTGGGTAAAAGAGGGGACTATGGACAAGCAATATTCATCTCATCCAAATAAAGTGGTTGAATAAATAAAAATGAATAAATAGCAAGATATATCGTACCTTAAAAGCGTCGCGGCGGAAAGGTCATGCGAACTAATTTTCGTCGCAAATTGCTTTAAAATCACTTCTCCATACTTGGAAAGTTATAAAGTTCACATTAGGGAATTTCATATGAAGGGTACAAATTAGGAGGAAAAATGTGTGTAAAAATTGTTCAATAGTGAATTCAGAAACAAAAGTAAAACTGCGCATCCCATTCATCACTTTGCTCTGCATTACAGTGCTGTGTTGTTATTGGTATTACCGATTTCAAATAACGATCGAAGTTAGGCGAAATTGCTGGACCACCACAACTACAGTCCGGCGCATTTACACTACCCTAAATCTCCCTACGCTAAGACTCCTTTTATTTATCTTTTAGGTTTTTAAATTTGGAATTAACCTTTGAATGATTTCAAGCAGCCCTGGGGGAATACTAATTGTGAAAGATTGCAGAACTGGCAAAGGGATAAAATGGTGGGAGAAATTTAACACGAAGTTGTCGGTAGTACGGGAAGAGTTTCAAAAAATTGAACCGTCGAAAGTAAACAAACATTGCAGTGCATGCACGGGTGTGTGTGGTTTGTACCCCTGCCACACCCCCCCTTCCCCCTTGTACCCCCTTGTACTCCCCCGTCCCCCTTTCCTCATTAACAGAGGATGACATTTGGTGATGCCAGGAATACCACTCGAATCAGTGTCGGTTGGTATTCTTGGTTCACGAGAAAAGTATAACTAATCGTCGCATTGAACCTGCTTTAAAAGCGTTCTCCTTTAATACTTTTCGGAAAAGCTGTATATTTCAATTCAATATCGTGAGGATAAATGATCCTCAACAAGAAAGTCTCGTCAAATGGCTTGGCTGGCCGTGAGCGTGGACTCCGAAGCACTTCTCCCACCTTGAACAGAATCGCTACCATGGATGCTCGTCAACAGCCTCTCCCCATCGATCCTACCTGTTTTGCAATCTCAATGTTCGGACAAATAAAATAATTAGACTCGACGGTTCTTAATCTTTTGATGAAAAAGATGAGAAAGGGTGAAGGAAAGAGATGATGGGGGCGTAGACGTGAAAGAGGGGGCGAGAAGAGCGCTGCTCGGCGGGGTGCAGGGGCGGAGAGAACCCTTTGCCGCGCTCCACACAGCATCCCTTCATTCCGATCCCTCAACCCCCCTCTCGAGGGTCAAATAATAATGAAAGCGCCCGCCGCCCTCCCCCCCCTCAATCGGCCGGGGGAGGGCACCGTTGGGGGGAGGGCCGCTCAAGGGTTGCTCGCCTTTTACCGCATATCCGAGGGTGAGAGTTGCAAATGAAAGAATTAAATCCCAAGTCTAAGAATCGAAAACCCTCATCGACTTCAAAAGCAGTTTCAAAATGTCTCTAATTCTGAAGTTTCCTCCCTAATGGTGCGACGAAACGTAGAGCGGAAATCAAATCAAAACTCTCCCTCCCTCGGCCCCGACTACTTAACGACTACTTTTGCTTTTCAAATTCATCACAATCCGTCCGCCGAGCCACGTCAGTTCGAGCGTCGCCCCATTCTGAGAGAAGGCGGGCGAGGGGGTGAAAGCGAGGAACCATTCCCAAGGGGGTTGAATTCAATGAGTTCCGGGCATGTGAAACACAGACGGAGATATTCCTGATGCACGTCCAGTCGAAGGTCCACTGAAGAATGCCATGCTATCTGCCCTTCAAACTTGCTACCAGTACTACTTCATGTTTAACAACAAGGCCCAAACCGTTTTGAGTGCATGTATATATATATATACATATATATATATATATATATATATATATATATATATATATATATATATATATATGTACACATATGCGGGTAGCGGTAGTCCAGGGGGTAGAGCATTGGACTACTGACCGTGGGGTGCCCGGGTTCAATTCCCGGGAAAGACACTCTGGGCATCTGCAGCTCCAGCCAAGCTATGATATTTTTCGGGTACCAAATTTACCCGAGAAACCATAACCGGCACAGGGAAAGGAACTGGACCCCTACCCTGATGTGTGAATTTCACACGCCGTAGGGCTTAGTACTAAGTGCATTATACCACCAACTACCAAACCGACCTTCGTGTTGATGACCGTGTTCATATATATATATATATATATATATATATATATATATATATATATATATATATATATATATATATATATGTATATATATATATAGATAATTAGATAGTCCACCGGTTAAGGTAGGTTTTTGGATGGACATAGCTACAAATTCAATAATTTGTGACTCCTAGTAAAACACAAAATCCTACTCTACACCAGCTCCCTCTTCATCTCTGAGTACCTTCTTCCCCCCTTCATCACCTCCAACATCCCTATTCTGTTCCTTCCCTTTCCTCGTTTGCCATACATTCTCCCCTCTATTACCGTCTTCAATATCCCTCTGCCGATCAATACCCCCTTCATCCACTTTTCCTGCCTCCATAGGATTTCTCTCAACAAACCCCACTCTTCGCCCACAATACCCAGAACTTCCTCATTTGTTTTTTTCTCTGTCCATTTCACCTTCTCCATTCTTCTCCTCACCAACATTTCAAAAGACTCCAGTCTAAGTCTGTCCCTCTGCTTCAATGACCACGTTTCCGCGCCGTATATAGCTACTACGCTCAATATCAAAGTTTTTACGAGTCTTTTCTTAATATCCTTACTTCTCTTGCTTTCGAGAAAATCGCATAACATTTGTTTTATTAATATTGATTCTCATCCCATACCAGTCGCACTGAATTTCCAATTCACTCAGAAATAAGAACAGGAAAAAAAGAAAAAGCCTAAGCTAAACATTAAAAAAAGGGGGGCAAACTAGAGCAGGTAGAACAGCTTACGCATCTCGGAAGTGTTTTGGACCAACACGGTCAAAGTAGTAGGGACGTAAGGAGAAGAATTGCGCTAGGCAAAGAGGCTTTCACAAGGAGGAGGGAGCTGATGACAGGGACGTTGAGTAAGGATATTAAGAAAAGACTCGTAAAAACTTTGATATTGAGCGTAGCTATGTACGGCGCGGAAACGTGGTCATTGAAGCACGGGAATAGACGTAGACTGGAGACTTTTGAAATGTGGGTGTGGAGAAGAATTGAGAAGGTGAAATGGACAGAGGGTATCCTGCCGACCCCGGTGGCGGCAGGGTAACGTCCTCGTCTGCCATTCCAAGGGTCGTGGGTTCGATTCCCGCTTGGGTGAGTTTTCCTTCACCTAGGGCTTAGGTGTTTGTAAATGTGACCATTGTTATCGTTGTTAATAGTTCGATGTAAAGGCCAAAATGTGTGCTGTTTTCGGACTAATGCTGAATAAATAAAATAAATAAATAAAATAAAGGGTATGGAGGCAAAGCCTTATTTAGCATCATTTCCCT
The DNA here is from genome assembly GCF_022747635.1 of Hetaerina americana. NCBI lineage: Eukaryota > Metazoa > Arthropoda > Insecta > Odonata > Calopterygidae > Hetaerina > Hetaerina americana. The sequence continues at coordinate 5,403,430 of NW_027286786.1, read as the reverse complement.
TAATGCCCTTTCTATATCATCGTCCAGTATGCCTGGACCTAAGCTATCTTCCTCCACGTCATGTTCCTTTTCTATGTCTAACTTTGTTGGTCTAAGATCTGAACTACATAGTTCTTCATTATATTCCTTCCATCTGTCTTCGATATTTCCTGTGTCTACTATTACCTTGCCCGCATCATTTCTAACTGTTAGCATAGATCTTCCTTTCTAACTTCCCGATAAAGATATAACTTTGCTGTACAGCGCAAACATTTCACCCTTCCGCTGCAAACGTTCCATATTCTCACACTGCGTTTTCCACCATGCTTCTTTTGCTTTATTTGTTGCCCGCCTCAATTTATTGTTTAACTCTTTGTACTTAATTTGCCTAACTGTGTGTTTACAATCTTCGATTTTCTCCTCTCATCCATTTTTGTAATCATCTCATCCGTGAGCCATGGTTTTGTAGTCCTTTAACAGTTCCAATAGTGTATTTTGCGGCTTTAGACAACCCTTTCTTGATCCTTTCCCATTCTTCTTCGATAGTGCTTAGCCCTTTACCATCCTCCATGATTTCCTCTACAGCCGGTTGGTACTCCTTTCTCTGCAATCCATTTAATGCTTCTACATTCCATTTGTAACCCGCCGCCCCTGACTTATCTTTTTGAAACGGACGCTCCATTTCATAACAACTAAATTGTGGTCAGAGTCTCCATCCGCTACCGGGAAGCTGTGCGAATTTATCACGCTGTTCCCAAACCCTTGTCTAACAAAATATAATCTAGCTGATACATTTCTGAGTCCCCTGGCATTTTCCGCTAATACCTGCGTCTTTTATGGTGTCTTAACCAAGTGTAGGAGATGACCAACCGGTGTCTCCTGCAGAACTCAACTGTTTTCTCCCCGCGGTCATTCCTCGTACCTAAACCGTAGTCCCCCACATCGTCACCATCTCTTCCTTCGCCTACCGTCGCATTCCAATCCCCCATCACTATCTAATTTTTCCCTGCAGGAACACACGCACATTTCCTCTAACTAATCGTATATCCTGTCGACCTATTCCACCGATGTGTTGCTCGGTGGCATGTATACCTGAATATTAACCAAGTTCGTCGGTTCTGCTGTTATCTCTATTAGTAATAATCCGTCCATTGCCTGCTTTATGTTGCCTACGCTTCTTCCTATCTCTTCATTTAATACTATGGCAACCGCTCGTGGGCTCCCGTCCCCGCTACTGTATATTATTCTATACTTATCACTCCATTAATCCCCGCTATCCTTCCATCTCACCTCGCATAGACCTAAAATATCAAATTTTCCCCTTTCTATCTCTCGCTTAACATTCTCCAATTTCCTTGTCCTCATCATTGTCCTAACATTCCACGTTCCTATGCTAACTAACTTGGTCTTCTTCTCTTGCGTCTTTTTTCCTGCTGCTGCCGGTTTTCCCTCGCAAGGGTTTCGTCGGATGACGACCGCGGAAGCCTTATCTCCCCCGCTGCCGGGCACGACACACGGCCGATTAGGCCGAGCCCCGTAGTTTCCAGGACTCAAAATCTCTTTAGTGACCATCATTTTTATCTGGGGAATGATAATTGAGGTGGTTTCCCGTCGCCTTCCTCTATAGTGTTTTTAACGTGACACCATCACTTACTGGTCGCCACACTGGGGTCAGACGCTTTTACAGCCGCGTCACTTAGGAACAGACGCTGCGTGGACTACCTTTAGTCTGGCTCCTAACCTTTGACCTATCTGGCATGGGTGACCCTGTCAGGAGCAATTGTTATTACTGCAGCCAGCACAGCTCTAGGGGTCATCGGAACGCACAAGCCCTTCCGCTACGTCACGGTTGTAGTCCGGGGAGGGATATATATACTTATATATATATATATATATATATATATATATATATATATATATATATATATATATATATATATATATATATATATACTACCTTGATCAAAAAGTTCCCGGAATAACCACCGTGGGGCGCTCCCATCGTTCCGATTTGAGTTCTGTTTTTTTTGTTAAATTGGTACATCTGTTGTTGATATTCCCTTTAAATCTTAGTGTCATAACTTGACATTTGCAAAAGTTACGGTCGGTTTTCGGTATGTCCATCAGTGCTTCCTGCGATTTTTCCATTACTTCCTCTCGGCTGCTAAAACGCTTTCCCCGTAATGGATTTTTAACTCGATTGAACAGAAAGAAGTCACAGGGAGCCAAATCAGGTGAATTCGGTGGCTGTTGGATGGTATTTGTTGCATTTTTCGTCAAAAAATTACGAATAATGATAGCACTGTGCGACGGTGCGTTATCATGGTGCAAAATCCACGAGTTTTCTGCCCACATTTCTGGTCTCTTTCGGCGAATTGCTTCACGCAAACGTCTCATAACGCCCAAATAATACTCTTTGTTTACTGTCTGGCCTTCTGGCAAAAATTCATGATGCACTACACCGTTGTAATCCATGAAAACCGTCAGCATTGCCTTCTTTTTTGACTGAAAACGACGTGGTTTTTTTGGTCTCGGCTCATTCGGTGAACGCCATTCACTTGCCTGATGTCTGGATTGCGTGTCGTACTCATAAACCCACGTCTCGTCTCCAGTAATGATCCTTTTGATGAATGTGGGATCGGATTCAGCCTCGCAAATCATGTCTTTTGCGACGTCAACACGGTCTCTTTTTTGCATGAAATTGAGGTCTTTTGGCATGCTACACGACGGAAACCCAAATCATTAACCACAATGTCTTGGGCGGATCCATAGGCAATGTTCAAGTCCTCCGCTATTTCTCTGATGGTTAATTTGCGGTTATTGACCAACATTTCTTTTACTTTATCAATTTTTTCACCGACTTTCGATGTCGATGGTCTGCCACTGCGTTCATCATCTTCGATTGACTCACGACCACTTCTGAACCGCTCGTGCCACTGGTAAACGACCGTTTTTTTTAGAGAATCGTTGCCGAAACACTTTTCCAACATTTCCAACGTCCGTGCGCCACTAAATCCGTTTTTTACGCAAAATTTAATACAAGTTCGTTGTTGCAAATTTAAATCCATTTCTGAAATTGTAAAAAATCGCCAACACACACAGAGATAGATGTACTCTTGGCTACGTAACTTTTGCAAATGTCAAGTTATGACACTAAGATTTAAAGGGAATATCAACAACAGATGTACCAATTTAACAAAAACAACAGAACTCAAATCGGAACGATGGGAGCGCCACACGGTGGTTATTCCGGGAACTTTTTGTTCAAGGTAGTATACATACATATGTATATACACACACGCACGCATGCACCATTGTTTTATCTCAAACTTATTGCATTGACAATGTATAAATAAAACTCATTTTTTACTCATCCTTAGTCGTTTTGACCTAGTAAATAGCATAACAGTGGTAATTGACTCCCTGGGGATTTTAAAAAAGTTGCTTAATAGGGTGATGTGTTTCACTCTCTGAAATTCTATTGGTTAAGGGAGTCACGAAATAGTACTATTGCCAAATAAATGAACGGTATAAAACGGGTAGAATCCTGAGCGATTGATCGCAGGACCTGGGTTCGATTCCTTGGGGACACTTCTGGGCCCCCTCAGTTTCACCCAATCTGTGTGAATTTTCGGGTACCAGAATTTCCTGTGAAGCAACAGGGAGGGAAATTGGCGCCCCATCATACCACGATGGACGAATGGCACACGCCGCTGGACTTGGTATTGCGTGAACTCTATCATCACGCACCAAACCGGCCTTCGGGTTGATTATCTCGGTTTATTGCTATACAAAAGTTTCACAATTTTATTTAAATCCCTATATAACTTTGGAAATGTCTCTTTCCTGCATCCAGACATATTTCCTAAATTTGTTTCATTGAAAAAAGAAGGAAATACTCTATTTCCTTCTTTTTTCTCTAGTATTCCCATTCCTACGATAAACATCCTTTCACCATCTTCGCTAGACATGTAATTTCCTTCTTAGTTGAGAATACAGAAATTATATCCTCCTCCCCCTTACTCGGGAAGTTACTGTTGATCAAGTACCTCCCGAAAGAGACTACATCTTCATTTATTCGTATAATCCATTCAATCATAATTTATTTAATAAGGGGTTGGCTCTCTCTCGGGATTTTACCACGTTTTAATTAATGGGTCTAAAAATTCTTCCCCTTTGAGGTTGGTAGTCTCTGTTTCGCGAAAGGCTAGACGTTTAGGTTGTCACGATACAGATAGTCAAAGAGTCTGATTCCTCGGTGCTTTCGCATTCTAATACAGGTCACGTGAAACGATCCTAGTATGTTGTTATTACTATTATTAGATAATTTACCGATTAAGGACAATTTTTGGATGGAAATAACAACCAAATAAATATTTTATTGCTCCTAACAAAACACAAAATCCATCATCCTACTCTATAGCACGTCCCTCTTCATCTCTGAGTACTTTCTTCCTCCCTTCATCCCGTCCAACATCCCTATCCTGTTTCTGCCCCTTCCTCGTTTGCCTAACGTTCTCCCCTCCATTATAGTCTTCAACCTCCCATCGCCAATCAATATGATTTGCGTCCATCTTTCCCACCTTTTTGCTATTTCTCCCTCACCCACCACTTCCTCATTTGTTTTCCATTCGGTCCACCTTGCCTCCTCCATCCTTCTCCTCAAAACCACATTTCAAAAGCCTCCAAACTACGCCTCCTATCATCCTGCTCTAGTGACAATATTTCCTCGCAGTACATAACATCGCTCGATATCAAAGTTTTAACGACCCCTTTTTTACATCCTTACTCAACGTCCCTGTCATCAATTCCCTCCTCCTCGTGGAAGCTTCTTTGCCTGTCGTAATTCTTCGTCTCATTATGTCGCCATTACTTTGACTGCGAGTGCAAAGTTGATTGGCCATTCCGTGTACTACTGGGCTCACCGAGAATACATCACCATTCCTCGACGGACTGCCTCTGCTTTGGGGTTCAGGGCCAAGAAAGCGTTCGCGGGAAGGGGCGGCGAAGGAAGGAATCCCCGGCGGGGAACATGAGCTTCGCCCGCCTTCCCGTCGCCACACTTCCAGCTCCGAGTAGGAGATATTATTTTATAAAACAGTTTCATATGTCATCAAACATTTTTTTGGGTAGGAATATTAAAAATTTTCTGTGAAACTGAGCGTTCTAAATTATTTCATCACTTAATTATCCAACATTTATAAATTGGAATTTTTTAAGTAGCGCTTCCTAACTTAAGGAAACTCATGATGACCAAGGGTAGAACGAGGTCAGCCAGAGTCTCTATCTTCACTCTTGGAGGAGGGCCACGCGTGTGTCATGCAGTAGATGACCGTTTGGGAGCAGTTATCGGTAAACCCACAGGCACAGCACGGCTTCACCCTGCGCGTCTTTTCTCTGGGATTGCACAGCCCCGCCACCTTTCAGGGCACTCCCCCAATTATTTACCGTGTCGCCTCTCCCTTCCCTTCCCTCCCCCTTCACTCCCTTTCGCCCACTTCGCCACAGTTTGAAGGAAAAACTTCACCCGCCTACCACACACAGAAAGCCCTCCCCCTCCCCCCCCACCCACCCACACCATGGCGATGATCCGCGAAATGCCGGAACCCCGTTCCGTTAATTTAACTAACTAAGTGAACTACACACAGGTATTTTATTTCAAAAATTGAGTAATAAGCTTCATTTTTACTTTATTTTAGTACCGTATGTAGCTCTTGAAAGATAGCCCGACTTTTTTGCGGAATCCCGCACCATTATTTAACCTTACTTCCCCTGGCGAAGCATTATTGGTGTACTATTAAAGCGGAGAACCCTCGTCAGTTGAATCTTCCCCCTGAGTGGAGTGGGGTGTGCGGGGGAGGGGAGGGGGTCGCAAGGGGACAGCCGACCCCTCAACCGTGCCCCCCGGGCGGAGGAGGGTAGTGCCCTGCCATTGAAACGACAATTTCGCCCAAGAGTGTCATTTTCCACGGCCATTCATTGCGGGCAACACGCCATTGCATCACCATCGGGTTCGGGAATGATGGGGAATGCCTTGGCGCCGAAGCACTTCGCACGCAATGAATCACTATTGAATATCATAATACCCATTATTTTCGGATACATTTAACTTCCACAAAGCAGACCCTGACGCAGTCATTTAGAATTAAGAGTATTTTGTGCTTCCCACTGAATTCGCACACGCAATGATCGAAATGGCATCGTATACTTAACGGGGGCACCTCTGACCGGGGTCTCCTGCGTGGGACGACACGCCTACGGCTTTCATCTCGCGGTCCGTCTTCCTTCGCAGTACCAGAGCTCGGGCACAATCGGCCATTTACAGAGAGAGAATGACCGCAGCACGTGTCTTCGGCAGGGACTTGGTCCGCCCGTCGTCGCCCACAAAGACACCTCCGCTTGACTTCTTGCGATGTCGAGGCGCCTTGGAAGAAAATATTTCGGGACCAGTTCCGTGGGGTAGAGAGTCGGCACCCTCCATGCATCTGGGAAGAATAGGAGTTGGAGACGCCCTCCTTCCCTTGTCCCATTGCGCCAGTGGTTCTCCCATTGGATTTCTCATCCACACTCGCTTCCCCATTTACACATCCTCCTTCCCTTGTCCCCCGGGACGTCCTCGACTGGAATGCCCCCATTCCCGGTGCGGAGTCCCTCCAGAGACGGCCGCCATCGAAGGGCTTCGCGGCGGGGAGGCGGTGGCGGGCGCCTGCCGGGCGGGCCACCCGGGGTGCGGCCGGGTGTCGCGTGGACCCGTCGCCGGCGACGAGAGACTGGCCGGGATGCGCCCCGGCTCGGAGACACGGACGATTAGCACGCGCATTTTGGACCAATCGGGCGCTACGCTAGAATTTCTACGTAAACCGATATTGAAATTTCAAGATTCATATAAAATATCGGAATAGCAAATATAACGGACAAACCCGAGCATACGCGCAACAAAGCTGACGCCGCACTCAACTCAATTTATCCGCTAATTAAATCCGCACGTCCCCTGCGATTAATCATCAAAGTTCTTCCGTAGAAAGCCATGATCAGACCAATCCTCTCCTATCCGTAGCTGCCACTCACACGCGGAAACTCATTACATTGCAAAACATAGCTCCACGTACAATTGTCCAGGCACCGTGGTTGGCCCGAAATTCATATAGCAATCAGCTTTAAACGTTCCTAATCTTAATCTCCACCAAATAAACTCGCTACTTCCTTCGCTCACTCATTAGAAATGACTCGGAATCCCCTTCTCACTGAATTATAGTCATTTGACATGCTGATTGATTGATTGAGCACAAAATGCTCCATCATGCCTCGGCATCCACACACCACTCCACCTACCACGAACTCCTAAGAAATCATTCATTTAAAGAAAACGTCCAGATCTATATCTCACCACCGATCATCAGCTCCGCAGCAAATCGGGAAAAAATGCGTTTTATACGCAGTGATAATTCTTGGCGTGGCGTGCTGACTCGAGAGTGGTGCTGGACCACGGCGCAGCGCGCAGGACTATGATCGTGACACCGCCTCCGCGCCAATTAGAGCAATCTGCCAATTTGCTTACTGCCACTGGAAATCCTCGGGATGAAATGCATTTTAAGGTTCTTAAAGTCTGTCTGAACCTTTCCATGAGGGATCGGTGAAATACAACACGGATAACATATTTCAACAAACATAACCCATTGTTTTCACACAAACGCAGAGAAGATTTATAAAATACATCCATTCGTTTTGAAATGAACTCTGCTGGAGCGTAGCGGTGACTGGAAGCCGTGCAACTCGAGGAGGAGGAGGAGGCCCATTCCTGGCGCATTGGGAGTCCACTGCATGCACAGCTCTTCGGTATTTTAAACGACAAAAATTTTAAAAAAGTAAGGAGCTATTAAATGGCATTAAAGGAACGCATAAATACGTAAAGGCTAAATTTTACACTCGACTACTTCGTTGGGTAAATTAAATATTCAATCAATTATTCAGGTATACATGCCACCCAGCAACCATAAGGAAGAAGAGGTCGATAGGATATACGATAAGTTAGAGGACATAATCGCGTGTGTTCCTGCAGGGAAACATTTGATAGTAATGGAGGATTGGAATACGACGGTAGGCAAAGGAAGAGATGTTGACGAGGTCGGGGACTACGGTTTAGGCACGAGGAATGACCGCGGGGAGAAAGCAGTTGAGTTCTGCAGGAGACAGGGGTTAGTCATCACCAACACTTGGTTTAGACACCACAAAACACGCAGGCATACATGGAAAATGCCAGGTGACTCAGAAAGGTATCAGCTAGATTATATCCTGGTTAGACACAGGTTTTGGACCAATGTGATGATTTCGCACAGCTTCCCGGGAGCGGATGCGGACTCTGACCACAATTTAGTTGTTATGAAATGTGGCGTCCGTTTCAAAAAGAAAAGGCAAGGGCGGCGGGTTAAAAAAATGGAATGTAGAAGCATTAAATGGTTTGAAAAGGAAGGAGTACAAAAAGGCGGTAGAGGAAATCATGGAGGAGGGTAAAGAACTAAGTACTATCGAAGAAAAATGGGAAAGTATCAAGAAAGGGTTGTCTAAAGCCGCAAAAGACACTATTGGAACCGTTAACGCTAAAAGGACTAGGAAACAATGGATCACGGATGAGATGATTACAAAGATGGATGAGCGGAGAAAATGGAAAAATGTAAATACAGAGTTAGGCAAAATAAAGTACAAAGAATTAAACAATAAATTGAGGCAGGCAACAAATAAAGCAAAAGAAGCATGGTGGAAGACGCAGTGTGACGATATGGAAAGTTTGCAGAGGAAGGGTGAAATTGGTGCGCTGTACAGCAAAGGTTAATCCCTATGGGGATGTAGGAAAGAAAGATCTATGCTAAGAGTTTGAGATAAGGCGGGCAAGGTAATAGTTGAAATAGGAAAGGTTTCAAAAGAGGTGGAAGAAATATATAGAAGAACTGTATAGTAAATAACTTAGGCCAACAAAGTTAGACGTAGAAAAGGAACTTGACGTAGAGAAAGGTAGCTTAGGCCCAGGCATACTAGACGATGAGATAGAAAGGGCATTAAGGGAGATGAGGTTAAAAAAGGCCGTGGGGGTGGACAACATTCCCGTGGAACTATTGAAATGTTTAGGAAAATGTGGGAGGAAGAGGGTATATGGGCTAATTCGTAGTACCTATGAGGAAGGAATCTGGCCGGAAGACTTCGTGAGATTAGTTTTAGTTCCTATTCCGAAAAAGGTAAAGGCTGCATGTAGTGAGGACTACAGGACAATTAGTTTGATATCCCACGCAGCTAAAGTTGTTCTCAGGATCATAAAAAAAAGGATAGAGAGGAGGGCAAATGATTACTTAGGGGATAATCAGTTTGGGTTTAGGAAGGGGAGAGGTACGCGTGATGCCATTGCAGTAATGAGATTATAAATCGAGAGGAATAAAGAACACAACCAGGAGGTATTTGCCTGTTTCGTAGATTTCGAAAAAGCGTTTGATAGAATGAATTGGGAAAAACTAATGAGTATATTGACGAAAATAGGAATAGATTGGAGGGAAAGGAGGCTAATCCGCAATCTGTACATGTCTCAGACTGCTCAGGTGCGGGTGGGGAACGGGGAGTCTGGATGGGCAGTGTTAGGAAGAGGTGTAAGGCAGGGTTGCCCAATATCACCGTTGCTGTTCAACATGTATGTAGAGGAAATGATTAAAGAGGCATGGGAAGAACTGGAGGTAGGAATGAAAGTAGGCGGGGAATTCGTAAAATCAATTAGGTTTGCTGTTGACCAAGCTGTAGTTTGTCAGTCAGCCAAGGTGTTGCAAGCATTGCTGAGTGAATTGGAAATTCAGTGCGACAGGTATGGGATGAGAATCAATATTAATAAAACAAAGGTTATGCGATTTTCTTGAAAGAAAAAGGGTAAGCTAAACATTAAAATAGGAGGGCAAAAACTAGAGCAGGTAGAACAGTTTACGTATCTCGGCAGTGTTTTGGACCGACGCCGTCAAAGTATTAGGGATGTAAGGAGAAGAATTGCGCTAGGCTAAGAGGCTTTCACAAGGAGGAGGGAGTTGATGACAGGGATGTTGAGTAAGGATATTAAGAAAAGACTCGTAAAAACTTTGATATTGAGCGTAGTAGCTATGTACGGCGCGGAAACGTGGTCATTGAAGCAAGAGGATAGACGTAGACTGGAGGCTTTTGAAATGTGGGTGTGGAGAAGAATGGAGAAGGTGAAATGGACAGAGAAGAAAACAAATGAGGGAGTTCTTGGTATATTGGGCGAAGAGAGGGGTTTGTTGGGAGAAATCCTATGGAGGCAGGAAAAGTGGATGAAGGGGGTATTGACGGGCAGTGGAATGTTCAAATCATATTGATTGGCGATGGGAGGTTGAAGACTGTGATTGAGGGGAGAATGTTAGGCAAACGAGGAAAGGGAAGGAGCAGGATAGGGATGTTGGACGGGATGAAGGGGGGAAGAAAGTACTCAGAGCTGAAGAGGGACCAGATGTAGAGTAGGATGTTGTGTTTTGCTAGGGGTCACAAATTATTTAATTAGTAATTATGTCCATCCAAAAAACTGCCTTTACTGACAGATTACCTAATAAATTAAAAAAACATTAAATGACCCCAGTAGAAGCCACCACTTTGATATTTATTGGTCTTAGTAACGCCAGAGATTTCAATTTCTAGTTATGGTCCTCGTGATCTTTGGGCGTTTGAACGCCGTGCCACGCGAGCCGTAATGCCAGGCAGGTCGGGCATACCAAATTCACCCTCTGTTCGGGTGGGTTCAGCGTGACACGCATTCGACCAAACGCTCGAGCACAGGGCCGCTCCTCGCGCTTGGTCGGGCGGAAGCGATGTCGGGAAGAGGGGTCGATTCCACTCAGCCGACGAAGTCAACGATTTGTGGGCACAATAACTCCCTTTCATTTAGTTTCTTTTTTGTCGCATGCCAAGGGTGTGATCCAATTCTGATGCACTTTCCAATGTGCAATGCACTTGAAAACTCACGTACTTAGTTAATCCTGTAGAGAAAGCAAACATATATATGAAATTCGATTTGATACCCGCCCTGAGCCGAGTTATCCCTCTCCGCGAACCCTTCGTTCGGCCGGCTTTCGTACGGACAGAACGTGGAGTGTCATTGAAAAGATCGTGGTGAGTAGCGTTTAGTGACCAGATGTGTGATGATTTCCCTTCCCGAGTATCGGGGGGTGGGCGAAGAAGGTCAAATCGAAGCTTAATCCATCCCTCATGAACCCGGCGATGCGGGCACATTTTGCCCGCCACTCGCCTCAAGAAACATACCTTCACGAAGGCACGCACACCGAGAAACAGTGAATGAGAAGCGGAGCACTACATGTGCATATAGGAGAGGTAATCCGAACGCCACTCCTTCTGTGGATGACCGGGTATTAAGGCTGGCCATAAAGAGGTGGATACATTTTGGATATTTCTTGTTGCGGATAAATAATATTTATTCATTTATTTCAGTACCCTGCAAGCCACCGCTAGGGTGTGTGGCAGGGGGAGAAAAGACACACCAGACTAATCCTAACCCGAAGATGACCCAAGCAGCGGTCGGACAGCGTTATTCTGATCCCTTATCGTTCGTGGAAAAAATGGCATCTGAAATCTATCTGTTCTACACTTAATGTCGCTAATTTTAATGTTATAGTCTCTCCTGCCGTGGTAGGTTGGAGGTAATAACACATTTTCAACATCACTACCAAAGAGATCTCCTTCCAACCTGTCCGTCCACTATGTTGCTAAGCTGAATTGAGCACATGGCGTTGATCTTGAAAACCAGAGCGAATCGTGCGTCTCTGCCGATGCGGGTCCTAGGTGGACCAGGTGGTCACCCGTCTAGAGAACGAAACGTTCTCGTAGCTCTTTGAAAATCTTTGTGCCTCCGTCAGTGCAGTGGCGCGGAGAGTAGGAGGAAGTTTGAGTCATACGGCTGACATTTCTTCATACCTGCCCCCGGGCCTTCTGCAGCCTCCATCTCTCTCGGTATGCACAAAATATCCCATAAAGGCTATGCATTACACTTGTGGTTTTCCAAATTCTTTTTAGTTCTAAAAGTATCTGGACTTAAAAACAGCCGTCATATGCTGTTGAATCCCCGTGTCAACTTTCCGTCGCGTAGTGGTACGGTAATGTTCTCTCATTGCTTGCTTGTATTGTGGAGACTTTCTGGGTGTTATGTTATTGCCCCTATACGTGGAGAGCCTTCATATATGTTCTACGTCTTTAAGTTCATAGCTTTTTTATTGCATTCTTTTTTACCACAGTTCTTCTCAAGAGCTTTCATTAATTCCTAATTATCATCGCAATCAGTGCACAAAAGAGAGAATGAAATCATGCTTTCCATCCTTAGAGATGTCCACTGTCACCTTTGCACTTGGCGGGCAAAGCCAAGTGAAAGTATCGATGGGGTCTCCTTTTTTTTATAATCTCTGTATTTGCTAGTGCTTTGCATGACACAGCCCGGTAGGAACAAATCAAATATAAAACAAGGACGTCATTTTTGCCGAAGTTATTGTTCCTGAGAACCGTATTTATCGCTGTGTGCCATTCGAGCCCCGTGATTGATATACTGGAGGAGGAGCGAGGTATTAGGCCGTGGGGGAAGACGGGGTTGGGGGCTGTTTGGGAGTCATGGCGGGTGCGCAGGCGTTGACTCTCGCAACCATCTCGGTCTTGCGATAATGCGCAAAGATTTCACGGGAGCGGCGATGAATGCTCGTCGGTGCGGCTGGTCCCGACTGACCCCACCCGCCGCTCCCTTCCGTTCGGTCACCCTTCCCTTCTGAAATGCGATTCTCCGTGGCTGTTGCTGGGGGTTGGAGAGAGACGGGGCGCATCTGCTTGTGGGGGGGAGGGGAAGAATTATGGTGCTTTCCGGCGTTTCAATTTCGCCCTCTCCCCCCGTGGCCCCTCCACCCCGGGCCCCTCCCCTCGTGTGACTCTCTCGCTCGAGAGCTCGGAGTGAGAGGGGGGATAATGGTTCCGGGGGAGGGGGGGGGTCGCAGGGAAACGGCTCCCTCTCGACCCTAAACCCTCCCTCTCTCGGGCTCTTCACGCCCTCGAGTTGCATTCCCCCCATTGCCCTTATTATTGTTGCCACCCTCCCTCCTTGCCCCATCTTCCTCGTCGCGGATTTGGTCGGCGCTTCCATTCGGGGCGGCGTCCCTTCAAGAGAGTCGCTTCCCCACTGATTAAGGTCTTCGTCGAATGCGCGCGGCGGCCATCATCGCTCCGCGGAGCGACCGCCGCCAGTCGGCGCGGGCCGCAGCAATCCGGGGACTCGTTTTCCAGGCGAGTGGGAGCAATTTCTCGCCCGACGGCACGATCGCCACGCGAGCGGAAAATAAGCGTATCTAGTGTGCAATGAAAGCGGACTGGAGAAGGAAGGCGCACACAACGCGATGGAGTGAGGGAAGGAGGCGATAAGGGCGCGGGCGGGCAGGGCGGGGCGTGATCGCGGTCACCCGGGGTGGGAAACCCGCCCCGGGTCAAACACATCCTGTTCCTGCCCTCTCTCTATGTTTCCGTGGCCCATTACTCCCTATCACCTGAATTCAGTTTGCAGTGGTACTTTCAACAGTGCAATGCGCGCCAGCTAACATTAATTCGATTCAAATTCAATTCTTCTCTACATCTTCTTACTCCCATTTGGCTATTTATGCATCAAAAACGAACGTTTATTCCTTTCCCTTACCGAAATACTGTAAATTACTGCCATCACCACAACCTTATAATTGTTCCTATAGCTGCTTAATTTCCATAATTGGATAGATGAAAATATCATGGACAGGATTAAAGACCTTTTGATAAGTCGCATACAGAGGGCAGTCGTAGATGGCGTAAGCTCAAATGCAGTAGAAGTCACATCAGCTGTTCCCCAGGGAACTGTTATCGGACCCCTTTTATTCCCTCTTTTGCTTCACGACATTAACTCCTGGGTCAATGCTAAGATAAGTTTAATCAGCGGTGGTTTACAGAGTTACGTGTAGTTATGAGGATGAAGCAGATTTGGGGGATGACCTTCTTGCTGCACAACTCTGGTGCGAGACTTGACGATTAGAATTAAACTTAAAAATATGCGTATTGATGAATTTTTGGAAAAAGAGTAATTCCCATCCGAACGCCTACTACATTGGGAACACCGAAACGGAATGTGTAGACTCAATTAAATACTTAGGCGTTACCCTCACTCACGATTTCTCCTGGGTGAAACGCATACGGAAGATATGTGGGTAAGGTAATAAAAATTAGGATTTATTAGATTAGTAATAGGTAAATGTGATGAAAACGTCAAAGAGTAAAGTTATATTTTGCTGGTTATGCCTCGTTTATAATATGCTTATTATGAGTTGGATAGATTGCCGAAAATGGATCGCGTGCAGCGTAGAGGAGCTAGATTTGTGAAACATTGTTATGATAAACTTGGAAACGTACCAAAAATATTAGAGGAGCTCCTTTGGGAATCACTGACGGAGGTAAATCAAGGTGAAATCAAAGATTACATTTCTTGCATAAATTGGAAGATGTCTCTTTAGCAATGATGCTGAAAAGGTGTTATTAGCCCATTAGTATTTCGGTAGGTGAGACCATGCAAATGAAATTAGAGGGATGAAGCCTAGAGCAGATGGATTTAAGATACCATTTTTTCTACCAACAATAAGGTATGAGAATAACGTATTCCGACCACGATTGGAAGGAAAGGTGTTTTGGGTCAAGGGTAGTCTGGTCTGTATTCCCCCGATGCCACACACCGTAACGGTGGCTCACAGGTAACTGAATTAAAAAAACTAATTTCTACGTATTCTCTGTAAAGTAAGAGGCGAGGGTGGAGGTAAACGTCGCCCACACACACCATGCGTTCCTCCCACGAAGTTTCGTGATTTGCCGTGAGATCGGTGAAATATGAGCACCGCAGTGTCTCAGGGTTTACTTGTCAATAATCTCATTTTCTAACTGTACATATGTCTGACGATATATATACATACCATTATTATCATCAGCTTATCTACCGGTTAAGGTCGGTTTTTGGATGGACACAGCTACTAAATAAATATTTAGTAGCTCCTGAAAAAACTCTATATCCATCATCCTACTCTACATCAGGTCCCTCTTCATCTCCGCGTACTTCCTTCCTCCCTTCATCCCGTCCAACATCCCTATCCTGTTCCCTCCCTTTCCTCGTTTGCCTAACATTCTCCCCTCTATTACAGACTTCAACATCCCACTGCCGGTCAACAACCCCTTCATCCAATTTTCCTGCCTCCATAGGATTTCTCCCAACAAACCCCTCTCTTCACCCACCATACCAAGTACTTCCTCATTTGCGTTCCTTTCGGTCCATTTCACCTTCTCCACATCCAAATTTCAAAAGTCATCAATCTGCGTCTATCCTCCTGCTTCAATGACCACGTATCCGCACCGTACATAGCTACGCTCCAAATTACAGTTTTTACGAGTCCGTTCTTAACATCCTTACTCAACGTCCCTGTCATCAACTCCCTCCTCCTTGTGAAAGCCTCTTTGCCTAGCGCAATTCTCCTCCTTACATCCCTACTACTTTGACGGCGTCGGTCCAAAACACTGCCGAGATACGTAAACTGTTCTACCTGCTCTAGTTTTTGCCATCCTATTTTAATGTTTAGCTTACCCTTTTTCTTTCAAGAAAATCGCATAACCTTTGTTTTATTAATATTGATTCTCATCTCATACCTGTCGCACTGAATTTACAATTCACACAGCAATGCTTGCAACCCCTTGGCTGACTGACAAACTAGAGCTTGGTCATCAGCAAACCTAATTCATTTTACGAATTCCCCGCCCACTTTCATTCCTACCTCGAGTTCTTCCCATGCCTCTTTTATCATTTCCTCTGCATACAGGTTGGACAGCAACGGTGATAATGGGCAACCCGGCCTTGCACTTCTTCCTAAACCTGCCCATCCCGACTTCCCGTTTCCCACCCGCACCTGAGCTGTCTGAGACATGTACAGGTTGCGGATTGACGTCCTCTCCCTCCAATCTATTCCTATTTTCGTCAATATACTCACTAGTTTTTCCCAGTTCACTCTATCGAACGCTTTTTCGAAACCCACGAAACAGGCAAATACCTCCTGGTTGTATTCTATATTCCTCTCGATTAATAATCTCATTACTGCAATGGCATCACACGTACCTCTTCCCTTCCTAAAGCTAAATAATCACCCCCTAAGTAATCATTTGCCCTACTCTCTATCCTTTTGTTTACCATCCTGAGAACAAATTAAGCTGCGTGGGATATCAAACTTATTGTCCTGTAGTCCTCATATGATGTAGCCTTTAGCTTTTTCGGAATAGGAACTAGAACTGATCTCACAAAATCTTCCGGCTAGATTCCTTCCTCATAGATACTACGAATCAGCCCATATAGCCTTTCCCTCCCACATTTTCCTGAACATTTCAATACTTCCGCGGGAATGATATCCACCCCCACGGCCTTATTCATTTTCATCTTCCTTAATGCCCTTTCTATCTCATCGTCGAGTATGGCTGGACGCAAGCTATCTTCCTCTACGTCATGTTCCTTTTCTATGTCTAACTATGTTGGTCAATTTTATCTATTTATTTATTTTATCTATGTTGGTCCATTCTAACTATGTTGGTCCATTCCTTCCATCTTTCTTGGATCTTTCCTGCGTCAAGTATTATCTTACCCGCCTTATCTCTAACTGCTATCATTTATCTTCCTTTCTTACTTCCTGATAAAGATTTAACTTTGCTGTACATATCCTCGCACTGCGTCTTCCACCATGCTCCTTTTGCTTTATTTGTTGCCCGCCTCAATTTTTTTTTCAATTCTTTGTATTTCATTTTGCCTAACTCTGTATTTACATTCTTCCATTTTCTCCGCTCATCCATCTTTGTAATCATCTCATCCGTGATCCATGGTTTCCTAGTCCTTGTAGCGGTAACAGTTCCAATAGTGTCTCTTGCGGCTTTCGATAACCCTCTCTTGATCCTTTCCCATTTTTCTTCGATAGTACTTAGCTCTTTCCCATCCTCCATGACCTCCTCTACCGCCTGTTTGTACTCCTTCCTTTTCAAACCATTTAATGCTTCTACATTCCATTTCTAACTCGCCGCCCCTGCCTAATCTTTATGGAACGGACGCTACATTTCATGACAACTATATAGTGGTCAGAGTCTCCATCCGCTCCCGGGAAGCTGTGCGAATTTATCACAGTTTCTAAACCTGTGTCTAACCAGGATATAATCTAGCTGATACCTTTCAGAGTCACCTGGAATTTTTCATTTATACCTGCGTCTTTTTTAATGTCTAAACCAAGTGTTGGTGATGACTAACCCCTGTCTCCTGCAGAACTCAACTGCTTTCTGCCCGCGGTCATTCCTCGTGCCTAAACTGTGGTCCCCCTCCTCATCGCCATCTCTTCCTTCGCCTACTGTCCCATTCCAGTCCCCCATCACTATCAAATATTTCCTTGCGGGAACACACGCGATTATGTCCTCTAATTGATCGTATATCCTATCGACGTCTTCTTCCTTATGGTTGCTTGGTGGTATGTATACCTGAAATTTAACCAAGTTCGTCGGTTCTGCTTTTATCTCTACAAGTAATAAACTATCCGTTACCAGTTCTATGTTGACTAGGCTTTTTCCTACCTCTTCATTTAATACTATGTCAACCCCTCGTGGGCTCTCGTCCCCGCTGCTGTATATTATTCTATCAGTCCAGTAATCCCCGCTATCTTTCCATCTCCCTCGCATAGACCTAAAATATCAATTTTTCCCCTTTCTATCTCTCGCTTAACATTCTCCAATTTCCCTGTCCTCATCATTGTCCTAACATTCCACGTTCTGATGCAGCTGGTTTTCTCTTACAAGGGTTTCGTGGGATGACAACCGCAGAAGCCTTGCCTCCCCCGCTGCCGGGCACGACACACGGCCGATTGGTCCGAGCCTCCCCCGTAGTTTCCAGGACTCAAAATCTCTTTAGTGATCATCAATTTTATCTTCGGAATGATAATTGAGGTGGTTTCCCGTTGCCTTCTTCAACAGTGTTTTTAACGTGACACCATCACTTACTGGCCGCCCCACTGGGGTCCGACGCCATTGCAGTCGCCTCACTGAGGAACAGACGCTGCGTGGATTACCTTTCGTCTGGCTCCTAACCTTCGACCTATCTGGCATGGGTGACCCAACCAGGAGCAAATATTATTACTCCCGCCAGCACAGCTCTAGGGGTCATCGGAACGCACAAGCCCTTCCACCACGTCAATGTTGTAGTCCGGGGAGGGCATTTAATGTTATATATATATATATATATATATATATATATATATATATATATGTATATATAAACCATAAGCACATTAATCAACCCGAAGATCGGTTTAGTAGGTGATGGTAGAGTTCACCCAGTACTAAGCCCTATACGGCGTGTGAAATTCCCACATCAGGGAAGGGGGGCCAGTTCCTTTCCCCGTGCCGGTTATGGTTTTCCCAGGAAGACCTAGTATCCGAAAAATCACTTTAGCTTGGGTGGAGCTGCAGGTGCCCAGAGTGCCTTGCCTGGGAATCGAACCCGGGTCAGTAGTCCAACACTCTACCCCCTGGACTACCGCTACCTACTTCATAGCATATAGGGAGTAAAGGATTAGCATTTATTCCCAGCAAACGCAACTGTAAATGAAGAATACTCTAGGGATGTGCCGGAAATTCTCCTAGGTCATCAAAGTCGCAAAAGGAGGTATTTCAAATCAAAAAGGCTGGATGCTGAACCATGACACGACCACATGTCGCATTGTTGCTGCTGACTATCTCGCGAGGATAGATTTTTACTTAATTTATTATTCGTTTGTTTTATATACCCTTCAAGCCATAGCTAAAATGTATGGCAGGTGGTGAATACACACCAAACTAACTCTCACCGGATGCACTTTCCCACCTACAGCGGTCATTCGTATCCCTTATTGTTCGTGGAAAAAATGGCATCTTCAATCTATCTGTTTTGCACTTCATCCGTCTAATTTTATTAACATGACCTCTCCTACCGTAGTACGATGGTGGTAATTATGCGTTTTTAGCATTAATGTTAACGAGATATCCTGATAATTTATGCAAGAAATACAATTAATAATTTCACCAAAATTGGCGTCCATGAGTGATTCCCAAACTAGCTTCTCTAATATTTTGGATACGCTTCCAAGTTTAGCATAACAATGTTTTACAAATCTAGCTTCCCTACGCTGCACGCGATCCAAGTCGACAATCAATCCAAATTCGTGAGGATACTTGCAGCATATTCTAAATGAGGCCTAACGAGCGAATGATAATATTTCTCTTTCATCAATTAGTCACATTTACCCAGCACTCTTCTAATAAATCCTAGTTTTTGATTAGCTTGTTCACATATTGAGCACATATTGAGTTTCACCCAGGAGAGGTCGTGAGTGAGGGTAACGCCTAGGTATTTAATTGAGTCTACGCATTCCATTTCGGTGTTCCCGATACAGAAGGCGTTCTGGAGAGAATTGCTCTTTTTCCAAAAATTCATCACTACGCACTTTATAAAGTTTAATTCTAATTGGCAAGAGTTGCATCATCATTTTACAACATTAAGGCCAACTGAAAATGCTGCTGCGTTCTCAGGATTACGGATTTCACGGTAAATCACTGCAACGTCGGCAAACAAACGTATATTACAAGTGACTGCGGAGTCCATGTCGTCAGTGTAAAGCAGGAATAAAAGTGATCCGAATAAGTGAAGAAGTGTGTTCCTCATGATTTCCATATTGCAGCCCTTGTCCTGCGAGACTTTTGCCCGTTCCTCAATGTGAAGGAATTCCGTCAAAAGCGTTTTCCCCACCAGATGCAGTCGTAGGCAATCTGAAGATGTTTCAAAGGGCAACGGAGACCGCTGTCACAATACCGGGGTCATATCAACGAAACCTATGCATTACATGACAGGCTTACAATAACGCATCAGACAAAATTTCTACGCATAATAAATTGCGTAAAATAATGCAAATGACAATTTAATGTCCCTCTTTATTGAAAGCCGTCATTAATACGATGTACAGCATTCACAGTCATGGGCCTTGATAGTTTGTGAGTTACATTGAGCTCAAAAAAAGAGCGTGGCCAACCACACCGTGAACACACTAGTAACTACAATATCCAAGGACATTGCTGCGTTTATTGGCAACTTCATCCGTGACCCCCGTTTTTCCCGAGAGGCCAGTGTTCGAGAGAAACCCCTGAAATAGGGGACGCACGACACCAGTTCGAATGAACGAATGCACAGCAGCGAAACTCACAGAAATTTCCACTCGCATGCACAGCAAGCAATATCGAAATATCCCCGAGCCGAAAGTCTTGAGGGCGGAGGAGGCATCGAACCCCCTGGAAGGGTGACGGGAGAGGCGGAGGAACTCGGAAATGTCCTCCGCGGCGGTCATCACCGGAGGAGTCGCATGCGCAGTATGGCGCACTAATCCATGCCAACGCGCGCACCAAGCTCCCGCGGCCACTCCCGTCGCGCGGGACGGCCCTTCCATCATCCCCTCCCCCATTCCCTCCCTCCCCCTCCTTTTCACGTCCCGCCCCCGCCCCCCCCCCGTTGCGCCGACCGCCGGCATGGGGAGCGAGAACCTAATATATTTCGCATCAAACGCTTGAGAGAAGCTATTATGTGGTGTCATTCCGGGTTGGGAGGGGCGCGCAAGGGTTTGAGGGAGGCGTTCGGGGGGGTCTCAGTTTGGGGGGGCGGAGAGACGAGGGGTCGGGGTGCGTGGCGGAAGGGGGGCGGGGGGGTCGGCGCCCTCCTCTTTTTGAGTGTTTTCCTTTGATGCGGGGCTGGGGGTCGGTGGCCCTCGAGAGGGGTGCGGGGGAGGGCCGTTGCTAAGCGGAGTGGTCACCCAAACAACGGGGGGGGGGGGTGGTTTTGTATGCCTCGGAAGTGGCTGTAGACTGAGGTCCACAAATCCCATCCGAACATTTTGCCAGCCAGCATTCGCTTCGTCTCGCTTCGGCCTCATCGACAAAAAACAAACACGCGTGGTGTGTCTGCATTGAGCGGATCCTGGGCCCCTGGGGGCGCTCGACGCGACGCCACGCTCAATTTACGGCCGTGAGCAAATCCCGCGACGCGCGAAGAGCATTTCAGGAAATCATTCCTGAAGCGATGACGACGTGAACACCACCAGGGACCAGCCAATGGGTCACGCGGCCCCTCGGCTATTCCTAAACCAATCACGACGTTAATGCGACTTAAATCTCAATACCGATTTCTTTGACATTCTGCGAATAAGAATTATGAAATATTTACGTAGGGAATTGTACCAATATGTACGTAGGTATCGGCACGTGCATTATAGTTATTCATCGCCGCGGCATCTTTTATACCGAGTGAGTCCAAATTTGTCCACCCAAAGTTAATTAAAGCACAGTTGATTTTTTAAATGAATTTTTAAATGACCGATGAACAAAACACCTTTTCACAAACAGATGCACGAAAGACGCAAATACGGGACTCACGATACTGCTGGACGGTTCACTTTGCGATGCGCCGCTCAACCCCATACCTGCCCACGGCTGCGACATCGAGTGCGGCCAACCATCGCCAGGTTTCCCTCCTCTGCATATCTATTCCTCTCTATCCATCTCTCCCCCCGATCTATCGGAGGGAGGGATGGATAATCCAGTCCCATAACCCAGTCAATCCCTTTCATCCCGATTCATTGTCTGCTCCTGTTATATTTACGTTCAAATGATTCTGGAATCCATTTTCCCGTGACAAAAAGTGCGGTTGGCTCGCAACAGCTAGCATGACTCCAGGGCGCGTGGCTGGTGCGGGGTCTCACCGCGGGGCGTTTCGCATCATCACGGCGATACATGGGCGATATATTGCTCACACTAAAACGACCGATGAAAGAACAAAGATGATATTCGAATGAACTTCATGAAAGCATAATTGAAAATTATATTAGGAATGAGAGACGATTATCAACGTCTTCGGTGAGGCCGTCTGATAAATGGATTTAGACCGGTTATCCGAGTAAATCAGAGTAAAAATGACTAATTTACATTTGAAACAAGGTAGGCCTTGACCATACCTTCGGGATTGGATGGATGGAATAGTTTCTTTTAGATCCGATGAATTCCTCCTGCCAACAATTTTCCTATTTTGGTGGAGGTTATTACGGAACACATCCAGCATGAGTCGCTGTGCTTCAAGTGGGAATGTTTCGCCACGTAGGCAGCAACATTGTCGATGACGCACGTGAAGCAAGATGGAGTGAGGGAATAGAAAGCCATTTTGGTTAAATGCGATGTGCCGGCACTAATAGCGACAATACACAAATACGTTTTTCGTTGACAATTTCATTCCAGTGTCTTCGTATCCCAAATATCTGAATTCGATTGC
Source organism: Hetaerina americana (assembly GCF_022747635.1). Lineage (NCBI taxonomy): Eukaryota > Metazoa > Arthropoda > Insecta > Odonata > Calopterygidae > Hetaerina > Hetaerina americana. Next base: position 5,381,010 of record NW_027286786.1, on the reverse strand, counting down.
AATGCAAATGGAACACTCCTTGGGGCCAGAGCGTAGTGTTCCAATCGTTCGCCCGCGGAAGCTCCTCAGAGCGAGTATCCAGTGAGGCTCCATTACGGAACCGCAGCAGCAGTTCGAACGGCGCTCATCTTCGTGACTCCAAGCACCGAGGTCCAGCCGTAAACCCCGAAATGACACCACACACACTTCTTCAAAAGGAGACGGGGCACACTTTGGTTCGATGAAAGAGTAAAGGTAGCAAACCTTAGCCGTTCCATTAATCGGGTATGTTGGAGGTCGTTTAAATCGGACACATGTGCACGTATCTCGCCAGTAAAGCAATCAAAAGTCTTCGAACCGGTCCATAACTTTCCCGTGCCAAGCGGTGCCAAATTCGCTCGGCCAGAGAGCCCGAGCCGGTTCCTCCCACTTCACGTCTCCCAAGAAGTTTAGAGACTCATGACGGACTGTGGACGCTCTCACGTCTCCGTCATTTAAACTTCGCGGTGTGGGTTCTAAAGGACGCAATTCCCGGTGTCGCCATCGCGAACCAGGGGATCTGGACCGCGGCAAGACCCGCGATCCCAATAATTGTGCGCTGCGGTGCTGCCAGTCACGACATTCGACCCGGAGGCTCCGCGTGCATAGGTCAGAGGTGCCGTGCCACTCCCACACTGCGCGTGAAATTGACAAATTATGGCAGGATATCAATGAGGGGGGTCAGCAGTTTCCCAGAAAGATCTGGTGCTGATCCGAAAAACCGCAAATTTTCTGAATATGAGGGGTGCCCAGGGGTGGCACGCGACATCGAACTCGAGGCCTCCGTCCTCGTGGTGCTCAAGAGGGCAACGCTCTTTGACCTCCTGAGCACCAAGCCCCAAAGGGGTGGAGAGAGAGATAGAGGCCCACGATCTGCCTGCTGCTGGTGTCCGAAAAAGACGTGGTTGAGAACCTCCCGCGACCAGCAGCGAAGGCATCACATCCCCAAGAGACACGGCACGGGGTCAGGGGTGACGCAGGAAACGGAAAGAAAGCAGCGTAGCACGTTCTGCGTCCCTCCGCGCATTCAGCGAATCGTCCCCCTGAGAGGGAGGGAACCGTGGGGAGGGGTGGGCGCGCACCGCCATTGTGGGGGGGGGGGGCGTCGGAATCCGCGCTTCGGAATCGCGCACCGGATTGAAGGGTGCGAAGGAACGGCCCTCCCTCCCGGCGTGACTCATGCACAGGTGCGCCCGTCTGCAATTAAGTCAGCACCTCGGCCCCTCCATGTCGATTGCGATAGGGCGACGACCAAGTGATTGCGCCCTTTCGAGTGTATCTTCTTCGCTCTAAAATTATGACGATCCGAACACGAGTAAGTTACACTATTAAATGCCACGTGCGCGTGACGGGGCTCTTCGCGTGCATATCACTCGACAAACCAAAACCCGAGCGAAGGGCGTCCGCCGACCGCCAAGCACGACGCCTCGCCTCGCCCGCGAGAGAGTGTCCCCCGTTGCGCGTCGAGGCAGACGGCCGATTGGACGGCGAGAGACGTCGCTTTCAGAGTTTTTAAGTTCCCACACCACAACCGCCACTTCTATGGCTGGAGACTCAAAATACTGGGCGTGGTCATCTTTTCCTTTATTCTCGATGGAGAAATACTGCCCATTGACGAGACCGGTCGACACCGACCGTGAATTTAACCCCCTGCGGCGACACCTAGCGTTAAAATGCGACTCAGGGCTGCCAACTCTCCCATGAGCGCCGGGAGATTTCAGGAGTTTTTGGTTCTTCAGATTTCTGGCGTGCCTCAACTTTCACCGAAGAAAGTTGTCGTCTTAAAGGATATGATTCTTAAATCTCATTGGATCTAATAAAAGTTAGATACAATTTATTTAACGTTCTTGGAAACCGTAGCACTCCAGGTGAGTTACTAAAGTATTTCCTAGCCCAAACCACTTATTTTCTCAGATCAGACTTTCGGCTGCGCTTATCTTATAACCTGGCCAGGCAGCCATGAGTTTTAGGGAAGAAAATTGTGAAAACAGATACATTATAGAATAAATCAGTAAACTCTCCACCGCTACTTCTCGGCGACTACTAGTAACTGCTCAGCTTCCTTTGGACGGACACTCGCCCCCCCGAAAGCTAATCCACGGGAACGAACGGCGTTCCAAAGTTGACAGCCTGGATGAGCTCCAGAGATGTGATCCAGTCAACGAAACATTGCTGGGAAAAGAGGAGAAAGAAGGAGACTGCCGTGTCAGACAACGCTCCGATGCAATGTTCCCTCGCGCGCTTATCGAACGGCGTGCGAAGGGTTGGCAGGGAAACTTGCGGTGCCCTTCTCATAAGGCATTTTACGGAAAATCCTACTCAATGCACAATTTGATCTAGGACCGTCACTTAGCGCCGACATTATGAAATACATAAGCAAGGACATTGAACAGAAGACATGAATTTAATTTGAAATTGACGATGGGACGCTCGGAAATGGCATGTCAATACAAAGGCAAAATATTCCCCGCGAGTATTTCGCGCCGATAGTAGATGCGGTCTCGCTTTCTTCCGGGGCGATTGGTGGCGCCACCGGGAGGACGACTCCGCCCTAGGAGCCCACCGAGTCACGCTTTCAATTGTCTGCTCTCGTCCTGCGCCATTGACGGGGAGAAGGGGAGGAGGCAAATGACTAAAACATTCGGTTCAAAACAAATCTATTGGGCCATTTAAAGATCGAATCCGATCGCCTACAAATCACTCGACCGAGTCATTCCCACAGACATTCATTCACCTCCATCCCAATTCGCGGGTTCCCTCTCGGCTCCGATGAGCTCCACAGTTCCTCCACGCGTCGCGTGGGGGTCGGCGAAGGTCGGGTGCGAAGAGAGCTAGAGAGTTTTAGTGGGGGAGGGGGGGGGGTTAAGAGTATAGGGGGAAACTCTCGCGAATGGCATGAATTACGCTTTGAATCGCCTAAATAAGCCGAGATTCGGTCGGACTTCATTGCCAACTCCACCGTTCCATTCAAGTAAGCGATGAAATTTCGAAGCTCACGTCCTCATTCCGCTTTGTCTCTGCCTTCTCCCTCCCTTCCCCGCCAAGGGCCCGTCTAATGATCGGCCCCAAGGAGAGGGAGCAGATTCCATTCGCCATTTGACTCCAGGAGAGGAGAAGTTTACCAGAGTCGAAGTTAGATGAAAGGGTTATTTTTGCCGTTTGGGTAAAAATACTGCCAGGTTCACCTATTAAAATATTATTATAAAGTAATCTACCGGTTAAGGTAGGTTTTTGGATGGACACAACTACCAAATAAATACTATTCTACATCAGATCCCTCTTCATCTCTGAGTACTTTCTACCTCACTTCATCCCGTCCAACATCCCTATCCTGTTCCTTCCCTTTCCTCGTTTGCCTAACATTCTCCCCTCAATTAAAGTCTTCAACCTCCCATTGCCAATCAATATGATTTGAGCATTCCACTGCCCGACAATACCCCCTTCATCCACTTTGTCTGCCTCCATAGGATTTCTCCCAACAAAGCCCCGTCCTCGCCCACCATATCAAGTACTTCCTGATTTGTTTTCTTCTCTGTCCATTTCACCTTCTCCATTCTTCTCCACACCCACATTTCAAAAGCCTCCAATCTACATATATCCTCCTGCTTCACTGACCACGTTTCCGCGCCGTACATAGCTACGCTCCATATTAAAGTTATTACGAGTCTTTCCTTAACATCCTTACTCAACGTCCCTGTCATTAACTCCCTCCTCCTTGTGAAAGCCTCTTTGCCTAGCGCAATTCTTCCCCTTACATCCCTACTACTTTGACCGTGTTGGTCCAAAAAACTTCCCAGATACGTAAACTGTTCTAACTGCTCTAGTTTTTGCCCTCCTATTTTAATGTTTAGCTTACCCTTTTTCTTTCTAGAAAATCGCATAACCTTTGTTTTATTAATATTGATTCTCATCCCATACCTGTCGCCCTGAATTTCCAATTCACTCAGCAATGCTTGCAACCCCTTGGCTGACTGACAAACTAAAGCTTGATCATCAGCAAACCTAACTGATTTTACGAATTCCCCGCCCACTTTCATTCCTACCTCCAGTTCTTCCTATGCCTCTTTAATCATTTCCTCTACATACGGGATGAACAGCAACGGTGATAATGGGCAACTCTGCCTTACACCTCTTTCTACCACTGCCCATCCGGACTCCCCGTTCCCCACCCGAACCTGAGCAGTCTGAGACATGTACAGGTTGTGGATTAGCCTCCGTTCCCTCCAACCTATTCCTATTTTCTGCAGTATACTCATTAGTTTTACCCAATTCACTCTATCAAACGCTTTTTCGAAATCTACGAAGTAGGCAAATACTTCTTGGTTGTACTCTATATTCGTCGCGATTAAGGACCTCATTACTGCACTGGCATCACGTGTTCCTCCCCCCTTTCTAAACCCAAACTGATCTCAAGCCCTACTCTATCTTTTTGTTGATGATCCTGAGATTAACTTAAGCTGCTAGGGATATCAAACTTATTGTCCTGTAGTTCTCACATGATGAAGCCTTCACCTTTTCCGGAATAGTAACTAACACTGGCCTCACAAAGTCTTCCGGCCAGATTCCTTCCTAATAGATACTACGAATCAGCCCATATAGCCTCTTCCTCCAGCATTTTCCCAAAATTTTAATAGTTCAGCGGGAATGTAATCCACCCCCACGGCCTTGATTAGTTTCATCTCCCTTAATGCCCTTTCTATCTTATCGTCGAGTATGCCTGAACCTAAGCTATCTTTCTCTACGTCATGTTCCTTTTCTACGTCTAACTTTTTTGATCTAAGTTCTTTACCATACGGTTCTTCTATATATTCTTTCCATCTCTCTTTGAACATTCCTGTGTCAACTATTATCTTACCCGTCTTATCTCTAAATGTTAGCATAGATCTTCCTTTCTTACTTCCCGATAAAGATTTAACTTTCCTGTACTGCAAACCAATGTCCTTCTTCCTCTGCAGACTTTCCATGTCCTCGCACTGCGTCTTCCGCCATGCTTCTTTTGCTTTATTTGTTACCCGTCTCAATTTATTATTTAACTCTTTGTACCTAATTTTGCCTAACTCTGTGTTTACATTCTCCATTTTCTCCTCTCATCCATCTTTGCAATCATCTTATCCGTGATCCATGGTTTCCTAGTCCTTTTCACGTTAACTGTTCCAATAGTGTCTTTTGCTGCTTTAGACAACCCTTTCTTGATACTTTCCCATTTTTCTTCGATAGTACTTAGCTCTTTACCGTCCTCCATGATTTCCTCTGCAGCCTGCAGGCACTCCTTCCTTGTCAATCCATTTAACGTTTCTACACTCCATTTCCTAACCACCGTGTTAGCGATTTTTAAAAGAGAATGCGATTGATCTGAGGATTACAAAGAAAGACCCGAGAGGCGATTCCTAGTGTCTCTCCACGAATGCACCCACCCCCGAGCGTTGGGGGCACGGCGGTCGGGAGCACGGAGCCACTCCCCTGTGCCCCGTTTGGCTTCCTTCTCGCGACGCCGCGCGGCAAAATCGAATGACACTCAGCCCCGGCCCTTCCAAGCGACCGCCCTTCTCCAGGGCTTTCAAAGGTTGAAAGAGGGGGGGTCGGCAGAAAGAATGGGGTAGCCAATTGGTTTGAGAACACAAATGCTGGTCGCATGTTTCCTTCCGCAGCCATGGAGACGATTTTTGAAGCCACAAACAATGCTCTCTGCCGGCATTTGTTGGTCATTTCATCCAACTACCACCTCGGCCAATATTTATTATTTCGACTTTTGGTCTTCCTTAATCAATAGCACGTAAAATTCCAAAGAAACTGCGGGAGATGCCGCGACACTGACTTTTAACGGATTCATCCGTTAATATACATTTCAATGCAACAAATTCAGAGTGTAGAAATCATTCGTCCCGGTCAAGGCGAATGATTTTTACACTCTGAAATTGTTGCATCGATATCATGTACTGAAATATTCCTCAATATCTCATATAAGTATGATCCTCCGGGTTAAAATAAGTTTGGTAGTGATGGGCATCTGGGCCGGCTTTACGCATTCACCGTTCCCCAAATCCACCATACGACTGCGAAAGGCAACGAACCGACGCTCCGCATCGTCAAAGTGCTTCCCTGCCCAAATGGGTTGTTATGCATTAGGCTATAATGTAACTTGCGAAACCTTTGCCTTGATATGGCCTGCGGTTGCCGTAAATTATTACAGTAAAATGAAAACTAAAGAACGCAGAGCAAATAAAACAGTTTCACGCTTCTGGCTCAGAAATAGAAAAATGAATTAAAGTCCAAATCACAGTAAATAAAAGAATTAATTGTTCACGGTGCATATAAAAATGTCACCTCTCTGATGCATCAATTTGGCTATTCATAATCATTTAGTCTTAGTTCAATAGTTTCAGCCTCAACTTAGTGGAAGTTCATTTTAATAAATGAAAATGAGGTACCTGAGGATGACGCCGTAGCGTCGAAACTAGTCGTACCTGTAATAAAGTGGTGGATTGGAACAAAGTGTTTCTTTTTCATTTATCATTTAGTCTATTCAAAATGAAATTTTATCAATTAGATTTTTATGATTTAATATATTTGGCGGAAATCCTGACAATAAATTTACAATGTCCATTCACATTTCATTTAGAAAAAGAAAGTTTCCCCCCAGTAAACGATAAAAATGACTAACAATCTCGACGTTTTTCACACAAAAAAATCACTATTTTCGGGTTATAATACGTCTACCTTCTACCCATAACCAATGCGTGGAGCTACTATTATACCTCCCCCTCCAGCAGCATGCAAAGGATGCATAAAGTGATTGATCGTCAAGGCGACTATGTAGAATTATAGCTAAATACTCAACCTTTCCAAAGATGGAGGCAAAGTTAAGAATAAATTTGATTTTTTATACAAAAAATAGGAGATCTTATATTTCGAATCGCCCTCGAGTGTACATGTGTGCGTGTATATATATATTATTATTATTATTAGGTGATCTACCGGTTAAGGTAGGTTTTTGGATGGACATAATTACTCATTAAATAATTTGTGACCCCTAGATAAACACAACATCCTACTCTACATCAGGTCCCTCTTCATCTCTGAGTACTTTCTTCCTCCCTTCATCCCGTCCAACATCCCTATCCTGTTCCTTCCCTTTCCTCGTTTGCCTAACATTCTCCCCTCAATTAAAGTCTTCAACCTCCCATTGCCAATCAATATGATTTGAGCATTCCACTGCCCGACAATACCCCCTTCATCCACTTTGTCTGCCTCCATAGGATTTCTCCCAACAAACCCCTCTCTTCACCCACCATACCAAGTACTTCCTCGTTTGTTTTCTTCTCTGTCCATTTCACCTTCTCCATTCTTCTCCACACCCACATTTCAAAAGCCTCCAGTCTACGTCTATCCTCCTGCTTCAATGACCACGTTTCCGCGCCGTACATAGCTACGCTCCAAATTACAGTTTTTACGAGTCTTTTCTTAACATCCTTACTCAACGTCCCTGTCATCAACTCCCTCCTTGTGAAAGCCTCTTTGCCTAGCGCAATTCTTCCCCTTACATCCCTACTACTTTGACGGCGTCGGTCCAAAACACTGCCGAGATACGTAAACTGTTCTACTTGCTCTAGTTTTTGTCCTCCTATTTTAATGTTTAGCTTACCCTTTTTCTTTCAAGAAAATCGCATAACCTTTGTTTTATTAATATTGATTGTCATCCCATACCTGTCGCACTGAATTTCCAATTCACTCAGCAATGCTTGCAACCCCTTGGCTGACTGAAAAACTAAAGCTTGATCATCAGCGAACCTAAATGATTTTACGAATTCCCCGCCCGCTTTCATTCCTACCTCCAGTTTTTCCCATGCCTCTTTAATCATTTCCTCTACATACTGGTTGAACAGCAACGGTGATAATGGGCAACTCTGCCTTACACCTCTTTCTACCACTGCCCAACCGGACTCCCCGTTCCCCACTCGTAACTGTGCCGTCTGAGACATGTACAGGTTGTGGATTAGCCTCCTTTCCCTCCAACCTATTCCTATTTTCTGTAATATACTCATTAGTTTTTCCCAATTGACTCCATCAAACGCTTTTTCGAAATCTACGAAACAGGCAAGTACCTCCTGGTTGAGTTCTATATTCCTCTCGATTAATAATCTCATTACTGTAATGGCATCACGCGTATTTCTACCCTTCCTAAACCCAAACTGATCATCCCCTGAGTAATCATTTTCCCTATTCTTTATCTTTTTGTTTATGACCCTGAGAATAACATTACCTTCGTGGAATATCAAACTTATTGCCCTTTAGTCCTCACATGATGTAGCCTTTACCTTTTTCGGAATATGAACTAAAACTGATCTCACGAAGTCTTCCGGCCAGTTTCCTTCCTCATAGGTACTACGAATTAGCCCATATAGCCTCTTCCTCCCACATTTTCCTAAATATTTCAAAAGTTCCGCGGGAATGTTATCCACCCCTGCGGCCTTATTCAGTTTCATCTCCCTTAATGCCCTTTCTATCTCATTGTCTAGTATGCCTCGACCTAAGCTGTCTTCCTCTACGTCATGTTCCTTTTCTATGCCTAACTTTGTTGGTCTAAGTTATTACTATACAGTTCTTCTATATATTACTTCGATCTCCCTTGGATCTTTCCTGCGTCAACTATTACCTTACCCGCATTATCTCTAACTGTTAGCATAGATCTTCCTTTCTTACTTCCCGATAACAACTTAACTTTGCTGTACAGCGAACCGATTTCACCCTTCCTCTGCAAACTTTCCATATCCTCGCACTGCGTCTTCCACCATGCTTCTTTTGTTTTATTTGTTGCCCGCCTCAATTTTTTTTTCAATTCTTTGTATTTCATTTTGCCTAACTCTGTATTTACATTCTTCCATTATCGCCGCTCATCCATCTTTGTAATCATGTCACCCGTGATCCATGGTTTTCTAGTCCTTTTAGCGTTAACGGTTCCAATAGTGTCTTTTGCGGCTTTAGACAACCCTTTCTTTATACTTCTTCATTTTTCTTCGATAGTACTTAGCTCTTTCCCATCCTCCATGACCTCCTCTACCGCCTGTTTGTATTCCCTCCTTTTCAAACAATTTAATGCTTCTACATTCCATTTCTAACTCGCCGCCCCTGCCTTATCTTTTTGAAACGGAGGCTACATTTCATAACAACTAAATTGTGGTCAGAGTCCGCATCCGCTCCCGGGAAGCTGTGCGAATTTATCACACTGTACCTAAACCTGTGTATAATCAGGATATAATCTAGCTGATATCTTCCCGAGTCACCTGGCATTTTCCATGTATACCTGCGTCTATTGTGGTGTCTAAACCAAATGTTGGTGATGACTAACCCCTGTCTCCTGCAGAACTCAATTGCTCTCTCCCCGCGGTCATTCCTCGTTCCTAAACCGTAGTCCCCCACCTCATCAAACAATCTTTTCCTATGATAAATGATGCGCTCTATTCATCCTGCAAAAAAACCAAGTTCATACGGTTTTGAAAGTTTGTTATCTTATTATATGACTACAGGCTGCTTAATCATAACAGTTTCAGGATTGACTTTGTGGAAATCCTTCTTGATGAGGGTTAAAAAGAAACGCTACACTTCCACAAAAAAGATTTAATATTTCATGACCATTTCCACTATTTATAAGACGACATTTCATGGTATCGATTCATTATCATCAGGTGATGATGCTTCGCAGCATCGAAACCACTGTCGTGAAATATTAAATCTTTATCGTGGAAGTGCAAAGTTTCTGTTCACCCTCATAATACACGCTGCTTATTTGTTTAAATTGTTAAATTCAATCGAATCGCGCGAATTCAGCATTATTGGTGAAATAAGAAAGACCAGGCTCAACAAGTGGAAGTTCTATTTTCAGATAGCTGCATTTCTTGAATTCGGTGATGTTTAATGGATTACGTCTAGTGAGTGACAGGACGAGGCCCGTAATGTTGACGGGCACTTGACATGCCTGCCGCTTTCCCTATTGTTGTTGTCGTTATTATTATTATTATTGTAGGATCCTATGTTGGGTTTTTTTCTGAATATATGTTCTTTACAATAAACCACTCATTGAAATAAAAGCATCTCTCCGTGCCTGGTGTGCCGCGCTTTGTTGCGCATGTGCGAAATGAATTTTGGGGCCCGGGATGTATAGGTAATGGAAACATTCGTAGCAATGGACAGCATTACGGTTCGCATTAAACTTTCCGCAATGGAGCTTGGAGGGATTTATGAAAACGTTGGCGGACACGGGTCGTGGGTGGGAGGGACATTAATGTCACTACTCCCTTGAACGAGGAGGGTGTTGCGAGAGGCGGGGACCAATGATGAGGGCGTCCCGAAGTCGGCAGTGGTTCGAGGGAAGGCCATGGGGGGGGGGGTTCCGCACGCCGCTTTCGTCCCCTTTCGCCGGGAGAGAGAGAGGAGAGGCGGCGGGGGCCCTCCACCCCCGCTCCGCTTAATTGCCAGCACGTTTGATGGATGGTGGGGCGGGCGGAGGGGGGGGGTTAACCCCTTGTACTGTGTGATCTCGTCCCCCATCCGCGGCCCCACCCGAGCGGAAGTGGAGGGGACCATTTGACGCCCATTCCAGTCCACAATGAGCCCGCCCGAGGATCCAATCGGACGGACGGACGCGTAGGGGGGGGGGGGGAAGGGGTGATGTGATTTAACACCGATGAGTTTCGGGGGGGGGGGGGGCACTCTGAATATCCTCCCTGCCCCTTCCTCCCGGACCCACGTGCGTGCATTCCATGCTATTATTGTCGTAGGGACGCCGGGGGACATTATTATTTGCCCTGTTATTGTCCTTATTAATATTGCTCTCTCCGCACCCCAGGGGGCCACCTGCCCCCCCACTCTACGACCACCCCATGCCCGCGAACACTTCTTCTGGAACCCATCGGTATCCGCGGCGGGAGAGGGGATTTCCGTCGTCTTTTTTTCCGTTCGAGGACCAATAGGAGGAGGAACCCGCGCTTGAAGCGGGGGCACTGGAGGGCGATGCGATCAAGGCTCTTGCTTGGACTGGTCGTTTTCATGTTATTTGCAGTGCCATTTCAATGTCTAAAGGAAGTGCCGTCGATTGTCGAATCAGCTTATCGTTAAATTTATCGGCTGCACGCTGCGGCGAGACACTACCTCCTTTCGTAGAGCGCCGTCGAAGAGGGCGCACGCGTGGTGGACTGTAACTCCTCGGTTGCTTAGAGCGAGCGGCCCCTCAGCCGGCTGGCCCCCCTCGAATTCAGATTCTCCGCGACTTGCTTCTCTCCTTCTCCTACTTTTTTCCAAGATGGTCTTCCCTTCTATCACTATCTCTATTATATTATTCTATTAAACCTTATCTCACTATCGTTCTATACATATTAATTTTTTGTTGAATTCACTTTGCATCACAAATGCCTCTATTTTTAAAAAAGTATTCTTTGTTTTCCCCTGGGAGAGCGAGCCACAGTGATCGCTAAAACAAAAAAGTCCAATCAAGCTTGTTCGATAAACGTTTTCAACCCCTAACAATGATTGAAATGCACATTTAATATTTACGTGCTCTAATTTAGATGACGGGGACTCCTTAGTCTAATGACACTTGTATTAGTCTCTAAGTCTCTCATTTATTCGCGACTTTACGAATGGTAATGCATTTGAAATATTTACAGTGACATTTTTTATCAAACTATTATCTAGTGCATATACCTGTATAAATAAATAAAAATAAATGATTGAATAAATACATAAATTTATAAATATATCTGTTTGTCCACCCCCACGGCCTTATTTAACCTCATCTCCCTTAGTGGATTTTCTATCTCATCGTCTAGTATGCCTGGACCTAAGCTACCTTTCTCTACGTTATGTTCCTTTTCTACGTTATTTTTCTGCGTCCGCCTTATCTCCCCCCTCGCGCCAGAGAAAATCAGTCCTACCACTTTTTGGTGCGACCCAGTATATATAACATTATTATTATTAGGTAATCTACCGGTTAAAGTAGGTTTTTGGTTGGAAAAAATTACTAATTCAACAATTTGTGACCCCCAGCAAAACACAACGTCCCACTCTACATCAGGTCCCTTTTCATCTCTGAGTTCCCTGACCAGAGACCAGACCAGACCCCCTATTGACTGGGCTATTGCCCTCATTTTTATCGCTGCTTCGGTGAGACAACGTCCACCCCTTCAGCGGTAGTGTTTGTGCAATTCGCACAGGGGAAACAATGGCGATCGAATGTGTAAATGGCGAACGTGTACCTTTCCAGTGTTAGTGAAGGAGAAGTTGAAAGAAAGACCTCTAGTGGGTTGGCAATTGGCCTTAACTTAAAGGAAGAACTAAAATTAGCTTAATTCTAAGGGCCGAGACATTTTGCCCAAAAACTCGTCAACAGGACGGAAAAACATTTACTAGTCTAAAAACTTAAAATTAACTTACGATTCTGGTCTAATTTTTGGTTATACAGGATATATATTTTTTTCTCTTTTGTTCTGTTTTTTTTTTTATTGTTTTCTTTTATCCATTGGATTTATATTTTTTTTTTCTTTTTATCCTTTTTTTTCCCTTTTTACTTTTCTTTTCAAAAGAGACTTTTTTTTTTTTTTACATTCAATGATAACAAAATAAAATGATAATATAATGGCAGTTACACAATGCCTTAAACATAATACATAAACCTCTGAGTTCCCTGTCCTCATCATTGTATATATATATATATATATTACTGGGTGAACTCTACTATCACCTACCAAACCGACCTTCGGGTCGATTACTTTTTTTATGGTTTTTTTATACATATAGGTATATACCATAATATATATGTATGTATAAATATTATAAAACGGTATAATGGATTATATATATAACGTTCGAAGTACGCGCATATAGATCAAAACCTTGTTTTTTTAAAAGATTAATGAAAATGAAAATTCGTTGGTCCCAGCCACCTTGATGAAATGTCGAGGAGAAGCCGCCCCCTCTACCCCCACCCCCTCGATGGAGGCGATCCACCCATGCCCGGGATGATGCACTCGCCGCCGTCAAACTCTCCTCGCCCGCCCACGGAAGGACGCCCGTGCCCTCGCCCCGGGAACATTCCTCCCCAGGACAACATGCGATCTCCTCGCCGAGTGATTCGTGACTGGAGACTCCCCAAAGGCCCCGCGAGGCGGGTGGGGGAGGCGAGTGAATCGAGGGTGGGGAATCATAAATTCGCATGACGAAAGGGGATATGATAACGAAGGGTAGCGGCGGACGGGGGAAGGAAGAGGAGGGACCCCATCGCGGCCCCCCTCTCCCCATGCGTGATGCCCTCCTCTCCGAATTCTCCGAATTCCGTTCCCGTCCACGTAATCCCCCTCTCTCTCCATTATCACTTTTGTGGGGGCGGGCGCAGGGGGAGGTTGCGGGGGCGGAGATTAATGGGGGGATGAATGCATGAGTCCCACCGTGCTCCATTGTGGCGGGCACCAATGCGCGAGGACCCCGCCAGGGTGCGACGCCATTGTCGGTGCGGCCCCATTCCCGAGTTGCCCCGGCGCCCTCGCTCGCTCTTTCCGCGAAACTATTTATTCGCCCCAGCGGGAATTACCCAAGCGGCCATTCAGACCGGAGACTACTCATGGCCGCCACCATCTAGGATTCCAAGAATAACAGACTTGTGAAATTGTGAATGTTCAGGAGTTGCGCCGCGTTTTTCTCCATTTTATCACTTCAGTTTATTAATCCACGTACCAATAAGTTTTCTAGATAACCACCGTTTTGAAAATTATAAATAAAGTTTCATAGCCTTTCGGTTACGAATATTCAGCTCAAAAATGCAATACTGCGCCCGAGCGATTTCGCCTTTATTATACGAAGAAGACTAAATCCAGAAGCATCAGTATTTCCCCAATGGCTACGGGTTTTGCCACAATTACCAAACGATTGCTATGACAAGTAACAAAATGATACTATGACTGCAGTATCGATCGCACCTGTTCTCATTCCGCATTGACGTACCTCACCATGCCGCACCGCCTTCGACATTCACAGTTCACCGCTCTCCTGAGGACACCCGTTTTCGTCTTTCCGCGTCTTCCACGTCGAAATTTGTTCGAAGTCGACGGATACAATGTCTGTTCAAAAAAGATGAGACTGTTTGAATAAATACATGATTTAATTAATTGTCCTTTTAATTATGCTTATCGCCTTCAAAATACATCCCTTGGCTGCTAATACCACGCTCCCAACGTTTTTCAGCTTTTGAATTCCGCCTAGATCGCTTCTTTGGGAATAGCCTTCAGCTCTTCAAGTAGGTGAAAGACGATCCAACTAAAATGTCGACTTCATTGGCAATCTCCCTGACAGTTGAACTACGGTCTGCGCGCTCTAAATTATTCTCATTGTTGACGTGGGCGCCGTTTGTCGTTCATTTCTCGGTTCTTCATCGGTCGAGGTTTGTCCAGACTGGAAGCGGTTGCGCCAACGAAAACACCGTTCCCGACTCATAGATTCAATGCCGAACACCTCTTGAATCATTGCACAAGTTTCACTTTTCCCGAGATTAAAACAGAATTCAATGCACACCCGCTGCTGCTCTTTACGCCTTCACTCTCACCGACACGAGAATTTGTACAGCAAGGGTGTACAAGCTCTTGCAAGAATCACCGTTGTGCGGAGAGAATTCAAGATAATGTCACGAGCAAGATGGCGACATAGGTTAGGTCCAAATTGGATATACTTCACGGGAAATTATTTAGATTCAAAAAATTGATTATTTGGAAAAAAGTTTTGTTTGCACACAAATGAAAATATTTGTTTCATTCGGGATGAAGTTTGCAATTCAATTCATTCATTCAATGAGAAGCGACAATGAATCCGTGTATTTTTTTATCCAGCTAATGTATCATAATTGACAAGTGTATATTATGATTTTCGGCGATAACTAAGCAGACGCCCTTCCGACATTTTAAACACCTGCCGCATAATTCGATAATCTCGGAATATTTCCTGAACAGTTAACTTTTCAAGTGCATCAGTTCATTTTTTAGAGCTTAGAACTTCCTTCATGCCTGGCAAAGTTGAATCGCATTTTTCCCAAAGCATCTGTAAAATCGCGTGCTCACACCGTCGCGAAGAAACTGCTCACTGGTTAATAAAAGGCCGAAAATACGAATTATATCCAGGGACAGCCGCGCGAATAGATTGGTCCGGCGAAGCTGGACATAGTCGTTAGTTAGTATATACACGTACATAGTTCAATATTGATTAATCTGGTGGCTCTTTGCAGCGCTATATTTATTGTTCCAAACATCTCGGGTTACGCCAAAGAATTTGAGCCAGAGTTTCAATAACCTAAGTGTCCGTCGTGGCGTTATCGGTCAAACAGAATCACAGTCAGGTGGATCCGTTTTACTTGCCCTAGCAAAGAAACTGTGCCCGCTCAGGAGTTGGGGAGGGAATCTAGAGTCCCATTTATATGCGTGTCCTTTTAAACCTATCTGCATCAATCATAAAACAAAAGGAAGAGTTTCTAGACAGAATTTTCATTAGAGGCACAAAATGATAGATTCCAAATTACGACAATAGTACACTAAATGCAACAGTGTAAAACTTTGTTAATTTAAGGTAATCATAATTTCGGTCGATATTAAGCAAATATTGAAATCTGGTCGAAATAGTCAGGAGAGGATCACATTCGAAACCGAATGCCAACTTTCATTGATCCACTGAGTTTTCATTTTAATGTCCATACGATTGCCCTAGCCTGAATAATCCGAAAATAGAGAGTGACAAAAATGCATAGAGTTGAACTGTCTTTACAGTCGCAGTGCAATGGTTTTATTTGTTCGTGTTATCATTGTTTATAATGCTTATTATGATGTAGCATGCTGAATCCCAGAGGCCAAAATGTCACGAATGAGACATCAATAGTCATAGTAAGCGGCGGAGAGGCTCCCCTTGAACCCGCTAATATCTCTCTCTCTCTCTCTCTTTCTCTCCCGCAGGCATCGAGTCGAGCATGCAGGAGGCCGGGAAAGAACTCTATTGGTTCTGAGGCCGCTGGGAGGAGGTCACCTCGAAGGACGAAGAGGACCCCAGAGGGGAGGGGCGCGGGAGGGGAGGAAGTTGCCGGAGGCGATAGAGCACCCGCACCGCGAACCAAACCCCGCTCCCCCCCCCCCCCAGACACACACTCTGTCCTCCCGAACCCCTCCTACCAACCACTGAAGATTCCCAGCTGAATTCGCTCTTTCTCTTAAGAAGTTCCGTTCCCTTTTTAGGAATAGTGTGTTCCACCATTACAGCACATTGTTATTGAATTTAAGTCGATATGAACATTATATAAGAGCACGTGATGAAAGACGTGGTGCGGCAAAGAGCGCTCCGAGTGAGGCGGCGGACGGGAGAGGGACCTCCCGCCCGTCCTCCGACACCTGCCCTGCGGATCTGCGCAAATACGAAAGACAAAGAGTGTTTGTTCATTAAGGCATACATATATTAAGTGTTCACCAATAGATTAGTCAAAGACATGTTGATTTCGCATGCTAGCGGCGCTTGTAGAAAGAAAGATATACCCATGTACTATATATAATACATTAATATAATTCAAAATAGTTAATGTTACATAAGGATATGAAAGTTGTTCGTTGTATTATATATTATATAACAGTCTACGAGAAATGAACAGATGGATCCCAAAAACTCATTTGACGAGCTTGTCCTGAATAAGTGTAATATTCAACTAGTCAACGACTGAGTTCAACAGGATAAGCGACGGTTCACGAAACTCTTGTTTGTGTAAATAAATATGTGAATTAAAATAATAAATAAAAGTTGGTTTTGCTATTCAATTGTTTGAGGCTACGCGATTAATTACCCTCGACCCCTCTCCCACGTCCTCCAGCGTATGCACGTTCCACTCCGGCGGCGAGGCCTCCTCTCTCGCCGACCCCATCACAAAAGGGAATGGGCGGCGCGGGGAAACGAAAGCACGAGGCTCTGCGGATGGATATCAACACTCTTCCCGTCGGGGTCAAATCAAAATTGACTTGCCATCGCTACGAGTGGTTCAAATGACACCGATCAAATAATATCACCAATATCCCTCACAGGCAATTTGCCATGCCTATTGTGAAAACTCACTCGCCGTTATCGAAAAGGATGAAGGAAGCATATTCAACGTTGGTACAGCTCGATGCCAACTCTATCTTACACTAATTCGAACACATTGAAAGTTTGCTCTCAAACTTGTCCCTTTCACCTTCTTCATTTATGAAGAACGCATAATCTTCTTGGGTCATTGAAATGTGAGCAACAGGTCGTTTTAATATTAACCTCGGTTGCGACTCAACTATTTCCATAAGGATTCGAGCCGAGCCCCCATATTTCTTCCCTTCCCGGCGAGAAATTCGAAACTGTTGGGACAATCTTGCGCTTAAATCTCCCGAAGTATCGTGGGAAGGCGCGTATTTATTCATAAAACGAAGAAAAAAAACAATAAAATAATGGGTTAAATAGTATTTTTTTATGATAGGAGCATTCATTTTCGTAATACATAATATTATCTTGATGAAGATATCAAATTGACTACGCCCTAGTAAGAACGAAATACAGAAATTGAGAGTGACAATTTAAGAGCTGCCGCGGTGCGGATATATATCGCGATCACCGCATCGGTGGTCACGTACAGCCGCAGGCGATAGAAGAAGATGAAGAAAGTGACGCGGGAGGCCAGAGGGAACACGGAGACACTGCAGGGAAGCAAGCAAGAGAAAAGTTCACGTCGGCCATCGAGAGTAAAACAGAAGGAATGATCGAGACTGGCATAGAATGACTATGGAAGGAAATGAAGAATATAATAACCAGAGCAACTCGTAATTAAGGCAGGGCGAAATCCAAGTGGCCATGGACAACAGCATATCGTGTCAATAAGAAAATGCAGGGATCTAAGAAATAAAAATGAGGAAACCCTTACAAGAAGTTCCGGAACCAAGTCATTCGAGAGTGCAACACGGACAAGGAAGTGTCACTGGAAGGAAATCAATCACAAAATAGAAGAAGGGAAACAGAGAAACGACTTATGACCTTGTAAAGAGACGATTTGGAGGAAGGTAAACAAAATCCCACCACGTCCGTTATGTCAATGTAAGTATACTAAAAGAAGATGAAGACATTTGGAAGAAATGAGAGGCCTTCAAGGAAGGAAGGAAGGAACCCACCAAGGGCCAAAACTACTCGGGGGTGACTGAATTAAGGGAGAAATCTTGATAGAAGAAGAAGATGAACCGGGCCCTGAAAGAAGCTGAGAATCGAATTCGACAGAGGCATGAACGACGCGAAGAACTGCAATGCCCCAGGAGTTGATGAGCGGAGTAAAGGGAGAAATAATGAAGGAACTCGGAGTCAAAAGGAAGGAGGCCCTCTTCGAAGTAATCACCGGTGGCTAGGGCAGCGGATAACTACCGGAGAAGAGTGAGTCGATTCGATTCTAAAGACACCGAACGCAGATTAATGCGAAGAACACAGGAAATCGAGCCTAGTTTCTCACGCGTCAAAAGTACTTACTCGTAATATAAGTCAAAGAATAGAAGAGAAGAAGGAATTCTCGCGGGAAAACAAGGAAAACTTCATCTTCGGATTTTGAGTTTTCATGGGGGAATGATTTCGTTTAAATATTTCATATCTTTTCGTCGATAAAAAAACAACTGCCATTTTTTTAACTTTCTTAAATGAATAAAAATCTAACCAAGAAATGAAACATGGTTTCCGTCCACCTCCAATTTCCACCTTAAAATTTTATGCAGAGGTACATTTCGCCCTTGGCATGAGTGACCACTGAATTGAGAGGCCATTCTTTTCTCCGCACTAAGTTCGAACCCGCCCGTTCAGAGCATCACCCTCGACGGCGCGCAATGCGCAGGTGCACACGCGACCGCTTGGGGCCCAATTTCAAAAGTTAAACAAGTGTAGAGTCGATTCGCAGGCACAAATAAGTTACTGCTGTTGTGAGAACGTTTATAGAACAACACAACACCCTCCTGACGACGAAATTTCTCAAAGTTCTAAACGAATATCAATTTAAAATTTCGACTTCGCGATTAGCATTATTTCTCCATTTAAATAAACGGTTTGGGAAACCTTGAAAATGAATAAATTAAGAAAAGACGCTCCTCTGAGTGAGTTATGTTGTGTTGCTTGATTTTGCTATGCCAACTTAATCCTACCAAGGACGTTACACGTGCATCAGAAGGATCAAAAATGCTATCGAGGAATAAATTAAGCAGGACACAAGAGCGACCAACGTGGTAAGGTCCTATAATATTATAAAAGAAGCTTTCGGTGGGCGTAACCCGGTCCAGGCGAATGACTCTTATGCTGAGTAAATTCACGGCCTCTTTCTACCTTTCTAATATTTTTTTCCGGTACCATGAGCAATATGATGAAAATATTTTTAAAGAATTAACTTGGATAACGTGAACCGACACCGGGCAAATATGTGAAAGGAAAGCGTATTAGCAGTAGTACTTCACTGCTTTGATGAAATAATTATCTGAAGGAGATATGACACATGATATCCATGAAATCCGAGGGTCAATGGATAAGGTCTAGGCATATATACGAGTACTTAATACAATCTCAACATACTGAACAAACAAACAGGGAAAAATGAAAATCAAGAGTTAAAATATTTAATAAAGTTATAATGTAACCTTTTAATAAAGTTAATGTCAGCCCGAGTGTTATGTTTTGAAAAATTTCTACATTCTTTTCTTTCTATCTACTTCTTTTTACATGGGGGGCCCATAAGTACCCGGCCTGACCTAGAGATGGGGGTAGTTGTTTGAAAAATATCACTGTATTAGAAAGTATTCAATCTATTTGGCATATTTGTTTGGTAGCCATCAATAGTGAACGTTTTCATTGAATTTGTGAAAATGGAGAATATTGGTCATCATTATATGATACAATACTTTTATTTGAAAGGCCTCAGCCCAACATTATAGAAAATCTTAACTGGATTCTACTCTGGGTGAGTCTGCTTCTTCGTTTACAACACTAAAATATTGGGTAGCAGAGTTTTAAACGAGGCCGGGCGAGCTGTCAAGACGAGCATCGCATTGGTCGACCAAATGAGGTGACGACTCCAGAAACGGTGAAGAGAATCCACTAAGTGATACTGGATGATCGTCGACTGAAAAAGCGCGAGCTAACAGACATAGAAGGTATTTCAAAAAGTGCGGTAAATCGCATATTATCGGAAAATTTGGGCATAAGAAAGCTTTGTGCAAAATGGGTGCCGGGTTTCCTCACACTCGAGCAAAGCCAGTGTCTTGAAGATGTTTCAATTGATAGTTTAGCAAAGTTTAACAGCAACAAAGAATTTTTGCGCTATTTCATAACCATGGATGAATTATTTCACACTCGAGACAATGGATTCAAAAGGGAGAACCGCCTCCAAAGAAGGCGAAGACCGTTTCATCTGCAGGCAAGGTAATGGCGTCGGTTTTTTGGGATGCACGTGGGATACTTTTCACTGACTATCATGAAAAAGGAAAAGTTATCAGCGGCGAGTGTTATGCGAACTTATTGCAACGTCTGAGCGAAGAAATCAAACAAAAGCGGCCGCCGCATTTGGCTGAGAAGGAAGTGTCGTTTCATCAAGACAATGCACCAGCTCACAAAACTGTTATTGCAATGGCCAAAATTTATGGATTAAAGTTTGAATTGCTACCTCATGTACCCATTTCGCCAGATTTAGCCCCCGCGGATTATTTTCTGTTCGCAAACTTGAAAAAATGACTCGATGGTCAAATATTTTCCAACCGTGAAGAAGTGACGTTGGCAGATAATGGCTTTTTTTGCGGAGCAAGACAGTTCATACTATAACAAGGGTATCGAACTCATTGAACATCGCTGGGAAAAGTGTGTAGAGCTGAAAGGAGATTATGCTGAAAAATAATTACAATTTTTTCCGAATTTTTTGTGTTTCCTTTGTTGGGTCGGATACTTCTGGGATTACCTTGTATCATCACTACTAGCAAAGTTCTTCTGCTCAAACTGTTCTTCACTATCTACGTCTGTTTCGTAGCCCAGCCTATCATTTATCCTGGCAAAACTTTAGCGGAGTTCACTGAGAGTGATTTGAAAGCGTGAAGATGAGCACTGCTCTCGCTGCACGGGTGTGAGGTGGAAGTGAGTGTGC
Organism: Hetaerina americana; assembly: GCF_022747635.1. Classification (NCBI taxonomy): domain Eukaryota; kingdom Metazoa; phylum Arthropoda; class Insecta; order Odonata; family Calopterygidae; genus Hetaerina; species Hetaerina americana. The sequence goes on along the minus strand of NW_027286786.1, from coordinate 5,359,817 downwards.
TTCGCTGTCATCCGGAGAGAATGGATGATAGTCGAACGACCGAAAAGATACGAGAGGAGGGAGTGTGGGCTTGGAGAGGAAAGGTTCGACCGAGAACGTCGTCACGGGGTAATGAAGAGAAAGATGCTCTCAACACAAGGAATATCAAGTAGTGGTCGTATTTAGGGGAGGCGACCGGCAGCTGAGGTCATTTGCGCCATAGGGGATGGACAGGAAAGGATGAAGGGTGGAGAGAAACCCGGCGTCGGCATTAGCCTACTCTTAACGAAAGGGGCCAAGGGCTCCGCAGCTTAACATCCCATACGACGGACGGCGTACTCACTCAAAGTGCCCTCCACAAAGCACCTCAAGTAGGGATCGAGATACCTCTGAAAATATTCAACACCGCTGGGATTTGAACCCGGGCCCTCTGGGTGGGAAGCCAGTACGATTGCCACTGCACCATCTTGATCCCCAGGAATATCAAAAATCTCACGAAAATAATTACCTTTATGAAAAAATGTTTACGTGAGACAGGGAAGAAAGAAGTATCCTAGTAGGTGGCAGCATGGAACAAATAAAAAAAGATTGATTATACTAAAATAATCCAAATTCATCCATTTTACCTTCCTAAGTCAAACTTGAACGGAAATCAAACGAATGGTATGTATGCATCTATATAAGTACAAGAAACAAGGCATGGCGTGTTTCCACCACGATAGCGCGCCGGCTCACACGGCGCTGATCGTGACGGAGTTTTTCTCCAGAACCGGAACTTCCGTGATCCCGCAGCCACCCTTCTTCCCAGACGTGGCTCCATCAGACTTTTTTTGTTTCCATAGTTAAAATCAACCTTGAAAGGACGCCGATTCGACTCTATTGCGGACATAAAAACTAATTGTACGGCGGACCTGAAGAGGATTGCGAGGCAGGGCTCGAGAGCTGGAAGGAACGTCGGCCAAGGTGTGTCGTCAGCCAAAGCATGCATCGTACTTTGAGGGCGACAAGTTCGATTAAGCTTTAACCGTCGAAATAAACAAGTAATAAAATCAGTCCTGTCTTTTTTTATCACACCATTTTCATGCAGTGAAATTAATTACTTGCCTTAATTGCTACAGAAGCGGCTGAAGCCGCGGTATTTCAATTGATTGCTCTAAAGACGCCAAATAATGGAGTTATATGTTGTCCTTTATTCAATTGTGAGAGATAATAAAGTTTTAATTTACATGATTCATTTAGTAAAAAATTAATTTTGTTAGCTTAGTTTTTTATGTATATGTGGTAATATAATCATTGATCTCATAATCGTAATGGAGTGACAAAAGGCTAGGTCTGGAATAAAGAGAGGATGCTGAACGCAGTTTTTTACGCTGACATGTAAGATTGTCTCAGAATTGACTGTGAAACTAAAGAATAATTAAACAACTCGTAGAAGTCACTCAGTGAAGAGTGGGAGCGACCGATAAACTTCATTGAATTTTATGGGCGCGCAATAATTCATGCGGAGGCCTTTAAATATACAAGAGAATACAGGGTTCGTCCGGAAAATAAGTGTACTGACTCCTGGGCTGGGCTCGCCGCTCCAGGCGCGCCCAGCACCGCTCTGACGGGCTGCGATTGGAGGGGGGTATGTTGGCAAGCGACGCTGAAAAAGGCAGTCGGCTCTGAGCTGTGGTGTAGTGAGGAGCTCTGTTAACGCGAACCTCCACGCTTCGACCCACGTCACGGAACGCGATGCCGAAGTTTTTGGAGCAGCGTTATTCCATCAAATTTGCGGGAAAGCTTGGGAAATCGTCTACCGAAACTGTCGGTATGATTAGCCTGGCTTACGGGGAGTCAGCCATGTCCAGAAACATGATCTTTCGGTGGCACAAGATGTTCGTGGAGGGCAGAGAAGAGGTCGACGACGAGTCTTCGAGAGGTTCCCGATGATGCCTTCGCGGGAGCGTTCCAGGAATGGGAACGCCGCTGGAACAAGTGTATCGACTCACAAGGGTCCTATTTTGAGGAATATTAGCTTAAGATATGTAAAAGTGTAATAAATTTTTTTTCCTGAGCTCAGTACACTTATTTTCCGGACGAACCCTGTATGCCATGATTTGGCAGCCATCTTCCGCCTTTCTCACCGGCAGAGTAAAATATTCCAGATTATTTAAGCTGAACTCCTTCATCGTCATCCTAAGTGTGAAATTTCGCTCAATTAGTGAACTCTTTGACTCGGCATATTATGTACTTCAGCGTACATAATTTTGCAAGGCGTTCGAGTGTTCTGAACGCCGATAATCAAAAGAACGGATGACTGCGCGTTGGGCAAAGGAAATATAGCGAAGCCATTAAGTGGCAGGTGACATTGGAAACGCATGATTCCTTAAAAAGTTTGGAAAACTCTTCCATTTCAAAGGACTACGATTACGAAAGCAAGGATGGCGAGTGCCAGCGAGTCTATCCTAATGAATGCCACTTGCCACCCCAGAACTCGGGCAACAGATACTCAGTCAACCAGTCATCTAACGCCCCTTTCATGGCACCAGTACTAGTATACGCCGATATTCAATTGCAGGACATTTATGAGTTAGTATTTTGATGCCGAGATGGAATACTAATTGTCCAAGAATTAACTGTAAAACTCAAGACAATGAATGAAAAAACACTTATTATCGCTCAGTGAATACTGGGAACGATGCTGACATGAAGTATTTCCGAAATAGGTGTCATTTTTCGTAAACTTGATAATTTTGAAAGAATTTCCTGAAAATCGATGCACATAATTAATATTAAATGCATGACATTATCCCAAGCTAATGGCTCGGAGGAAAGTTCAAACGATGATGGTCCGAGGGATTGGAATCACACGGCACGGGATGCCACTCGTGCAAATATGGGCCCATAAATTGGGCCCTCCGTGGGCGTTCCGCCTCCGGAGGCCCGAATAGCGGGGTGTGAGAAAGGCGGCAGCTGGCAGATCATCGACGGAGAGCATCTTAAAGCTCAGGGAATCTCCTCGAGCCCACTTGTGCGAGTACACAAGGAGCCCCAATTGCTGCTAGGACGAATGAATAAATGCCGGCTAAAAGTGTCCTCAATGATTTTCTAAATGCCCGTAGGCGTTTGACGACATGCGTCACTTCCTGCTGCGGACCCACGTCGTGTGGGGACAAGAACATCGAGCACGTCCTGCCGACGGATGTCTCGGTGACCCCCTCACCACCACTCGGGTCGCACATCATGCTAGCGACCCCGGCAGCCTTCACCTCCTCTCCCGCCCTACATCATCTCGCATCGAAATCTCGAAAATGAATCAAAGCTTGGATGCCTTTGCATTTACTGGGAATCAGAAAGATTAATGATGGGATCGTCCACGGTGTATTGAACATAAACCTTCAATATAAAGCTATCGACTGTTTTCGAGGTTTGTCCTTTTTAATAAGACAGTCGCACGAAGTGAAGAAGGCCAACCACCGAGGCTCCACTCCACCAAAGGGAAATGTTCGCGTGGCCCCCCTGGCGGCGCGAGATGAAATCCAGCTTCCAACCCACGCCCCCTTTCGACGCAGCGCCCCACAGGGGCTATATTCATCCATCCACTCCACCTCCATCCGCATCCATTCATTGCCCCGGAGCTGCGTCGGCCGCGGTTCGCGACCACACGCGGAGGCAGCGACCATCGCCGCGCCCTCGGTCGAGAAGCGCTCAAATTAGCGAGACGTCATAATCGTCCCCACGGCCCATCGCTTCCACACGCAACCCCCCTCCCTCCGTTACCCCCCCCTTTCCCCCCTCACTCTCATTCCCTCGTGTTTTCATTTCCATCCGCGCCACGCGGACCACAAATAAACACGCACACTCATTCGCGTACACACGCCTCCCTCGTCTTCCGCTCCCTCATCCCCGCCTCTTCGGATGAACCCCTTTTCGCTTTCCATCTTAATTTCGAAGGGGTGGCGGAGCAAAGGTGCAGGGGGGTGGTGGCGGGAGCGGTGAGACCCATAAATCCACGTAATGGGAAGTTAAGTGTGCCGTGTAATTCACGAGTATCCGAAAATAAAGCGACGGAGGCGGGCTTGAAGAATGCCGCCGTCCCCCTCTCTGCCTGCCGCTTACGCTGCACATACGTACACATCCATTGAATTACCCTCATTTTTAAATCGAATTCTTGTTCGCGAGACGGTGAAATCTGGCAAACAACAACACCCAACAAATTATCGAATGAAACATGGCTTATTTGTGACCAGCCCTTCTTCTGAAAAATCTATCCTCCGGGACAACAATTTGTCGACGTCCTGTGGCGACGCTCGGTGCGATCAAGTGCCCTCACTTCAAAATGGCCATCGGAGAACGAGGACGTGAGATATGGCGATGAGTCATTCGAAAACACGGTATTTACACGAGAACTCGCCAAGTTTATTTCAAACTCTAATGGTATAAAAAACAGGGACTCCGCCATTGCGTTTTTACTATGGCAAATATGAAAAATAAAACTATTAGTATTTAAGAGACTACTGTTTAAGACAGGCTCTAGATGGCAGGACGCGCCTGCAGACTTTCCCGAGACAGAAACGGTCCCATAAGTCAATAAACACTTCTTCGACTCCTCATGCCTTCATCCCTATCCCTTTCCTGCCCTTTCCTCAGTCGCCTAACATTATCCCCTCCATAATTCAAGTCTTCGACATCCCACTGCCAATCAACACGCCTTTCATCCAATCTTCCTCCCTCCTTATGATGTCTCCCAGCAATCTCCTCCCCTCCCCCACCCTACTTATCACTTCCTCACTTGTCTCCCTTTTGGTCCATTTTACATTTTAACTTTTCTTTCCGGAACACTTTTTAACCGGAAGCTAATTCTTAACCTCTGCCAACCTCTCTTAATCTTGCTCCATTTGAGCCCTGGAATGTCTTTTAGCATAGAAATGCTTTCTGGTTTTACTCCATATTCCTTTCTACTGCCAACCCCATTATGTACTACGTCATCACGCATACCCATCTCGTTTCTAAACCCAAAATCATAATATCCTAAGTAATCATTTGCTTTCCCTTACTTTTTTCTTGATAGTTCTAAGTACTACTCTTGCCGCGTGCGACCTCAATCTTACAGCTCTATTTTCTTTACATACTGCTTCTTTTATCTTTTTGGGACGGGTACCAATACCGATCTATCTAAGTTTTCCAGCAAAATTCTTCCCTCATGATTGTGAGCCCAAAAAACTCTTCTTCCAGGTTTTCCCAAACCTTTAAGTACTCCCTCGGGAATTTCTCCATCTCTATGGCCTTATCTAATCTAATGCATTTTCTTCCGAGCAATTAAGCGCGCCTGATCATAAGCCGTCCTTATCGGCATCATAATCCCTTTCTATATCTTATTCACTGGCCTATAATCTGAGGAGCAAATGGGGATATTTTTTCCTTTCAGATTTTGGATACTATTGACTATTTACCGGAGATTTATTACACTAACGGTGTACTAACGTGATGGCGAAACGATTACTTGAACTAAGAGTAAAGCTCTTTCCACAGGGGAGCCCGTATTCGCAACGAGAATGCTTTCCCTCCTAACTTATCAATTCCATTTATCGAGGTCTGATCGACACTCACTTTTCCTCCTTCCCATGGACCGCGACCCAAGCGTGGCGAAAGGGATCGTGCATTCCGCTGCCCCGTCGAGTTCCACACGAGCAGGGACAGTAATAACTGTCTCAGCTCGGGTCACCCCGCAACAGAGAGGTAAGAAATCCATCGACGAGGTCCTTCATGAGAAATTGATACACAAGCTAAGATGTTATGGTATCGACGAGAAATGAAACCACACGGATGAGGGACTTTTTATCTATCAATGAACCAAAAGCAATCGTCGATGGGTTGAGTTGATCAGAGACTGAAGTAACTTCAGGAGTGCCACAGGGAAGATTTATAGGGCCCCTACTCTTCTTCACACTTTAACGACCTCACATCCGACGTTAGAAATAATCTTAGATTATTTTCAAGCGACACAATGATCTACAGAGAAATAATGTTGCTATATATTCAAATGCGTGTAAGAACTAACATTTCTGCGCGAATGGCTGGTATCCAGTCATACGCCCTCGCGAGGGCGGGAGTAGATGTGGACTCGGGCTGGTCGAAGGCCAGGAGCCACGGTGGGTAGTTCCCGCAGCGTCTGACCCCTTAAGAGCTTCCGACGTGGCAGCGACTGGTGATTTAAGTGACAACATTAAAAAAAAGAGAGAAATCACCTCCACTAATTATTCTCTACAATTATGATGGAAACCAAACATGATGATGACCGCTGGCAAGGGGAAGCCAGCCCATTGGCGTGGGCGTAGCGGCCGAGAGCGGAAGCCTCCGCCGTCGTCATCACACGAAATCCTTGCATATCCACACAGCAGGCTGCGTGGATCCCGAACAGAGAAAAGGACCGACTATTTAGACAGGGACTTGGGACGTAAGGACGATGATGGGAGACGTTATACCGCGTCAAGCGTGCCATGGAAAGAGGGAAAATGGAATGCTAAGGCCTGAGCGAGATGAAATGGAAAGATAAGGGGGAATTAATGGAGCGAGAAATTCAGAGTAATTTAAGAAGGACAGTCAAAGTGGGGCAATAAGACTGATAACACTTAGAGCAGGATAGTTATACGAAATTATTCGCAGAGATAAAAGCAGAAACAAAGAACATGGTTCTTATTTAGGTCCCCATTCCGACTAACAACCATAGGGAGGAGTAAGTAAACAGTATCTACAAATCATTTATGAGGAGTGAATGAGGGTGTTTCCCTGAGGAAACACCCTCATTACTTCACAGTTCATAGCTTTGGGAGATTGGAACGCTTTGGTGTGCGAAGAGAGAGAGAGAGTGCGTGAAGTAGGTGATTGACAAGCAAGAAATTACCGCGGGGAGAACACAATGCTGCCGGAGGAATGATTTATTTATTTATAATGCCTAGCTTGGACAATACAGCATCTGTGGACCCACGATTGGGTCGGGCCTCACGCCACGCGGGCAATGCTTCGAGTGATGGCACAGGGGAAGAGAGAAAGGAAGGTGAAAGAGGAAGAAGGTGGCGGTGGGTGCTAACCAATGTCCAGAATGACCAAAGAGATGACGGAAGAGGAGAGGCGCAAGGAAGTGGGACATGGATGGGGACTCCGCGTTAAATACCGCCACAAGACACGTTCCGAAAAGCGATCAACAGATCGTGAGAAGTACTCACTCGTACGTACTATTCACGATCCCACCCATGCTAGTAGTTGCGGGCGTAAAAGAGACTTGCTGGCCAGGCGGAGCGCCGATGCCTTTGACTTTGAGGAAGAGCAACCAGAAAGACCCGCTCCTCGATTTCATTCTTAATCAGAAGAAAGAGTGAGAGGCGTGGAAGAGCGACTCGCAATGGGTAGCAGTTCATTGAATGGTCAACGTGACAGCTAATGAACATACGAGTAGCATATCAAGCAAAGGCGTTATCAAAGAAGTGCTTCAAGGAGAGGGTGAAGGGGACACTTACAAGAAGTGCATGGAAACTAATCGGCTGCATCCTGAGGTACACGGTAGTTTAACGAAGGCCATTCAACGAGGGAAGAATGGAAGGGAAGAATAACAGAAGAAGACCTACGATAACAAGCGAAAAGTAGATGCTGAAAACTGAAGGCGTAATGAAAGTTTCATGAGTGCATTTCTTTCACGGCATGAATTGATCAGCAGGAACATGAGAGTTTGGAGGACAACCGCAAACTACGTTACTCGAGATCCGCTGATTCGTTTTTGAGGCTTCTGCAATTTATAACAAGTATAGTTAAATTATTTTGATGTTGAATAACGTCCTTATTTGTGACTGACTGTAATTTAGGACGCCTTTGTGGGGAAGTGCGTGTCACATGTCTTTCTAAATCAATGCCAGTGTTGTCGGTGACTTTTATATTTTTATTAATAATATTATACGCGCCAGCCCTAAATGTTACAGACCCACTAAATGACCTGCCCTCTTTCCTAAAAAAGGCCTACAGTGGTCGAGTATCCTATCCGCTACCTTACTCGCCGCTTCCGCCGTGTAATGGACCCCAGATCGGTTAAGGGGAGTCCTGCAAGATCGGAGGGTTGGCCTCAGGTCGACGAAGGAGGCTCCTATGTCCGAGCAAAATCTCGATAGTCTCTGGTTTATGCCTTCCACTCAGCTCCAAACCAAAGGCCCGCTATCCTCCCTCGGAACGATGCTGCAGACCGTTAGTCCCAGCCGAACCCCCTCGACGCCCTGGACGCGCTTCACCTCGGAGCTCAGTTCCCTAAGGGAACGGAGGACCTCCTCGGATCCACGTTCCGTGACGTCGTTGGTGCCCACATGGGCCACGACCTGCAGCCTAGAGCACTTGGTGCCTTTGACCGCCGCCTCGATCGCCTTCGTCACCTGAGGGACTCCTCCGCCTGGTATACACCAGGCGGTCACCCTTGATCGACGCCTACGCGGCGCGCTCTGTCCTTCAATGGGATCATTATACGGCGGACATTGGAGCTACCTATCACCTATAAAACATATAAAACAGCAGTAACGACAACGAAACTACAAAAGTTGGAGATGGGGAGAGGGAGAACCAGCCATCACACTGAAATACTATATGTGACTTCCATTAGCAAAATATTGTTTCTTGATACGGGATTAGAGCGGAATTTAATAGCCTATCTATTCATTTCACACTTTCTGAGCCGAAAAAAACTCATCAGCTATACTAACATTCAGACCAATAAAATGCTTTCATAGCTTATCAAAGATGCGATTTAAAAACCACGTCTTCGAGAAAGTCCAAAGTGGGAATAAAAATCATCTTTGATTGCTGTGAAGGCCAAGACCAAGCACGAAAACTGCCCGCTGAGGACGGCTGTTCTTAGAGGCGAAAGTTAAGAGCCTCGCATTCTTTAGAGCAGAAGCTACACCGAACTTAATTAGCTTTCTTTTCCGAGTCAAGACTGAAAACTTAAGAGAGGGACTCCTTGGGATATAACCTCTTTTTGGAACCCTTCGTTAAAGCCCTTCGAGGGTAACTGCGGGGGCGAAAAAGGCTGGCTTCCATTCTCCTCGGAAGGGGTGAGGGTTGCCAGCTGCAGGAAGGGGAATAGATGTTCCCTGAGAGAGAGGGGAAGTGAGTGGAGGGCAAGGGGGGGGAGAAAGGAAAAGGGTTCCCGCGGTCGTTAAGGGAAGCGAGTGCGTGGCGGTGGGGCGCCCTCGTCCCACCCTCTCGGCGACACTCGAGAGAGAGCGCCCCCTCCGGATAATGTCCTCCCCCCCATTTCGACTCCGGCTGGAGAGAGGGGGTCGTCGCGATGGGTTGGAGGGGGATGAAGACACCCCATTGACGAGGACCACTTTCAACCGCTCGCGGAGGGAAGAATAAGGGGGGACCGAGGCTAACAGTTCCCCATCGAATCTTACACTGAGACGAAGAAAACCTTTTTACAATTACCTCATCCCCTTACACAATCAAATATTTCCAAACTATCGATACAAAGTCTAGGACTGTGATTTGGGTTCGTTAAATACCGCGATGATAGAGGGATGAATGTTGGGTAAGCGGGATTAGGAATAGGAAAAGAAGAGCTACGTAGGACGAAATGATGGAAGGCAAGGTATACATACGAGCGTGGATTAAAAAATCATTTATTGATGACACGTGGGTCGTTTAGCGTCGCCTTTGCCCATGAAAGTCCTTAGCCACCGTGTCCGTCGCAAGCCTGTCTGACCACTAGACAGCGGTTAATGAAATGTTGACCATAACCAAATCGTAATCATGTTTCCTATATATATATATATATATATATATATATTTATATGTTTATATCTACATCTACAATTACCCGCAAGCCGCCGCAAGGGCGTGTGGCGGGGGGTGTTAGGTCACCAACCGTAAAAAGGAACAATACCACATGCAAAAGAAACAACACGGAAAATCACCCCCAAAGAGTCTGTAAAAGGCTGGGAATGCGACCCAACGTTGCAGGTAGCAGGAATTTCCCCCCGCGGAGAGGGACGAGGGACTGAAAGGGAAACTTAAAAACAGATGAACAGAACACGAATGAGGTCATTCGGAAAGAATGGGTTATTATAACAAAACACATAAGTTTAGTGGAAGAGCATGCATTTAAGTAGAACTAATTATTTTTTAGACGCTGAGGGTGGCAAGTGGAATTTTTGCTATCTATAACCCTGCAGTTGCTATCCCGTATTGTCCGTGGGAAGGAGGAGTCCTTGAGTCGGCTAGTTCTGGCATCTATTTCCCGAATTTTATATGCATGATCCAAGCGACCAATGTATGTAGGAGTACGAATAATGTGCGAGACCTCGGTGCTGAAACATGCGGATCTGAATTTATTTAATAATTTCAATCTTGCATTGAATCGTCTCTCTGCCAATGATTCCCACCCCAAATCCATGAGCATTTCGCTGACGCTTTGCGTTTTATCGTAGGAATTTTTTACAAAACGGGCAGCCCGGCGTTGAACCTTCTCAATTTCCCGAATGAGGCCTTTTTCACTCGGATCCCACACGCTGCATGCGTATTCTAAATGAGGCCTTACAAGAGCGTGGTAACAACGTTCCTTGACCTTCGAGTCACTTTTGCCGACAATGCGTCTAATGAATCCCAATTTTTTATATGCTTGACCGCAGACTTTACGTATGTGAGTCCCCCAAGTTAAGTCTTTTGTGAATGTGACACCTAGGTATTTTACCGTATCAACTTCTGCTAGGTCACCTCCAGCTAATTTGTAAGCAAATCCCGTTGATCTTTTAAAGAAATTTACCACCGAACATTTATTATAATTTAGTGTCAATCCCCAGTTAGAACACCATTTAGTAATGCAATCTAAATCCTGCGCTAGAATAAAACGATATATATATTTATATATATCCCTCCCCGGACTTAAACCTTGACGTGGTGGAAGGGCTTGTGCGTTCCGATGACCCGGAGATGTTACGGAGAATAGTAAGCGAGAGATGGAAAGGGGAGAAATAGATATTTTAGGTCTATGCGAGGTGACATGGAAGGATAGCGGGGATTACTGGAGTGATCAGTATAGAGTAGCATACGGCGGCGGGGACGAGAGCCAACGAGGGGTTGCCATAGTATTAAATGAAGAGGTAGGAAGAAGCGTAGTCAACATAGAGCAGGTAACAGATTGAATACTACTAGTAGAGATAAAAGCAGAACCGACGAACTTCGTTATTATTCAGGTATTCATGGCACCGAGCACCCATAAGGAAGAAGAGGTCGATAGGATATACGATCAGTTAGAGGACATAATCGCGTGTGTTCCTGCAGGGAAATACCGTTCCCATTCTGAAAATGTCACCAAAGCATCTCTGAATGTAGCTCAATCCATTGAAAGCTAAAAATGTCCTCAATACCTTTCTCGTAATTTGTCCTTTACGTCATTTCAACATTGGCTCCTGCGGAAGATTCCGGCAAAACAAAAACAACATTTCATATCTACATCTACATCTACATCTACATAATACCCCGCAAGCCGCCGCAAGGGCGTGTGGCGGGGGGTGTTAGGTCACCAACCGTAAAAAGGAAAAATACCACGTGCAAAAAAAACAACACGGAAAATTACACCCACAGCAGCGCACACACTCATGCAAAAATCCCTTCATCCAATACTCATGCAAACACATAAACCGCAAAACAACTAAAAAACTGCACCCCATGATGCAGCACGAAAGACATCCTACAACACGGAAGCCAGGACACAACAAGCAAGAAATTGAAACATCACTACCACATGAAAATGCACCACGAAACACTCTACCCCCAAAGAGTCTGTAAAAGGCAGGGAATGCGACCCAACGTTGCAGGTAGCAGGAATTTCCCCCCGCGGAGAGGGACGAGGGATTGAAAGGGAAACTTAAAAACAGATGAACAGAACACGAATGAGGTCATTCGGAAAGAATGGGTTATTATAACAAAACACATAAGGTTAGTGGAAGAGCATGCATTTAAGTACAACTAATTATTTTTTTATTTTTTAGACGCTGAGGGTGGCAAGTGGAATTTTTGCTATCTATAACATATACTATATCTATGAGGAGGATCGCTCCTGTTTTTTCTCCGGAAAACACATCTAAAAGTTCAATTTATTGTTTTTACTCATGTGATGAAACACTTACACGGTGCTATGTTATCCTGGAATGACAAAGTTTTGATACTTAATGAATTGATCACCAGTAAGTGAAATCGGCCTATGTAAGTCTAACTATGTTGATACGTTTCTTAGTTTAAAGTTAAAGCGATTTGTTGAATATTAACATTGGAAGAACCATTGTGTCATTTTATGATTGTTCAAAGAAGGAGCAGGTAATAGGACTTTAGCGTATATTTGCCAAATTTGTCATTGATTTGTACCGGCAATCTTCCCAAAAAGCCTCTTAAGCTTCGCTTTCGCTTAAGCCATCCATACTAGAAACTAACTAATGCAACTTTCATCGACGGCATATGCACTCTTACCTCATATACACTCAAAATAGATGAAGAGGATGCACATACCTCGAGCCTCAAGCAGCCAATAAGAGACGATCATACTCGATTGCTGAATCTTGAAAGTCAGATTTGATGGAGATCTGACCACTGTTTGAGAAGTCCGATCAGCGGAAAACAAATACTTACATGTAAATGAATCGATAATTTCAACCCCTTCATGTGCGAGGAACTTTAATTGGTTGGCCTCATTTCCGCACACTGCACGACGAACGATGCGATTCCTCGGTGTCGGTCAAAGGGTCAAAACACTCCCCCGACGTCGCCCCGCCCTCCTTCCGCGGGCCCCACGGACTGGCCCTTCTCACGGCCTTGCCTGCCACCCCTAGTGTCGGCGGACGTTCCATTAAATTTTCCAAGGTCTCGCTATTTTTCAAAACTATGGCATAGTTATTCTCAATTACATTTCTCTCCAAATTATTTTCAAAGCTATTCACTGTTGTTGAAAATGCTGTATTATATGGTTTAGTAAATTGCATTTCAGCGGGGGTCGTTACATTTTCCTTTAGAGCGAGCATTACCGGCGTGAATGGAGGATATACGCACCACGATAGAAAGGTCGTGGCTGGCACGAGCGGCAACCACCCGACCCTGGTGCACCCGACACTCGTTCCCTCTCGCGGAATGCGGCGGAATCCAAACAAAGGGAGAATTATTTTAACTCGTCGACTAACGCGCAGTGCACCGGGAATTTATTTCTTAGATGCACCCTAACAAGCGGCCGATTGAACTGAGATTCGACAAAAAGAAACAATTTTCATTTAACTGTAACTGCCTTAATACTAACTGTCAGGCCAATCAAATTTAGACACCGGAACCGAATAAAAACGGAAGCAATTCACTTCTCCCACCAAGGGAGAAACGACACCAAATGGTTGGTTTTGATAGGCGAGGGTAGGGCTCGCTCCAAGAAAAACTTTGTCCCGTGAAATTATAGGCCAAAAAAAACGGAAGTTTATTGACAAAGCCATGAATTTGACACGTTTTCTCAGATGCACCTTTTTCAGCACAATCAATTGATGAGAGTGCTACCACGGTTTTGTCAGGAGAGTCTCGATCCAGTCGATAACGAAATTCTATTGAGTAGTTCGCCTCGTTAAAAGTTCCGAGGAATGATGGTGTCGGGAGAATGTGACGGTGCCGGCCCGCGGCTGACGGAGTCAGGGCTGCCGGGCGATCGGCGCTGAAGGCGATACATCAAAGTCATCTAGCTACAAGGCCTTAAAGATAACGCATCTGAAGACTTCAGCGGGAAATATCTAGGGCATTATTCAGACCCAGAACTATTCTCGGCCTTCGGAATTGGACGCAGGTGAGTTATTTCCGAAGGCACCGCGTGCGGTAGTCGAGTGTCCACCTAGAAGCGCACGCGCGCGGTGAATGGGGGGTCACCGCCCCTTTTCCTTGGGCACAGCCGCCTTTATCATCGCAGAGTAAGAGAAATAAAAACCAGGTAATGGAGACACCGGGCTCTTTTTTAAACACTTCTCAGAAAAGGCCACACCGGAGGGTAAAGTAAGACAATCAAGTAAAAGCCATCGCCCGATAACGCATAATTCGTACCCGAGGTGGGATTCGAACGCGGAACTTACCCGAGTATCGCGACGAGAGCAGTTGCCCCCCCACACCAAAGTGATCCGAAAGGGATAAATATTGCCGCGGGCATAGTATGTATACTCTCGCAGGAAACGATGCCCGCGTAATTTTCAGACGCGTCTAACAATCTTCAGCAAGGGACTGGAAGAGCCTCTCTGCCACAGTCGACACTCATGAAGGAACGTGGTTGGAACTGAACCTTGGGATAAGAGACATTGGGGTGCGGGCAGAGAGGATTGGTGATGCAGGTTGGACCGAGAGGAGTTTTGACGAGGGCGTTTTAAACAAGGTGGGAGGGGAGGGGAAGTGGCCGTGAGGGTAACAGGAAGATGGCAAAATGAGTGAGTGGAGGAGATTCGTCCACTTTAAGTATTCCATCAAATTGATTAAAGGAATCTTTCGGGCGATCCGGAACGCCGATTTACATCCAAGGATCGCGGGACCCACCCTCCTCTTTCATGGCGTTACATCATTTCTTCCTTCACTTCTTCGTGACTTCTGCTTGCCATCATGCGGGAGGTAATATCGAGAGGCCGAGTGACAGGTTGAGGAGAGAGAATGCTAATTACGTGATATAGAAGAAGGAGAAGAGTCTTTTCAGACGGCATGAAGGCAGGTAGAAAGTGCAAAGCAAATTATGTAAAGCACCCAAGGGGTGGTCCATCAGAAACGCACTACATACATGATTGAATCATGCATTAGAGATCGCCCTAAATCTACCTTTACCATTAGGATTATTACCTTTCATTGGTTATGCCGGGCAACGGAGGGGGGAAAGTGAGATCTCCCCGTAAAAAAAAAGCAAATTCGAGTAAATAAAATAGCAAGAAATTGATGGCGAGTGAGAGAAGATGTGAATAGAAGTACCAGGTTGGCGCAGGAATTACATCGGATGCAATGGCCTCGGAAGTGAGGTCAGGGATTCGCGGAAATAAGAACGAAAGTATTAAATGGAATGTATTCTTATACAATTCTTAAATTAATATTCAAATTCTCATGCAATTCTTTATGTAATTTAATGATTATACAATCCTTGAAATATCCTTCTTGTATGAAACAACAAATCAATATGAACGCGCTGCATAATTGAATAAGAAAAAAGTAAGAGGGCGAAAAAACAAAACGAAAAACAAAACAAAACAACAAAAAAAGGGCTCAAAATGTAAATATATTTTCATTGGGTCTCTACTGGCTGAGGTAAGTTTAGGATCGACACAGAGTCTATAAAATGTTACAACGATATATTGCTAATATCTCCTAATAAAACATAATCTGTCATACAAGCTTGGCAATACGAGTGGCTTGACGCATATCATTACAACAAGCCCCTCTTCATCTCTCAGTACTTCCTTCCTCCCTTCATCCCGTCCAACATCCCTATCCTGTTCCTTCCCTTTCCTCGTTTGCCCAACATTCTCCCCTCTGTCACAGTCTTCAACATCCCATTCAACAAGCTTAGCGCCCATCTTTCCAGCCGTTTTGCTATTTCTCCCTCACCCACCATGACCCCTATAGCACTTCCTCGTTTGTTTTCCTTTCGGTCCACTTCATCCTCCCCATCCTTCTCCACACCACATCTCTCACAAGACTCACATCCACGCCTCCTATCATCGCACTTCTGTGGCCATGTTTCCTCGCCGAAGAAACCAACTCCAGATTATAGGTTTTGACGACACTAAGGGTCCGCGGTGTTGTCCTTTGAGGGAGTATTCCATTTTGGAGATAAGAAACAGTCTGCGGGTACCAAGTCGGGACCTTAAGGGGGTTGGGGAATCGTCGCGATGACGTTATAGAAGGTCTTCGCAAGCAGACACTCTCGACTCTGCTCTTGGGCTTTCGTCCAAAGACCTTCGGGAGGATGAGTTTAGCACAGATCTTTCGCATCGCCAAATTTTCAGGGATAATGGTGAGTGCACTGTCGTCTTATCAATACCAATACGATCTGTGATCATGAGCGCACTTAAACGACGGTCTTGATGCATCACTTTCCGCACACCTTGTCGTCGGTTCTGGACGTCAATGGCCGTCGAGCGCGGGGCGATCTTTGAAGAGATTGTGCTAATGCGTGGTGCGAGCGCTCTCCGACTTCGGCCAAAAATTGTTCATGGAACGCCCGTGGCAAGGGATTAAACGACTGATGGTAATAGGTAACCACACAAGTCGACTTGAAACACATGCATTCAAATTACCTCTCAGATGGTCTGTCGTCCCAATGATGATTTTTCCTGCTAATTATCTTCTAGGCTAACTAATTACGGATAAAATGCTCAGGGTCGAAGAGAAGAACGTTAACTATTCGGGTATCCACCGTCAGACTCACCTTCGGCTCCACTGAGAAAGGGGTTCATTTTTTTCCTCCGTCGTCATTTGTGCTTAAATAATTGGACGCGTGACCGCAACAGCGTGGTAAATCGCGCATCATTCTTTGAAGGGGGCAACTGAATCCGCCGCAGAGGCACCACCCTCCAGCCGTCATTCAACGCCCGCGAGGCTGCCGTGGACGAAGAGGCCGCGAAGGCGAAAACTGCCGTGGAAGACACGCCTAACCCTTACGACCACCACATTTTGAAGGTCGGAGAGAGAGCGCAGACTTCAGATGTTGCGACCCCCCACCGTGCGTAACACAACACTGAGAAAGAGGAGGCATACGCACGAGGGATTGCCTGCGAAAGGAGCGGCCCCGGATGGATGCCTCGTCCGAGAGTGCATCGCAGGAGAGGGAGGACGAAACCGTCGGTGTGGGAGCAGTGAGAGCAGAGGCAGACCACCCGCCGCATCTGCTTCGAAGGTCGTGGGATCAGTGCGGTTCGCGAGTCTGAGGAGGGAGATTTCATCCGCTGTCTCGTAAAAAGGAAAACACGAGCACCAGTGGGCCCCATGCTAATTTATTGCGACGTTTCAACAATGAAATGAGGACAGCGGTCGTCCCGGGGAAACAACAATGGTATTTCACTATAACAAAAAACCAGCCAGCACCGAGGCCATAACACCAGGATGCCTGAAGCGAAGGGACAGAAAGGACCTCCACCTCCGGGTGCACCAATCCCCGAGGTGAAGAGATGGTCGGAAGGGAAGAAGGACACGCGGCCACCGGGACATCATCGGTACACCGAATAATTATTTGGCAAGCCTCGACGAATGACCTCGCTAAAGGCGAGGGCAGATTCCGGAAGGGGTGGAGCGAAGGGCTGAGAGAAAGCAACAAAGCAAGGGTGAGTCACACTATGGCGGTTTAAAACAAAATAAACTCTGATTCTGAGCAACTAGTTTCCGGTCGAAGGAGTTGGCTTGCGGTGCCGTCGACGAACGACACTCCGCGGCCTTACAGTCAAAGACCAGAAGAATGAAAGGTGACACCAATGACGGTGGCCACATCAAATACATACGAACTGAAATGAGGAATATCACATTCTACGAGCTTCCAGATGAAAAGATGGCATGAGACAAGCGTCGGAGACGCCCTTCCTTCGAGGCGCTCCAACATCGGAGGGCGGCGGGAGGGACCTCTCCACGGTAATCCTCTTCCAAGTCTTTCTGTTGGCTACAAAAAGCCATTTCGAAAATTATACGTAAGTTCCACAAGGGGACGCCCGAGATCTTAAGAGAAGCACATGAGAACATGCACGTAAATCCTCTCCAGAACATCCCCGAGTAATGAAAACGCGGACATCCCAGCACCGCCACACTTCACGAGCGCATTAGGAGAAGGGAAAGTGACGGATCCAGGGGGGAGGGGGATGGCAAGCGAGTTGCAATGGGGGGCGCAAGGGGGGGCGAGGGGAGCGGAGATGGGGGTTGAAATAAATTGTCCGTCCGGTATAGTGGGTCTCTCCTATAAAGAGCGCTCCGGCACGGCCCGCCACCGAGTGATGAACATCCATTACGGCGGAGAGGGGGGTGGCCGGGGGTCGACGTGCAAAGCGGGGGCCGAATCCAATATCACGGACGACACAGCACCCCCGCCTCCTCCCTCCCCCTTTACGACAGCCCCGTCGCATTCCGGGGCCCTCCTCTCCCAGGGGTGGCAGGCAATATTCCTCCCTCACACACACACACGACTCTCCACAAAATGCGGCCCCCCTCCTCCCCTCGAGGCATGTCTGCATTTCGCCCAGGGCCGAGCGAGGAGAGTTGGACCGGGCGCGAATATCCGACACGTCATCCCCGAGGGGGGAGCAGTAAGGGCCGCACACCGACCCTGGAGTTGAAGGGGAATATTTGCTTTCGCGTTGACCCTTGCTGGCCGAGATGATATGTACATCTAAACCCCTCCTTTTTAAAAATTGTTGTCTCAGGCGTAACTTGGTGGAATTTGCATAACATATTGAAATGTAATGAAATAATTGACTTTGTAATTCCACACACTTTATTTAAAAAACACGACCCAGGTTTCGACGTTGAACGTCATCTTAAATCGTGAACTGTGAAAAATCTAAAGCCAAAATTATTCGTAGGCGAATTAACTTCGTGGAATTTTGGCATTGTAAGAACTTGCCGTGAGGAAATTTCCAGGCTTTCGTAATGATGCACTTTAACTGCTGCCAACGCGTACTCGCCATTCTCGCGTGATGGTCCTCTTGATAATGACGCGTGGGCGTAGGAACTGGTCGCGTTACGATTTGAAACAGCATGGAAAATATGTAACTATATAATCTTAAATCAATCTACACAGCACTCCAGGGAAGGGAAAAAGAGTGCAGAACGGACCATATGATCACACGCGTAATGTTAGTCCTAATATAGTATTAGTAGTAAGAGTCCACCGGCTAATGGCTGGTTTTCAATGGAGCCCGAGGCTACACACCACAGTACCCGTAAGTCCAAATTACGTAAAATGATACAAAATATCCCCAAACCCCATACTACACATTATAGCCACTCATTCGAAAGTCTCCGATTTGCTGCATTGGAAAGAACACGTGATAGCCCCTCTAGTCGCTCCCCTGCAGAGCGTGGCTCTCCATTCGCTTCTCTTACCATTTCATCCTCACACACTGCTACTCTTTCCCTTTTCAAGACCACGCGTCCATACTGATTTCAAAGCAGCAGGGAAGTCCGAGACATGTAGCAAGTCCTATCCATCCATTATAAGGTCCTTTCATTCCTATCCGTCCAGTATATTCTATTTTCCTGTAAAAATGTCGCCAGTTCACTTTGCTGAATGCCTTCTCAAAATGACGAAGCATGTTCCATGCGCCCGAGCAGTTCGAGATGCCCACAGGTTTCTGAAAAGTCGCACTTCCTGTTTCTACTCTGTATATGCACTGAATCGCGCACCTCCAAATCTAAAAAAACTAACAATTCGTATCATCTGTCCCTCTCTACAACCGACCTCATTATTGTTATGGCATCGCGCTTACCTCTCCCCTTCCTGAACCCAAACTGATCATCCCTCAAGTTATCTCTTCCTTTACTTTCCATCCTATTCTTGATAATCCTCAGTAATACTTCTGCCGCATTTAAAATTATGGTCCAAGAATCATCTCTTTGTGCCCATTTTTCTTTATTTGAGACGACACCAAATCCGTTCCTAGTCTTCCGGTCAAATCAAAAGCCCTCGTAAACTCCCCATACCATCCATCGCATTGCTCTGTCCACCTTACCTCACCTCTGCCCACCATACTTTGTCCAATCAAGTTTCTCACCTCAGTTTGTTATTTAGCTCTTTGTATTTGATCCTCCCTAATTATGTACTCTCCTTCCTATTGTTTCGTTCGCCGCTTTTTTTAAATTGCTTTTTGAGATTTTCCCAGCAACCCTCATCCACCCTACCAATCCTATCGTCTGCCTCCACATACTCCCACTTGCCGTCCTCTGCATTCCATTTTCCTGCATTCGTTTCCTTAATGATTCTTTTAAATGTACCATTAAACTTCATGATTACCAATTTGATATCTGAATCCGCCTCTGCTCCCGGGAAACTGTGCGACTTAGTCGAACTATCCCGAAATCTATTCCTAACCATAATATTAGTTTAAATGATATCCCTCTCTATATCTTGGCATTTCCCATGGATACGTCTGCTCTGGTGTAAAATCCACGTGTTGATTATGAATAAGCTACTCCAAAACTGGTGTCCTCCGCGAGATAATGCCTTTCTCCTCCCACCGCACTTTCTTACCTCACTCCTGCCTCCCACTTCGACTACTACCTCATTCCAATTCGCCATCACGGTCAAGCGTCTTATTCCAAGGACGCTTGCAATCATTTCGTCCAACTGATTGCATACTTCCTCCCCTCGATGACTGCTGGACACCATGCACACCTGCTTTACCACTTGATTGGCCGGGTCTACCGTTATTTTTACTTCTAATATTCTGTCATTCACCTGTTCCACGTTTACTGCCCCTCTCTTCCGTTTCTTATCTATTTAGTGAAAAAAGGTGGTCCATATGTAGAGCGTTGGACTACTGACCGGAGGGCCCGGGTTCGATTCCTGACCATGCCTATCTGGGCACCCTCAGATCCACCAAGTTTGATTTACTGGGTGCCAGTACTTACCGGGAAACCATTGCCGGCACAGGGCAAGGAAATAGCCCCCCTTCATACCCCGATGCGTGAATTTCGGACGCCATATGGGCTTAGCACTGGGTGACCTCTTTCATCACCGGCCGAACTGGCCTTTGGGTCGATTACTGTGTTTATGGTTTATTTGACACCCCAAGTTGTCTCTCCCCACTCTGCTACATATTACTCTGCAACCATCCCTCCTAATAATCCCCGCAACCTTTCAACCTCATCTTGCACAGACATATAATGCCTACATTTCCTCTCTCCATCTCTAGCTCCATACTTTCCAGCTTCCCTGGCCTCAGCTTCGCCCTAACATCCCCTCGGCTGCGCAAAGGTGAACTCCTGCCTCTTCCGCAGCCGGACACGGAACTAGATCTGACGGCCAGAGCCCCGTCATCGCCCAGAATAATTTTCATTTCATTTCCATCATTTTTATAAAATAAAATAAATGAAGGGAAATAGGAATAAATAAATGGAGGAATGTTGTTCATTAAATAAGACTAATTAAGTATTAAGGTAATACAAAAATTACATATTTATCATTAAATGTAGCTTTACACCCCTGGAAAATGCCATTGGAACACTTTAATCTGGAGAAAGTAATGCAATGGTCATATTATATTTGCTATAACCATCATTTGAATTTTTATAGTTCGTTTTTCCAACAAACCATTTAAACAATGCATCCAATCTAATACCGTGTGGGATGGCACCCATGCCAGTGGTGGGCTATGGGCTTCTCATCCATTAGGATAGTCAGATGAAATGTCAAGAGAAATGAAAGCAGCCAATGCCATTGAAATGCCAGGGGCTGTCATGCCTAGAGACAAAATACTGCCAAGCCATCCATGTGCCTGACTGCTTCTAATAAACTAAATGCTGATAAACAAATACAGAAAGAAGAAGGCAAGCATTCGGGAGAGGGTCACCTATGGTCATTTGAAAAGAAGTACAATACCAAGAATAAATAAACAATAGAAGCGCAAAAAAGTAAATAAGCAATAAAGTAACCAATGAATCCGTCAATATGTTACAAAATAAACACAATGATTGAAAATGTAATTTTATTCACAAGCAAAATAATGCAAAACTTCACTTTAATTGAGCAAATACATTATTTCCATTAAAAAGTTGCAGGTACTCAATCTTAAACTCCAGAGGAAATTGCACTAATTTTGTTTCCAGAAACAAAGAATTATTTTTAGCATGCAATCAATGCAGCAGGCTCCTTACACAGATATGAAAGAAATATGAGAAAATGATAAAAGAGCACATATATTGACATCACTATCAGTGACCGTATCTTGGTCAACATACCACCATGATGGAGTACAAAAGAGGGACAGCATCGGGTCGTTTGCCACCAAATATCTCCCGATCCCCATTCACAGCAGAAAAAAGTGCATTGAAACAAGACACTTCGATGAAACATGAGCCGTGATGGCCGGCCGCCTGTAGCACTCAGGAAGTGAGTTATGGGAGCTCTGATGTAAATGACACTACATAATCTCTCTCAATTCTTCCCATCTTACAATAAAAATACCAAAAGTAAAATGTTCTACATAAATGTAAGAATGTTGTAGTGCATGAGAAAGAAATAATATTCAGCAAAATTTTAATGATATCGCATTGATGCACTTTCTCTCAAGCCTCGCCTTATTCCATATCGACAAAGCACACAACGAATTCCCATTTCTCAGTCAGGGTATCAAAAATAAAACCTGTGTCCAGTGTAAATATTGTACTTTTAAGAGTTAAAGATAAGCTATGTGGTACCTCACAGTCTTTCATCAATGACTTCATTGGTGTAACATAAACCATTCTCCGCATCTTTTCCATTCTTACCATCTTCGCCTCTTCCATCACTCTTGGGAGCGCCTTCCTCCACCTGAGCCCACGGCTGAAGTTCTCCTGATGCAAAAGTTCCATAGAACACGGCCCCGAGCAGGTAGATGATACTTGAGATGTAAAACACTATCTTCCATTCTGCTGCAGTCTGTCAAACGTTAAACAATGGTCAATTTTATGACAATTCACATCAAATCATCGATTAATAACGGGATAATTGCCAAACACAAATGCAGATAAATAGGAAAATGAATTAGCAAATATAATAAATAGGCATTAGCAAAATACATATTTAGTCCAAAAAGTTCACTGCGTCATTAGATTGATGTGACCTCTCTCTCTCTGGCAGAAGCGACTGCCATGCCTAATATGATAGATTTTCAGGTTGCAAGTACCTCTTGAAATATTACTGTTAAACTTTAAAAATCACAATAATATGAATGGATCAAGTCCAGGGTTTTTTTTAAACTTGTAGTGATGTTCATAATGCATACATTCTATTTCTCTTACCTTGTTTTGCACGATATAACCAGTTATTGCAGGACTAATTATTCCAGGTAATGTGGCAACTGTGTTAGACAGACCCATGAGGACACTCGCATGCTGTGGTGCTATATCGAGATGATTAACACTACCGAAAGAAAAAAAAAACATTGCATTTAATTCTTGATGGTTGAAAAAAATTTCACATAAATATGAATTTCAAATTCCAATTACCAGAAACACTAAATGAATGCAAGGGAAAGCTCTGCGGGGACTTGTTTGAACCTCCCCTTACAATTCAAGACAAATGAGCCCCTTCATATGAACTATATACTTTCTGGACCTCTAATCTTGGGGAAGAAACTGAAATAATTAGCAGCACATCCTTCTGGTGTGAAATTAAAGCAATTTTCTTAATTAAGTATTTATGCATCAGAATCATATTCATAAAGCTAAATGGCATACACAAATACATATATTCTACTGTTTCAGGCTACACTTCGTGGAAGTATTTCATATCCTTATTAAAAAGACTTGGTACTTTTCCACAGAAAAGGTACAACGCGTTTCAAGCCGCAAGTCAGTGAAACACGTTGCACCTTATAATAAAATTCTGTGGACAAGCACTAAGTCTTCTTAGTGTGGATACAAAAATACAGTTCTGTTGTAAGTACTATTTTTTACTCAGTGTCATACAGCCGGTGATATTACAACTTAATATAAGAATAATTTAATGGAAGAACTTTTGAACTAGTATCAATAAAAATTGTAGCCTTGTACCTAGCCTCGTGATAGCAATGGCATATTAAAATATGTATTACAATAGAATCATTTTACCTTTAAGTGATGTGTTCCGAGACTTTCTGCAATTAACTGGAAGGGTTAACCCTCGTGATGCTTCTTCGCAGCACGTATTCCTTATGAGGACGCCTATTCTTTCAGGTCCCGGACCCAAATCACGTAAATAATGGCACTAAGCGCGTTTTGGAAACTACAATTTTAGACTATCTATGCCCAGATAGACAATCCGGTATAACCGCTTGTACAAAGACACTTATTCATTAAAAAACACTTCAGATGATATTTTACAAATAGAATGCTATTGAAAACGTTGGGCACCAGTGGATAGCAGGCACTTTCAGATCACACACGAATGTCCTATTTTATTTTTCATGACGTCACTTCAACACGCATATTAATAGCGATATTTGTTTGTTTTAAAGATGTTAATGTCCAGCGAAATAGTGTGAGCCCAAGAATTTTGCAGAAAAAAGCCAGATTAGTGCCGGAATTCAAACAAAGAAACATGTTGTTTGAAGGCAATTTGACTGGAAAAACCTCGATGGTCTCGTAGAAGTCAGAGAAAATTCTCAGATGTGTGGACAAAGCCAGTAAATATGTGGCTTTATCGGTAAAAAACCAGTTAATTATTTCGGTTGGTTATCATTTAGTGTTAATATTTTATTCGGAACACAAATGCAGCGCCTTTGGGCATTCGCGTTGCTGCTAAGAAGCCAGTCAACGCCACATGTGCACTGGAAAGTGTATTCGGCTATGTTTTTTGCTGCCTAGGCTGAAAGTGTGTCTCAGTTAAAAAACGATCAGTAAATGGTCATTCACGTTTAATAATTACAATAATTTTATTTTAACGGAGTTATGTACCTAATTTGAATGTGCACTCTGCTTCCAAGAAATAATATTTGAATCGCCAAACCCATTGCTCCGGTGATCAATTACTGTTCTCTCTCAGATTACTCTCCAGAGCCCGTAGAATACTCCAAAACGATTCGCGTACAAGTGTGATGACAAAACTTTTTGTCATAGTATATAAAATATTGAGCAGTCAATTACAAATATATGACATCTCATCCCATATGATTAGACAGTTAAATGACAGCAGGAATTGAATGTAAACACAAGATTTAGGCAGAATAAGTGCAGAGAGTTAATTCATAACTTGAGGCGGGCAACAAATCAAGCTAAATAAGTATGGTGGAAGATGTAGTGCGAGGATATGGAAAGTTTGCAGAGGAAGGGTGAAATTGGTGCGGTATAAATGAAGGTTAAAACACTATCAGGAAGTAAGAAGGGAAGATCTGTGTTAACAGATAAGACGGGTAAGGTAACAGTTGGATCAGAAAAGATCCAAGGGAGATGGAAGGAATTTAAAGAAGAACTGCAAGGTAAAGAACTTAGGTTTGCTAGCTTAAAAATAGATAGAGAATTTGACGCAGATGAAGATAGCTTAGTTTTAGGCATACTCTATGATGGCATATAATATGGCATGCATGGGAATGAAATCAAAAAGGCTGTGGAATTGGATAACATTCCTGCAGAACTACTAAAATGTTTTGGAAAATTTGGGAAGAAGTGTCTATATGAACTGATTTGTAGCATCTATGAGGAAGGAATCTGGCCGGAAGACTTCGTGACATAAGTTTTAGTCCTATTCCGAAAAAGGTAAAGGCTACATCATGTGAGGACTGCAGAGCAATAACTTTAATTTCTCACATGGCTTAAGTGGTTCTCAGGATCATCAACCAAAGGTTTCATAGCAGGGCAAATGATCACTTAGGGGATAATCAATTTGGGTTCAGGAAGGGGAGAGGCATGTGCAATGCCATTACAGTAATGAGATCACTAATCAAGAGGAATATAGAATACAATCAGGATGTATTCCCTTTTTCATATATTTCAGAGAGGCATTTGATAGATTGAATTGGGAAAAACTAATTAATATATTGCTGAAGATAAGAATAGATTGGAGGGAAAGGAGGCTAATCCGCAGCCTGTATATGTCTCAGACTGTTCAGGTGCGAGTTGGAAACGGAGAGTACAGATGGGTAGTGATAGGAAGAGGTGTAAGGCAGGGTTGTCCATTATCACCAGTGCTGATTGACATATTTGTGAAGGAAACGATTAAAGAGGCACAGGAAAAACTGGAGATATGAATCAAAGTCGGTGGAGAATTAGTAAATACAGTTAGGTTTGCTGATGACCAAGCTCTAATTTGTCATTCAGCCAAGGGGTTGCAAGCATTGCTGAGTGAATTGTAAATTCTGTACAAAATAGATATAGGATGAGAATAAATAAAAATAAAACCAAGGTTATGCGATTTTTCAGAAAGAGAAAGGCTAAGATAAACATTAAAATAGGAGGGCAAAAAATAGAGCAGGGAGAACAATTTACGTACCTCGGAAGTGTTTTGGACCAACACGGTCAAAGTAGTAGGGTTGTAAGGAGAAAAATTGCTCTAGCCAAAGAGGCTTCCACAAGGAGGAGGCAGTTGATGACAGGGACGCTGATTAAGGATATTAAGAAAAGACTCGTCAGAGCTTTCATATGGAGCGTAGTTTTGTTGAGTGCTGAAACATGGTTATGGAAGCTGGAGGTTAGGTGTAGATGAGAGGCTTTTGAAATGTAGGTGTGGAGAAGGTGGAATGGGCCGAAAGAAAAACAAATGAGGAAGTTTTAATGCAACAATTTCAGAGCGTAAAAATCATTCGCCTTGACTGGGACTCGAACCCAGATCCCTCAATATCCGGTCGAGTGCTTTAGCCACTTAAGCTACCGAGGCGTCCTCTTAAACTCTGAAATTTTGGGGCTTTTAAAGGAACTAGATGTTATGACGAAATACCGTACATACAATGTCACATGCATTCTTTTTTACGCTCTGAAATTGTTGCATTAAAATGCACATTAGCGGATGACTCCGTTAAAAGTTACTGTTGCGGCATCTCCCGCAGTTTCTTTGGAATTTGTCAAAGGGAAAACACCATACGTGTTTAAAGTTGGCTTTTAACCTCGTGGACAGTGGCGCCTCGCGCACGACTACGAATGCATGTGACATTGTATGTACGGTATTTCGTCATAACATCTAGTTCCTTTAAAAGCCCCAAAATTTCAGAGTTTAAGAGGACGCCTCGGTAGCTTAAGTGGCTAAAGCACTCGACCGGATATTGAGGGATCTGGGTTCGAGTCCCAGTCAAGGCGAATGATTTTTACGCTCTGAAATTGTTGCATTAAAATGCACATTAGCGGATGACTCCGTTAAAAGTTACTGTTGCGGCATCTCCCGCAGTTTCTTTGGAATTTGTCTTTGAAATGAGGAAGTCCTAGGTATGGTGAGGGAGGAGAGAGGATTGTTGGGAGAAATCATAAGGAGGCAGGAAAAATGGATAAATGAATGAAAAATGGATCTGCATTGGAATTCTGAAGAGAGTAATAGAGGGGATAATGTTAGGCAAACGAGGAAAGGGTAGGAACAGAATAGGAAGGGAGGAAGCACACAGATATGAAGAGGGACTTATTGTATTGTGGGATACTCAGTTGTGTTTATTTTTGCAAAGACAAGATCATTATTTTGTAGTTGTGCCCATCCGAAACCACCTTAACCGGCAGATTACCGAACAAAAAAATGCATTAGGTAAAGAATAGTTTCCAAAGAGCTGATTGAGGAATTAATGACAGGCATCTAAAGTAGAAATCTAAAGAAAAGACTAGCAAAACCTTTAAGATGGCACATACGTTTGCATGGTGCAGAAACTTGGTCGTTGAGGGAAGAGGGCGAGCATTTGTTGGGACAGTTCAAGATAAGGGTGAAGAGATGAATGAAAGAATAAACGGGATGTAAATGAGAACAAACAATGGAGTTCTTGGCATGGTGGGGAATGAGAGAATCTTGTTGTTTTAAATTCCAAGAAACTGCAAGAGATGCAGTAAGGGTAACTTTTAACGGAGTCATGGGTTAAAATGCATTTCAGTAGTTTTTATTTTTGAGTTAGTACAGTTAGTTATTATTATAATTTAGTTTCTATCGGAAATGGAAATTGAGGAAATCACGGAGCAAGGAATCAACTTCAAGTTTTTTGGTGAAGAGCGGTGAAAGTTATCAAGTAATGACTTAAATGTTGAAAGCTGTTTATGGTGATAATGCTCCAAAGAAAACATCCATTTTCAAGTAGAGTACATCAAACCAAAAAATCAAGGAAAAGCCAATCGAAAATCAAAATAATGCTCCTGGTTTTCTAAAGTGTTTGTGAGATCACATGCTACCAAATGTGACTCGAGGCAATGGATGACTCCTTCACCATGACACAATGCACCTGCATATTTGGCATTGATTGTTTGCCAGTTTCTGGCAAAAAATTCAATCACCTTCATCCTTGATCATCCTCCTTATTTTCTAGATCTCGCCTGTAGCGATGCTTTCCTATTCCCAAAATGCAAAAATGTGATGAGGGGACATCACTGGGGAAATGTGGACGCAATAAAGCAAGAAATGATGAGAAAACTAAAGAGCCTAACTGCCAAGGACTTCCAAGGGTGCTTTAAACAGTGGAAAAGAAGATGGAATGAGTGCATAGCAACGAATAGAGAGTAATTTGAAGGGGACAAAATCGATGTAGACTAAATTTTGTAAAATAAAATTTTTATGGCCTCAGTTCACGTATTCATTGGATTGACCTTGTATGTGTATTTTGTGTCATGTTATTTAGGGCTTAGAAGTACAGGAGCGATTGGTCCTAAGGCCCATCAAAAATCTACCCTAGCGTCGTAGAGTATTGCAAATAATTTGAAAAATGGATGACAGCCAGGGCACTGTATTCCAATGGTAAACTTTTAAAACTGAATTTCAAAATGATTAGATTGTGATTGTGATTTTATTATATGGCTACGTACAGACAAATTATTATTTGTCTGTATTTTGTTTCTTTTGATTGTATTGATGATATTATCACAGATATGTACCTATGAGGAATAAAGACTATTGTTATTATCATGGACTGGTTTTGACTCAATTTATTAAGTATTTATGAGAAAATATTAAAGCAAGACATAACACAGTTAACTATTTTGAGGAACTTATTCAAATTGAATTTTAAAAGTTCATGAGACATTCTGAAAAGATGTTAACCACTGTTTTATGATACATTGTAGCCATTGAAGAAGTGTTTACTCTAGATGTATCATATATTTGTACTGAGATTAATAAAAGAATGGTTTTCTGACAACCAACAAATGATTTTTAAACACAGAGAAAACTCAAAACCGTATTTATAGTAAATACAATATACCTCTAAATGAATGAACCTTTCAGATTAGATATAGTGTTGGAGTCTAAGATGACTTGAAATGAACCTAATATTGGTGGTTAAAGTAAGCTGTCTATTGCAATGCTTTTCATGAGGAGAACTAAGCCACTCAAGCTGCATTGAAGTACTTCAGATGCAGCAGAGGTGTACAAAGCATGTTTGTGCTACAAAAAAGGCTGCAAGATTAAGCACAAATACTTCTGCCAAAGGCCATTGTAAACAACTTATTGTAAGAAGTTGTATTAAAGCAATATTCATCAACAACCCATTCATTTTAAATAATTTATGTGAAAGAGAACCTCTATACTTTGTCAGAAAGGTCAGATGTGCACCACCACAATACAAGAAATAGAGCAAAAATTGAAGTTTCCTAAGCCTAAAAAGTCTTTTGCCTCTATGGGAAATAAGCTGTTCACCAAGTTACCTGGTATAGTTAAATATTTGGGCATAATTAAACTCAAATATGCGATGATTGAACCATATGAATGGTTTACTGCCGAAGCCTTTCATTCCTGACAGGATTCCTTTGATTCATATATAGCAACTATATTTACCCGAATGCAACAGCCTATTTATGTACATATAAAATACATATTTTATCCATTAATTTTCCACTTGAATGTGATATATACCTATTGTGGATTGAACATGACCTCTAAGGGCATCAATTTATGACTAAATTGACAAAATGAAAGGTTTCACCATTATTATCACCAACTGACTAATAAGTGACAATGATAAGTATTCACAGCATAAATTACTTGTCTTAAGTTATGCTCCCCGCATTAAGATTGCGAATTCCCATAGAAGGTCAACTCTTGTTTTCTCGTTTCACTTGTAAATATATTGAGGATTCCTGGTACCTTGCATGCAAACAGGAGTTCACTTACAAGTTCAACACCTTTATGTGGTTCTTATCGACAGCTGTCCTTTGGGGTCCAAATTAGGAGTAATGGTGAAAAAGTAATAATAATAATAATCAGCGATCAAGGGTTGAGCATAGGTAATGTGCCCAGCTGAGACCATTGCCTTAACAGCTTCCTTCCATTCTCCCTTACCTTCGCCTCAATTCCCTTCAATTACCAAGATACCATACTATGCGTAAATGATGAACACTTACTTGGCAGATTCCACTTACAAGGCCTTGCAACGAAGCCATGGTCATGAAAAATAAGAACTCTAGTGGAATCTGCCAAGTTAGTCTTCCCTCATTTATGCCTAGTATGAAAGACTTCAACCAAGTAATGCCAGTGTCATAAGTTATAATAACGAAAGAGAAAGACAAGACTGATGATTTTTGAGTGTGTCATTGACCCTTGTGCCATCCAGCATGAACTCACCTAAAACCTGACCATGCAAATCCCCCCAATCCAACAGCAAGTGTGAGCCCAGCAATGGCACCTCCTGCTGATGGTGAGTGGGCTGCCAGGAGCATGAAAATGGTTTGGCTCAAAAATGCTCCGCAGTTAAATATTTTCCGAACACCAGTAGTGGACAGAATATAGGCAACAGTGTTTCCTCTCTTGACAGTTAGTGAAAGGGCCCTCAAGTAATCTGCCAAATAACCAGCCATCTGCAGAACAATAGTCATGACCAAATATGGTAAGGCAGACAGGAACCCAGCTTTGTTTAGGTCAAACTCGAGAGTATCTATAGGGAAGAGAATGGACGTCTCCATAAATTCATTAATGCATTGATTATAGCCAATACAAACAAAAATACTGGTCAATAATCACATCCCTGGAGCAATCTTAAACTCTGCTTTTGGTGTGATAGACCCCTTAAATCCTTAAGATGCTGTACACATCTTCAAATTTAAGCTGATAACTGAAGAAACAAACACTTATCTTAACTTATCATTGCATCATTCCCAATACTTCTCTTTGAGCATTTGTCAAGAATAGAAGGAATATGAAATCAATACTCTCCAGTAATCAACCCAATGGCTGATTTTGATTGGTGAGGATGAGATCACTCCAAACTAACCATTAAACCATGGAATATCTACACATTTAATGAGTTAATGAGACCATTTCCTCTCCCTGCACAATAATAAGATTATCCAAATGAAATAACCAGGCTTTGAACCCAGGTTAATTTAGTCAGCAGTCCAGCATTGCCCAATAGGCTACCATGCCACCATTCAATCAAATCCTTGGAGCACTTCTTCACTAGATAATGAGACAATGGATGAAATAACTCACACCAATGGCACCTGTTTCATTATATAAAATGCCAATGTACCAGTTTGCCGCTTGTCACTACATACGTATATGTTCCTCCCAATGGGGGGAACAGAGTTCTGGCTTACAAGGCATTCCCTTCACAAGGGTTTCTAGATACTTGTTTGCTATAGTGAAGGGGGGCCTGAGGTGTTACTGGGTTTTGGTTTTGCATGTAGCATGCTGGAATAACTGTGCCAAACTAAGCGGTGGAGTGCTATGACCATTAGCAAGAATGCACATGGGAAAGGCTATTAAGCTTGCTTACACTGCCTTTAGATCCTCATTAATGATTACATAAACCTTTATCGACCAGATTTAAGCCCACATGGGGAGTAAATAGAAAAAATTAGAAAAAGAGTTAATTTCACTATCAACACATATTATTGAATTGTTGATTGTGCCTAGGATAATACTCAGCAACATTTTCACAGTATGTCTAACTTATTTTATCAGGAATTCATTGTGCATAGCAAGGGAGTTAATCTATAATAATTATTGACATTGTTGGGCATGATGAGAGATTGACAAAATTACCCAAAAGCAATCAAAGGTGCTGAATGAGGAATGATTTCATTTGAAATGACAAGGTACCTAAAGAGCCAACGCACATCAAAGGGCCAACAATGCCCTACACCTTGGTTGGCCCTATTGCACCATCATATCTCATGATGGTGGAATGAATGAACCCTTAATGAGCAAGGGAGGGACTATTTTAAGGGAGGAGTTGACCCTTTCTTGGAATGATAGAGCTTCAGCCATAATGATAAGAAGGGAAGCAAGAGGCAGTCCAATGTGCACACAAGAGCCCTTCTTCTGCAGTTGCCTGTTCATGCATACATACATACATACAAGTACTTTTCCCATTGCTGAAGGATAAAACATTGGACTTGCTTCAGCCAAATTCTTTGCTTCCCCTCATTATGCCCTTCCTCCTTCAGTTCTCCATAGCCTTTTACGTGATATTCTACCCAAATACCCTATTCTCATCCCCCCTTCTACATTTAATGGCCTTCAACATCCAACTACCTCTCAACATCTCCGTTTACATGTACTGAATGCAATATGAACCTGCATCAAGTATTAATTTCAATTCCTAGAAATTGAATCACACATGCACTTTGATGTCTCCCCCGGTTCTCCAATAGTCTGCTTGTATTAAGCATTGTCTCCCTTCATTTTATCCAACAACCCTACAAATATCATGCTCCTCTACTTAATCTGCATTTTTCAATATTCACCTTACAGCTCCCTCTCTTCTTCTGCAATGCTCTTAAGGATTCATCACCTGCCTTCATCTCTATTGCACCTGCATAATGCATTCCTGCATTTACAAATATTTCAATCTACACTCTTTGTCTAGCTCCTAAGAATATGTTTCTGGCATTGGCCATAAGACTCTAAGTATATAATTCACATTTATTCTTGTTGGCATGAAGATTAACAATTATTATCAATCAAATTGCTGCCACAAGCAGAAAGAATAACTGTATGGCATTTAAGATACATATTTTCTTCCCCACATTGGCTTGAAACATCATCTGATTTTTTCCCCTTCCAAAAGAGGCATCTACAGTAGTTATAGCATCATTTTACTACCTCTTACCCTTTGTTTAACTTCAATCATTTTCTTAGCTTAAAAAGATACCCCTCCTGTCCACAAAACTAAATTTTGCTAATGCTAATCGGAAAATTATTTGGATTTTTACCTTCCTAAATTATTTTACTAACAGTATTCAATATCACATGTCGTAATTATTTCCTTATACTTAGGATGCAATTAGAAAAAATATCCAAGTGCAGTATGCTTCTTGATCCAGTGTTCCTCGTGAATAATAAGAGGAATGGAATTCATAAGATCATTGAATTCACGAAGCCATTCTCCATGTTATTGGGGAATAAGGAGCAGATTACATCAAAAGTATTCTAACAGCCTAATAATGGGCAGACAGACTTCCTGCAGGCAATGTGGGCACTGCAACCACAGAACAAGTATCCGTCATGAAGGGAGAAGAGAGCGAGGAGTATGGCTGCTTCAGGGAACATTCATTATGCAGCATGTATTGCAAGAAATATGCAAACCATTATCACTAATGCATAAAAACTAGAATTCATAACTAACTCACGCAATCTTCAGGTTCATTTACGTTATCACCTGAAGGACAGTCAAAATATTTGCTAGAATTGTAAAATTTTTCCACACTCAAAGAAAGGTATCGGGCAAAATCTTTTTTAAGATTTTTCCTTTCAAGCATATCATGGTGAAAACAGAACTGAGTTCCAAAGTCAACTCCATGATATTAACAGTGACCTCAAAAGAAGCACTACAGCTCAAATGATTGATTCAGTTGCCAAGCTGAAGTACCAATCATGAATGTTGAAAGATTAGACCTAGGCCACCTTTTATTTATTATTATCTAGTCACAACTTATATTGATAAAATTTTCTTCCCATGAGAAAACATTTTTGGGCATGGATATATTTTTAACACCCCTTTCTAATTTCACTCAACATTTCATTAGCCATCAAGCGTATAAGTGGAGATTGACATTCCATGTTTGTGATAATAAGGACTGTTACCTTTCATGAAAGTGGGCAGCTGCGTGAGAAGGGTATAAAACCCCCAATTTTCACTGAAATGTGCCACAACAATGGACCACACGGGAAGTGAAGTGAGGAACTTTCTCCATGGATGGTGCTACAAAGACAAAAGCATCAAAGTAAAGTCTCTGGAACAAAACATTTTTCTATATCAACAAGAGAGAAAAACAACTGTTTTAAACCAAATCATTGCACACATTTCAGTGATGTATAAATGCTTTTCTTAATGAGTAGTGCCCAGGAAAATACCACCAAGTATTCATTATCCTATTCAATACCATTATCAAAGTACACATTTGAAATTTTTGGAAATACTTTGTTCACATGCAGGCAAATAGTATCTCCAGACTCAAAAATAAAAATAGTTTTCATTGTATTTGGTCCACGTGTATATTAACATAAGCATTGTAAAATTGTAATTAAGATAAAAAACTCTCTTTAATGCTCCAATATTAAAGAGGGGAGAACTATACACATTTATGCCATTTCACATGTCATTGGTGATATTCTCCATATTTTAATTACATATAAACATATAATAAGTACCCACCTATTATGATAGGGTCCTAAACCTACCTTAAATGGTAGTCCACCATTTAAGGTAGGCATATGATGATACACACACTTAACCCACCTAAATTTCTTAGCCTTATCCATACTAAAAAGAAAGACTCGTACTTTTCCACAGATTTTATTACACGGTACAACGCGTTTCACCGACTTGCGGCATCATCAGGTACAAATTTGCAAAACAGACAGAGCGAGAATATATACCCTCAGGACGGAGTCGGAGCGGGGAGGGTTGGAAGGATTTGAGAGGGGTGGGGGCTCGCAGGTGCGTTGATGGATTGTTTTGATCATTTCCAGGCTAGTTTCTCGGAGAGGAGTGGGGAGGGGTATGGGAACAATTGCTCATTACAAAGTGTCATGTTGGGGTTCACCAAGTGCCTTCTAATCTCTAATTGCTCGAGAGCGTCCATTTTTAATCCTTTTGGGAGTGTGTGTAATATCTCTGGGACAAAGTCACTGCTGTGGTTGAATTCTAGTAAATGCTTGGCGAAGAGAGAGTTGTTATTCTGATTTTTGTGACACCTAGCGTGTTCCTTGACTCGTAATTTGATATTCCTGCCGGTCTGACCGACATAAACGCTGTTGCAATCCTCGCATTTCAGTTTATAAATGCCTGATTTGAGAAGGCTATCCTGGGTGTCTTTTCCATTGGCTAGAAGTTTGGAGAGGGTTATGGGTGGGTAGAAGGCTGCTTTGAGTGAGGTGGGTAGGCAGTTGGAAATCCTATATGAAAGATCTCCCAGAAACGGGATCGAGCACCACTTAAAATCTTTAGATACTGCGGGCTGTGATACGAAAATGCTTTGAATGAAATGAAATGAAAAAATCTAGCCGCAGATTGCGAGGTTGCCCTTCGGAACCAATCTCTGGCTACCAAACACCAAGTTGCTGAAATCATCATGTCCTCATTGAAGGAAGCAGTGCCAACAACGACCCGCTCTTCCAGCCATCAGCAACATACGTCCACCCTCCGACGCCTGAGGAAGACAATTGGCAAGGAAGACCTCATCAACCACTGCAGTGACTTTGTCCCAGAGATATTACACACACTCCCAAAAGGATTAAAAATGGACGCTCTCGAGCAATTAGAGATATGAAGGCACTTGGCAAACCCCAACATGACACTTTGTAATGAGCAATTGTTCCCATACCCCTCCCCACTCCTCTCCGAGAAACTAGCCTGGAAATGATCAAAACAATCCATCAACGCACCTGCGAGCCCCCACCCCCCTCAAATCCTTCCAACCCTCCCCGCCCCCACTCTGTCCTGAGGGTATACTATATTCTCGCTCTGTCTGTTTTGCAAATTTGTACCTGATGATGCCGCAAGTCGGTGAAACGCGTCGTGCCGTATAATAAAATCTGTGGAAAAGTACAAGTCTTTCTTTTTAGTATGGATATTAAATACTTCCACGAAGTGAAGCCTGAAACAATAGAATATATTTCTTAGCCTTGCCCAAGACATTCTGACCTCACACTACAATAGGCCCCTCTTCATCTCCCTATACTTCCTTCCTCCCTTCATCTTTCTCAACATCCCTATCCTATTCCTTCCCTTTTCTTGTTAGTCTAATATTCTCCCCGCTATCACAGTTTCAGCATCCCTCTGCCAATCAAAATGCTTGGCATCCATCTTTCCTGCCTATTTTTGATTTCTCCCGCCAATCCCTTCTCCTCCCCACCACACCTAGTGCCTCTTCGTTGGTTTTCATTTTATCCATTTTACTTTTCCCATCCCACCTATATTTCAATTAAATCATTTTTTCTTTGCTTTCTCTAAATGTAGTACATGTTAGTTTTTGAAAAATAGTTGACTTTGAGCTTTTCATTGAAATACATACTACATATTTAGAGGTCTTCTGAATGCATTTTGACCATTTTCCAAATGATGTCTATGATCAAAATGACTCTAATGTTTGAGACAAATTCAGGAATAACCAAACAGGAGTAATCTCAAGGGGATAAGAATTACTGAACATAACACCTTAATAAAATAATTGCAAGTCATAAAGAGAAATTTAGCTCTCTTTGAAAATGTATTTCTTTTAAGGTAATCTACCGGTTAAGGTAGGTTTTTGGATGGACACAACTACCAAATAAACATTTTATTACTCCTAACAAAACACAAAATCCAGCATCTTACTCTATATCAGGTCCCTCTTCAACTGTGAGTACTTTCTTCCTCCCTTCATCCCGTCCAGCATCCCTATCCTGTTCCTTCCCTTTCCTCTTTTGCCCAAAATTATCCCCTCTATCACAGTCTTCAACATCCCACTGCCGGTCAACACCCCCTTCATCCACTTTTCCTGCCTCCATAGGATTTCACCCAACAAACCCCTCTCTTCGCCCACCATGCCAAGTACTTCCTCATTTGTTTTCTTCTCTGTCCATTTCACCTTCTCCATTCTTCTCCACACCCACATTTCAAAAGCCTCCAGTCTACGTCTATCCTCCTGCTTCAATGACCACGTTTCCGCGCCGTACATAGCTACGCTCCATATCAAAGTTTTTACGAGTCTTTTCTTAATATCCTTACTCAACGTCCCACTCATCAACTCCCTCCTCCTTGTGAAAGCCTCTTTGCCTAGCGCAATTCTTCTCCTTACGTCCCTACTACTTTGACCGTGTTGGTCCTAAACACTACCGAGATACTTAAACTGTTCTACCTACTCTAGTTTTTTCCCTCCTATTTTAATGTTTAGCTTAGCCTTTTTCTTTCTAGAAAATCGCATAACCTTTGTTTTATTAATATTGTATTTCATCCCATACCTGTTGCACTGAATTTCCAATTCACTCAGCAATGCTTGCAACCCCTTGGCTGACTGACAAACTAAAGCTTGGTCATCAGCAAACCTAACTGATTCTACGAATTCCCCACCCACTTTCATTCCTACCTCCAGTTCTTCCCATGCCTCTTAAATCATTTCCTCTGCATACAGGTTGAACAGCAACGGTGATAATGGGCAACCCTGCCATACACCTCTTCCTAACACTGCCCATCCGGACTCCCCGTTCCCCACTCGCACCCGTACAGTCTGAGACATATACAGGTTGCGGATTAGCCTCCTTTCCCTCCAATCTATTCCTATTTTCTGCAATATACTCATTAGTTTTCCCCAATTCACTCTGTCAAACGCTTTTTCGAAATCTACGAAACAGGCAAATCCCTCCTGGTTGTGTTCTTTATTCTTCTCGATTAATAATCTCATCACTCCCACGGCCTTATTTAGTTTCATCTCCCTTAATGCCCTTTCTATCTCATTGTCTAGTATGCCTGGACCTAAGCTGTCTTCCTCTACGTCATATTCTTTTTCAATGTCTAACTTTGTTGGTCTAAGTTTTTTACGATACAGCTCTTCTATATACTCCTTCCATCTCTCTTGGATCTTTCCTGCGTCAACTATTACCTTACCCGCCTTATCTCTAACTGTTAGCATAAATCTTCCTTTCTTACTTCCTGATAAAGATTTAATTTTGCTGTACATATCCTCACACTGCGTCTTCCACCACGATTCTTTTGCTTTATTTGTTGCCCGCCTCAATTTATTGTTTGATTCTTTTTACTTCATTTTGCCTAATTCTGTATTTACAGGTACATTCTTCCATTTTTGCCGCTCATCCATCTTTGTAATCATCTCATCCGTGATCCATGGTTTCCTAGTCCTTTTAGCGTTAACGGTTCCAATATTGTCTTTTGCGGCTTTAGACAACCCTTTCTTGAAACTTTCCCATTTTTCTTTGATAGTACTTAGCTCTTTACCATCCTCCATGATTTCCTCTACCGCCTGTTCATATTCCTTCCTGTTCAAACCATTTAATGCTTCTACATTCCAAGTCTTAACCCGTTGCCCCTGTATTATCTTTTTGAAATGGACTCCACACTTTATAACAACTAAATTGTGGTCAGAGTCCTCATCCGCTCCCGGGAAGCTGTGCGAATTTATCTCTCTGTTTCTGAACCTGAGCCAAATCAGAATATAATCTAGCTGATACCTTTCTGAGTCACCTGGCATTTACCATGTATACCTGCGTCTTTTGTAGTGTCTAAACCAAGTGTTGGTGATGACTAGCCCCTGTCTCCTGCAGAACTCAACTGCTTTCTCCCCGCGGTCATTCCTCGTGCCTAAACCGTAGTGCCCCACCTCGTCACCATCTCTTCCTTCGCCTACCGTCGCATTCCAATCCCCCATCACTATCAAATGTTTCCCTGTCGGAACACACACGATTATGTCCTCTAACTGATCGTACATCCTATCGACCTCTTCTTCCTTATAGTTGCTCGGTGGCATGTATACCTGAATAATGACTAAGTTCGTCGGTTCTGCTTTTATCTCTACTAGTAGTATTCTATCCGTTACCTGCTCTATGTTGACTACGCTTCTCCCTACCTCTTCATTTAATACTATGGCAACCCCTCGTTGGCTCTCGTCCCCGCCGCTGTATATTATTCCATACTTATCACTCCAGTAATCCCCGCTATCTTTCCATCTCACCTTGCATAGACCTAAAATATCTATTTTTCCCCTTTCCATCTCCTGCTTAATATTCTCCAATTTCCCTGTCATCGTCATTGTCCTAACATTCCACGTTCCTATTCTAACTAACTTAGTCTTCTTCTCCTGTGTCTTCTGTCCTGCTGCTGCTGGTTTTCCTTTGCAAGGGTTTCGTGGAATGACGACCGCGGAAGCCTTGCCTCCCCCGCTGCCGGGCACGACACACGGCCGATTGGGCCGAGCCCCGTAGTTGCAAGGACTCAAAATCTCTATATTGTCCATCATTTTATATCTTGGGAATGATAATTGAGGTGGTTTCCCGTTGCCTTCCTCAATAGTGTTTTTGCGGTGACACAATCAGTTACAGACCACTGGGGTCAGACGCCATTGCAGCCGCCTCACTGAGGAACAGACGCTGCGTGGACTACCTTTTGTCTGGCTCCTAACCTTTGACCTCTCTGGCATGGGTGACCCTACCAGGAGCAATTATTATTACTCCTGCCAGCACAGTTCTAGGGGTCATCGGAACGCACAAGCCCTTCTACCACGTCAAGGCTGTAGCCTGGGGAGGGTTGAAAATGTATACAAAAAATAAATTTAAATTTGCATCAGGTTCAAAATAATCCTCCTGGGCATTCTAGTGTTAACTCATTCCTGTTATAAATTAAAATTCCCAAAAATGGTATTCCTATTTAGCCTCAAGCCAAATCAAACCCATATAGATGGCTATGATCCCAACATGAAGTCTGCCATAAAATGTCACCCAGCCATAACTGCAGTGTTACTCATGAGTGGCATCTGCGCTTAGAATAGTAAAATGCCAATTTTTACCCAAATTGAAGGACACTGATCCTTTCTTTGTTAGGAAAAGGAATACTCACTCTTTCTGCAGCACGGTTTCCTCCAAGTGATTCTTGGATGTATACCAACTCCTCCTTTGAAATCCTGGGATCCAGTTCAGGGCTTTCGTAAACCAACCACCACCACAGAGAAAACCAAATCAGTCCAATGACCCCTGATTCCATGGGTTAAAAGAAATACAATTTTCCTGTTACATATTTCAAGATTTTCCGCTCACAAATGGCATAAAGGGGTCACAACTCATATGTAACAATGAATGCATAGAGTACCACACTTGAAGTATCATTTTAAAAAATCTCAATAAGTCACAAATAATGCACTAAGGTAAAACCATCACTCTAATCCTTTATCAACAGAACTAGAGTAAAAATCCTAAATGATTTGTACAAGCAGCCTCCATCAATAGAATCCTTATCTTCAGCATTAAAATCAGTCAGCGTAACAACAGTTTGCTTGCAAATTATCTTTTTCCGATGATGGGGGAAAATGCAGCCAAGTGACTTATCAGGGAATGTATATCGCAGTATAGTATAGTACTATAGTGTGAGTATAGTGTGCATACAGTGAGTATATGCTGTTCAAATGTTTGATTTCTTAGCACTTGATGTGATGCCAAACTAACGGGTGTCTAACACATGCCCAATGCTGAATTCTCAAAAAGATGTATGCTTCCAAGCATGAGACGGAGAAATTTAATTGAATATCCTTTAGACCAGCTCCAAATCTTTTTCCTATCTTGCAATGGCAACACTACTAAGACAAATATTCATCCTGCTGGTTCATTTAAACAAATGTGTTGGCTAAATGAACTAACCCTCTCAGTACATCAAGGTCTCAGTTCATCAGGAGGAGTCTACACTTAAAATGGATGAGTATTGAAACACTATTTGTTTATATCAAATAAAAGAATTAATATTTTCTCCACTTTAGTGCTAGAAAAAGTCTGAGCCAGAGTAAATATGCAAATGACTGATCAATTCTAGATGTGACACAATTATCAAATAAAAGGTGGCTAATAGAATTTAATGATTGCCATTCAGTACTATGAAACAGAGCTAACTCTTCACTCTTCCTCTTCCATTGCCCATAAAAAGTGCCCATTTTATTTTATCCATTATTCTCCAATCCCATTTCTCAAAAGCCTCTAATCTGTAATTATCTTCTTGTCTCAACAACCAAGTTTCCAAGTCAAACAAAACTACACTCCATTATATGGGAAATAACAGAAAACTTTGCAATATTCTTAACCCACAAACCACTTTGACTTGGTAGTGAGGTTCCTTTTTAATGTGAGAGTCATGCTTAGCACACTCCCATTTACCATTTTACTCATGGAAAGAGAAATTATATTCAATTTGCTTCTGTAGTGGTAATGATTCTTTAAATTCGACACCAAATGCATTAAAAGTAAATCTTAAATAACCTCAGAAATTTGTTCTGTACCATGAAACTCATCTCTTTATAAACATTGAGATAGCTCAAAATGAACAAGCACGTGAAACAAGGAAGGAAAGAGCCATTGTAGCCACCGCATTAACTCACCAAACACATAGAATATGGATTCCCAGCCGAATGCATTAGCAAGGAGAGATGAGAGTGGCAAAGATATCACCGTCCCAAAGTAGCTTCCAGAGAAGGCAATGGTGGCCAATCGGCTGCGCTCCAGTGGAGGTGCCCACCTGCTCCAGACTGCATGTATTGCAGGGAACGTAACGCCCTAGCCAAAGTAAGGAAAATACCTGTTGTTGGTCACCATGAGCTCTTCATCAAAGTCATTCTAAATAGCTCATCCTGCCCTTGGTTTTGAAATAATATCATTGGTGAATGCTGAACAAAAATATATGCAACAGAAAATATGATAAATTACACTCTAAGATTTTGTATGTTTACAGATATG
Source organism: Hetaerina americana (assembly GCF_022747635.1). NCBI lineage: Eukaryota > Metazoa > Arthropoda > Insecta > Odonata > Calopterygidae > Hetaerina > Hetaerina americana. The sequence continues at coordinate 5,318,143 of NW_027286786.1, read as the reverse complement.
TTAGGATTTTCCATGGCTTTGTTAATAAAGATGTATATGTTAACAGATTTTTTAGCTCTAATGTCATTTTTTGATCTCTGAGAGAAAAATCAGTATACTTGCATTTCTAAAAAAAATAGAAAACAATGGCAAGAAAAAACTGATGTGGTACATTAAAATGCTTCATGGAACTCAGCATTTTGCACAAGAAGAGATATTGATTTTGTGTATGGTATACTGTGATTTTCATTATATATAATATTCATTATTCTACAAAAATGTACCAGAAAGTTAGGGTACACATTATACATGATAGCAAATGCAATATTTTCTTTGTTGGCCAATATTAGATGTTTATAAGCATTTTTATAAAATTCAATTGTTCCCGGCTCAACTTTGTGGAAATTCATTTTAATTAAAAGAAAAGTACAATGTATCTTTCCACTGTTCTTTATAAGCGTACAACCGGTTTCAACGCTCAAGTGTCATCATCAGGTACCTGATGATGACACTTGAGCATTGAAACTGGTTGTACATGAATAAAAGACAGCAGAAAGATACATTGTATTCTTCATTTAATTAAGCATTTTTATCCCTGTAAAAATGTATGAAATTAACTTAAGCATGCTAGATAATTTGGCGGGGAATTTTTACCAAAAATAATGATTTAATGATTAATCACTTGAAATGTCATTACTTCTATCTTGATTAGCTAGAAATAATACCATCGTATACTTCTTAGAAGGAAACATCAATGATTAAAGAGAGCATTTGTGGATAAGAAATTTCGTTAAAAATATCACACCACCTTGTTACAAATCTTACGAATTACTTAATATTTCCGCACAATACTTATAAACTTATTATTATATCTTTCAATAAATTTAATATTTTCCCAACATTACAGATTCATGAATTTTTGTAACCTGAACCATTACTTTCAAACAGAAACGTTCACACGTAAAACGTAAGCTTTACACGTTCTATATATCCCAAATGGTCCTTTGACTCGTGTGCGACAACAATTGGAATGGTTGCGTTGGAAATTTGTTTACATTTAGCCGTTTGATTCAACGCCAACAACGTCCACACAGTCCGTAATCATGAAGGTTTAATAAGGTATAATGCCGAGAGCGTTGTCATCAGAAGCCGAAATAATTAAGAAAGGTCCCAAATTTCGGAACTCTCTTGCCCGCGAAAATACAATGCTACGTGAAAGCCACACCAATGATAGGAGTCGCGTGGCTAACGTGATAAGTCGGCTGGGAGAGAGTGGGGGAAACTTCGTTAAATCCATCGTATGCCATCTTCAGAAGTTTTCTGGAAATGAGCCTCCCGCGTCAAGCAATGAAATCCGGGTCGCTCTCAAGAGAGCAATTAACGCGGGAACTATAATTCCAGTATCAAGAGGAGTTTACAAAATCGCCTGTAGTTCTAAGAGGACAGAAGTCACTCCAAGGAAAACGACGGCCGCAAAGGACGAGGCTATTGACTGCAGAGGTCCGAGAAGGCGTCGAAGATCTCGAACCAGGTCACGTTCTCGAAGCAGAAGGAATTCATTGAGAAAGAGGAGAAGTAGCAGAAGGCGTAGGAGGTCAAACAGTCGGAAGAGATTTGGTAGCCGCAGGCAGAGGATACGAAAACGGACGATGGATACAATAGAAGAGGCTGATAAATCGGGCAGGAAGCAAAGAAGGATATCAAGTAACATTGGAGAGAGGGGGCTAACGAGATGCTGAAGAGGCAGGAGAAGAGCGGAAATATTTTACTGAGACATGTTAGATCGACGGAAAAAATTATTTGTAACTTGTGGGCTTCTGATGGGAAAAAAGGTGTGACAAAATTAATCGGTGCAATCATCTTGCATTATATAAAATTTACATAAAATAAAAATTCTCAAAGTATCACATTTCTAAGCTTACTTTAATTTGAAATCTTTGCATTTGTTTTTTCTGTTTACTGAACCAGTCTAAGCACACTGCCGGGTAACGAGGGATCCAGGCTCGTATTCTGGTCAAGGCGATTGCTTTTTACCCAGAAATTCTAATTTCTGTAAATAATTGATTAATGTGGCTAAATAGTTGGAAGCAAGCATAAAAGGATAAAGAGACATTGTGGAAATTATTTCCCTCGGATTTAACCTGATGTAAAACATCACCACAAACAATTAAATATAAATAAGAGATATCATAATTTTCGAGGGAAAATGTGTTAGTAAGATTTGGTGCTTTCCTGGCATATTTGCCTCCTGAAGTTCTTTTATCATCTACCCTGAGGACAATGCATGAGTCGGGCATCAAAACGGCCCATATGGAACCCCTGGCCAGGTGGAAGACCCAAGAAAACTTCATGGAACGTGTATAAATTTGAATATGATATGGAAAATTTTAAATCGTAGTTACTATCAGTTTAAGCTACAGAGTATTAAAATTGGCATTGATCTTAAGCAAGTACTAGTGCTGCTGTCTATTGGATAACCTATATAAATAACTTTAACTGAAGTTACTACACCACTAATGCAATAGCCAATACTGGCATTCATATTCGAACTTCACCGTGAGGTATTATCTATTAATATGCAAATGCAGAACATTAAATTAACTTCATAAGAGTTGGCACAGTGATTGTAGACTGATATTTACTTCAGAAGAAAATTCCATTAAACCTGTCATATTTAATCATTCATCAATAATACTGGGATTTCAAACTATTTAAGTATGTTTTGGTAGGTAGCAATTTGCAAATGTCTTTATGTTGATTGTTTTTCATGCTTAAACATTCCTTTTTCTAAAGACTTTCTAAATAAGATATTTTTAGCTACTAGGGCTTGAATGCAATGCAAAGTATTTCTATAAGGAATTAGGAGTGGATAATTCCTTCCTTACGAGATATTCCTTGTCTTAGATATACTAAAATCTTGAATTCAGAAAGTGGATCCATAACAACAAGATGCAACATTTTGAAGATTGATCTATATGTTGGCATGGGTAATAATGCTTTTAATCCAAAGTTATTTTGATATCAAAATCAAAAACATTTTTCATAAATTGTTACTTATTTTAGACTTTGAATTGTTTTAAGCACCCTACAACATATAGCTTATGTCTCCGCCTATTAGCAAAGAGTTTCTTCTGACAACATAATGCTTGTTTTCATGGCAAGAACAAAATATAAGTGCAGTAATTCATATGAAGCATTTCAGAGACTTAAATTTATCAATATGAGCAAATGTTTGTGTTGACTCTTTACTCTTGCTTGTTATGTTTCCATACTAACTCCATTGGCTGACATTCCATAAACATTTGAAGGACACCAGGTTTTAAAAATCCTCTAATTACCTTCTATGATTTCAAAATAATGGAGACCACTAATTTTAAATTAATTTGATTCAAAAAACATATCTCTCCAGAGATTATAGCTTGAGCATGGTGGGAGTACTCCCAGTTTTGGATGGCGCATATTGTATTAAAGTGAAATTTGATTACTACTTGTTGCAGGCTGTCCTAAACTTACCACTCATTTCAGAATGTGAACATTTTATTGTATTACTGGCCGCCAACTCAGTTGAAATTGGATTGTGTCCCAAATTTCAAGAATGCACCTTGAAAGGGTAAATCCTTGATTACTTGCTAACCCACTTCCCTAACTCCTATACCCATGAGCCATTGATCAAAAATGTGAAAAAAGAAATACAAAACTAAACATTAAACAAGCAGGCCCAGGGTCATTTCTATGTGACATTTTACAAAGAAATTAATCCTGTAATGGGGACCAGCCAATGAAAGTCAATAATCTACATGGGTTCTCCACATACATACCCTGTGGTTGTACGTGGAAAAATGAATTTTCATCAGGGACAACTATGGACCATGACACTCTACCGATTCGTGGTTCTTGCCAGGGGTGACCTCAGAAGAGAACAGCGTAATGAGGTGCACAGACTCACTCCCAAAACCATTGGTGGCTCCCAGAAAAATTCTGTCAGCAGGGACAACCAAAGGATACAAACACTCTCCCTCTTAAGCATTCTCTTCCAGCAAGTTTAGTGATCTTGTCAGAAAACAATGCACCAAGATCACAAGCATTTCATTGGTTTGGGGAAACTAATCCCACATTAGGGACTCCACTTAACACGCAAACAGTTACATACTAGATTCACCGGAATAGTTTGTGAAGATAGTATTCCAGATGCCAGAGACCAGGGCTTTGGTAAGCAGCTGTCACGGAAAAACCACACGCATGCAAGTATATTAACTATGCTCCAAGTAGCTAATATCAACTAAAAAGAGCTAAGGTAGAGGGACAAAAGGGCAGCAGGCAAATAAAATGTCTGTGCAAGGAGAAGTGGAATAATGGCAACCAAAGCAAAATGTTCAACTGAGATTGAGAATTCACATGGCGGCAACATTGATGGCCCAGAAGAGAATCTTCAACATATACTTCCCATGCATAATACTAAGGACTTCAACCATGACTGATGTAAGTATTAGAAGTGAGCTGAAATGTATTTCCCATGTTAAATTACTCACCTCAAAGAAACCCTCGACTATCCTCAGAATAAAGAGCATGGTGAGGGATCCGTAGGCAATGGGGGGCGTCAGGAGGGTGAGGATGGCTGTCGCGGCAACGCCAATGCCATACACGCGAGCACCTCCCCCCAGGCGAGTTGCCAGCCACCCGCCTGGAATCTGTGTCACTATGTATCCGTAGAAGAAGGAGCTCAGCAGCAACCCCCGCGTCGGCAAATCCCAATCAAAGTCCTGCCGCTGGACAACAGATTGTGGGGGGGAATTCAATTACAAGAATTGCAACTTCATTTGTTCAACAACATGGGGATTGGAATACTCATGTAAATAATTTTGTTCTAAGGCATACATTGAGTATGTAAGGTTTATCTGTGAAGGATGCCATTAGGGTATCTATAGGGTTATCTGTGCACCTTTTGCAGTTTTTTTATTCAGAGAAAAAACAGGTAAGAAGGTACATATTTGGTGCTCCTTAAGACACAATGCTAAGCCATAACTGGAGTAAGGACTCTTACTAGAACTAACCATATGGCTAATTATACATTACAGGTTTCTGAAAAACCTATAATTGAATTTAATTTCATACTATTCCATGTAAGTACATACATATACATTTGTTTAATTCACATTCATAAAAACTGTATGAAACTTCTTCAGGTTGATTCACTGTTGCTCAACCAGAAATCTGATACTAATGCCAAAAAAATCGTCATAAATTGGCCATAGCATAAAGATTCTAGTGGTAATGGCTATGAAAATTTAATTTAATAAAATAAAATTTAATACTGGGTGTGGCAACATAACTTCCTTTTTTAAAAGGCAAAACCACTTTGAAAAAGGAATTTATCTTACCGCACCCTGTAGATAATCCACCAGTATATTTGAAAACAAGCAAATTATTAAACGGAAACTTGCCAACCTGGCTGTAAATTAAAAGTTCCTATTCTACATTACACCAATACACCATTTATGGAAAAACCATTGATCAAGGACATATTATTTCTTGAGATATTACCTGCAAGTATTTCTGATAGGGATGATTAGTTGAACCATCTCCTCCATTCCATACATGCTTTTTCCCTGATTTACTCAGTCTTCATTCCCTCTTAGACAAATCATTAAATGGACAATGTTGGCATACATACACCCAACTTTACACATTTCTAATTTATGTTTGCCAGAAATTAAACATAAGTTTCTGAGTTGGACTTTTCATTTAATTCTATGATTTTCAATCTTCTCTTTGGGAAACTAACTGGAAATAATGATTTGAAAAAATGAGCACTTGACCTTTCAAAGCATTTGTATACTACCCAGCAAAGAGGGTATCAGAAATACAATATTATTATTACGGTATCTTAATGTTTAAGGCAGGTTTGTGTGGGATACACTATCACTACATGTCTGAGCCTTGCCTAACAAGACACAACCAAACATTCTGCATTACAATGACCCTTCTTCAATTCCACATACATTCTAGCTCCATTCATTTCATCCGCCCTAAATATCCTTTTCTTCACCTGCCTAACGTCCTCTCCTCTGCGTAAATTTCTCTCGGGTCCTCCACCGGGTCATATCGTCCAGATCGGCCGATATGGGCGATATAACCCGGTGGAGGACTCGAGAGGAATTTACGCAGCTGATACGCCGGGAAAATACCAAATCTTTTATGTCCTCTCCTCTATCACAGTCTTCAACATACCATTGACAACAATTGGTTCCTCCCCCACCATGCTGAGTACGTATTTGTTTTCCCTTCTGTTCATTTTACCTTTACATCCTTCACGCTCACAGCACAATTATCTTCCATCTATGACTTTCAACTTGCATCAACTACCAAATGTCCATTAATTCATCCTCCACATCATAGTTTTCATAATTTTTTCTTAACACCCTTTCTCAAAGTCCCTTTAATCAACTTCCCACCACCATGACCGAGAGGTCTGAGGCATTCGGAGGCTTTGGATAAGCTGCTTAATTCTTCTGTCTTCTCCTACAGGGTTGCACCCAAAAGTGGTAGGACTGATTTTCTCTGGCGCAAACGGAGCGGTGGAGGGGGGTCTGCCTGGCAGAGTAAGGTGGAGGGGGCTCTTAGCAACAGACCAACACCAACCTCAGGCGCCTGCGGGCTGTCGTTGAGTGAGGACACCGTTTTTAGTGAAGCAAGTTTTTTGTCCGCGTCGAAAAACAAAATGAATCTGAATTTAGAGCAACGTTATTCCGTGAAGTTTTGTGCGAAACTCGGGAAGACGGCAACTGAGACCCTCGATATGATCAAGCAGGCTTATGGGGACACTGCCTTAAGCCATTCCACAGTATTTGAGTGGCACAAGTTGTTTAAGGAGGGTAGGGAGCTCGTTGAAGACGACCATCGCTCCGGACGGCCGTCGACGGCAAGAACCGACACGAATGTGGACAGAGTGAGGACATATATCCCGTATCTTCTATAATATATTCATCAGTTCTACCTAATCAACTCCATTGAATACCTTCTGGATATCCACAAACCAAACAAAACATCCTACTTGTATTCTATATTCCTTTCTATTAGTGCCCTCATTACTGCAATTGCATCACGTATACCTCTTCCCTCTCTGAATCCAAACCGATCATCCCCTAAGTAATCACTTGCCTTCCTCTCGATCCTTCCGTCCTTGATATTAAGTAACCTCTTAGTTGCAGGTGAAAGCAAACTTATTGTCCTGTGGTCCTCAAATATGGCTGCCATTCCCCTTTTGGGACATGTACCAATTATGATCTGATGATGCCTTCAAGCCAATGTCCTCCCACATAGAAGCCTCAATTGAACCCAAAAAACTCCGTCTTCAATGTTTTACTAAGCCTAGCATTTCCTCCCTTGCTATTATGGATACCTGGACCTAAGCTATCCTCATCGACATCTCGTTCTCTTTCTAGTCTAAACTAGCTGGCCTAATAACTTTATGATACATATCCTAAATATATTCTTTCCATCTCTCTTTACTATTTTCTGGTTCAATTCATAACGTTCTTTCCACATCTTTAACAATGTTGATGGATCTTTCCTTCTTAAATCCTGATGGTTCCTTCAAATTTCTGTACAGTGCTCCCATTATACCCTTTCTTCTTAAGTTCTCCATACACTCACACTGTCTTCCACCGTGCTTCTTTTGCCCGATTAGTTTCTTGCCTCAATTTATTATGTATCTCTTGGTACTGCCTTCTGCCTAACTCTCTTTTCACATTTCCTTCTCATTATCTTCTCTCTAGTTGCTTGAGCCATTTGTCAGTAATTCTGGGTTTTCTAATTCTTTTCCTATTGTGCCCATGGCTTTGTTTGTGGCTTTTGATATGCCTTTTTGGAGATGGGACCACGTCTCTTCTATTGCACCCGTCTCCCTATCCTTGCTAATAATATTTGTCAGTTCCCTCTCCCGCTCGCTCCTTTTGACCCTAGCTAAAGCATCTACATTCCATTCCCTCATCCGCTTTCCCTGTCTTATCCTCCCGAATCTGACATTACATTTCATTTGGACTAAAGAATCATCATAATCTGCATCCAATTTCAGGATAATGCACCTATCAATGAAGTAAGTTATCCTAAACTCTGAGCTTAATTACCATTTGCTCTGATATCTCTTTTTTGGTTCGATGGCATTGTCCATGTACAGTATACCCATGTCTAATGTGGTGTTGAAGCCCAATGTTAGCAATGACTAAACCATTTCTCCTGCATAATTCTATTGGTTTCTCTCTGCAGTCATTCCTCATTCCTAAACCATAGGCCTTATCATACTCCCATACCTCAATTTGTCTACTGTCATGTTCCTATCCCCCATCACAGTAAAATGCTTCCTTCCAGGGACACCCAGAACTATTTTCTCTAGTTGATCGTATTTTATATTTCTTCCTCCCCAACACTACCTCACAACACATAGACCGAAATAATAACCAATTTCAATGGTTCAACTTTAGCCATTACTAGTAATTGTCTCTCACTAACATCCTAAATGTTTGCAATAGTGTTTCCTACTTTTTTGTTCAATACTACTACGACCCCTCCCTGGCTCTCATTCCCTCTGCTGAATATTACTATGTAATTATCCATCCAATGGTCGCTGCTATCCTTCCATTTCTCTTAGCACAGACCTAAAATGTATATAACTCTCTTCATTTCCCTGTTTATATTTTCTAGCTTCCTATCCTCAAAATTTACATAGCAATCCAAGTTCCTCATCTAAAAGGTTTGGTCCTCTTCTGTTTGTTGATGTTGTTTATTCTGCTCTGTAAGGATTTTGTGTCTTTAAGGCCACAGAATCTTTGCCTCTCCTGCTACCTGGCACAACACTCAGCCCAGGGGCTGAGTCCCTTAGTTGCCAGGACTGAGGATTTATGTTTGCGTCCATCATTGTTTCACGGGATAAATAATAGTGGTTGGGTCATGTTACCTTCCTCGATAGTTTTTAACTTGACGCCTTCACTGAAATTGCCACCTCATTGGGGTCGGACACCATTGCAGCCAACTAGCTGAGAGGCAGATGCTGCACAGGCTATCCACCCATCTTTTGCTCCTGACAACAGATCCCACCTTACCTCCCACCACAGAGGTGTATTCACCAAAAAATCTTATCCCTGCGACTTCAAATGAGTATGATTCACAAAAACTGTGATGGATATATTAGAAAAATAAAAAGGGGTGAACTTACGTATGTAGTCACATTGGAGCCGGGAACTGAAATGGAATAATTTGTTGTCATGGCAACAACAGCAACACTAAGGTTGACACGTAAAGCATAGATGTTCCAGAAACCAAAAAATGCAAGAGTGGCGATGACATAGCGACGAAGTATCGGGTGCTTTCGCTGATACCATGGTACTTTGTAGTCTTTTTCACCCTCCAAGTCACCACTGGCACTGGGTGCGTTCATCCTGAGGGAAATAAAAATAATTTAATTTATTATGACAGAAAAGGGGAGACCTAACAACAAGGCCAGATATTTCACCTTAAAGTAATATATGACTTGTGATGGCCCAAGTAAGAGCTTGCCATCCATGAATTTAATACTGATAATTCTGAAATGACTGACTTATGACCTCATTTTGTATCCAACATGTGTTTATAAATTTTGAAAGAGGAGCCAGGGATGCAGGAAAGGTAGGTGATGAGAAAAGAGGAGATTGTGATGCAGCAAAGTAGGAAATGCAATTATGGAGATACTGTGTGAAATCATTTGCTCTGTGATGCTGACTATTAAGGCTGTCTCTAATTCTAGGTGCCAAAGCACTGCAGGGGCCCATTGATGATTTCACAAGCATAAATGTATTTGATTAGGATTCTTCCTGTTCAAAGTAAAAACTAATAATGACAGGAGACTACATTCATTACTTCAGATATTTTAATGTAAATATTTTGCAGGGAGCAAACTATGTCACAAGCAGAACAATTCCAAATAATGTATTTGAAAATATGTCACTTTAGCTCAAAAAATCAACCTCAGTGGTACTTTTAACAGTGAATCGGCAAGTGATAGAATTGAAAGGTGACTTAGTATAATAATTAGAATTGGCAAGTAGAGTGCCATAAATACTTGAAAACATTATCGCTATATTTATGTACAGGAATATTGATGACATGAGCGACAGGAATTCAAAAATGATAGCCGGAGACACACAGTTAACATTACAAGATATTTTTATTTTGAAATGTTCTACAATCATACAAAATAAAAATACACTTATTTTTCCTTCACATAGTTGCAACACATGCAAAGTGTTGGAGATGCTGCAAAAGTAACTGGAAATGGAGTCATCTCCTATTGTGTATTACAATGCAACAGACACATAAAAATGACATTTTTTCAATGAGACAATACTGCAAAGCATAATGGTAACTGCCAAGAGAGATTGAAAGAATACATGGGGGATCTATATGCTAATGATATACTACCTTGATCAAAAAGTTCCCGGAATAACCACCGTGTGGCGCTCCCATCGTTCCGATTTGAGTTCTGTTTTTTTTGTTAAATTGGTACATCTGTTGTTGATATTCCCTTTAAATCTTAGTGTCATAACTTGACATTTGCAAAAGTTACGTAGCCAAGAGTACATCTATCTCTGTGTGTGTTGGCGATTTTTTACAATTGCAGAAATGGATTTAAATTTGCAACAACGAACTTGTATTAAATTTTGCGTAAAAAACGGATTTAGTGGCGCACGGACGTTGGAAATGTTGGAAAAGTGTTTCGGCAACGATTCTCTAAAAAAAACGGTCGTTTACCAGTGGCACGAGCGGTTCAGAAGTGGTCGTGAGTCAATCGAAGATGATGAACGCAGTGGCAGACCATCGACATCGAAAGTCGGTGAAAAAATTGATAAAGTAAAAGAAATGTTGGTCAATAACCGCAAATTAACCATCAGAGAAATAGCGGAGGACTTGAACATTGCCTATGGATCCACCCAAGACATTGTGGTTAATGATTTGGGTTTCCGTCGTGTAGCAGCAAAGTTGGTGCCAAAAGACCTCAATTTCATGCAAAAAAGAGACCGTGTTGACGTCGCAAAAGACATGATTTGCGAGGCTGAATCCGATCCCACATTCATCAAAAGGATCATTACTGGAGACGAGACGTGGGTTTATGAGTACGACACGCAATCCAGACATCAGGCAAGTGAATGGCGTTCACCAAATGAGCCGAGACCAAAAAAACCACGTCGTTTTCAGTCAAAAAAGAAGGCAATGCTGACGGTTTTCATGGATTACAACGGTGTAGTGCATCATGAATTTTTGCCAGAAGGCCAGACAGTAAACAAAGAGTATTATTTGGGCGTTATGAGACGTTTGCGTGAAGCAATTCGCCGAAAGAGACCAGAAATGTGGGCAGAAAACTCGTGGATTTTGCACCATGATAACGCACCGTCGCACAGTGCTATCATTATTCGTAATTTTTTGACGAAAAATGCAACAAATACCATCCAACAGCCACCGAATTCACCTGATTTGGCTCCCTGTGACTTCTTTCTGTTCAATCGAGTTAAAAAACCATTACGGGGAACGCGTTTTAGCAGCCGAGAGGAAGTAATGGAAAAATCGCAGGAAGCACTGATGGACATACCGAAAACCGAATATAAAAAATGTTTCGAGGATTGGATCAAGCGCTGGCATAAGTGTGTTGCAGTCGATGGGGATTACTTTGAAGGGGACAATATAGATTTAGATGAATAAACTTGTATTTTTAATTTTCTGAATAAATTCCGGGAAATTTTTGATCAAGGTAGTAAAGCAAGAAAACTTCGACGTGAGAAAGGATACGATGAATATGTGGATAGCTTATGCCCAGTTATACTTCATTTGGAGATAGGAGGGACACCAAGGAAAGATATTGAATTTGGATGTGGAGATTGATAGCATTTCCATGGAACTACTTACGGATATGTCAAAATGTGAAAAGAAAATTTTTTACAAGAAAATTCAGAGCATTCATGAGGGAGAAAGTTGGCTGGAAGATTGCATTTGATCACCTTTGATGCTATGGCACCTTTAATTGATGACAGGGACATTTGAGGACGGAGGAAAAGAAAACTATCATTAACTTTGACATGGAGTGTGGTTTTGTTTGGCTTGAAAACTTGGCCATTGAAGCAATATGATAGGCATGTTTGGAGACTTTTGAGTTATGTGTGTATGGAGAAGGATAAATGAAAAAGGAAAATGGATTGGTTGGAAATCAAATATAGAAGTACCAGGCATGGTTGGGAGAAATCCAATGAAGGCAGAAAATATGGACAAAGATGTTTTTAGTGGCAATGGTATGTTGGCTGTTATGGATAGAATATGAGCAGAATTGAAGGAGGGTTTATTGTAGTGTCAGGTTTTGTTTTGCTAGAATAGGCAAATAAATCCACTGCTGTTCTGTCTGAGCCTATCCTAAACTGATCTCAAGTGGTAGATTGCCATAGAAAGATTTTTGCATGATGAAATAATGATGAATCCTTAAAGCTAGTTAATTTTACCAAAATACCATTTTAGTAAAGTAAAACAGTCCAGCCTATTTGACTCCTTGTTTCAAGATTAGCCATTACAGAAGCTAAAATGCAGCTAGATACACCTCTCTTGTGTCGCAAGGGGCGTTCCTATGGTGCGACACAAAGGGTATCGGGGAAAGTCAGAATAACTACACTGAGTCTTACCCAAACAATCGTATATAATACAACATACAGTTATAATGCACCATTTACAAAGGTATACGCAGCTCATGGATGGCTAGACCCTCAGTAAACCAACGCGCGTCCGTCGGAAAGGAAGGGAGTATGGCAGGGCGGACGCAGTCACGACGAACGTAACCTAGGCAGAGCCCTCGTCCGAAGTTGAGTCAGAAATAGGACACGCGATCAGGGCTTTTATACCCAATTTAGGAGCCGGGGGAGGAATTCTATTGAAACATTGTCTCTGGTCACGTGGGAGTTTTGGAGGAGCCAGGGAAGGGATATTATGTTGCATACTTGCAACATTGTCTTTGATCGCTTGGGGTATTCGAAGGAGCCAGGAAGGGAGTACCATGTCGCGTACTTGCGACACTTGTATTCGCCGATGTAGATAAGTCCATAAATTATGAATTAAAAAAGTTTTCAGTTATTTAATTAGTGATGATGTTTCACCTTGTCGGCAACAGACCGGCAAAATTATAATTTTTTTAAAAAACTTAGGAGGGCAGGGATTGAAGCAATTGTTATATACTACACCTGAGAAAATGAAACCATATGGTGAAGGTGTATTATTTTCTCCAAGTGTAGTGATCACTATCGGTTCACAAACATCAGCATGGATAATTCCATCGGCCTACCAAGTCTGCATTTATGTATTTTGAAGTATTCCTGGCGCTGTTTTCTCATTGCACATGCAACTCAATGCAAGCTTCTTCCACTTGCTCTTCATTGCTCACACTTTAAGTACCATCTCCACATGCAGTTCCTCTTGGTGGCTGTCTTTCACGCCAAAATTAAAAATCAGCATCAGCAAACACAGAGCTTAGACCTAATCAGAGTTCTCTGGTGACTGGTCAACCATTTTTAATTCATTTCGTGTGTCCAGTCGCCATCCTCACATACAATAGTCTCACAAACCATCTTTTCTCAAGATGCGGAAAACCATTGCACAAGTGCTGAGCTAAAACCCTTTTCCAACAGTCCTTCAAAAAGAGAATGATTTCCACCACAGCTCTGGAATGTACGAAATGTAACTGATCACACTTGGAGCCCACTTCTTGCCTACAGATACCATTAGGTACACCTAGTCCCACGACCATAGAATGTGGCACTGGAATGCTTTCATTCAGAAATCACAAAATAAGGGAACTTAGTAGCTGCACAAGAATTATATCATCGATTAATTCATTATTGATGGGAGAGAATAACAATCACTATTAACTTGTATGAATTTGAGTGTTTGTTTTCCTAAATGTTTAAAAAAAGAAATTACTTAGGTGAGACACTAGAGATTGCCACCCAGGTAATGTCTTTCATATCTCCAGCCTTTTGTACACAGCACAATATGAGAGTTAAATAGACTCCAGGCTTTTCCTTTATCACTAATTGAACTTAGGTTTCATTTTCATTAATAAAGCTCTGTGATTGCTAATGCCATCAGCTATGTCTATGTTTGTCATAATCTTTGGTGCATGACATTATTGTCACTAATGTCACAACTTCAACTATTAGTTCTAATTACAGTTGAGACTGTGTTACGACGTTGTAACAATAGATGCATTGATTTACCATGGACTATTTTGAGTGTTTTGAGATATGGTCTGATGAGGTTCAAGTGGAGCAATAATTCTAAAAAGGATTAAAGTAAACCAGAAAATGATTTTAACATTATGAAATCTAATCAAAGTAATTTGACTGAAGTGGCTACAGATGATGTATGCCAAAGATTTAAATGTTCTATCCACAGAAAGTTTTTTCCAATATTTTATAACTACTGACAACTACTTCAGGGATAAACATGAGAAGAAAAAGGTTTCCAATCAAAATCTTAAACTAGGGAAAAATATAAATATGAAATACCAATATAATATGCCCAAGGGGTTTGCTGGCAATTTAATGTTCTCACCCCAAATTTATCTCTTAATATCCTTACACCTTATGAAAGCTCCTTTGTCTAAGGCAATTGTTCTCCTTACGTCCTTACTACTTTGACCGTGTTGGTCCAAAACACTTCTGAGATATGTAAACTGTTCTCCTTGCTCTAGTTTTTGCCCTCCTATTTTAATGTCTAGCTTAGCCTTTTTATGTCTAGAAAATCGCATAACCCTTGTTTTACTAAGATTGATTCTCATTGCATACCTATCGCACTGACTTTCCAAATCACTCAGCAATGCTTGCAACCCCTTGGCTGACTGACCAACTAAAGCTTGGTCATCAGCAAACCTAACTGATTTTACGAATTCCCCGCCCACCTTCATTCCTACCTCCAGTTCTTCCCATGCCTCTTTAATCATTTCCTCTGCATACAGGTTGAACAGCAACGGTGATAATTGGCAACCCTGCCTTACACCTCTTCCTAACACTGCCCATCCGGACTCCCCGTTTCCCACCCGCACCTGAGCAGTCTGAGGCATGTACAGGTTGCGGATTAGCCTCCTGTCCCTCCAATCTATTCCTGTTGTTTGCGATACATTCTTTAGTTTTTCCCAATTCACTCTATCAAACGCTTTTTCGAAATCTACGAAACAGGCAAATACTTCCTGATTGTATTCTATATTCCTCTCGATTAGTGATCTCATTACTGCAATGGCATCACGCGTACCTCTCCCCTTCCTAAACCCAAACTGATCATCTCTAAAGTAATTATTTGCCCTGCTCTCCATCCTTCGGTCGGTGATCCTAAAAACCACTTTAGCAATGTTGATTATGACACTGCAAGTGTTGTCCTAAAGGATGTTCGTAGTGGAGGAAACCAACTATCATAATTTACGGACCCTCTTCTTTATTTAATTCGAAATGGAAAGCCTCGTGTAGCAGTAGAAAGGGTGGACGTGTGAAAATGAAGTCGATTATAGAAGAAACTTTCCACGGAGTAGGACCACCACACCCGCAGCCTTGCTGTCTCCGTGACCTTGCGGAGGACTGGTTTACTTTCTCATGCCACGGCCCGTCTCGCGGAGGAAGGACCTCAGCATAGATCGGTATGCGGAATTGCGCACTCGCCGGGCACGCCTATTGCGGTCGCGCGGCTCTTGATGCTCGCTCGAGCCATCGCCGCGGCTCGGGATCCCCGGGCGACGGTAGCACACACCAACAGCAGATAACAACGCAATTCAGCAGCGAAGGAGGGCGAGCTGCCGAGATAACCTCGGGAGTGCCACCGGCCTCCGCCGTGGGGCGGCGGGCCAAGGGGGGGGGGAAATGAATGAATGGGAGTCCCCTTGGAAGCAGGATTCTAAGCGATCAAATGATGGAATGGAATTATGGGCCGATTAGTTAAGTTTCGTCTGGAATCTAAGCACGTGTCCCCTTGAAAATAAAAACACACACTTGTGATTTTATAATTTGCAATTGTTTTAGTCAAAATTGTATTCAACGGTTGATTATTTAACCATTTCATTCTCTAATGACTAGGAAACTTTTTTGGGGATTTTTTTTGGAAATGTAGCTCGCCTGGGATATTTCTACATGCATCGCAACCCTTACGGTAGGATGCAAGACAAGGTCTCTTATTTTTTGTTATGAATTTGATCGGCACAGTTGGAGCCACCGATGATTCCGGCAAACTCGGCCGCCCCGACCGCTGCTCATCGTGGACGTTTTCCCGGCCATCAAAAAACTCCCTGCGCCACTTCTGCACGTTTATATGTCCATACACTTCTCACCGTGCACTTCCACTAAATTTTAATGAATTTATATCGGAGAAGCAGTCGTCAGTTGGCTTCGTGACGCGGCGGGAGGAAGATACGACGCCGGTTTTAAAAAGCTGCTTACAAGGATGCAAAAAGTGATTGATCGTCAAGGCGACTATGCAGAAAAATAGCTAAATGCTCAGCCTTTCCTACGATGTACGCAAAGTTGAGAATAAATTTGATTTTTCATGGAAAGAAATAGGAGATCTTACTTTTCGAATCGCCCTCGCGTAATAATGAAGGAATATGCCAGAATACAAACGTGTTTATTTTTACTTATTTGCAAATTATTCAGGGGTACATACGATATGATGCTGTCTACTGCATGATGAAAGATCAAGCCATGCTCTCCGTGGCTACCCGAGCAAGACGTTGCCAAAATGAGTGTCTCAAAATTAATTAACTGTACTCGTATATTTTCGACTGCAGGGCATTACACCCCGATTACACCCCAAATTACGCCTTAGCAATGTTTACTCTATCGAACTACGCGGTAAATTACATTGGAAGGATCCGATTATCGTCCGATAATCAATGAAAATAGTTGATTAAAAGAATTAATATAAAGATAAATACCGGATACAGTTGCATAAAATGTTCCGTTGCTGGTCGCCGCTTTAGCTTCTCGCCTTCGCAGCGCGCGAGAGGGCGGGGGGGGCGTCCCTTCCCCGCACTTCCATCGGTATCCCCTTCCGGACTACGCTGCAATGCCGTACCACTGACCCACATTCGAAAGCAGTTGCCATATATACAATCGAATTTCGGTTCGCCTTCGCTCAAAATTCACCAGAACAAGTCCCCTAATTCATCAAGAGCAATCCAGTCCGGCAAAAGGATTCCTGGGGCTCGCCAGAGGTGGAAGTAGAAAGTCCTCCGCGCGGCAGGTGAAACCCTCCCGTGGCCTCCGCAGTGATATTTTCACGGGCTCAGAATTTTGGCAAAGTATACGTTCGTTATACGGGGAGAAGGTGCACTGGTCGTGTGTGATAAAGGAAATAGTCATTCCATTATCGGGGAATTCAGAAAAACAGTATGCAGTAACATTATAAGGGAGTTTTCTTGAATATATCCAAACTGCCGAACTACTGACTCCGCTATTGTTCGTAATTGACGCAACATTTCCACGAGTTCCTTGCTACTTGAAATTGCATGTCTGTAATAGAGTTTCTCAGGTCAATCAGATACGCAAAAGTTAAAGTTGCAGCATCGAATTCAGTTTCTTGTATTTTTTACTACTTGTCAATATCTTGCAGGTAGAATATAGAACATGAAAGTTACGAACGTGATACTAACTACAGGTTCTTTCAATAAATGTGGCGGAACGGAAATTATTTCAGCTTTACCCACAGGTAAAACCTCCAAACTCAAGCTCATTATGATGCGGTTTATTTATCGGTGACAATTATGGATTACCCAAGCGCTTGATATTACCATTAGCCCGGGAAACATTTCTTTCGGGGTGAGCGTGGATTTTCTTTCTACGTAGGCGTCCCCGTTGATCAGATAATGTCAGGCAGAATACAATTGTAACATTGTCAGAGGTCATGACGAGTCAAAGACCCTTGGCACTTTTAGCAACGGCTGGCTTTTCCCTTATTACAAATTAAACTGACGTTAGATCAATATACTTTTCCCATATTACAAATTGTATCCGGTTCATTTTTTAATACCAACGTTATTTAATTTCATTACCATTTACTACAGCATCATTTGCTTTTTTCTCGTCCACGAAACTGATCTTTGAGGCGATGATTTCGTAAATAGGTCAGTAAAAATTTACTGTTTAGTCTTGTGAGTGAGTTTGTGAGTTTAGTAAAAATGGCTGTTTAGTTGTAGGATTTGAGGTGAATACAGATTTAAATATGAATTGGGAATTTGATGGATAATTCTGATACTGATTTGCGGTTTCATCTTAAGAAATTAGCAGAAGGGAGAGCGATGCAAAGTATGAGCATGTAATCCTTAAAATATGCAAAAATATGAATGTTACCAATCGCAAATGTATCCGAGAGGAGCGTCGGCAGGAGGCGAGGACGCGACCGGCATCGGCCCCAAGCGACCCCGCCGTCGGAATCGGGGCGGCCTTCCATCCACCCAGTGGCGTAGCGGCCTGCGCGAGAGAGATTGGGTGCTCACTATTTTCACTCAAAACACGCAGCAGGTCTCACTTTCTGAGTTTCGCATTAGATCTCCGTTCGAAAGTTCTCGTTTAAAAGGAGAGCTGGTCCACTATTCCAAAAACGAGCGGGACGACCCGTCAAGTGGCCACTCGTAGGCGCAAGTTGAGAATTACAGGGCTTGCCTTTTTGTATGGGCTGATCGCAACGGCAGTGTCACAATTCGATAATCCCGTTTTTCAACATTCGTCGAAGTTTCTGAAATTGATGCACATTAATATAGAGAAGTAAACAAAGTATTTAATCAGAAGAAAATGAAATAACCTGAAGGGGTCACAGCAGTTCACTTCATTCTATCTCAAGGCGTCGAACCTCGGCTCCAAGTGCGATGATCTGAAGTTACCGAACACACCCCGTCGGCTCGTTATTGACAGTCGCATTTCGTCCCCGAGAGTTCCCGCATCTGCACGCACATAAATCCTCAAGGCGCTTTGGACGCCTCTCGCAAGTCCTGCGGATGCCTCCGGGCCGAGCTGCTTCGTCGCCCGACGTCACTCGGCACTGTCGCAAGGAATGTCATGATGTTCGGGCCACTAGACCGAACGCCACGGATCGCGAAAGCGAGGGGAGTAGTGAGTGGACGCGGGCCGCGCATGCCCCATTGCCTTTCGACCGATCTGGGACGCGAAATGACGACCGGCCGTGCACTGGAACGACCTGGCGATGACACGCAGCCACACTGATGCACCTGTGCAACTGGAAGGTGGCAAGCACCTTTGCGAGTGCGCACAGAAGTTTCCAGCGTCTGCAAAGAAAAGAGAAGGGTGTGCGCCCTTTCCCCGTTCGCGTTCTGGAGGGCAATTCATCCAACGGCACTTGCGCGCCATTCATAAAGAACTCGCAATTCTCAATATCCTCGACAATAGCGAGATTTGATTCCATTGTCTCGATGAATCTTCAATTTAATGAGCAAGAATTGGAAATAGTCGCGATGTCACATCCTCGGTATTGTTCGGGAGCCTCATTTCCAAACTTCACTCCCACAACAATCCCAAGGCCGAAGGGAGGGAGCGTGTATAAGGGCCAAGTGGTAAGAGGGCTGGTTGGGGGAGACGTTACCTGAGGCGTTGTTGTCGCTGGGATAGCAGGGGCTCCGCTTCGGGGCGCGGCGGTGGGGCCGCCGATCGGGTGGAATGGCGCCACGTGGTGCGGGTCTGGAGGGAGGAAACGGCCAGCCGATCTCGTAGCTGAGAGGGCGATCCCACAACTCCGGGCGAACGGGGAGGCCGCCCGCCCGCCTCCGACCTTTCACTTACCGCCCCTCCGCGGCGGGACCTTCGAATTGCAGCGCGGTAGGGGCCCCGCGGGAAATGCGGGGGACGAACTCGCTGCGCACTCTCGCCGTTAAAACAAAGCAAAAGTACTGTCAACATAAAAAAGAAAAGAAATCGCTTATTTCTGGATTCGTGGTTTCAGTCTTTCGCACGGGATCGACAAAAGGGATCTACTCATTAACAATATTTAAGCATCGACATGCAGAAGAAGTTTGCACGCAAATGACCTCAGTTGTCCATCGCCTCCCCTAAATACTACTACTAGAAGTTTACTTAAGTATTTGCGTGGGATTTATTGACTAATTGTTGTGAGACGTGGGCCCCGGGAAAGAGCTAGATGATCTTCAAGACCACGAGAACAATTTGAAATGACAAGAAAGCTAATTAATGACCATGTTCCTAAGGAAATGGATGAAAAAATATCACTAAAAAATACCATGAACTACGGAAAGCAAAGTTGATTGAGCATACAGAGGAATTATTATACAGTGACATTTTAAGGGAAAGCCTTAAGAAAGAAACTCGAACGTCGACATAGACTATCTTATTTCCAGTGATCAATAGATGGTAATTTGAATCGTATGCAGGCGTGGAACGTTTGGCGACAGAGTGAAATCACAACGACCAAATCTATCTCTAGAAGACGATGAATCTTCCTGGTAGTTAATGACACATTATAGGCATTTTAAAAAGTTTTATAACCGTTAAAATTTCTTAAAATCCTAGAAAATATCTCTGGTACTGTGTGCAAAAAAGGAAACATCTATCGCTCATGGCTGAATAAATAAAGTAGCAGATATCTAACAATAATACTGAAAGTGATACCCTAAAGTTAATTAGTTGACCTAGGCCAAAAAGTATTGAATTGCATTTGGGATGAAACCATTCTAAGTGTAAGTGTGGCATCGCATACGAGTGTTTAATGTATATTATATAGTAGTTAATTAAATTTATTACTTAGCGCAGTCCTACAGCCAAGTTTGGTTTTAGGTTTTTAAAGAACTTAGTTCTAGTACTTTTGTAAGCAGCATCACCTCACATTATGGTGAAAAACTAATCGAATGCTTAGCATTCCAATTAACCATTCTTCAACCTTTTTTTACCTACTTCCCTTTGTACCATTCAGCATGGCCCTTCTTTCCCTGCCTCTACTTCACTTAACCTAAATTCTCTCTTCTACAACATTCCTTCGGACTTATGATACGCAAGAAACTGCGGGAGACGCCGCAACAGTAACTTTGAACGGAGTCATCCGCTAATGCGCATTTAAATGCAACGATTTCAGAGGGTGAAAATCACTCGTCCTGACCGGGATTCGAACCCAAATCTCTCGATATCCGGTCGAGTGCTTTAGCCAGTTAAGCTATCGAGGCGTCCTCTAAAACTCTGAAAATTTTCAATGCTTAAGAGCACGTCTCGGTTTTTGCACTCTGAAATGGTTGCATTCATTGAATTGCTCGTAACAACTTCCTCTCTACCCTCCTATTGTGCTTATAACGTCACCCAATCATTTCACTCATTCCATCCTGCTCCACATCCGAAAGACCACCAATCTACACGTTATACATTGCCTCAGCAATCCAGTTTCTTTTCAGAGCAGTACTTGAACAATAACATAATACGCTAAAAATTCATTATTTATCTTTTGCGTATTTTACCACTTAGGCCCTCTATCATCAACTCCTTCCTCTTTGTAAAAGTCTCCCATCCAAACATAATTCTTTTAATGCCCTTAACACAACTGTGTAAGCAGAAAAGTTAAAAAAATAAAATCGTAGAATATCATCACCATATTCAAAGCATATGCACAGATATAATCATTGGGAATGAAAGCTGGTTATCACTGATATTGTCGCGAGTTGAATTTCCTCAAACTCTGTTCTATTGACTGATATGACAGACTATATACAATCAGAGGCGTTGGCTTTATAATAGTTTAAAACTCGTTGTGTTATATATGTGCATTTTAAAGTCTGCTGCATAACACAGAAAATTACATACTTGAAACTACACCAGCAAAGTGAAAGTTCCTCCTTCCAATACGAAAATCATGACATTATAATTGGTAGAGACTTCTATGTCCCATCTATTCATTGGAGCACATATAGTTTTTAAATTGGGGTAAAGCAAATCGCTATTACATTCCTTTACGTTGACCTCCATGCATCAACTTGTCACTTTACCAACTATGGGCAAAGATATTCTTGATTTGTAAGCAACAAACATACCCAAAAATCTTAAATATAGAAACTATAAAAGGAATTAGTGACCACAGGGAAGTAAATGCTAAGTTTTCCCTATATGAGTTCAGAAATAAGAAGCCCAAAAAAAAAATTTACCAGCATAAAGAAGGGGACTATAATTGTCTAAAATGCATGCTACAAAGTCAATTTGCAAATTTAAAGATATATAGTAATAATTGAAATATTGAGGATAAATTTAATCACTTCCTTGAGATCACATGCTCAGGATCATCAAGTTCATTTCCAGTAAATTATAAATAAAAAGATAACATTGAACCTAGATGGTACAATGTGGATGTAAGAAAATCATGGCAACATCAAAGGTTAAGTCACACCAGGATGAAAAATAAAAGGAACAATATCTCTAGTGACAAACAAAATGAGGTCACATGATTCTACAATATCTAGGTCGAATGCCACGAAGAAATTTTGGAGAGCAATTAGTGAATTCTAAAAGAAAAGAGAATAGCTGAAAATTTAAATGAGATACCAAAATCATTTTAATCCTACATGAGAGATTCAGGGATACAAGTCTATAGTTTATTCAATTGTTCCCGGCTCAACTTTGTGGAAATTCATGTTAATTAAATGAAGAATGCAATGCGTCTTTCCACTGTCCTTAATTCACGTACAACTAGTTTCAACGCTCAAGCGTCATCATCTGGTACGCGAGGGTACGTGATGATGATGCTTGAGCGTTGAAACTAGTTGTACGTGAATTAAGGACAGTGGAAAGATACATTGCATTCTTCATTTAATTAAGTCCATAGTTAATACACTGAAAAACAATAAAGGTGAAAGAGAAATGAGCAGTTTGGATAAAGCCAACTAATTTAAATCCTTCTTTCAAAGTCTTCATCTTTCACTTCATCTCTGATAGTTCATTCGTAGGAATGCTTCTTAGGTAGATGAATGATTCCACAAGCTATAATTTCCCTCCTTCCAGGGCAATATCTGCATTAAGCTTTCCTTTTCTGTGAATTTATTTTATTGTTCATTTTCACATTATTTCCATGCAAATACTTAATCCATTACATTAAGGGATGTTTGTAGGTCTTCTTAATTCTCTGCTTTAGCTGCAAAGCCAAGGACGTTAATTTTGTCACAATCACTGAAATACTTCTGATGCATTTTTTTATTCCATCATCATTCCTTATCCATACATGAAGCTGGTGAGAGCTTTCATCTTTATCCAACCTATTTATTTATTTCTTGTCCATTTTTCCTCTGTCTTACATTTATGTTGTGACTAATTGCTACTATTAGAGTTAATAAATTATTCTCAGGTCGTTTAAATTAATTGCAACCATTTCCCGCTGCTGGAACATCTCACCAGAATCAACATCGTCAAAGGCCCACTCCAAGAATTAATGATTCTGAATTAATGATATTCATTAATGATGAGGCTCACTGGCATGCATTGTTTCCTCAACCAGAATCCATAGACCAAGCATTGCCTCCCTCGTAATCTTGTGCCTCCTGAATCCGGATTTGGTCTTCCGACCTGTGTTTTTGTTCCAAATGTCAATTGATTAGTGTTGCTACTGCTCGCAGTTTGGATTCATGTCAAACAAGGCTGAGGGTTCAATGTTTTACACATTTTTTGGAACTTGTTCTCTTCGATATTCCTGTTGCTACACTCTTCTCGAAGTCCTCCGATAGTGTAGATTATTCCAAACAGAACATCCAACCTCTCCCATCGAGTGCCTTGATAATTTCTTAGTTCATTTTGTTGGCTCTTGGTCTCTCATTCTGTAATTTATAGCATTGGACCCTTTCACCTCAATTTCTATGGTTTTTGCGTTTCCTTCTTTCTTTGAAAAGATCTCTTACCTGCCCAGTTATCCCAGGTCTCTTGCGAGTAATTTGCTCTTTTGCTTCTTCTTCTATTGCCTTCTTTAAATCATTCCATCTTCCTTCCATTCTGTTCCCTTTCCTAATTTGTTGTTGATGGCCATACTGTTGGATTCTCTTTTCCTCTCACTTTGCTGAGGATGTCTTCCAGTTGTTCATGTACTTCTTCTAGTTCCTCTTCTTATGACTCGAAGTAGGAAGTACCCACCACTGAGTACTTCATCTGAATTTTTGCATTCCCCACTAACCTAATCATTGAGATCCTCTCACTGCACTGCCAATATGACTTCTTCTATTCAGTACAATGCTCACTTTTGTTATATTCTGATCATGTTCGGAGAAGTACACAACCATCCTATATCTGCCACTCTAGAAGCCATTTGCCCCAGCTTATATTATTCTGATAAATTAAATAGAAGGCTAGGTGGTTTTTCAGAAGAAGAAAGGCTAAGTCAAACATTAAAATGGGATGGCAAAAACTAGAGCAGGTGGAACAGTTGACGTATCTCGGAAACGTTTTGTACTAAAATTGTCAAAGTAACACACAAATAATTGCATTAGTTGAAGAAGCTTCCACAAGGAGGAGGGAATTGATGACAAGGATGTTGAGTAAGGATGTTAAGAAAAGGCTCGTAAAAACTTTGATAGGAGTATAGTTATGTATGGCACAGAAACATAAGTCACTGAAGCAGGAGGATAGACGTAGATTGGAGGCTTTTGAAATGTAGGTGTGGAGAAGGATGGAGAAGGTGAAGGGGACTGAAAGGAAAACAAGTGAGGAAAATCTGGGTATGATGGGCAAGGAGAGGGGATTGTTGGGAGAAATCATAAGGAGACCTGAAAAATGGATTCAAAGCATATTAATTGGAAGTGGGACCTTGAAGACTGTGATAGAGCAAATATGTTAGACAAAGGAGGAAGGGGCAGGAATAGGATAGGGGTGTTGGACGGGATGAAGGAAGGAAGGAAGTACACAGATGGGAAGAGTAGAATGTTGGGTTGTATTTTGCTAGGACAGACAAGATATTTATTTTGCTGTTGGTGTCCATCCAAAACCTACCTTAACTGGTAGATTAGCAATAATAATAATATTTCACCAACACATCTAGCTGCATCCTAGCCATTTTTATGTCCATATCTTCCAGTTTGTCAATAGCTCCAAGGGACTTGGCATTTCATATCTTCATCCTACATTTTACCATTATGACTGATATTCTCCCCCTGGTATTTTCCACCATGAGATGCAATTTGAGGACTAATTCACCTCCAGAATATTTTACTGGGAAGATGCAAGGCTGAATCTTCTGGAGAGATTACAAATTCTCTACCACAAGTTCATATTCTGGCCATGTGTACCTTCTTCCCTCACCCCAAATCACTCACAGCACTTCTGGACAACAGTCTTGGATGAGTCATTCACTCAAGGGACAAACATTACCCTTCGGAACGTCTCCGTCTACCTTCCAGAACACCAAGACTAGATGGGAGGGAAATGGGAAAAAGGTTCTACAGTTTCCTCTACCCAGAAGAGCAGAAAACAGTTGGACAATGATTAAGGAAGAGAAGAGGGTTGAAACTAATGAACATAAAACAACTAATAAAAACTCACCATCTTTGATTCTATATGCTTTGCTGCCTCAATTAGTGTCATTAATTTTCATTTACATCATCGAAATTCCACTCATTTTCCTGTCAAATTCATCTCGTGGAAATGGGTTAGACGAGAGAGTTATAAGTCGGTGAAGTGAATATGCAAGCACAGAAATATATCAACCCCTGTTAAACATTAAAACAACAATTTTACCATTTCCAAAGCATAAACATTAAAGAAATCATTTTAAAGAAAATATTTTATTCTTGAAAGAAAGAATTACTTTTTAATCCACAGAAAAGGACCAGTTTGTCAATATATTATTGGATGTGCTTTTAAAAAATGTTGATTTGCAAACAAGAGTAATAACAGGAATTAAATGTTGTATCCTCATTCATCTTCCCAATAAAAACCTCAAATTTAAAATGGGATATCAATCTTTAATTGATAACGATCGATGGAAGAAAGTTAACGTAAACTATTTGAGAGATGATTGAAGTCAATACTTGGTGAAAATTCATTTGTAAAACATGAGGAAAGAATTTAAGAATTTGTTTCCACAGGAAAAACAGGTTTTCCCGTGGGAATGCAGCCTTTGATTCTTTCTTCATGCTTCGCATACACTAATCAATTTTATTTCCACAGTACGCAGAGAAATAAATTTGAAGGCAATCAAAATAATAATTTTAGAGTAATTTCAAACTTTACAGAAGTGAATGGTTACAGGACCACCGGCCCAACCGCTCTAAATCAATTCACAAGTGTTCATGGTTTGCACACCATATACCAATGAAAATTCAGAATCTCATCAAAATGCCTATTACGTCATGAGTCCCACAGGATAAGATTAAAAAATGATTACAGCTGGTTTTTAAGGGTTCGTAAATTGACTAGTATCACTGATCAACATTTCTCTTACTCAAATATCCAAGAAACTGCAGGAACAGTGACTTTCAACGTAATCATCCACTAATATGCATTTCAATGCAACAATTTCTGAGAGTAAAAATCATTCGCCTTGACCGGGATTTCAAGCCGAATCCCTCAATTTTTTTTAGATTTTTTTGATTTCCCTTGATTTTTACACTCTGAAATTGTTGCATTTCATGACTCTTACCTAAAACATTGTACTTGGGTCATAGGGAAAACCAAAATGCACAAACAAAACACACAATCTTTAAAACAACTCTTTTATTGCTTCCTCATCTGAGGAATTACAGCAGCTCCATTCAAATGCATGGAATGATTCTCAATCAACTCTCTCGCAGAGTACCAGCCGCTAACGCCAGCAGATTGAGTGCCTTGCATCATAGGCGAAGACAGAATCATCTCGTGAATAATATAGGGCATTCTTCAACAGTGAACAAATGACCAGAGGATGGGGTCACTTATTACGTCTGATACTTCGCACAAGGGACACATCACCCAATATTATATAATAAACTTTACAAAAAGAACCCTTTGTCCATCCACAGACACCATCTACTCGCACCACTCATCCAACAGTCATCGTGATGAGCTCCGCAACATCTGGATTAGTGGACCTCACGGTGAGCTGCATCGTCACGCCATCACCCACCAGTGCCAGCTTGGCTCTCACGAGGACTTCAAAACCCCCTCGGAATACACCTGGAATTAAACAGAGTCAGTCGAGCAGGCAAGAGAGCAGTGCACATGTTTACAAAGCATACACCGTGCCCTCTCTCCCTCGATATGATCCGTGCGCTCGCGGAAGCAGGATGAACCACAGAGAATGAAAAAATGCAGATAACACACACGGAAAATATGGCCATGATGTAAACAAATAGACACACACACAGGGAGAGAGACTTTCCTCGGTCATTCCGCCACATCAATTTGAGTTTTTTTAGCTATGGAAAGCACAATTTTTTTCCATTTTAATAAAGATGGAATTATGGTGCAACAAGAACACAGAACTGCCATCAAGTGAATAGCAGAACGTATTGAGAGAAAGCTAAACCAATCACGCAGCCAGAAAAAGAACTAATGACCGGTGAAGGATGAATATTGACAAAGGACTGCTGATGCGTAAATATTTATATTCATCACATGATACAACTTCAAAGGAGAATTTGGAATTATCACATCAATCTAATGAATTCAAGGGAATTAATGATGAAATGAAAGCACGGGGTAACTTAAAACTGTTGAAATCAAAAAATTAAATAATATTGACAGTTTTTAGTTTGTGAAATCAGAAACGTTAAAGGAAGCCCAGATATTGAAAACTTGTGAGTTTTCAAAAGCATATAGAAGTTTTAAAGCAATTAATTATCTCAAGTACTGTAATTTTTTATAAATTCCGAGGTTCTAGGAAGAGAGAGAGAGAGAGTAGCACAGATGCATGCATGAATAATCACGCATTTAACTGTATGTAATATCACTGAAACTACAAAGTGTCTTCTTGACAAATAATATGGAGCTGCTGGTCATCCGAGCACCCAGAGAGGGAGCGTGACCTCCAGGCAGAGATGGAAACAAAGAGGTTTTATGACGGCATCGCCCCGGGCACTCTACCCTTGGGCACATGGGCAACGGAGCGGGGTGTATGAAGGGAGAGGGCACTCACCCGAGAGCAGGAGGGTGTGCGCACTGCGCCCTTCTGGGACGCGATCACTCCTCTCGCACGCAGCCATGCCCATGAAGCGGATTATGTTGCGCACGGCCTCCTCCAGGTTGCCACTCAGCGAGTACGTGTCCTCGAGCTCAAACTGCGTGGGAGGCTCGGCATTCAACCCGCCACTTGCCTCCTCCCAAGCGGAAGCAAAGTTGACCTTGGTCACTTTGCGCATGTGGTCGGACAGAGAGACTTCTATATCCTCCAGCTGCAAGGGGAGAGAGAGAACAAGGAGTTTGTGTAGATGGTCAAGTTTTGAGGGATCGATGGCATGAAAGCACCACCACCACCACCACCACCACACCACTCCCTCCGCTTTGCACCCTTGAAAATGGAATACTGGCAACTAGGGTTCCGCAGAACAAAGCCCTTCAAAGGTCAAGCGATCGAGCACAACCCCATCCATCTGGACTGAATCATCATTCACAATTGCGCAGACTCGATGGCTATGCAAGGAAATTGGGAAATGTGCTTTCAATTCTTTTAAGGGGCGTCTATTCCACAACAGTCTCACATTAAGTTGTTTATACAGTCAAAGGATTTAACACTTAGTGATTTATCATTAATTGAAGGCACAGAGTAATTTTCAAGGCCGAGAAGCAGAGGTGTAGAACCACGAATGAGCTTCACACTGGGTGTCCCTTAAGGGCAGGGGGTTCCATCTTGCCTCCCAATGACCCTCATTTCATGAGGCCACGCTACGTTTCTATGGATAGCAATTTATTTGCCTAGCTTTCAGTCTTGGCCACAACTTGGTGCGTTCTGCAGGCATTCCTGACAAGAGTCACTCGGGATTGTACAACCAAGTGCGCAAGTGACCGCTGACATGGACCCTAATGTGGACTCACTTTCTCTTCCATTCAATAAAATTTGTTTGCGCAATTTCCTGATAATGCCATTGAATCCCATCTTCTTCACAACTTTTTGATAACCTTAGGGTTAATATTTTGTCTTTCTTTTCATTTTAATGGCCATTGATATGCTCTCAATTTATTGAGTTGCTCCTGTTTATGCCCGATAATACAGACATTTTTTCAGGTGTTCGCACCAAGTTCTACGCATATACTGCAGAGAAATAAGACTGCAGTATTCGGCCTCACATATTCTCATTTCAACTTAGTCTCGATGCTTTAATTGAAAATGGAAAATGGCATTATCAAATGGGAATGGTGGCAATGGACACATTATTGCAAGTGTGTTTCTCTCCAAAATACTAATGTTTTACCACATAATTTGAGACACTGTAACTTATGATTGTAACATCACAATACCTATTCTCATCTCCATAATATTACGTCAAGGAATAGAAGATGGTGTGGGTTCAGGAGTGATATTACAGCATCAAGAAGCATTTGACCTGATTTAATTTTAAACTACCTCCACAGACATAAGTATCCATACTTCCACAAAAGGAGTTATACGCAAAAGTTCCTGTTGCACAGTTCATGAGGCCATACCACTCACGCCCGAAAGAATGCTCTCCATCTGTCCCAAATGAACACCCTTGCCAAGAGTATTAGATGCACTCTTCCTACCTCTCACCACACACCTATAATATAGGGTGCTTCTTAATAACTAAAATTAAGAGTTGAAATTTCAGGCAATCTAAAAATTCTCATTTATATTAATATAGGTACTTAAGTCTCCTATTCCATTCTGCCCTTTTGAAAAACAATTGTTTGGAGTAATTTGTTTCCACAGTTTTTTTCTTTTTGGTGAAATTATTGAGTTGTGTGATTTATTTAATGCTTCACTCCTGAAAGAGGGAGCGTTTCAGTCGAATGGTCGAAGGAGAATGAGAAGAGAGAGGGGGGAACAGTTGGATGCAGTCTACAAATTTTGAGGTGACACCATGAGGAAGGAGCAATAGGCATTTTGCAGATTTGTGAATGGGTCATAACTTCCTGGAATACCACAACTCATGAGAATTCATTTAAGGGTTTCAAGTTGTTCTTTAGCTATAAAGATAAGATTTATGAGTAGATTGAATGATGACTGAAAGGTTTTCAACAACAGTTCACCCAAATTACAAACACGCAGTCATACTTGAGAGTATGAAATGTGTAACACATGGATGTAATGTTACAATACTGTTCCCGTAATACCTACATTAAGGTTAAATGCAATTTAATATTCATCAATAATCCATTATTGACTTGCTCCTGGCCAGTGTAAAAAGTTGACAGGGTGGACCCAAAACAAAATTGACCATTCTTGAATACGAATGAAGAAATTGCATTCCTTCATTTGTAGACCATTACCTCCAACACCTAGTCCACTCCTCACCTCGTTGCATAGAAATTATCCCTTTTGAGGCCACCTCCACTCTACCTCACTCCTCTGCATCACCACGGCTATTACTGATGCGAATGCAACACTAATGATCGCACGTACCCCTATCAGAGCAAGGAGACTTCACCCACTCCCTCTGGCAACACCAATCCCCTCGAGCAATGCATTCACCCTCAGCCTCCCTTCCATGCATCATTCCTGGGGTTTTCAAGACTTCACTTACTATATATTCATCATCATATCCTTCTTCTGAGTCAGGCTGCCCAGTCGCTGGGTCACAATCCTTCACCAGGAACTTCAACGTGGCACCAAAGGTCCCTGAACAGGAAAAAAGAGGAGATGACTTTGAGGGCAAAATTATGACCCCTTACACAGTTTAAAAAGAAACAGTGCCTCTCGACATCCCATGGCTTCCTCTGCAAGTGATGTGTAGGTGTCGAGGCTTCCGGGACACCAGGCATGATGTGAGAGGGGAGGGACCCTCGGAGTGGGCACAAGAAGAGAACAGTTTCCCTGCGCACATTAGTGCCAAGGGAAAGCACGCACTGTCAGCTTGGTACTAATCTCCACGCACAGGCACTAGCATTTTAAGTACAGTGCACTCTCTCCCTTGGTATGATTACAGTTACTCTCTCCCACTAGCGGATGCGCTCACCATGAAGCACATACGATCAAAATACACGGAAGATACAGTCATGCCATATAAACAGATACATACAGGATGCGGCAACCTAACTCCTCTTTTTAAAGGAGTTTTGCTTTACAAAAGAGGAAGTCATGATGGCGCACCCTCTACAAATGCGGGGAGAGACTCCTTTTTTATTCCGTGTGAGTTTCCTTTGCAATGGAAAGTACAATTTTCCCTTCCTTTTTTCCAACCAATTTCATGATAGGGTGAAAATATACTTTTACAAGAACATGGGAACTATCTGATGTCAAGGGAATATCAGAACACATTTTCCTCAAAAAGCTAAAACCATTGCGTAGCCAGGGAAAGACAAATGACTGGCAAAGGACAAAAGGATCGCTTATGCGGATTCATATTTGTCACGTGATGTACCGATCAAAGGAATGCATTGTTGATAGTCAAAGACTTATTCGTGATATAGAGCAAAGTTGCATATTTGCTCTTGCCTTGAAGGAGAATATGGAATTCTCAGGGCTAATGAATGTGAGGGAAATGATTATAGGAAAGTACTAACGGTACAATCATGTTTCAATTAAAACATTAAATCTTTTTAACAACTTTTAATTTTGTGAAACTGAAAACTTTTAGGAAAAACCCAGTTATTTCGAACTTGTATCATAAAAAAAATTGAAAATTGAAGTTAAAGAGAGCATTTAATTACCTTTAAGATTGTAATTTCAGTAAAATTTCGATGTGCTGAGAGAAAATAGAAGAGGATAGTGCGCGGAATGGATAATCAAGAGTTTACTGAAAAACCAAATCGAGGCAAGGCAAAAGTACAATGAAGGCCGATTCAGGCTTTCTGGTGCCAGCCATGCCATCTACATCAGTGTTCCAGGTATTTTCAGTGCCATTAGGAACTCATGCTTTTAAAATAAAACAGTTAAAGAGAAAAAAGTTGCCCGGAAAATATTCCCTAGAAAATAGTATTTTGATTGGCAATGGAATGGTGAAGGCTGTGATGGAGGCTTGTTATAGAGTAGGATGTTCAGGTTTGTTTCATTAGGAGAGACAAGAGAATTTATCTTTGCTCAGCCTGTGTAAATATTGCCTTAAACAAGAGAATACCAAATAATAATTTCATTAATTCAACATAAAAATGCAATTTTAAACCATTATCCCCCCCCAGACTCAATTTTACATAAACCCAAATTCACACATTTTTCCTCTTCAGAAGTATAAATTCAAAGTTTCCATGCACTTTCGAACATTCAAGACACTGAGAAGGGAGAGAGAGGTTCGGCAGATGGCGAACGGAGATGAAGCCTCTTTAACCCGCCAAGTGCCGCCGAAATTTGGAGGCACTAGCAAAAGGTGCCAGCTTGAACTTGAGAGTTTTGTAACACCTTGAGAAAAAAAACAATACCACGTTACTCTTTCAGATATGAATGCAATGTTTTTCTTTACTTTAATAAGAATTAATTACTTGTTGTTGATAAGATTCTGATAAAGTGCATGAAGGATAAATGTAATTACTACAGCAAAATTAGTTTGAAAAAGAATTTGCCACAAAATAAATTTTTGTGCAGGAGCCAAAATAGTATAGTTGTGCCAATATAATATATAGTATAGTAATAACTGTGTCTCATACACACAAATAAAACTACAATTATTGCATAAACAAATTCACTTGGAAGCTCCATAGAAAAAATCACAGGGAAATAGCCAGAATTTGGTGAATGGCCCAACTTTTCGTTGACTGCAGCATGCTGTCATTTTCTAATTCCCTCCTTCCTTTCAAACTCCTAACACTCCAGGACTGCTCACCCAACACCTACGTTCAACCACGCAAATACTGTAGTCATACACACAGATCGGGACCTAGACCTCTTCTCACCATGTTTACCACCGCAAACAATGCAATTTTTTTCTCTCTTGCCTGGAAGTCCAGTCCATAGTCGAACTTTGACCTACTAATCCAAAGAGCTGCAGGTGTAGTCACTTCACACTCTGCTTTCCTAAGCCTTCAGATTCCAGGACATGCTTGATGTGTATTGAAGCCTGTTCATTTGTTTTGCTGGAGCATTCTCTTTGTAGATCATACACGAGTTGAGATCCATACGTGCAGTTACAAAAAAAAACATTATTGCATGACATTCACCTAAGTAAGAATAAACCATCCTGTCAGAGGTGTCAATGTACTCATTGAACAGAGCTATTATTTGTGGCCTCACTCTTTTCTTAGTTTTGTCATGTCGACAAGGTGTGTCCCAAAAATAAGTAGAATAAATCAGGGGACAAAAATTTATTACACATGCTTTCTTAGTGACGTGCTTCTGCTTTTGTGGAAAGCAGTAGAATGGGATTTCTCTCTGATTTTTATTCTCTTTGCCCTGAGAAAAAATTTCATCCTTCTCGTGATATTTCTTTTCCCCGGCATTATATTTTTTTTCAATCCTAGGGGATCGTCCTTCCTATTCAAAGTCCCTGTCGAAATTGAATGCCTTTTGAAAAGTTCACGTGCCAAGTCAACACTTGTGAAAAAGTTGTCCCAACAACATGGAACCCCTTCATGAGATAATTTCCTATATTTAAGAGCCATTTACAATCACAATTCTTAGTCCATACTCCTGCAAGTCTCTTCTATCTTCCTTGTTCTTTGCTCCACGATAGCAGCAGAAATCAAAACAATAGTTTACCAGAGTCATATAACATCCAAAATTTTATGCCCCATTTGCAGCGATGTTTGTTGGGCAGACATTGAAGCAGCTGAGAATGACTTTTAGTACCAACTAATGTTTCATCAACACAGGTGCTAATGGGGTGCGTACTGATGGCGAAATAGATGGTTGGCTTAGTCAACAATAGGTTGAAATTTTGTGCAAGGGTCATATTTTTCATTGCCTGGTGGTATAAGTTTTGAATTATCATTGAGATGAAAAAATTTCAAAAGTCATTGAACATGATTCCTTGCCATCATTTTACGAAACCACGGAATGGAGCGAGAATCATCAGCCCAGGATGAACAAATGGTCGGCCTTTGAGTAATGCCCATTTCCAATGTAAGTGCAATGAATGCTATCATTGCAATTACTGTGACTGCGTGTCACTCTTGATCCTGGCGACAAGGTGTCTCGGGAAGCTAAAAAACTGCTCCGCATAACTGTTTGCTTAAGAGTACAAATATATTCCACAGACTCCCTGTGAAAAACAAATTGAAGCAACCGATGGGGTCGGCATCAGGCCATGGCACATGCTTGGATCCTGGGATTTTAGGGTCACTGAAGTTGGTAGGACAACAGATATCCCTGTTTCCATTGACTGCGTAATTCCAGTGACTGCATGGAATCAGCATCATCACTGAACATCATCATCACCACTCACATCACCTCCACCACTATCACCAATCACTCTACGTTTTTTCCCCTTTATGACAACGGAATCAGAAACCACTAGGCCTCCCCCCAAACACTCTCTCCTTGCAATGATTCTCTCAAGAATCATCACTAATCGATTAGAGATAATAGACCAAATAATCATTTATGCTTTCATCTCAAGTAGTTTTGGTTGGCACATTAAGAGAAAGGTGATCTTCCATGTACCCTTAATATTTTCAAGCCTGAGCTCCATGAAACCTTCCACTCACAAAGTAAAACCTGATTCCCCTCAAAGGAAACAGAGGGCATTATCTTCATAATAAATGACAACTTCTGCCTTCTCAACCACATGATACCAGCTAAGTAACCCCCTCCATCAGATTTGCAGACGGCGTCTCCCCATGCATTGAATCACTTGACCCCATGCAGCCTCTGATGGATAGCAAAACGAAGCAAAGCATTTACAAAGTAATTTCTTTTCATTGCACCTTCAATGTACTCAACTTTCTTGAGGTATCATAAAATTCAAGAGTGTTAGCATCCTTTGTATCAATTCATGCTAGGAAACACTGTGAAAATTAAAAAGAAACTATCCAGTTTCAAACATCTTAATTACTTAGGCTCAGTGATGCGTAAACACATACACGTCACAAATAAGAGGGAGTTACAAGACTAAAATCATTCACAATACATACTAAAAATAAAAAAAATACATTAACGATAAGTACAGAATACACCCTTTCAAATAACACCAAAACTACGAGGGTCATCCGGAAAGTAGTACCCGTTCGTGAAATAAAGACACAAAAGTAAATATTAACAAACATAAAAAATTTTATTTGAAAGAGGATACTTTAAACTACTTCTCAACATAATCTCCAAGCAAATTAAGGCATTTGTCATAACGTGTGACAAGTTTCTGTATTCCTGCTGCATAGTCCTTCGCCGCCAGCTCATTGAGATACGCGAGGGACCCATCTTGCACAAATTTTTGCATAATGCAGATGGTGTTTAACAATTTCATGAACAATTGTTCGAGAAACATTGGGAAAATGCTCACAGATGTCATCAATTGTGACGCGCCGATCGTTCCTCACGAATTCGTCAACTGAGCTCACCAGTTGGTCTGTAATGACAGACGGTCTCCCCGAACGCTCATCGTCGTGTGTGTTCCCCCTCCCCATGTTGAAGTTGCGACACCACCGCCGAACAGACGACTCGTCCATTACATTGTCTCCATACACCTCCTTTAATTGGCGATGAATATCACATGGGCGAACGTTTCTTGCATTGAGGAATTTAATCACTGCCCTCACTTCACAACTGGCGGCGTTCTCAATTTTTTTAAACATTGTAAACAATCACAGAAACAACACAGGCAATGCTAGCGTCACGCAACTTGGCTCAGAGAAGGCAGACAAGCCACTGAAGCTATCTGACCTCGTCCAGCGGCTACTCGCGTCGTCAGCACTTCATGCGGCACGAACGGGTACTACTTTCCGGATGACCCTCGTAATTAACATCCATTACAAATGTACCAAGTTATAATGCTTTTAATTATGGTTTACTCTCGAGCCGATATATTGGCTCGTGGCACATTCTGCCCGTGGAGCAAGGACCAATATATCGGCCCGTGGCACTAATGAGGCTCAAACCACCTGAAAAACTGCAAATATGAAAGTGTACCGCCAATGTTACCACAAAAGAAAGAGAAAATACAGGAAAAAGGAAATTAAAGAGTGACACACAACCATATCGGACCGATCTTAAATCTTCACTCAAACAATTAGCAAATGATGCAATAAAATTGGCAATAGGTGAAACACTTGTTTCCAGAGTAGACAAGACCTCTCACCTGTGGTGGCGGAGAGGGTCCTCGGAAGTTGGAGCAGGACGTATGAAGAATGCGTCTCCGAGTATGGCAGGTGTGCCAAAGCCACGTCCTTCACCACTTCAAATTCCTCTGGGCACTCCAGTTGGACACGGACATTCTCCAGCAACTGGTCATTCAGTGTGTTGGTGCACTCAAACTGGAAGGGAATTGCCATTCGCATGCAATCGCAATATTACCTTTCAATTTTCAATTCCTTAGAAATTCACAATTCACTACTCTTCATGGGACATAACAATACAAAGGAACCTCACTTGACGAGCACCTCACATACCAAGCAAACCCCATTTTGAGCTTAGCTATTGATCCCGAAAATGACTGACTTTCCACATGACGAGTGACAAGGAGAGGGGAAGTTCCCCGAACGGTTGCCCGCCAGCCACTTCAGCCTGTGTTTAGCACCGTCCCGCGAGCAATTTAGTGTCACTAGTGATCATTTTTCCAAAGTTGTCCTCAAGACATTTTATTAGTGGTTTTTGGAGAAAATTTTAATAATATTTGCGCATAGTTCTAAAAATGAAAATTAAAATCTTAGATATCGCGAGGAAGGTGAGGTGAGTGAGGCTGATCAAGTACACATATCAATGCTTGGTCAACATCACTTTAAGAACAAGGTCAAGACTAAGAAGATAGATGCTTCAAATGGAGAGACAAGAGTATATATATACTATGGTTACATTAAATGAAAAGCAATAGCCATTCAAAACTATTTGGGAGCTAATTTCCACTGCTAATTGGAGACAAATCTTACCGACTGGTTCGATAACACTCGATTTTGGTTCACACTGCTTTCATTCATAAAACTTAACAAAATCTTTTCCGACCGTATAGAATAATATGGAAAGAATGAATTTGGATTGATTAATTTCTCATTAAAATAGATACTATTGTAAGATTGTGGATAACCCTTGCTTCTATTTTACATTAGTGGGGAAAGGTGATTAAAATCAGGGGAAAATCACTGATGAGGTGTTCATAGGTTGCGCAAAAAATTAAAGGACACAATCATATTGTTTTTATACCTGCTAAGAAGATAGCAGAAACCCCACACACTTATCCTTGCTTCATTAGTTGTCTAGGCACCAAATAATGGGAGTTAACTACAATAATCAAATGCCATTTAGTAATTATTTCCCACACAAATGTCCGTGAGTTTCCAGGAAACAAGGTGCTCACTCATACTTCACACCTCCCATCAAGTGTTGCGCACATTTTAACGACCTCGGCATTGAGTGAATTCCATCCATTAAGAATAGAGTTTACACAAATATTAGATGCATCACCTTTTTAGCTAATATGTTCTACAAATTTGTAAGCACTAATTAATCTTCATGGAAACATCACCTTCTTGTGTGCTCAATAAATTTCAATGTTAACATGATTTCTAGTTCTATGACATGCAGAAATTTAGAATGCACTGGAATTTGCAAACAGGTAACTGCATTTAGTCAGTGAATCTTTTTAGCATGATTTGAACCGTTGGATTTTTTAACTGATCTGATTGAAAATTGATAATATAGAAGCTTCACACTTGATGATCCAATGTTTTAATGACTAACAAGGGGTAAAGAAGACTTAATTTGAATGAATAACATCCATGGCATTAACCCTTTTTGCTGCAACTTACTCTCCCAAAATGTACTTGTCATGTGCGTTGAAAAGCGAAGGTGTAGTGTCTCAGTAACCTTTATCCTTCCTGATTTCAAACAGATATAAATAATAATAAATTCATCTAGATACACAGTTTTAATTCACGGAAAAGTTTTAACAATTAATTTTAAACTAACAAAATTTTCAATAAAATGTCTCAGTATCTTAATCTTTGATTTGCATGCTCTGATTCTGGAGAGATAACCGATGCAGTCACTGTACCCACATGGTATTAACTGGTCTCCTTCACAATGTAACCCATCAAGCACCCATCACATAATACCTCAAAGTAGTCATGTTCACGACTATTCTCGGTAAAGCCACAGTTGTTTCCTTTACACCAGAAGTGAATGAGTCAACAGGGAAAACATGCAGAGTAAGTAACTCGCTGCTTGACCAAATACTGAAAGATGAGGGAGTAGCTAAGGGCTCGTCATCAGAATCACCTTCATTGCTAAGAATTGCTTCTGAAAGGCTAGATGTTATCCACAAACTTTCCACACACACTTCAACAGATGCAAATAACTTATCCTCATCTTTGCAAAACATTCACATTCTAGGACAAAGAATATTTACATGCACTAAGAATAACATCAAAACTGTAATAAGTGAAATTTTGGAAACAAACCATCACATTGTGGCAAAACAGTCAAGCAATGTAATACATTCAGTACTCGTATCAGTGTTAAAGCTATTCTTCACAGTTCTATTCTCATCATTATGGAATTCACAGGCAAGAAAATACCATGTTACATACTTCAAAACCCCCAAAAGTGATTAACCCGAAGGATACTTGATTAATTTTAAGTATTTAATGTATATTTTTCACAAAGACACAAACATGGAGGCGTCCCTTTTCAACCTTCCTCTCCCACCCCCTCTAATCCTCCGAGGTTCCCCAAAAATTGATCCCACGGAACAATGACCCTTCGCCCATTCTCCCGAGCCATGTGACAATTCACCTGACCCAGCAAGCAAAGTGGTTTTAACCCTTTTGTCAACACCCTTGATCTCCCATGAGACATCTCTCCTGAACAACGGGCCCTCGTTCACTCCCACCCAAAAAGCTAACCATGTGATCATCCATCCAGGTATCTCGGCAGAAATTTAAAATGACAAGTTTATTGAAATTTCCAACCCCCACCGCAAATACCACCCAAGCCAATAAACAACGCACGCCTCAAATTTAGACCTGCGTCCCATCATGAGCCAAAGCATCTCCCCACCACACACCCGGCAGATATATTCATCAACCTTCTGCGCTCCTTGTGCCTCGAGTCCTTCCCACATTCCCACTAACCCCAATCCAAGCTATCTCAAGTAGAAAGCACAGCCTGGTTACCACTCACCAACAATGCTGACCAGGTCACCGCATTGACCAGTAAGGGCTCCATAGCAGTCATTCTCAACACTACAGATTGCATTAAAGAAGCGAAAATTCAACCATCAGACACCGCACA
Organism: Hetaerina americana; assembly: GCF_022747635.1. Taxonomy (NCBI): domain Eukaryota; kingdom Metazoa; phylum Arthropoda; class Insecta; order Odonata; family Calopterygidae; genus Hetaerina; species Hetaerina americana. The sequence goes on along the minus strand of NW_027286786.1, from coordinate 5,278,690 downwards.
CAAGCTCAAACAACCCAACAACACTAACATGGAATTTCGGACAGAAATCATCCCCTTGCCCAGTGCTAATGGCCTCTCTTTCCATCACACATATTTCCATTCCCACCCTGCCTCATCGCCACTTCTACATCCTGCACCAAATAAGTAAAACTGACATCCCATGTTGACCAATCATGTCTCCCCACAACTCGCCAACACAGAGAATTTCTGTATTTTGTCCACTACAACCTCCAATCATCGCTCCACTTTCTCCCATCCTATGATAAAAAAGACATACCATTCCCTCAACCTCCTCCGCCCAATTTCTCCCCTTGAGGACACCCAAACCACCACCACTTGCATTGGACATCCCTTTGCGCATTCATCCCTCACTCATCACCTCTTCATATCCAAACTCCCCACATATTCCTCTCTCTCACCTTATCCTAACCCACAACTCTTTCCCCTTCCACGCCCTGCAAACATTTTTCATCCCTCAAGAATTACTCTCCTCTCTCTTTCATCTCCCCTAATTCGTCCTCAGAAACCACTTTCCTTGGCATTCATCAAAATTCCTCTCGCCAATCAAAAATCCCTCGCCTCTGCCCAGATATAACCGAAAAATAAACAAGGGTATCTCCATTATACCAGCTGCCACCTGCCGCACACCTAAGGTTCTCTTCCATATCCACTCTCCATCTGTGGTCACTCTCACAATCCCAACTCCCTCCACCAGTTTCTCACCCATTTGCACAATGTTCCCCTTCACTATGGACGCCCAGGACCCCTTCTAAATAAAAAATATCCTCCACAACTCTCATGAACCCAAAGCAATAACTTGTGCATCCTTTCCATCTGCAGACCTTTTTCCGCTCAGAATCCACACCCTTTGACTTTCCCCACTAGCCCTTTGTTTATGATCTGCAGTGGCCCTCCCTTTGTCCCACACCTATATATGTACGGAATATCTTTTTGCCATTTGGCAGGTTTTCATACCTGAATGTGGGTGCACGTGTGTGTTTTATCTAAGCATGTGCATTTATTATCACACATGCGTCAAACGTAGCCGATTCCATCCCCACCAGCACCACCCCCGTCGGACCACGGCTCACCTGCAGGAGGAGATGGTCCTTGTACATGTGCTTGATGCACCGCACCACGTACTCCGTCTCCGACTCGGTCAGCTCAATTGGCTCACTGGATCGGAAGGGTGGAGCGGAGCCGAGCAGCTCGAGGCCGGGAACTGCCTTGAGCCTCTCGGCGAGGCGCGTGGGCTCGTTGGTGGATATGCCCCGGATGGGCACGGCTGCAGCCGGGAGGCTGGTGCCTCCTTCCCCTTCCACTCCACCCACGCGAACCTCTTCCACGCCCTGTGGCGGCCTCTGGGCAGCGATGGGGACGGACGACAGGTCAAATGGTTCCTCCGTCGGGTGCATCGTGTACTGATGCAAGGCACACTCCAGGCTCGGGATGGACACCTACGAAGAACACGTTCCACGTTAGGGCAGAGGCCTTTTCAGTTTTCATTCAAGGGCGACAGGCATGGTTCTCATCGGTCGACATACATTATGATGTGTAGAGCACGCATTTTAACATACATTCAATGCGTGGAAAATGTTAGAGTACTACCACAGTATTTCTTAAATCCCACATCCGCTAAATGGATTTATTACAAATTCCAAATAAATGCGGAGCATAAAACTTTTACCAATTGCCAAAATGATCTACTTAAAGAGAAAGTAAAACTGAATTTTGTTTGAATGATTACTTATTCAAACACTCACACACACAAGTCATTACTTCTATTACACTCATGGATCTCAGGGGGACATTAATTTGGGAAATATCCCGATTACCTTCAAGAACACCTGATTGTAAAAAGGCACTAAAGATTTGCCTTCAAAATCTGAACACTCCACAACTAGAACAACTTCGACTCTGAATTAAAAATTTGAGTAAATTTTGCCTTGGAATCTACGAGCTTTCTTGGTATCAGAAACCTAGGTGCAAAATCTATTGTGAAATCCATTGGGGTTTCCATTTAAACTTCACCGCACACAATCTAAATTTCATCGCAAATCAATGAAATCAGGTGACCAAAAATAGAGTGATTGCAATCAGGTACACGTGCAGAGTAGTTCAAGGGGAGAAATCGACTGTGGGTGATGGGAGGGGAGGGAGGGAGGAGTGGGAGGGAAAGATTAATTCCTGCAACTTGGCATCAGAGTTCCACAAGGTTAATCTAATTCAATTCGGCCCAGCACATTGATCATAGATGTTTGTGCATGCATTCTCTCACTGATCAGGCCATCCATACACTTTGCTGTTCATTTCATTGTCACGAGCTTTGCTGAAAGACTAAAATGTAATTTTTTTTGCTAATTTAATGCTTTCGTGGCTAATTTTTTTTATTTTTATTCATTGTATTATAGTAAATTAGTGTATTTCCACATCCCATAGTATTAGAAATGCCATTTAAAACTTGAGAATACAACCTGAATGGTACAAATATTAAGATAAAAATTATATATAAGCTTATAATAAAACAAGTTATTGGAGAAAGGATATCACTTTGGGAATTAACAGAACAGAGGTGTATAAACAAGACTGGAGTGTCTTGCACTCCCCATGCAAGAACCACCAGTTTAAACGCCATTAGAAATGAGGAAGGAGGGAAGGGCGTGAAGAGGAGCGGACTAGAGGAGAGGCCAAAGGATTAAGCAGCCACTGGATGATGGGATTCGGATAATTGGCTTTCTTTGCACTTCAAAATTAAACACTGAAAAATTTACATGATAGTATTAAAGATTTACCTCCCGTAATTATGGTGGAAAATAGAGTTAGTTGCATGAATGGAAATACTTACATGAGGAGTGTTTTGCAAGACATTACAGGAAAGCAACACTTCAACAGAAAATATCACATACTGTTCTAAAATGGAAATGGAAAACTGTTTCTTTGGACAACTGAGGCATTGTTTTTAAGGTATCACCTGTAAGCCATCCAAAATGTAGCGATTGCTGAGGGAGCGATCAAGGCTTGCTAGGATGCTGTGGTAGTAAGTGGCTCGGTCACGCACTTCATCGTCCGTGTCCATCAAACATCGGGCCAGCAACACCTGCAAAAGAGATTTGCTCAGCTAAATAAATGAAAGCTTAGAAAGAACACTTGGGCATCGACAAAATATAACTCAAGACCAAATTTAAAATATCAATTTAAGTGCCTATCCCCTTAAATCTTCTCTCAACTAAATCATCAGACTTTTATCGTAACTAATCAGCTCAGAAGAAAAGGCAATTTCACCTTTGAGATCCCATTCCATTCCGATGGAAGTAATTTATTGAAACACCGACAGCCTGTTTGTAGATGAACATCTTCATGAGAATGAGATAAATTCTGCACGGCCACATAGAAGTAAGACCCAAGTGCCTCCTCCATGGAGAGGGACATTCATTCTTACGTGCAAGCTTATTTAGTTTATGCAATCAAAAATTTTATTTCTCTACAAAAACTTCAGGTAATTACAGCATCTATACTCCTACTTGGCTTTTGGAGATTTAAACAACCAAAGAAGGCACAGAACATATTTTATTTAGGGCAAAGGATAAGGAAGGCCTGCTATCAAGAGTACGGCTTAAATTCTTTAATTTTTTAAAATAATTTTTTACATTTTTTTTTCACTTTACATGCTCCATTAAAATTTGGATTGCTAATCAAACAGACGCTCACAAATAATTTGATGGCACATCTTTATGCTCAACTGCTAGAATCCTAATCATGTAAAAAAAACTCGTTTTCCAATGATTTAACCAACAACAAAAACTGTAACTCAGTTGAAAAGGGACGGAAAAAACAATCCACTCAATGTTTATAGTTTTTTCATATGAGCATTGATTGAAAAATAATAACAAAACTGCTTTGGAAAGAGCAGTATGCAACTGTTTGGATTAGGGAACCAATCCCTAGAATGGGATATTATGCAGATGTAGTGTTGCAGTGATATGGAGAGAGAGGGTTGTAAAAGCATGCAGGACAGGACCATAAGACGTCGTTCTACGGGATAAGATGCTATCAAGTAGTAGTAGTTTTAAGGGGAGGCGACCGACAGCTAAGGTCATTTGCGCCATAGGGGATGGACAGGAAAGGATGAAGGGTGGAGAGAAACCCGGCGTCGGCATTAGCCTACCCTTTACGAAAGGCGCCAAGGGGTCCGCAGTTTAACGTCCCATCCGACGGACGGCGTACTCACTCAAAGTGCCTTCCACAAAGCACCTCAAGTAGGGATCGAAGATGCTATCAAGTTGAAAGCAAAGTGACAATGGGAAACTGCACAGCACCTGCATGCCTCTTAAATGCGAGCACTTTTACGAGCAAGATGTAGCCAAAAAATGAAGGTTTTTGGGGGGGGGGGGGCTTGATGTGCTGCAGAGCAAAAGGCCATCCACCACCACAACAACAACAAAAGAAGAAGCACTGAAAACCAAATGGCGGGCAACACTTGCCAACTCACACAGGTTGGGGAAGTTACAAAGAGAGTAAAGACATTTCAATTCTAAAGCACTTGCCCATGCATTCATAACTACCACTATTTCTCATGATACCCTGGTGCCTGCATGCATTATTTCACGTAGCCCATTTGTGCCCAGAATGCTTACGCACAAAATCTTCAAAAATTACTATTTTGATGAACGCTTTAGTGATCATCATCACCTTCCTTAAATGCCTTGAATCCAGGGTCCACTTCTGTTCAGGGAGATATGCATAGGGTATTGACTATTGATTTAGAAAGTCACATGCCTTGGGAGAGCGGTGTTTTGCTAGAATAAATAGCAGGCACTCAATGTCTTCATAATTTATACTCTCCAATTTACAATCCACTTGATGACTTGCAATGTCCATGAGGTAATTGTCCAAATAACCCTCGTCTCTAAAAGGCAATGGCTTCAATTTCATTGAAAATCGTCTTTCAAAAAATCTACAGTAAAAAGTACACAAATTTTTTATCTTTTGATTGGTAACTGGTCTTAAATAGAATCGCATGAAATTTTAAATTATTCAAATTATTTTTGGAAGTCTGTTGTTTAAGGTAAGTTTCGGATGGTCACACACTAACATTTATTATATTTCTTAGTTTTGTCTGACTAGGCACAATCGAGAAATTATGACGGCAGGATTTCTTGAATTGAGAATGACAAAAACAAAGAGATTTCACTATGCATGTAGAGAATATGTTTAGTTGACCAGATGGGAAAAAAGACTTTGTTACCAAATATCTGCAATATTTTTGCATGTTAATTTTTAAAATGCCCCGGGAGCAGTCATTGTAGGCATAATAATTAGAAAAGGTGCCCCTTTGACGGCAAAACTTCACGCACCATCAGCGAGGACGAAAGAGAATGAATTTTGCAATTTCATTCAATGCTAAACACTTCTCACAAAGTAATATTCTCCAGAGGATGATGCAAGTAAATGTCTAACCTGATACTACAGGTTTGTATGTCTAACAAGAAATGTAAAATTATGGCCTAAATGCCACAGAATAAGGGAACTTGGAAAATATGACACGTTTCGGGAGTCATTTTGTGAAAATACTAAGGAAGATATTTGAAATATAAATTAATAAATTATATTTTAATAATTGCATGTGAAGGTTAATAGTAGCAAACATTTCAATCCCCAAAACCTTGGTGTAGGCATGAAGGCACTAACCTGGACGTTAGGCAGGAGATCAGGGCAAGTGGCTCCAAACTGAGCCATAGCCGCCACTGCAGCTGCACGAACAGCAGAATTCTCTAAAATCATGCGGTTGTAAATGAAGCGAATGTACCTGAAATGGGAAACAGGACCACGTAGAGAATAACTGAACTTTGAATCAAAGTAAAACAGAAATAAACACTCTTGAGAGAAGTACATGACAACACTATCTGAGACAGAGAGCATTTTAGGAGGAATGAGACAACACTTCATTATTTCTCCCTCTGAGGAAAAAAAATTAAAGTTTTACCACCCTTAAAATTGAAAAATAGTGTTTTCACCACCTTAAAATGGAAAGTGATTTTCTGAGTTAAGCTGCACAAAAATACTTCCACCTCACATAAAAAAACATTTAACCATTTCGAAATATATATCCCGTCTTTAAGATATTGTCAGTGAACTCTTGCAAAACAACATGATGGACATTTGGTGGAAGGTCGCGGTTTGAACTCTACTGGCCAGAGGGAGACTGTTCGCCCATTTCTTCCCAGAAAAGGCCAGGCTACTTTCTTCAATCAAAATTTGTATCATGCAAGTTCCGACAAAACCTTTGCCTGCCTACGCATAGAAGTTTCAACACCCAATCACAATTGATTCGAGGAGGGACCATTGCCATTTGAACTTACAGTCAGTCATCATGAACTTGAATTTCCACATGATGGGCTCTAAGTCAAATGAGCTTCGGCTGTGCGGCACATGCCTTGGGAGGGCAAGGTACCATATTTCCCGGCCCAGAAGATGCACTTTTTTCCCCAAAATGTGCACTAAAATCAGCCTGCCTCTTCTGATGGAGTATACTGGTATAACTTCAACATACCAGTATAAGCACAAGCTGATTTGCCCAAAAAATATTTACTATTAAGCATTTTTCCCCACATAAGTCATGGCAAATGGTTTCCGTTATGACAAATGTCGACAAAATCAGTGCATTGAGTTATTAGTCAGCAGCAGAGTTTTAATATCTGGTTGAAAGTAATTCCTAAAATTATTCCCAAATCGTACATTTTATTCACAGTAGCATGTTTAGTTTCATCTCAGTGCTGCTGAGAAACTTAATACGTGCTGGACTAATGGGGATTTCATGCCCCTGCTAACACATACACCGAATCCCTCCTGATAAACTCAGAGTCTACAAGTATTCAACCTTTATTGATATGAAAGTTTCGTAAAGGCACATAAATAGTTGCTTTTAATAAAAATAAATGTTGATAATATCAAAATACAAAGCCTGTTCAAAAGGCTCCCAAACTTTATTTATTACAAAAAAATACTTAGCAAACTAATTGCTAGTCAGGGTCACCTTCAAAAGTCTCTCCTCCCCAATGGAGTTCCACCTTTCTGAAACAATCCTGGGGCACTTCTTGCGGAATGCTCATCAGATCCTCCGTCAAATTTTTCTCTCTTTCTGGAATGCTAGCAAATCTTTTTCCTTTGAGCGGGGTGTTTAGTTTTGGGGAACAAGAAAAAGTCACCTGGGGTCAGGTCCAGTGAGCAGGGTGAGTGGGGAAGCACAGTGGCCTTGTGTTTGGCTAGAAACCCACGAGCTCTGAGAGACGAAGGAACCAGCGCGTTGTCGAGGTGAAAGAAACACTCGCCGCTTCTTCAAAGTTCGGGCCATTTTTGCCTGAAATTTAGCCTCTTGAGCATCTCATAACCCTCAGGTAGTACTCCGCATGGACTGACTGGCCTTTACGTATGTCTAAGTGATGCCCAACCCCCTTTGCATCAAAAAACAGTCAACATCACCTCGAGATGCAAGTGAACTTGATGAGCTGTTTTGGGGCGGGGGATGTGTTCACAATTTATTTATTTATTCAGAATTAGTCCGAAAACAGCGCATTTTGGCCTTTACATCGAACTGTTAACAACGATAACAATGGTCACATTTACAAACACCCAAGCCCTAGATGGAGGGAAACTCACCCAGGCGGGAATCGAACCCGCGACCCTTGGAATGGCAGACGAGGACGTTACCCCGCCGCCACCGGGGTCGACAATCCATTGTGAAGACAGCACTTTTGTTTCCATGTCATATACGTAAACCCACGACTCATCCAGGACCTGTTATGATCCCGAGCAAGAAGGCTCTATCCTCTTTAGCTCGATCAAACAGTTCCCAACAGACTTGAATTCTCGGGGTTGTTTCTGGGCTACTAGCGTAATGTGAGGAATGAATTTCGTGGTGCCTCCTAAATGTTTCAGACAGGATTTCATAGCAAAAACCAATCGAGATGCCACATCCTTCCGCAAGTTTCCTGACAGTTCAAATGTCGATTTGCACCAATGAGATGGTTCACTTTCTCGATGTGGTGGGGGTAATCAGCCAACGCTGACTGTCTCCCGGGATGCTCGTCGTCCCCCACTGATTGCCGCCCCTTTTTGAACCGGGCAAACCACTCGTAACACACTGTACGTTTCATAGCATCCTCATCATAAGCCTTGGTGTATTCAACTCAAAGGTTTCTAGGAAGGATTTCACGCAGAATTTCACAGAACAACGCTGCTCCTTCAAAGAGCTCATTTCCACCGATTTGATTCACTGTTTCACTCCACGAACACCCCTTCACATTCGTGGCTCTAACTAATCAACAAAACAAGATACATACAAATTGATTGAAGTCGGTTAATCAGGAGGTTTCCTTAGACACAATGCTTCCAAGCCGATAAAAATTAACTGACAGGAGGTGCACTTTTAAAAAAGTCCGGGAACCTTTTACGTAGACCTCATAATAGCAGAAACTGAGCGTTGAATAAAAAGTGAAATGATAATAACATCATGGGATCTTAAGGGAGAGGATTGCCATACATATTGCATTTAAACTTGAATTCAAGAAGTTCACTTCAGGACAGGGAGATAGAGCAGCTGAAAGACGTTTTGACCCAGAGACGAAGAATTTCATGGATTCTTCAAGGAATAAATTTTGATATACGAGTAGCTGCTATTTTTGAAATTATAAATTCAAATTCCCTTGTATTGAGCATTTGCATCAAAGTAATTTGATCTTTTCTTTCTGATGCAAGTACTTTTCGTAAATTTTAACCTGCGCGCCATTATAGTGTGCGGATCACAGCTAGACTGGACCGCTGTCTGGGGGTCTCGCCATGAATTCACGATACCATGTTTCATGGAGCAATGATATCCAATGAAGTTTGTGTCAACACGGAACATCAGGTTCAGAGACCATGACAACAGTTAAGAGTGCTCACGGAGATGAAGCAAGGCCCTGATGACTGGTTGCTCCGTGGGCACAAGGCGTTCCGGGAGGATAAGAGGAGGTTGACGACAAGGAATGCCCGGGACATCCGTCAACTATACTGCGCAATGCAAACGTGCCAAACTGCAGAGACATGCTCCATTCCGATGGACATCAGAGTCTCAAAATGCCAGCAAAAGAGTGCAATCTTCCAAAGACGACTGTGAATTAATTGTATACATTCCAACAGAAGATTTAGCAATGAGAAAGGTGTGCGTGAAGATGATCCCCAAGGTGCTCTCGGAAGATCACAAGGCTGCTCGCCCGACAATTTCTAAATTTTTCCCAGGGTGTATTCTACTTAATGCCGGGACACACCCTGCATGTCTAAGGGTGTGGGTGAATGGAGAGGCGCGTGAGGGCATCATTGAGTGGCAACCCCAGTTGTTCCACATGCTGTGATTGAAAAAGTGTGATAATAACTAGGAAATGAAATTTTTAACCTCATTCCCCAGGAAGTTAAAAATTCCATGCCGACAAAAATCACGCTTTGATTTTATTCGCAGGTTATGTATCTTGAAGAGCAAATAATGAATTGCAATTATCAGGATACGTATGTTTACATAGAAGGAAATGCATGTTGTCTTAAATTTAACAGCAGTGCATTGCCTGAGCATTGCTGCAAGCTGTTTTCCAAATGTCCTTGCCTCTACCATTAAAGCAGGAGCAATTTTGGACTTGTGCAAAGTTAGACTTATGCAAAGTTAGACTTATGCAAAGTTAGACTTGTGCAGCCAGTGTAGGGGCCCACCAATTGAGTAACTTGGGGATTGCTGGAAGCTAAATTGTGAAGTTTCACTGCATATGACACATTACTGTAGAGTTATTATTCAATTACAAAATTCTCTCAGGGCACCAATTTTTTTTTTTCTCTTCCCATTTCCTAAGACTCATCCATTGAGTATCGTATGAGATTCAATACAACATCTGCTCCCATAAATACTTCATCCTTAGATCGTACTTGCCAAATTTTGGATGGATTCTCACTCTGTTCCAAGCTCTGGATTATCTTCACAAGGGAGTTTAACCTTAGCCCAAATGAATACCAAGTTCAGCAGAATATTCCAAAAAGGAAGTTAATAATTGTAATAGGAGACAACTGATTTGTTACTGTACCGATACTGCTAACCATCAAGGTTTGAAAGCCATTTCCTCTGTTTACATAGGTACTCAAACTATCATTGTTCAAATATACCACAAAATCCTACTCGATTTTCTGATTTTTGATTTCACAAATTATAGGGACCAAGGAATATGGCAAAATATTGGAATAACAGTGGCAGCAGAGTACAGCAAAAGCTCTAGCTCTATTTTAAAATTTACTTCACCAATTGAATTTATTTTCTAATGTTTGGTATTTTAATTGCACATTTTTCAGCTGGTTTCCACTCAGGACCATATTCACTAGCTTTTCGTAAGGGTCAGCTGAGATAACCAAGAATATTTAACCCGATAATAATTGATAATAACGGAATAATTTAGCAGAGGAAAATTGCATTTCTTGGGCATGTTCTGAGACACATAAACTTCCTGGAAAATACTACCTTGATCAAAAAGTTCCCGGAATAACCACCGTGTGGCGCTCCCATCGTTCCGATTTGAGTTCTGTTTTTTTTGTTAAATTGGTACATCTGTTGTTGATATTCCCTTTAAATCTTAGTGTCATAACTTGACATTTGCAAAAGTTACGTAGCCAAGAGTACATCTATCTCTGTGTGTGTTGGCGATTTTTTACAATTGCAGAAATGGATTTAAATTTGCAACAACGAACTTGTATTAAATTTTGCGTAAAAAACGGATTTAGTGGCGCACGGACGTTGGAAATGTTGGAAAAGTGTTTCGGCAACGATTCTCTAAAAAAAACGGTCGTTTACCAGTGGCACGAGCGGTTCAGAAGTGGTCGTGAGTCAATCGAAGATGATGAACGCAGTGGCAGACCATCGACATCGAAAGTCGGTGAAAAAATTGATAAAGTAAAAGAAATGTTGGTCAATAACCGCAAATTAACCATCAGAGAAATAGCGGAGGACTTGAACATTGCCTATGGATCCGCCCAAGACATTGTGGTTAATGATTTGGGTTTCCGTCGTGTAGCAGCAAAAGACCTCAATTTCATGCAAAAAAGAGACCGTGTTGACGTCGCAAAAGACATGATTTGCGAGGCTGAACCCGATCCCACATTCATCAAAAGGATCATTACTGGAGACGAGACGGGTTTATGAGTACGACACGCAATCCAGACATCAGGCAAGTGAATGGCGTTCACCAAATGAGCCGAGACCAAAAAAACCACGTCGTTTTCAGTCAAAAAAGAAGGCAATGCTGACGGTTATCATGGATTACAACGGTGTAGTGCATCATGAATTTTTGCCAGAAGGCCAGACAGTAAACAAAGAGTATTATTTGGGCGTTATGAGACGTTTGCGTGAAGCAATTCGCCGAAAGAGACCAGAAATGTGGGCAGAAAACTCGTGGATTTTGCACCATGATAACGCACCGTCGCACAGTGCTATCATTATTCGTAATTTTTTGACGAAAAATGCAACAAATACCATCCAACAGCCACCGAATTCACCTGATTTGGCTCCCTGTGACTTCTTTCTGTTCAATCGAGTTAAAAAACCATTACGGGGAACGCGTTTTAGCAGCCGAGAGGAAGTAATGGAAAAATCGCAGGAAGCACTGATGGACATACCGAAAACCGACCGTAACTTTTGCAAATGTCAAGTTATGACACTAAGATTTAAAGGGAATATCAACAACAGATGTACCAATTTAAAAAAAAAAACAGAACTCAAATCGGAACGATGGGAGCGCCACACGGTGGTTATTCCGGGAACTTTTTGATCAAGGTAGTATATTAGAGGGGAAAATAATAGGGGAAAAAAAAGAAGAGGAAGGTCAATAGAGAAATTTACAGATGATGTAAAAAGTACCACGAGAGTAACAACACACAATGAACTTAAAAGAATGGCAATGGAGAGACACCAATGGCTGAAATGACAAGTCTCTGCCTTTAGCAGAAGATGAATAATATTAAAATTGAGCTTATAATAACCTCTTCTAGCAACTGAACAACAACTTAAAGAGGGCAAAAATATGTAAGCACGATTTGGATTCAATTCAAGATGGATCGAAATTGATTGAAGAAGAATTAAAGATTCACAGGTCCCTAGTTTAAAAGCAGGATACATTCATCAAGGCTGAGCACTAATTTTATGGTCCTCCGTGAAGAAAAGTCACCACTTCAAGTGTCTTTGGCTGACTAAGGACCGTTTCCAAGTCTCACCAGTAATTTCTTTGTTCAGGTAACTGAGTTGAGATTTCCAATTCACTGAAGAGCAGTCCGTATGCAAACATTTTTACTTTTCCAGTCACATTTTTTTATAAAATACGATATTTTACTCTTGATTAAGCTTCAGGACCGTTTCACGGGCGATGGCTAGAATGCCATCCGCCAGGGCGGCCACTCACCTGGATGGGTGCTTGGTCCTGGGGCCCTCCTTCCCCAGCAGATGCAGGATTCGAACGGCTAGGCTCGTGTGCTCGCAGTCCTCAATGAATTCACACAGGTGAGCCAAACCTACGGGGATAAACAAAAATTTAAAATGGCTTAAGTGACCTGGGGGAGGACTTCCTCGACTGCGGTGAGAGGGCAAATCTTCATTTAGTGCTGAGGGTGAGGCTCCTATTCCCTGCATTTTAATGCCCCTCATCAATGACCCCTGGGGTGAACGATGGCATTATCTGCCAAATGCTCCATTCCTTAACGCACTGTCATGAGGGTGGACACCATACTAAACACGTGTAATGGGACATATGTTAATGCTTACAACTTGTTCAAGTTCATCTCCCATCATTGGCATTGGTACTTTTCTAATTCTCACCGCTTGGAATGAAAAGCTTTCCCAAGATGCAATTTTAATTATCACATTATGTTTTTACTTTAGGTATATCAATAAAAATTAGCAGTACGTACCATTACATCAAACATTGAATTGCTAAATAAAAAAGTGAAAGTAGTATTTCTTAGATTCTTTTGTTGTCAATCACAGGCCAAAAATATTACAGGATCGGTAAAATTGAACGTATTTACTTTGTGGATTAGTTATGGTTGCAGGACAAAAATGTTCCCGACTATAAGGTACACATTACAGAAAAATCCTAGGGCTTAAAAGGCACGATTTTTCCAAGTTTAATTCTGTGGCAAGTGACCCAGAGGACAGCCATTTGGGGAGAGAATGATCAAGTTTCTACCTGTTAAAACCGTGTTTGTGGATTTGGTAACTGTAAAAAGCTTTCATTAGATAACAATCGACTCTTAAATGAGGGGATCTTACATGTTTTTCGCCTAAACGTTGAACAGGAACAGGAGAACTCCCATGGCTTCAATTACGTCTGACACCAGAAGCGCAAATTTGAACCAGCGCAAATGCCAAAACGCAAGCTGATTAATGGGTTAATTTCAACCCATTCCAGGGGTCAAAGCATCTCAGACACGCAAAACAACAACTGCATATCCCTACATTTTTCACAGAATTATTTCTTACCAAGGAAAACTACTTGCTTCCAGGGAACTACCACCTATTAGTCGTCCCCCATAAGGAACTCTCGAGGATGCTGTGAAGAGACAAGTTATGAGGCAACAGCAATGGGTGCTGAGGAAATGACAGGGTTTGAGGGGATGCCTTTCCAAACTGACTCACAATACTCATGACCAAGATGGGCCCGCCTGCATGAATGCGTTGAGCAGGGATAATGAGCCCAGACCAGCAAATGCACTTGCAACACACCATAGCTGGCAAGGATTTCTTTGAGCTGTCTAAGAAAGCACATAACTCAACACACAGGTTTCTTGACCTTCAATTTTTCATGGGTTATCAAGCAAAAAGGGAGTTCTGAAGGGAAAAGTGTATTAGACATTTATTAGGCCATTTTTGTTTGGTTTTAGTTTGGTATTATTATTGGTACTCTTCTACCTGTTAAGGTAGGCTCTGGATGGACACATGCTACCAAATCCTACAATGAATCCTAAACAAACACAACCCAGCCACCTAGTCTACATCAGGTCCCTCTTCATCTACGAGTACTCCTCCCTTCATCCCGTCCAACATCCCTATCCTATTCCTGCCCTTTCCTCGTTTGCCTAACATACTCCCCTCCATTACAGTCTTCAACATCCCACTGCCAATCAACACGCCCTTCATCCATCTTTCCTGCCTCCATAGAATTTCTCCCAACAAACCACTCTCCTTGCCAACCACGCCTAGGCCTTCCTCATTTGTTTCCCTTTGGTCCACTTCACATTCTCCATTCACGCCCACATTTCAAAAGTCTCCAATCTACACCAATCAACTTGCTTCGATGACCATCATTCCCCACTGTAAATAACCACCCTCCATATCAAAGTTTTCACAAACCTTTTCTGCACATCCTTATTCAATGCTCCTGGCATCAAATCACTCCAGGTAAAAATTTCCTTAACTAATGCAATTCTACGTCTTGTGTGCCTATTACATTGACCATTTTAGTCCACAACGCTTCCAAGATAAGTGAACTATTCCACTTGCTCTAATTAATGAGCAGTTTTTATAATATTTAACTTAGCTTTTCTATTTCTTAAAATACCTGATGACATTTGTAATGCTTACATTTAGTCTCATCCCATACCTATCGCACTGACTTTCAAAAGTGCTCAGCAATGTTTGCAATGCCTTGGCTACCTGGAAAATTAAAGCTTGGTCATGGAAAAACCTAACTGATTTACCAATTCCCCACCGACTTCCTTTTTAATCTCCAGTTCTTCCCATGCCTCTTTTACCAATTCCTCAACATATACCTTAAACAGCACGGGTGATAATGGATGTCCTATTCCTCTTCTTAAAATTGCCCATCCTGCAATCGCACCTGGGCAGTCTCAGACAGGTACAGATTGCAGATTGGCCTCCTACCCCTCTAAAGTACTCCTATTTTCTGCAATGCATTTATTAATTCTACCCATTTCACTTTACCTATCATTTTTTTGAAATCTACAAAACAAATCCTGATTATATCCTATGTTCCCTTCAATTGGTAACAGCATGTATAATATAAACCTAAGCTAGCACACTAACCATTTATCAGTACGAAAAACATGGCACCTTAAAGGTCGGTTTGGTAGGTATTGGTAATTGAAAACATATGACACAATTATTAAAAACAAATGACTAGACTAAATGCTAGATTTTACAAGTTAATACATCTGATAAATATTTATGAGAATAAAAATAATATATGATGCAAACGAGAACTATGCGTGAACAGTAGCGAAAAGGCATCACTTTAATCCTAAATTAACTGGTAAACAAATGGACTCACATATTTTGTTTGTAAGCCAATAGCATTTATTTCAACTTACCACAGTATTGCTAAGTATCAATACTTTTTGCCATATGTTATAAGAATATGAAATATCAGTAGACATTTTGTAACATTAGATTCCTATACCTTGGAGGAGAATATCATGGTGGACGACATATACAGAAAATTCAGATCATTCTGAACATCTCAGACATGGTCTCAAACATAGAGGCAACAAGTTAAGAAAAAAGATAGGGAACCACATGGAGGGTAAGGATAGGCAATCAGTTCGTAAGTTACACCAAGTCAAGGATGTTCCTTGGGGGAATGAAAGTGGACACACCTTCACATCTAGAGATGGAAGATTGACGTTTTGCCCTGAGGAGGCGTGAGGCACAGAGAGAGAGAGCATAACTCTCCCAGTTTGCCGGAATGAGAAAACTGGTCCAGATTGGCAAGGAGTCAGAGAAAGGGTGGAGACAAGAAGCCCTATCGAAAAACACACTCTGCACAGGGTTCAAAGCGAAAAAACTCCCCAACAGATCCAAGCAGGAGAAGCACCTTAAGAGTACATACCAGTTTCCTTGGCATCAGGGTTGTCCTCAATGATGGTGATTATTGTGTCGGCAATCGATGCTTTGTAGTCCAAGCCACCCTCATCCCTGAGCATCCCGGACAGGAAATTCATGAGGACGCTATGCTTGCGAGGGAACTTGAGGCACAGCGCTCGAATCGCCTTGAGTAATGAGGAAAAAGAAACAAGTTGCCCAGTGCCGAGTCTGATCAATGTGCACAGCACATGAACAGGTTCACCTGATGTGAATGCTTTGGGGACGCTTGGCCGTGCATGGTCACAAATGATGGAATCAAATTGACGGGAATCCGCAAAAATAAAATGGTCATTGCATTGGAGATCACAGCGCCACCACTGCAGTTAAAATATAACTCTTCAGGGACTAAGCCAAGATTCTCTGGCACAATGCGTACATATTTTTATGAGTTTTTTTATATTTAATTGATTGACAATAGACTTTCAACCTCAGTGAAATAAAGCAGATTTGCAACAAAAAACGGATCCAGAATAATATTGGTAGGAAATAAAGTTATAGAAAAAGATTTATTGGTAAATCTTCAATTTTACTATGTGCATAGATTTCCTTAATTGCTATTGAACAGATACAGAGGGAATATTCCTAAAATTCACATTTACTCTGTATTATTGGAAGGATTTTCAGCATGCATATTTTAGTTAATCTAGTAGTAGTAGTTTTGAGGGGAGGCGACCGACAGCTGAGGTCATTTGCGCCATAGGGGATGGACAGGAAAGGATGAAGGGTGGAGAGAAACCCGGCGTCGGCATTAGCCTACTCTTTACGAAAGGCGCCAAGGGGTCCGCGGCTTAACGTCCCATCCGACGGACGGCGTACTCACCCAAAGTGCCCTCCACAAAGCACCTCAAGTAGGGATCGAGATACCTCTGAAAAATATTCAACACCGCCGGGATTTGAACCCGCGCCCTCAGGGTGGGAAGCCAGTACGTGAGCCCCCGCACCATCTCGATCCCCTTAGTTAATCTACTAACAAATATATGCACAGATATCAATAAAAGATGTAGAACAAAGAATTAATTTTTTAGCAAGAACAAACATTAATGGGCATCAAAACATTCTCATAATTTTACAATAGTATGCCCTCCTATGGTCACTAATGAGTGCAGAAATAACTTTGGCCTAGGTTCACCAAGGGCTTTAACCAAGCAATTTAAATATTGTACGTACTTTCAATTGCATCACTGGGCCATAATGCGGAAGTGCATATGATAACTTTCAAAAATGGCTGTGCAAATGGCATCAAATCAGACTGAAGTTACACCCACACATCAGTCGGGAGGGACACATCCTTACCTGTACAACAACAATCTTGAATTCATCACTGATTTCACTGACAAAACTAGATATCTGCTTCATCAGCCGATCCACAGAAGATTCCGCACCTGTTTTCAGAAGGGTGGTTATGGCAAGGGTCGCAATGGAGCGATTCGAATCAGTGATCAGGTTCTCAAGGTCCAGATTGCAAGCTGTCACAGCACCTGGATGAGTCATTGCAACCTGCCAAGGGAAATCATTCGACTGCTGCATAATCAAATTCCCTCATCACTCGTCCATACATAATAACCACTATCAGTATCCCGTACCTTGTTCAATGTCCTCACTGCGGCAAATCTCAGCGTTGCCTTGGGATTACTGCAGAACAGTTGCAAAATACTAATGGCTGGGGCCAACTCCCTGCTGGCAGTATTTGAGGTCGACGAACCTGTTTTACCCGAGGCAGTTTTCTTGCCACTGCCCCCACGCCTACTGCGGCGCCTCACATTCACTATGGCGTGAGCGGCTTCGTAGATGACCATCTCGGACTTGTGGCGAAGGCATGCATCGAGGAAGTCAAAGAGGGGGGAGGGGGGCGACGGCTCATCGTTTCCCTCCTCCCCGTCGTCCCCATCTTCCGTGCCCACTCCCCCGTACCCCTCCTCCTCAATCAGCTTGCACACGATTCGGATCTGAAACAAAAGAATACAGTGACCTTTGGCCCTTTGAATTAAGATCCTCTCCTGCCAGAGGATCATTTCCCTTAGGCTAAGGCTATCATAGACAGACAGAGGACCCCTAATTCTTCTGTAAACCTTTGCACTCCCCTTGCCAGAGGGTCTCAAAATGATAAATAAAGCCTGATTCCAACATTCAAGCTCTCCTTAAGCACTTTTTCAGTCCTTGTAAGCTCTAAATGCCAAATTATGTTCAACAAACAGGCCGGCCAGTTTTTTCTTCCATTGAATGGATCAATGAGCACATACTTTTAACACATGTACCTCATGCAAAATAATTCCAGTTGGAAAGTTTGAAAGAAAGGAGAAAGACATTGATTGCTTAGGAGTATGCACTGAGTACGGACTGTTTACAAAGACAAATAATTGAAGGTGGAGGAAAGAAAAGGACTACTGCATTGTCGGGAATGATGAGGAGGAATTATGAGCGGACATGATGGAATGCATGAGAAAGAGAATGCTGGAGAACCACCTTATCACCCATCTGAAAATCACTGTAAAAAAAGAACAATTTATTTTTCCAAAACAATTTTTTCTAGCTTATGGCAATAAACTTAGGTTTACTTAGAAACAAATTGTATTCATGTAATCAAAGTTTAGTACCACAACAGAACTAAATTGAAAATAGTTTTACTTGAACAGAAATCAAATTTTGGCAGACAATGGCTTGCAGTGAGCACCACATGCATACCACTGGGCCACAGCATTTGCAGAAATGACATCTGACACTTGGTGTTCCCATTGAACAAGGAAGTTCTACATTTTTTGAATACTCTTTCCCAGAAATGTTACATCTAGTTAATCTTATCATTGCTTCTGTTTGGAATACAATGAGGAAAGCTCTTCTGTAATGGTCACATTGAAATTACATGCTCAATTTTCACTTACCAGCATGCACATAGCATACGGAGATTTCACAGACATCCGAGTAAGTTTGGCAACTAACTTGGTTACTGCAAGTCGGTCGGATTTCCTGATGTGGTACAAGACTCCCAAGGCATGATACTGGACCATCACACTGTAAATAAATGTTGCCTATTAACTTCATTCTTAAATTTCTGAACACAGTTGTCGAGATTTGGGCAAAGGTGCAAACATTCATTATGCCACATTCCAAGAAACAGCAGGAGATGCCAAAACAGTAACTTTTAATGGAGTCATCCGCTAATATGCATTTCAATGCAACGATTTCGGAGTGAGAAAATCATTCAAGGTGAACAATTTTTACACTCTGAAATTGTTAAATTCATTCATCACGCCGTCCCTCAGTGACCGGCAGGCACTTGGGCTTTGATAGCTTTATGTTGCTCTGACAAAAGGCCTCTGCTTGTAACAGCAGGTCATCAAATGCCAATAAAGAACATTTCCATTTTCATCTAATTTTCCAAATGCCAGCGATTGCCTACTAACTTCTGAAAGTGATAGGACAATGTATTACAGCTATTTCCCCCTATTATAACAGAAGTAGCACTACATCCATCCATTAATTTAACTAATCATGAAATGTTACCTCTACTAAAATCTTTTCTCCTTGCATAAACGTAGAAAACTTTACAACATAACTCTTCTTTATAAATGACGGCATAACAAGATTGATTCCTTAGACCTCTTGAGGGCAATATCTTTCGGAGTACCTTCACTTAACATATGGTATGAAGCGCTCTTTCAAATCAGATATGGAGCATAAAATTACACTCACCACTCACCTAAGAGCCAGATTACGCGATGCCAACAGTTGTCACTCTATTGACCTACTTTCTAGCTCATCAGGATCCGTTAAAATAATGTTATTAAAAATACCTGAAGAATTTTTGAATGCTAATTATTGCTGTGGGGATATCCATGAACTACAATTAGCTGTTTGTGCCCATTGGGTTAACTTTCTCAACGGATGCCACATGGTCTATTTAATGACTACCACTAACATTTATCATTTTGCACAATCTTCTGGCCTGCAACAAATGCTATATTTCTTATGTTCTGTTTCCATTTTTTAATTAGGAATATTATTAAATATTGATATTTTGTCTACATTTATTAAGATAACTAGTTATGCATGCATACCTGAACTATTTGAAAATGTCTTTCACGCATTGGAATCCAAGATTCTTCCTAAATTTTAAATTATATTTTAATTCTCAATAACGAGTATATATCTTTATATAATTTTTACCGTATGTAATTGTTTTTTAATACTTGTAGAACTTATCTATTCTTTTGCCTTTATTTCCATAAAAGGGTTATTCTGGTCGATAAATAAATAAATGGAAGGTGCATCATGTAATCATGAAAACTAAAGCTCTGATCCATTCATACCACTATTCAATATTTGACTTCATTTTAGGTTCATACGTATTTAGATCCAAACCATACCAAGAATGCCTTGGCTTCTTCAGTGGCCAGGAACTCTGGATTTTGGCAAAACACACGATTCAAGAAAGGGAGAGGGTATAGCAAGCAGGCAAAGGGCACCAAAGGTATTTCTTTCTTGTTTGAAACTGATTCACAACCGTCACTCAATGCTAACACACACAAGAATGCTATTACTTGCTCTGAGGATAAAAAAATTGCACAATTGAAATTGCAAATTGGGGTACCAGTGGTGAGATTAAAAAGGAAAATGCAAGCATAAGAACATTGAATGGTGTATTACACACCGAAGTATCCAACATATTTTATTTATAATTATTTGTACCATGAACTTAGAATACTAATGAGCTATGAACCTCATTATGACAGCTATTTGCTGGCTCATCATGTCTATGGTATGAAATGGAACTTTTATTCAGGTGAAAAATTTAACATAATAAGGACAAAAGGGGAATTTAAGTCAACGCTCCAAAGATTAGACATGAAGGATGTCACAATATTCCTTCTTCCCAGTTGTTCTGCATGGAAAACCAGTCCAAATATTGAAAATATCATATCTCTATGACATTAACTGCTACTAAGCCTCAACAATTGAGGGAGCAGTCAATTATGATGATGAGATCCTCAAGCAAAGCAAAGCCAAACGCCTCCAGACTAGGGCACTCGAAGCAAGGTGAAAAGCAAAAAGTCGTGTAAGTTGCTCAGCATTAAAACATTCCGTGTATCGACAGCAACGTGCCTCCCATATGCATGACAACGTGTGACTACGACATTTCCATTCCGTGCTCAAGTGAACACTGGCCTCAAAATTAAGAAATACACTGATTTCAGTTGTGAGGGATAACTACTGGCTGGCTGATCACATCAGCCAAACAGAATGCAGAAATGGGGGCGCCTGCATCTTTGTGACAATTGAACATGTTTATAAGGTTGCTAATAAAAAAATCTGATTTCTAATGAGAGATGGATTGAAATTACTGTAATTACACCATAGACTGTACTCGTTATAGGACAAACAACTTTGCAAGGATCAGATAGAAGTTGCGCCAATATCTTTTCAAACATTAGTCGCATTTAAGAGTTAATAGATGTGGCAGGCATGTGATGCTTTCAACTTTCCAATTAAGGCGTAGTTTAAGTCATAATATTGTGGTTGAGTTTTTTTAGAGGACGTTTAAAAAATAAGATAAAGCACTTACTATCAGATAAAAGCAGTTACAAAGTATGGGCCTTTCCTGAAGTCTTCTGGTCATTGAAATAGCTGATTGCCTTATAGCTTGTGTTCATATCTAGTAACAAGGTAAACGGAAACAATAGGGACTGTATATTCTCAGAAAATGTCATTCCTAGAAGTGATACTTGCAAATACTTAGGTGCATATTTAACTAAGGACTTAGGGTGGGGGCTAAATGCGGAGTACATCTTTAAGAAAGCTTTCAAAACTCTTCAATGGGTGATGAGAAACCTCAAAGGGAGCGTTAGAGCAACTAAGGAAAAGGCGTATCAGACCCTAGTAAGACCAATTTTAGAGTACGCTTCTCTTGTATGGGACCCTCATGAAGAAGGTCATATTAAAAAACTGGAAAAGGTGCAAAGGAAGGCTGCCCGATATGTACTGGGGAAGCATAGGAGGATGGAGAGTGTGTCTGACGTGCTAGAAACGCTGGGCTGGGAACCTCTACAAACTAGAAGGAAAGTAAGCAGACTTTGTGGAATGTTCCGCATTCTGAAGGGGGAGAAAGCTCGGGCAGATCTTAGGAAAGAGGCGGGGAACCCAAATTTTATAGACAGAAATGATCACAAATTTAAGGTAAAATGCCGGGCACAGAGAACAAATAAAAAAATTCTTTTCTAAATAAAACAATTGTTGATTGGAACACCTTACCTGCAAAACTATTCGAGCTCTTTCCTAACAGAGTGCATAATTTTAAGAAAAGATGTAAGGAATATACGTAATAATTTGATTGATGAGGGGTGTAAAATTATACGTAAAAGCTTAATTTTTTTAATCTTTTTTTTCTTCTAGCTGATTGATTGATGTTAAGGAGATGGGGATTTTCTTGCTTTGTGAAAGAGATTTGTGTTTTGAAGTTCCCTTTAAGTGTGCTTTTGTTTAATGACTGATTTTACTTTTGGGATTATTTGGGACTTTTGTGCCACCTGACACTGTCTATCAGCACATGTGGATTTTAATAATAATAATATCTCTTGATTTCAAACGTAATTATATTAATTGTCCTATATTTTACCATTGTAAAATCCTTGAACCATTAGGCATTATCATTGCATGGGTTACAAAATAAACCACTGAAGTAATATGTTGACGGCCAAATCTATTTTCGTAATTGCACAGCCATGAAAGTTTGTGAATATTCATACCTGTCAGAATTCACAGCTTCTTGAGCTTCATTCACCCAACGCTTCACCACGTCGCCAGCAACCCTGGTTAAATGTAAGCTGCTAACTAATGCCGCACTGCTCACTCCAGGATTTCGATCAACAATTGCTTGCTTCATGTATCTTTCTATGGCTTGTAACATAGTACCCTACAGAAGTCAAGGCGATTTCGTGAAATCGATGACATCATACCAACATGTGCCACACATGAAAATTGAAATCAAAAGAACATTCACAAAAACTTATGGAAAACACTAAAAACGGGACTTGTAATAAAAATATCAGCATAGCTTACATCTGTAATACTGCAAAGAGCTCGGATGGCTGCAGCTCTATAAAGATCTTCTTTCCCCGTCATATCACGGGTAAGACTAGATGTGACGATGATAACATCATCAGCAATTGAAGACAGCTCTTTAATTCCCAAGTATACCATGCGTCGCAATATAACATCTTTGGATTGAAACAATTTTGTCACTGAAAAGAATGCTCCAGTAGCTTCTGCCGTACCGAACTGCTCTCCCTGATGGATTTGCGGATTTGACCATTAAATGTACATTTGAAATAAACAATACCACACACACATGAAGGTAAGAAAACATACAACTTTGGGAGCGTACCTGATTCAGTAAATAGAGTATTTTTGTAAGGATATGAGTACATTTTCTGGGATTAACAGGCGTGTCATTGAATGTACGTGCTTCTTGTAAAACAGTTGTTTTCTCCAGATTTTGAAAAGGATTACAACTTCCTGAAATAATAACAAAAATTAGTCCATCACATTGATTTTCCAAGTGAGATCATTAAGCACAAAAGATTATTAAGATTTTTATTACTTAAATGCTATTCTATGATGAGGGCACATTTTACAGTAACTAAGAATATCTAACTTAAGCCGGCCGAGCATAAATGACTACCTACCTTCTTCCTCTTCTTTTTTATCTCTTTTAAAGGATATCATTATTTTTTTGTGATATTATAAACGCCGTGTAAAATATCCTCATCAGGCGTCAGACTAACAATATACGAAATACTTCCTAACGTTACATGTATGTCATATTACATTCACCAGAATTACACGTAATCAACAGAGATTTGGCAACAATTGAAACTCAAAATTCGCTTCGCGACCCTTCATTTTAAAGTATCCATGGCGCGAAATTCTTATTTATATATTGTGAAGTAGAGAAAATCGACCTTCATTGATGTACTGTATTGTGTAAATTAGTGCAACTGTGGAAATGTCATTCTTTTTGCCTTTAATTCCATAATACATGTAATGAAGCAACACGCAAGTTTTTAAATGGAGGAGTTCTTGCGTAGGTTTATATATTACATTAAATTTTAAATGCTTATTTTGCTATTCCTTGACTAACTTCTTATTGAAAGAGATATCTTCAAGTAATATCCAATAATTTGTCATCATAGGCACACCATAAATTTTGCAGATGGAAGAAGCATATTTTTTGCATGGAGTATTGTGCATAATATATTTCTTTATGAAATGAAAAATATGGCATTGATACTTAGAATGGTGCTCATCTTTATATCTTTTTTGTAGGGTCAAGTCATATACTACCAAAAGTAAATATATTCCGTTGCTTTATGAGACGTATATTTTCTCCCGGATAGGAAGCAGTGTTCCGTTGCCGACCATTCACAAAACTTTTACCCCAAATTAGTTATCCCGACATATCGCAAAAATAGAGCACAATATTAGCATTCACATATTAAGGGGTAACCAATTTTGGTGGGACAGAATTAATTTGATAAATTACCTAAAAAATCTATTTAATGGGAATGAGATTCGATAATAAGAAAGGAATCAACGTGACGCTAAAACAATTGAAACTACTGAAGAAGTTAGTAGTCCATATTTAAATTAAGTGTCACCGACTCCCGTTGAATAAGACATGTAAATTTATTTCTGAGAATTGCGCACCATTGTCCACCCTGGACAGCAATAAAATTAATTATATATTTAAAAATGGGAATAAAATCTAAATAAAATATATTTTTCCGTTGCCGCAATGAAACATCGATGAAAATTATGAAGGACATTCATTAGACTTTTTTCCTTTTTTATAAAATGAGAGATTTTTATATGATTTCTCTAAATTATGTACTGCAATAGCAATTGTAAAAATTATAAAAAATGATGAGAGCTAAATCGATGAAAAAGAGAAGGTTAACTAATGATGGCGAGAACAAAAAAAATGGTTTCTGGTTTCAACATTTATTGATTGGTTTACACCTCGCTCCACATCAGGCCCAACTTAAATCTTTGAAAACCCCCCAAAATCATAGCTTATGGTAAGTTCAACTTTCAAACGTTTTTCGCTGTGCCTCTATCTCTCCCGGTTTCTAAGATCTTCTGCTCGAAGTAAATAGCAGAAAATGAGAGGGATGAGCGAAAGCAACAATGGCGTCATGTGGGGTGCCAAAAAAGTCAAAACGAGGGCGAGACGAATCCTAATTTTCGTAATTAATGGTGACATACGTTTATTTACCGATGATGCCCGTAATCCTGAGGATGAAGCAGCTTTAGCAAATGACCTACTGGTTCTACAACTCCGGAACGACACATGGAAATTAGAATTACACTTAATATAGTACATAATGATGAATTTCTGGAAAAACAGCCATTCCCTCCCGAACGGCTATTGAATAAGGTACACCAGAGTGGAAAGTGTAGACTCGATTAAGTCCTTAAAATCTTAAAGACGATGCGTAAAATTAGAAAGAGCCACCAGCAGTTTGGAAAGGCTAACTTATTAAATTCCTTCTTTCAGAGCGTCTTCAACAATGTCTCACCGAATGTCTCCAATTGCTCATCGATTCCTGCAGGACACCAATCGCCCAAAATTGAAATCTCATATCGGGAAAGGGAAAGGCGGCGAGTGTCGCTCATCTGCGCGAAGGGTGCGCTTTGCCCCCCCCCCCCTTTCTCCAATCAATGCCTCCGACTCACTCTTTCTGCTTTCACCGAATTTCACCCGGCCAATCCCTGTCTCGCCCGCATCTCACAATTCTCCAATCAGCGCGAATATAGTACTCTTGTTTCCTCAAAGACCAGGTCTCACATCTCTAAGACATTATGCTAGACATAATAATTTTTAAAATGTTTGCTTCACACATTTATTTAGCCCCCCTATCGTTAATTACCTTATTCTGGCGCGAATCCACCTTGCACCAGCGCAATTTCATTCAGAATTCTCTCCCATTACCACGCCCACTTTACTGAATAATTTTCTCCAATCACGAGAGCTGCTGACTTTGTGAACGTGAACTGGCGACCACGTGATCCTCCGGAATTGAAATCCTCGCCGGCCGCACATTCCGCTCTCGGATGGACGTTGGCACCGCGTGTGCTCGCAGGTTTTCCCGCCCACTCTTGCATCCGGTTCCGGCCGCTCGCCTCTTCCGTTCGCGGAAAACAGTCTCGGCGGCCGGCTGCTCTCCCCCTTTCGGATCCCCCGGAATGAGTGCCCATCTATGCCACTCCGCGCAGAGCGACGTCTTTAGGCGACTTCGATGCAGCTCCAAATTACTGAGTACCACCAGTTTGACGCGCGACTCCATTGTAATATTACCGGCAAATAGTTATGTTGGTGGCCTTCTCTGTTCCACTCTGAAGTGGTCTCCCTGAAGAGCCCCAAGGTCTTCAAAGTATCCCCGAGGAAGGCCCGACGGTCAGACTCCGCCTCGTCCCGGAGCGCCGCGAGCGTGTTTAATCTCCCAGCGTGAGCACCGCGAATGGGCCGGACGGAGCGGGAGGGTGGGCGGAGGGAGGGAGGGCGGGAGTGGGAGGAGAGTGGTCGCCGAGTGTCGGCTGACCGGAGTCGGCCCTCGTGCACTCGCCGTCGACGTACCGGGACGTTCGCCGCTCTTCCGCGGGTGCTTCTGCGGGACGGCCCAGGACTCTGCCCCCCGCTCGGCCTACGGCGGGGCGCCTTTCCGGGAAGGACGCCGGTGGTAGCAACGTGCGTGCTTGCGAGCGGGCACCATGGCCGTCTACGCGCAGGGTGTGGCGGGCGTGCTGGCTTTCTACGGCTTGATGCTCGCCGTCGGCGTGTGGGCCGGCACGAGGAGGAAGAACAGCGGCGAGGAGGAGGTGTTCCTGGCCGGTCGGGACGTGGGTCTCTTCGTGGGAGCGCTCACGCTCATCGGTGAGTGGTCGGTCCCCCTCGCGCCCCTGTCCACCCCCGCTCTCGGCCTCGCCAAGGGTCACCCTCAATGCATGTCCTCGGCTGTCGACAATGAGGGAGAGTTGTAGGGCGAATGCGGCTGTCAGGTTCTCTATCTGAATCTCTATCCATGTTCCCATTTAATGAAATGGCTTCACCGTTTTTTTCTTAGAGCAGATGGAAAAAATACTAAACCAAATATACTCCGTCAAGATGATGAGGAACAGGGAACTATGGGAGAGCCAAGGAGGAATTCGAAAGGGAAATATATGCATGATGGAAAATATTAGCTGGAGAATAAGAACTGGAAGAGGCAATGGGATGATCAAGTTCTGATAAGGAGATAGATAGACAGACAGATAGCCCAAGCCACGTTTTAAATTTTCAAACGATGTTTATAAACGTTGAGAATAATTGGGGCTGTTAGTATCCAAACTGGACTTGCACCAATTAAAAGAAAAATATAAAAGTTTGTCTAATATGAAGGAAATTTGGTCTCCTTAAGTCTCCTTTGCTTTAGCTTCAAATGAAGTGAGGGAAAATGCTTGAGATGGTTAATTGAAACACGAATTAGATAGCATCGGAGGGAACATTTTTTAAGGGACTCAATGATAATATAAAAAAGATCCCCGTTTAATGTTCAACCAACCACAATGTTGAGGAAATCTGGGCGCGCCCGTCCTCTTTTAATGCCTTTTCTTGCTCT
The DNA here is from genome assembly GCF_022747635.1 of Hetaerina americana. Classification (NCBI taxonomy): domain Eukaryota; kingdom Metazoa; phylum Arthropoda; class Insecta; order Odonata; family Calopterygidae; genus Hetaerina; species Hetaerina americana. Next base: position 5,251,102 of record NW_027286786.1, on the reverse strand, counting down.
CTTTGTGTAGGTATAGGAATAGCTGCTAACCGTGTAATACTCGTGATATGTGTAGCCATGTTGCAAGATTGGTGTTCGGTCGCCCCCTTTCCAGGCGGATTTTGGTGGTTCGCGAGGTGCCAGGTGCGGACGGAGGAAATAGAGGGAATGTACATATGTGTAGAATGGCCGGTGGCCTACCACCCCCTGTCACGCATCCTTGCGACGACTTACGGGGCATTGTGTAGGTTTAGATCTGTAGTTTAATTGCCGAAGTTTAAAAAACAAAGTCGAAAAATATCATCACCTTATTCAATTCACAGGCGCATATATAATTATTGGAAGAGGAAGCTGGTAATTTACTGATATCGCCGACAGTGACATCTTCTCATAATTCTTTTCCGTTTACAGAAACCCTAGAGTAAATAGAATCGGGGGCTGTGTCTATACTGCAGTTAACAACTCTTACGTCAGCTGGGCTGAGGTAATTCCAAATAATGGTTTGGAAAGCGTTTGGTGCGCAATTTAAAGTCCTGAATCCAAAATAATTGGTGCATGCGCATTTTCCAGGCCGCAGGACAACAACGACAAATAATTCAACACAAGAATTAGACCAGAAAATCAAAAGTTTCTCATCCCAACATAATTGGTGCATTGCGACATTATAATCATTGGAGATTTAATGTCTCATCTTTTGATTGGAGCACATATAGTTTTAAAATAAGGGGTTAAGATAAGAGATACTTCCGAGTCGCTATTATATTCCTTTATGTTGAATTCCATGTATCAAATTATCGCTTCACTCATGATTTGTTAGCAAATGAATACACCCCAAAAAGACAACTATTAAAGGGATTAGCGACCATTGAGCTGTAAATGCTAAGTTTTCCTTATATGAGGTCATAAATAGGAATCGCTTCCTTGGAATTAGGGGCTGGGCAGTCAACAAGTTCGTCTCCAGTAAATTATAGTATATAGAAGATAACACGGAACCTAGATGATACCAAGCGGGTGTTAGAAAAGCATTGCGACGTCAAAGGCTATGCCACGCCAAGATGAAAAATATCAGGAATGATAATTCCAGCGACAGAAAGAATGAGATCTCTTATACTTACAAGATATCTAGGGCGAATGCCACGAATGAATTTTGGAAAGCGTTAAGTAAATTCAAAAGGAAAATATTAGCGGAAATTTTGAAAGAGAATCCTGGAGAATGTTGGCCGTACGTCAGAGAAGTTCAGGGAAATAAGTCAGCTGGTAATTCACTCAAAAATGGTTAAGGTAACCATCAATTTGGAAAAGGCCAACTTATTAAATTCCTTCTTTCAAAGCGTCATCAATAATGCCTCACTGATTACCTCACTGAATGTCTCCGATAGCATATCAAATCCTGTCGGCCACCGAATCCCCAAAATTGAAATATCATATAATGGAATATAACGTATGTTGAAAAATATTACACCGAATAAATCCTGCAGGGCCGATCAAATACCCGCTCTAATATTTAAGGAACTTGGGTCGGAAATTGCACCCCATCAAGAAATCATATTTAAGAAGGCGCTTGTAGATGACAAAGTTCCCAGAGATTGCAAAATGGTTAATGTAAAGCATATATTCAAATACGAAGACAAGGAGGAACCGAAAAATTACAAACCGATTGCTCTCACATTTATATCATGTAAGGATATGGAACATACTATATAATAGCCAGTTCGAGACTGAGGTACCTTGATGGTTAAGAGTTGTTGATGAATGATCAGCTCGGTTTCCGTTGGGGTAGATATTGGGAGATACAACTTGCGCTTTTTGTTCATGATATCCTTAGTTAGGGAGAGAGAAACGCTTCAGTGGACGCGGTCTTTCTAAATTTGATTAAGGCTTTCGACAAAGTACCTCATAGTAAATTGCTCACAAAGCTAGAAGCATATGGTATAGGTAAAAATATCCTGGGCTGGATTAAATACTTTTTTAACGGTCTGTTACGAAGAGTAGTCTTAGATAGAATTAGATCTAGAAGTCACTTCGGGTGTTCCCTGGCAAAGTGTTATCGGACCCCTCTTATTCCTACTTTTCGTTAGTGACACTCAGTAGTCACTGGTAAGATACGTTTATTTGCCGATGGTGCAGTGATTTACAGTGATATTCGTGATCCTGACGACACAGCAGCTTTACTAGATGACCTTAATGCTATACAACGCTGGTACGACACTTGGCATTATAACTAATTTTAAAAAGTGCGCAGCCGTACATTTTTGGAATGAGAGTAAATCCCACCCGAACGCCTACTACATCAGGAACACCGAAATGGAATGGGTGCACTCGATTAAATACCTAGGCGTGACCCTCACTCACGGCCTCTCCAGGGTGAAACACATACGAGGAATAATGTGGACGAGCTAACAAAAAATTAGGATTTATCAGAAGAGTACTTGGTAAATGTGATGAAAAAGGTCAAAGATAAATATTATCTGTTGTTGGTAAGGCCTCATTTCGAATATGCTGCAAGTACATGGGGTCCTCACGAAGTTGGATTGATTGCCGAATCGAATCGCGTGCAGCGTAGAGGAGCTGGATTTGTAAAACACTGTTATGATAAACTTAGTGGCGTATCCAAAATATTAGAGCAGCTAGGCTGGGAATCACTCAATGGAGAAAAGGCTAAATTACAGATTGAAGTTCTCGTATAAATTAGAAGTACGTCTTTTTACCAGTGTTGTTGAAAATGTATTGTTACCTCCATCGTCCTACGGTAGGAGAGATAATGTCGATAACACCAGAAAGATTAAATGTAGAACAGATACATTTAAGGATATAAATTCATTCAGACATACTTGTAATTCATTCGATTCATACAAACCCAGCATAGTAAACACCAGCCAAATACTCACGAATATTTTCATCAATAAGAAACATGCATGCCTAAATACAAATCCATATGCAATGAAAATATAACGCATTTAAAATCATACTGTATTATTATATGCTGATTTTACATGCATAGCAAAATTCAGACGAAAAAATTCTGGAAAACGACTAAAAATATTATCTATAATGAAGGATTAATGTCGTGGCATCGATTGCTCGAAGAGAACTTATGTGACATAAAAGTTAAGAACATCCGGAAGAGGATATTTTTTAACGGGTAGATGAAAGAACAGGAGTGAAATTAAGAAAATGAAGAGCAGAATATTGACCTTTGCCGAAAGGCAAAATACGAAAATCTGCCAACGACGTGATAGATGTTAAAATGTAAGAGCTTTGGAAATCGCGAATAGCAAGTACTAAGTTGAAGTTGAAAGGAGAAAACTATGCAACCGAAGACGGAATGCGGACTTATTAAGAGAAGAGATAAATTGCGGACTTCTAAATTCTTATGACGAATCAGTCAAGGGCAAAATAAATGAGGGAAAATTGGAATATATTGCGAGGGGAAATTGATATTATGAACAGGATTGTGTAAACAACAACTTAAGTGGGATGAAAATCCAGATAAAAACAAAAATAGAAAATCACTGACGGATAATGGTATGAAAACAGATGGTGGAAAGAGTACGTAGAGGATTGCAGGAGATAGCGGCATGGGTGAATGTGTTGGAAAAACGCGACCGGGGGATTATGAAACCTTTGTGGTAAGAACTGAAAGTTTAACTCGTTGAGCTTGAAGGCAAATAAAGCCACGGGAGTAGTAGCAAAAAAATTGAAAAGAGTGGAGAGGAAATTGAAGAGGTGGTGTTCTAATCAAAGAAACTCACCACAATCGGCTTTAACGGGTATGAAAATGTTAACCTAATGTCATATGTGTGTATATATATAAATAAATATATAGATATATAAATATGTAACTTGGACAGCAACAAACAATATAAGAACACATAAAAAGAACACTCACACGTTATTTCTTGATAATTTCGACGGAATTTAGCTCCGTCTCCGTCAAATTCAGTCAAAATTATCAAGAAATAACGTGTGGGTGTTCTTCTTATGTGTTCTCATATTGTTTTGTTGCTGTCCAAGTTTTCAAATTTTTTATTCAACACTTCTGTGTCACTTCGACGAAATCATATATACATATATTATTATTAGGTAATCTACCGGTTAAGGTAGGCTTTTGGATGGACATAATTGCTAATTAAATAATTTACGACAACTAGCAAAACACAACATCCAACTCTACATCAGGTCCCTCTTCATCTCTGAGTACTTTCTTCCTCCCTTCATCCCGTCCAGCATCCCTATCCTGTTCCTTCCCTTTCCTCTTTTGCCCAAAATTATCCCCTCTATCACAGTCTTCAACATCCCACTGCCGGTCAACACCCCCTTCATCAACTTTTCCTGCCTCAGTAGGATTTCTCCCAGCAAACCCCTCTCTTCACCCACCATACCAAGTACTTCCTCACTTGTTTTATTCTCTGTCCATTTCATCTTCTCCATTCTTCTCCACACCCACATTTCAAAAGCCACCAGTCTACGTCTATCCTCCTGCTTCAATGGCGTTTCCTCGCCATACATAGCTGCGCTCCATAACCAAGTTTTATCGAATCTTTTCTTAACATCCTTACTCAACGTCCCTGTCATCAACTCCCTCCTCCTTGTGAAAGCCACTTTGCCTAGCGCAATTCTTCTCCTTACGCCCCTACTACTTTGACCGTGTTGATCCTAAACACTTCCGAGATACGTAAACTGTTCCACCTGCTCTAGTTTTTGCCCTCCTATATTAATGTTTAGCTTAGTCTTTTTCTTTCTAGAAAATCTCATAACCTTTGTTTTAATAATATTGATTTTCATCCAATATCTGTCGCATTGAATTTCTAATTCACTCAGCAATGCCTGCAACCCCTTGGCTGACTGACAAACTAAAGCTTGGTCATCAGCAAACCTAACTGATTTTGCGAATTCCCCGCCCACTTTCATTCCTACCTCCAGCTCATCCCATGCCTCTTTAATCATTTCCTCTGCATGCAGGTTGAACAGCAATGATGATAATGAGCAACCCTGCCTTACACCTCTTCCTAACACTGCCCATCCGGACTCCCCGTTCCCCACCCGCACCTGAGCAGTCTGAGACATGTACAGGTTGCGGATTAGCCTTCTTTCCTCCAATCTATTCCTCTTTTCTGGAATATACTCATTAAATTTTCCCAATTCATTCTATGAGAACAACTTGAGCTGCGTGGGATATCAAACTTATTGTCCTGTAGTCCTCACATGATGTAGCCTTTACCTTTTTCGGAATAGGAACTAAAATTGATCTCACAAAATCTTCCGTCCAGATTCCTTCCTCATAAATACTACGAATCAGCCCGTATAGCCTCTTCCTCCCACATTTTCCTAAGCATTTCAATAGTTCCGCGGGAATGTTATCCACCCCCATGGCCTTATTTAGTTTCATCTCCCTTAAGGCCCTTTCTATCTCATCGTCTAGTATGCCTCGACCTTAGCTATCTTCTTCTAGCTTCCTGTCATTTTAGACACGACAATGGCTGAAGCAACTATCTCGGCATCTCCAAGGCAGATACACACATTATTTGCCATCATCCATTCGACATGCTTCCCTTCCAATCCACGTGACCAGTCAGAATTCAATGTATTATGCCTTCTGACTGGTCACGTGGACTGGATGGGAAGCGTGTCGGAAGGATGATAGCAAATAATGTCCGTATCTGAGCTGAGCGAATTTATCACACCGCTCCTAAACCTGAGTCTAACCAGGATATAATATATCTAATACCTTTCTGAGTCACCTGGCATTTTCCATGCATAACTGCATCTTTTTTGGTGTCCAAACCAAGTGTTGGTGATGACTAACCCCTGTCTCCTGCAGAGCCCAACTACTTTCTCTCCGCGGTCATTCCTCGTGCCTAAACCGTAATCCCCCACCTCATCACCATCTCTTCCTTCGCCTACCGTCGCATTCCAATCCCCCATCACTATCAAATGTTTCCCTGTCGGAATACACGCGATTATGTCCTCTAACTGATCGTATATCCTATCGACCTCTTCTTTCTTATGGATCCTTGGTGGCATGTGTACCTGAATAATAACCAAGTTCGTCGGTTCTGCTTTTATCTCTACTAGTAGTATTCTATCCGTTACCTGCTCTATGTTGACTACGCTTCTCCCTACCTCTTCATTTAATACTATGGCAACCCCTCGTTGGCTCTCGTCCCCGCCGCTGTATATTATTCCATACTTATCACTCCAGTAATCCCCGCTATCTTTCGTTCTCACCTCGCTTAGGCCTAAAATATCTATTTTTCCCCTTTCCATCTCTCGCTTAATTTTCCCCAATTTCCCTGTCCTCATCATTGTCCTAACATTCCCCGTTCGTATTCTAACTAATGTGGTCTTTTTCTCCTGCGTCTTCTGTCCTGCTGCTACTAGTTTTCCCATGCAAGGGTTTCGTGGGATGACGATCGCGGAAGCCTTGCCTCCCCCGCTGCCATGCACGAAACACGGCCGATTGGACCGAGCCCCGTAGTTGCCAGGATTCAAAATCTCTTTAGTGACCATCATATTTATCTTGGGAATGATAATTGAGGTGGTTTCCCGTTGCCTTCCTCAATAGTGTTTTTGCGGTGACACAATCAGTTACAGACCACTGGGGTCAGACGCCATTGCAGCCGCCTCACTGAGGAACAGACGCTGCGTGGACTACCTTTCGTCTGGCTCCTAACCTTCGACCTATCTGGCATGGGTGACCCTACCAGGAGCAATTATTATTCCTCCCGCCAGCACAGCTCTAGGTGTCATCGGAACGCACAAGCCCTTCCAATACGTCAAGGTTGTATTCCGGGGAGGGATATATATGCATGTACTACCTTGATCAAAAAGTTCCCGGAATAACCACCGTGTGGCGCTCCCATCGTTCCGATTTTAGTTCTGTTTTTTTGTTAAATTGGTACATCTGTTGTTGATATTCCCTTTAAATCTTAGTGTCATAACTTGACATTTGCAAAAGTTACGTGGCCAATAGTACATCTATCTCTGTGTGTGTTGGCGATTTTTTACAATTTCAGAAATGGATTTAAATTTGCAACAACGAACTTGTATTAAATTTTGCGTAAAAAACGGATTTAGTGGCGCACGGACGTTGGAAATGTTGGAAAAGTGTTTCGGCAACGATTCTCTAAAAAAAACGGTCGTTTACCAGTGGCACGAGCGGTTCAGAAGTGGTCGTGAGTCAATCGAAGATGATGGACGCAGTGGCAGACCATCGACATCGAAAGTCGGTGAAAAAATTGATAAAGTAAAAGAAATGTTGGTCAATAACCGCAAATTAACCATCAGAGAAATAGCGGAGGACTTGAACATTGCCTATGGATCCGCCCAAGACATTGTGGTTAATGATTTGGGTTTCCGTCGTGTAGCAGCAAAGTTGGTGCCAAAATACCTCAATTTCATGCAAAAAAGAGACCGTGTTGACGTCGCAAAAGACATGATTTGCGAGGCTGAATCCGATCCCACATTCATCAAAAGGATCATTACTGGAGACGAGACGTGGGTTTATGAGTACGACACGCAATCCAGACATCAGGCAAGTGAATGGCGTTCACCAAATTAGCCGAGACCAAAAAAACCACGTCGTTTTCAGTCAAAAAAGAAGGCAATGCTGACGGTTTTCATGGATTACAACGGTGTAGTGCATCATGAATTTTTGCCAGAAGGCCAGACAGTAAACAAAGAGTATTATTTGGGCGTTATGAGACGTTTGCGTGAAGCAATTCGCCGAAAGAGACCAGAAATGTGGGCAGAAAACTCGTGGATTTTGCACCATGATAACGCACCGTCGCACAGTGCTATCATTATTCGTAATTTTTTGACGAAAAATGCAACAAATACCATCCAACAGCCACCGAATTCACCTGATTTGGCTCCCTGTGACTTCTTTCTGTTCAATCGAGTTAAAAAACCATTACGGGGAACGCGTTTTAGCAGCCGAGAGGAAGTAATGGAAAAATCGCAGGAAGCACTGATGGACATACCGAAAACCGAATATAAAAAATGTTTCGAGGATTGGATCAAGCGCTGGCATAAGTGTGTTGCAGTCGATGGGGATTACTTTGAAGGGGACAATATAGATTTAGATGAATAAACTTGTATTTTTAATTTTCTGAATAAATTCCGGGAAATTTTTGATCAAGGTAGTATATACAGGCGCTCTGGTAAGCCTGAAATGCAATTGCATCACTCTAATGGGATCCGTTCGGAGGGAATCAAGCCGCCACTCCGCGGGCTTCGTGAACACTCTTCATTTAATATTCGCTTAGTGTAGTGTGCGCTCATTACAACAAGTCGCAAAGCATTGTCCATAAATAAGCAGCCACCAATCACGACAATCATCTTTCCCGGATTAATTTCTGTGAGTGCAGTGGGAAGGAATTACCGATGTGTCCGCTATGATAATTAGCGGCCCTCATCCGTTCGCTCGGTTTTCTGCCATCAGTCCGCGTGACACGCTCAATGTGATCGTTCCGGAGGTAACGTCGCCGAAGGCACCTCGCTCACCTTCGGGGGAACGAGTCCGAGCGCAGGAATCCGAAACGGTTCGGTCCGAAAAATTTACATGAATTGATGTGAATGTCGTGGAATGTGTGCCTGGACCGCTGCCATGGGAGTCAGGAAGGGCCGCGACACCGAAATGCGTCTTCTTCTCTTCGACGACGCTTCGTCTCTGCTTCGATGGGCATTCTTCGAAGACATCCCGGGGCACACAAAAACATATATATATATATATATAATATATATATATATATATATATATATATATATATATATATATATATATATATATATATATATATATATATATATATATATATATATATATATATATTACCCTCACGAGGGGCGGAGGGTGACGGGCCATCGGTCAACAAATAGTAATTATTGCAAATGGCTATTGTGGTCATCAGGTAGATTTGTATACCGGGGAGTTCAAGTTATGGTGCGCGATACGAATTGTGTCGGAGGGAGTAACGCTTCCTTAGCCAGGTCCATTCGGTCAGCAGCCAGCTCGATTAAGGTAAGGCATCTTGTCTTCTCGCCCACAAATGCAATGCACCTTTTAAATATAATACATCCATGCTGGCAATAAACTTGAATTTGTAAATTCGTTAAATGTTTTCATGTGAGTAAAGGGGTCTCTTCGCGGTACTCGGGATTTCCAGAGCTCCTGAATAGCGCTTCAAGGACAAGGGAAGCTTTTTAGTGCGGCGAAAGATTATTATCCTCCGTTTCTAACACCACAAGCATGAAATAATAAACATTTCGGACGAAACTCAGCAGATTCGTCCCACGATGAATAATGCCAAAATAAAACTTTGTGGATCCACATATGTGTAAAATAAACTTTAATCCGCTCGAGGTTTCACCTGATGATGCTTTACCGCTGCAAAACCTCGAGCGCATTAAAGTTTATTTTATACATACAGGGGTGCACCCAAAAGTGGTAGGACTGATTTTCTCCGGCGTGAACGGAGCGGTGGAGGGGGGTCTGCCTGGCAGAGTAAGTTGGAGGGGGCTCTTAGCAACAGACCAACACCAACCTCAGGCGCCTGCGGGCTGTCGTTGGGTGAGGACACCGTTTTCAGTGAAGCAAGTTTTCTGTCCGTGTCGAAAAACAAAATGAATCTGAATTTAGAGCAACGTTATTCCGTGAAGTTTTGTGCGAAACTCGGGAAGACGGCAACTGAGACCCTCGATATGATCAAGCAGGCTTATGGGGACACTGCCTTAAGCCGTTCCACAGTATTTGAGTGGCACAAGTTGTTTAAAGAGGTTAGGGAGCTCGTTGAAGACGACCATCGCTCCGGACGGCCGTCGACGGCAAGAACCGACACGAATGTGGACAGAGTGAGGACACTGCTGAACACAGAACAACGCTTAACCAGTGAAGAAATTGCGGATCAGTTGGGTCTTTCTGAATCCAACGTCCAACGCATTATTTCACAGGATTTGAGTCCGACCGGCCATCGCAAACAGCTGGGTGCTTCATCATGACAACGCGCCGTGCCATGGCGCGTTCGTCGTCAGACAGCTCCTTGCCAAATACGGCGTTGCCACGTTGCCGCACCCGCCCTTTTCTCCTGATCTGGCACCACCGGACTTCTTCTTCTTCCCCCTGATGAAAAGACAGCTCAAGGGGCGACGTTTTGACTCGATAAAGGCCGTTCAAGAGGCTTCGACGAGGGTCATCAACGGCATCCCCAAAGAAAATTTCCAGCGTGCGTACGGGGAATGGGAGCAACGTTATACTAAGTGTGTAGCAGCTCAAGGAGCATACTTTGAAGATTATTAAGTCGATGTAAGCATATCGTCAATAAAATTCTTGTAGAAAAAGCAGTCCTACCTCTTTTGGGTGCGACCCTGTATGTGCATCCACAAGGTTTTATTTTGGCATTCTCCGTCACAAACATGAAGCCCATAATGGCGATGCCGCGTTAAAATTATAGTTTCAGGATAGATGATGGGTATTATGGTTTCCCGATACATTTAGGGAAACAATTTCATTTTTTTATTCTCAACCTGCTGTGCATAAAGATGAAGCGATCTGCCGCCATCCCCGCCATCTGCCGCGCAGTCACTCTGGAGTAATTCTTTGCCCGATGGCCTTTCCCTCCAAATGCTTTGCATCCCTCTCCTTTCCCTTTGAACCTCCCTCAAATACCTTCTCTCTCTCTCTCTCCCACTTCCTCCCCTTCCACCGCACCACATCCCTCCCTCCCTCCCTCCCCCAACTCCACAATTTGCACCCCCTCTTGTCTGGCGCCGCTCAAACTCGGTGAGAGTGCCACCGGCATTGAACCATCCACCTCGTACCAACCGTCGAAAGATTCTCCTGAGAGCGATCGGGCCCCGCGAGCCACCCTTACGTCTAAGAGAACCCTTTCTGAAATAATGAAGGGCGTTTGAATGTAGCGAGAGGGTTCAGGGAATTGCAATGCCAATGCAGGAGGCACACATTCCAGAAAGAGCGGGAAGCATTTCTGCAAAACGATCCTGGGGTCTGTGGCTTTGTACTTCGATGGCCTAACTTTCAACAGGCTTCCACCAGATGGCGCCGTGTACCGCAAGGCGACTGCCTTATTATCCAAAAGTTTGCTAATTATGGAAAAGGCGCGTGTTCCACTTGGGGAAGGGATGGGTCCGATGAAACCAACGACCCCACTCGCGAAAGACCCTGAAGTGATAAACGGAGGTTTACTGCACCCTGGGTCGTGATTCGTGCCTTCGGGTCAATAATAGTGATTCAATGGAAAAGATGGAAGGATTTGTCTCCCATTACTAATCGTTGGAACAATTGAAATTCCACGCACAAAACAACTTGAATGGATATGGCAATTGAATGACCATCGAACGTGCGTCGAATTTCAACGGGACAATTAAAAACTCATAAAATGGTGAATATTGAGAAATATTTTGAACGGGCATTGCGTAGAAAACTTGAACGCGGTGAATATAGCTGCTCCTCGATTTACGTAATCAATGGCCTTCGGGCAAATGGATTGCTAAATGTAACCGCGCTGCTCGGAATTGGTTTAAGGATTGATGTTATAAGATGTGCCTCGCTTTGGAGGTTGCATCAATACGTGGGAAATAGGAATTCTTGCGAAATCTTCGTATGAATAACACAAATAATAATTGTACATTGTAAATCACATAAATTTGCGTAGAATTGGCAGTGAGTGTATTACAGCTATATGTAATGTATGTATATGTATGCAAAGAGAATAAATGATCCCTTTACTATTTACGATAACGATCTATTGACCTCGACACTGAACGAATCAAGGAAGGGCGTTTAGATGATTTGTGATCTGTTTTTGGGCACCCATCACAATAAAACCGCAGTAATCGACCCGCAGATTGGCCCAATGGGCGGGTGAGGAACTATTTATGCTCCGAACATGGCTGGGGGTGGAACTCACGCATTTGGGGGCGGGGTTGGGAGGGGGGGGCACTGGTGCTAACGAATGACAACCTTTCTCGGTGAATGCCCCACATTGAGCTTTAGGGAGTGATCAGGGCGCATTACAAGAATATGGTTTGGAATGAACTTCATACATAATAGTATTTCTATCGCCGAAGTAATGATAGTCCCTACCTGCGACTTTAGGGGCGGACACCACGAGTTACACTTGCACGTAATAGTATAATTTCCCCTTCTCCCTTTTCAATCCTGTGTAACGTGTCTTCGCTATGGTGGAGGCGTGTCTTTTAAATGGGCGTGGTTCGCTTTCATTCCCGTTTTTCAAATAACAGTTGACTAATTCATCAGGTGAAATTAAGTCTTGAATTAAGTCTCCCTCCAGTATTTCTGCACATTTGCACGTTGTTTGATAGTTTTTTACTGAATCTTTTTCTCTTTTCCCTTCCTCTCCCATATTCTCCCTTGAACAAGGGACCATTAGGTCTCAATTTCGCCCAAATAAATACCTCTATCTATCTATCTTGTATCTCACCCCTCCCACCTCGTGCTTACATCCCCCGCCACACACCCTTTCGGTGGATCGCGGGGTACTTACGAGTCGACCTCGGTACCTTCATCAATCATAATTGGAGGGTGGGGTCATTAGTAGTATATTACGATTATCTGATAACACGCAGCACGCGGCCGATTCAAAGGTAATTTTGAATGATCAATTTGTAATCATTTTAATAAACCTCTCGTAACAAGCTATTGCAGTTACATACAGGAAGTTCTTTTAGGTTTGCATTTATTTACTATTCTCACCAATATTTGGAGCTAATATACGTGACGTGGGAAGCGACGAGCTGAACCAGCCTCGTGTAAATCAGCGTCATTAACATACCTCAAGCTTCCTCTTCCGCGACCGTCGCTGTGCAAGTGGTTTGAACCCAAGGTCATGATTGGCCGATTATTGTGCAGCGTCCGATGCTGCTGTGATTCTCCTTAAATGATTCAAGGGACAATGAAAACCGTCGACAAAGTAATCACTGCCCAATCCTGGCATAGCAGGCTGGCGAATTACGTCCGCTTCCCAAGCGTCGCTCGTGTGGCGACCGAATCTCAGAACAGCGCCCTCCGCACGAATGAGTGGAACGAGTGTACGGCCGGGGGGGGGGGCGGGGGGTCGGGGCCTAGCGAGTCGCCCACCCATTATCCCATCAACCGTCGATTGAGGAAAGGGCAAGGGGGGCGTGGGTGTATGAGAGGGGGGGGGGTCACTCACAAAGGGGAACGAGTTTCCTGCGGAGTAAGAGAAACGGACCACTTTCGACCACTCATATCCTCACCCGATGCCTATCGATGAACGAACTGATGGCCGATGCTAGATTTCACACGACTGCGAAATTGCAATAAAGTCTGCTTCATAACCCAGGGGTGAGGCCGAGCTACCTTCCCACCTGCAAAGCAAGCCTTCTAGGATGGATTTGGAATTATTGAATTAGACGTTTTTAAATAGCTCGAGGTCAAATTTAAAGAAGGAAGGAAATCGCCTTTCATCATTAGATCACCGATCCACCCAACATTTTCAGGGAGTACTTTTCGGCCTCACGCGAGGCCGTATGCCCGCAATGCGCGCGTCCTTTATTCTCGGCAATCTGCGCCAAACTTCGCGTTCTCATTTCTGAAGTCACTTGAGTTGAGAATGCCCCCCAGGCACCGCTCCGACTCCAGGAAATCTTCATTATGGATCAAAGTTGATTTAGCGCATCATATCTTTCTTTTAATTATTCCTTCGTGCTCATTGACGAGATTGCGCGCCATGGACACACCCACGTGGCTACTCGGAATCACAGCGCAATGGACACTTTCTGTTCCGTGCGGCGAAGACAAAAAAAACCGGAAGGCACATCAACTATGAACAATTAAAAAGACAAGGAAGACCTCGGTTAATACTTTGGCATTCGCAAATAAAAACGCAATGATGGCAATGGCATTTCTGTCGGTCGATCCAAGTGCAGCTTGAGAATTGGGTCTAAGGTGCATGTCCAGGTACAACTTTTTCATTCGCATGCGGAAATATCACTCCGCCTATTGGCAACAGACACCGGGGGGGGGCGATTACCTCTCTACGTGGAAAGGCTATAGAATGGAATGGACGTAAACGAAGAATTGGACGAATGTTTTAACGCGTGATTTAACCGGACCCAAAATGACTTGCTGCGCTGGGTTACTCTGAGGGCGGCTTCGATCCCCTCGCCGTCCTGAGCGATCAAAAATGGGGAATGGGGGGGGGGGGAGGAGTCGGAATCATCGATTCGCCGTGGTCGACAGGCAGCAATTGCTTCATACTAGGCCACTGGACACCCTTGTGGCCTATTGATTTCATTCGACTTCTTTGCGCAGGGAGTTCTTCTTTCCGGAAGGCCTTCGAAGGCGAAGGCCTAAGTGCGGCATCCGTCGACCACGCCTCGTCCCAACCTCGATTCGTCCCAGCTGCATGTCGATTGTGCATCCATGAGTACACTAATAAAAGTAACCTCCATTAGTGGGGCATCGCCGGGCTGTATTTATTCAGGGGGGGCAAACGAATGTATTTCTCCTGTGAGCTTACATTTTCAGCATTAAGGTCTGTCAATCAATGTATTCAGTGTGTCTGTCCTCAACGATTTGTGTAACTAGCTGGTTTGTTGTTCGGGGATCGGGATGTTGCGGTGGCTAGAGTATTGGCTTCCCAACTAGAGGGCCCGGTTTCGAATCTCGGAGGTGGCAGATAGATTTTCAGTGGTATCCCGATCCCTACTTGAGGTACTTAGTGGAGGGTAATTTGAGTGAGTACGCCGTCTGTCGGATGGGATGTTAAGCTGTGTGGCCCCTCGGTGCCTCTCGTTAAGAGTAGGCTAATGCCGACGCCGAGTCTCTCTCCACCCTTCTTCCATCCCTATCCACCCCTAATGGCGAAAATGACCCCAGCTGTCGGTCACCTCCCCTTAAGCCACTGCTACTAATGCTACTGGTTTGTTGTTTCATCGGAGGAAACATTTATTTGGCATAATATACATGCTAACAAGAAAGACTCGTATTTTTCCACAGATTTACGTAAAAAGTACGAGTCTTTCTTGTTAGTATGGATATTAAATACTTCCACGAAGTGAAGCCTGAAACAATAGAATATATGGCATAATATAATTTGTACATAAAATCTAACAGTTTTTCTTCAAGATTATTTTTCACCAAGTGTTTCGAGGACTTTCTTTCACGCCTCCACTTCATTGACAAATGTTTCCTTTGTATTTTCCGTTAATAATGATTATATTTCCTATCATAATCTTATGGTTATGAAACTTTTCTACCTCTAACCAAGATAAAATCGTAAATCTACTTTGAATCGTGGGGTAAAATACTTAGGGATCGCACCAAATGTTGCGCTCGATCAGTTAAGATATAATCCGCAGTCGCGGCTTCAAGTCGAAGGGGAGGGGGCGCGGATCGAGCGAGCAACCGATTGGTCCATAATACCACCAATGGCATACTTCTCTCTCTCGCCTGACAGCGACGTGGGTGGGCGGAGGGTACATCAACGGAGCCGCGGAGATCTTGTTCACCAAGGGTGCGGTGTGGTGCCAGGTCCCCGTCGGATACAGCCTCAGCCTCCTCGCTGGTGAGTAGTGCACCGCAGGCGCGGGGGCGGATGTGCGCCGGAGAGGGAGGCCGGGGGCGGGGAGGGAGAACGGACACCAGCCTCGAGTTGGCACGAGGTCACTCACTCACTGGAACACCGACTCCCATCCCGAGTCCTCCGGCACACTCCTCACCTTCTCCCGTAGCAATGCCAAAGAGTGGCTCCGAACATTTCCCCATTCGAGGGGCGTGGCAGTCCAGGGGGAAGAGCGTCGGTCTACTGACACCGGAGGACCCGCGCTCAATTCTAAGGGATTCATGGAATATGCCATCGTTTTTCCCACAGAATGATTGTAAAAATTTTTTAATGCCCGTTATATCCACCATGCATCCATCATGAAGGGTGCTGCCCCATTATGTCCGCGGATGCGACACGCCACCAGATTATATGCACATCCCGAGTACATCGACTGCTGGGAAAAACAAACGGATGCCCGAACAATCTTACTTCACGGACTGTTTACTCTCCCGTTCTATTGTAGGATTTATTTCCAGGGCTGGTTTCCTGAAACCCTCTGTTAGCACGCGGGGTATTTTGTAGATGCAGAGAGGCCATTGTGTAGATGAATGCAGTGCTTCTTTTCGTTCTGCGGATATTCCTGCAGCTTTCAGTGGGCCACGTGCTTGTAAGCGGGTGGGTCAGACCGAGGGGGAATGGCCCCGGGCGGAGCAAGGGGCAGTGTGCCCCTCCGAGCCACGGGGCCCTCGCCCAGGAAATACATAGAATGCACGTGTATGTGGGCATTCGTTTGATTATCTCTACGTGGCAATCGCAGGAAAGGATTCCAGGGCAAGACATTCGTCGGGAAAGCTGAAAAAACGCCAGGAAAGGCGAATACTCACCACTGTCCCCCTGCACCCTTAAGCCTCCGTTAGCACTTAGGAATCCGAGGCCGATGGAGTGGTAAACAATGCTGCCATAAAATGGGTGCTCCCTTCTCTGGGGGTGATAATCAATTACCTAGGGCTTGTGGGGGTGCGCCCATACCCATCGCCTATGTTACGGGGTGTGTGTCCAGGGAGGGTCAGGGGGGATTATGACGCTAGTCTTATTATTGCATTTTTCAGCCATTTTCAAAGGAGAAAAAATTTTTTGATCTCAAGAGGTCATTTTGTTCCCATTGCTCAGCGATGAAACTGTATTATCAAACCAATTTGAAGCATTTGTCAACCTGTTAAAAGATATTTGCTTGTTTTCACCATTCTATATCTCCAATTCTGTTTTCTATAAAATTGAAAAAGTTTTCTTTTCTAAAGAGAAAGTACGTTTTCAGTAATGATCCTCGTGAAATCATAGGGAAATATGCTTCGGTCAAAACCAAATACGTTTTTTCCTATGTTTTATAAAAAGGCTTTTGTTTGGTATCACTATTGATAGCGCCGAATTACGTTATACGGAGGACTAGAGGTGGGGAAGTTTTTCATATTGCAGGCATTAAGAAGAGCAGGGGTTGAAGCGGTTGAACTTGGTCTTGTGTATTTTAAGGAAGACCCCTCAGCAATACTTCGTGTTTATGTTTTCCCGCGAGAAACAAGAGAGAACTGAACCAAGGGCATCGCGTGAAGTGGTGATATTATTCATAAAGTAAGTTTCGTTTCATGTTTTAGGAATTCAAAATAATAAATCGAAATAGGGTCATCACAGTATATATATATATATATAAGGTAATCTAACGGTTATGGTAGGTTTATAGATGGACACAACTACAAAATAAATATTTTGTAATTGCCTAAAAATATTCCACGATGGCTTCGGTGTAAAACTTGGTGACCAAGGCAACTCGGGCAGAACATTAAGTGTACTGGATAATAACTGCGAAAACGGTGAAAATGGGAAGAGAAAGCCTTTCCATTTTGGGGTATTTATGATCTGAAGAGAGCCCAAAATATATGTGACGATTCTAACATTCTTATGCTCTACTAGCATTAGAGAAGGATATAGAGTGAAAAATATGAGCAGCTATCCTCCAGAACCTCCTGTCAACGAGGCCAGTCCAGAAAGTAACCTCCGTTAAGCTATAAAATTACACTGGAACACATAGGTAGAGAAAATTTATTTTTTCATCTCAAAACAATGTACATCTCTACTATTTTTATTTACATTCGCCAAACAGATTTAAACATCTGTCATATCTCAGAAATCGTTTTCAAATTCCTTCAGCATTAAATTCCGCCGCCTGAGAAACCGACGACACGGAAACTCAATGTTCCTCGACGTCTAGACGAGCCAAAACATGTAGCCTACCACCACTGAAAAGTTAGCCTAGCCTAACTTTTCAGTCGTGTTCTAATGCAACAGAGTTGTAGAAATCTGTGGAAAAATTTCTGAAGGTTTTAGATGACGTAAAATGTTGGTATTCACTAACTTTTCGTCAATTTTCAGATGCAGTTAACTGTTCAACACCACAGACGGGCGGCCACTTTTGTCGTCATCATTGACATTTGTTTTCACTCTTCAACGAACGACAATACTGAAATACTCAACTCTCGTCTCTCATCACATTTGGTCCGTACATAGCACACGTTTCCCCACGAATGTCACCAGCGTTGAATTTGTTTCATCAATAGAAACATCATCACTGAACAGATTGTACATTTGGCGGGAATATCAATCGTATTGTTCATTTTGACTCGCTACTGTTGGCAAAGCGGCGCAACGTTCCAACCACTGTAGCTCGAAGTGTAGTGGTCTACTGTGTGAGTCAGTTCAGCGACTATTCACAAATGCTCACGCTACACGCAAATTGAGGTTGTTTTCTGGACAGTCCTCTTATGATTCATGTAGTACATCACGGCGCGGGCAAATGTGAGCCTTTCTCACCACACGCAACAACGAACCTCGGCAAATGGCGCCGAGGTTGGTTTGAGCATAGCTAATAGGAAGTCCCATGAATGCACACATCAAGGTGATGAGGGATCGAACTCCTTTTACTGTGCCGTCTGCGGAGGTTACCGAGGGAAAAATCACTCATCATGGGTGAAACGGAACGTTCACGATTTCGTCAACCGAAATCGATCCCGGGCCCTATCTGTCACTCGTCACCTATCTATTCTCTCGAGTACCAAGTTCATCTTTGTGACCGTGGACACTAGATAATATACCAGCTGATTTTGAAATATGGAACCTTGAGTCCGATGAGGAGTCTCAAAATACCTTCTGCAGTAGAAATCAGGGCATCTTTTGGCGGTGTGAGCTAAAGGACTGGTTTTCAGTGAAGGGCTTGACTGCGTTGCTTGAGACTGCAGAACTGTCAGGCTATAGGTTTACCTTGCTTGCTTCGGAAACCACTTTCTGGTTTCAAAAGCAAACATCCGAGGATACGGAATAGAGATTAGGAATTCATGGTGTCCATTTTCAAGGTGGCATTTTCATGGCATCACAACACTACGCACTAAGGTGATGCCTTAGTGCGTAGTGTTGTGATGCCATTCCGACTGATGCCACTCTTCGATATGGACTGATATGCGTTCGAGTGGAGACTTCATTGACTCATCAGAAAGAAGTGTCGAAGCAGTGCTGCTGCTCAATGGTAGCAAGTCCGCTTCAAACCCAGTTTGCTATCACAACGTCCTCCCGAAGTAGAACTACGAAGCGTCCCAACGAATCGCAACTGTAAGGATCACAGTTGAACCAAGTGAGGTGACATCTTGAAATAGCGTTCATTCAAATTGGACGCCGGGAGGACGGCACAAGCCAGCCGTGCTTTTAATGATGAGGAGGAAGAAGGCACAGCTGTAGACGCGCTCAGCATGGCATTGAAAAGCAATGGCCAAGAGGGGCTCCACCAAAAGCAGAAGATAAGGACGCCTCATGAGAAAGGATAGTTGATGCAAACGGCATCCTTGAACCCTGTTCTCACAATGAACTTGGCCCTATGATGCAATTTGGACGAGCTCTGCCGCAGGGAGGAGGGTGCTTCACATACCTGCGTCCAGATTAATCAAGCGAGAGGAAGTGGTGGGATGAAGAACCGGGGCCCGGGATTTTACGAGGGAGCAGGGAGTGCATTCGTGAAAGGGAATGGTGTGATTAACGGGCGGGCAAAGGGAGTTTCCTCCCTTCCTCCGCCATCAGAGCATTTAAGGAAACTCGATATTACAGGTTTCCGAAGACATCAAACGATCAGGCTTCGCTTTCTCCTCGGTCGCCGCTTTACTCGGCCACGATCATCAATCACCATAGCAGCTAAAATTTTCGTGTTCTCGCTAGGGGGAGTTTAGGATGGCGTTGCCCCGGGGTCCCACCCGGCTTACTTGGGGTAAGGGCCCTGCAAACGAGATGAAGGGGCGTGGCCGCGTGGTTAGGCGTCCAGCGCCCCTGACTGATTTCCTCACCCGGTGTCCGGGGCGACGTCTCGGGTCCGATCCGGGAAGATGGACCTTCACCGCGGCCCTCCGTGGGCCCTTGACCCCCTCTTCCCCCTCCCGCCGCCCCCGAAGCGTGGATATCCCTTATCTGACGGTGACGATGGAACAGATGCCGTGGAGGGCGCCCCACCCCACATCGAGCGCCTTGGCCGACCGAAGAAAACGCAAGCGCCAAATGCGTCATTGCGGACGGCCGCGTGCATTTGTTTGTGATTCGCGGCGGTGTGGACTCGTCTTGCATCGATTGGCGAGCGATGCCGTCCGTGGGGAGCGGCGTTCGCAAAAGGTCGCGCCCCGCCACGACCGAACGAGATCAGCCGATGGAATGAGGCAAAGCGTCACTCGCACGGGGGAATTAAAGCGCCCCCCGCGCATGCAACACGAGCGCGGGCCGCACGTCCCTCCACGGCCGCCCTTTCGTCTTCCGTAGGCATGATCTTCACCGGGCGGATGCGGAAGGCGCGCTACGTGACGATGCTGGACCCGTTCCAGGAGAAGTACGGCAGCCGCGTGGGTGGACTCCTCTTCATCCCGGCGCTCTGCGGCGACGTCTTCTGGTGCGCCTCCATCCTCAACGCCCTCGGTAAGCCCCCTCCACTCCTGCGTGCTAGACCCGGGATCGAATCCTGGCTGCGACTGGACTCTCCAGTGGTACCCCGATGGGGCGCTTGGGGTGCTTCCTGGAGAGCACTTCCAGAGGAATACGCCGTCTGTCGGATTGGAAATTAAACTGTTGGATCCGTGGGCGCCTGTCGTTGAGAGCAGCCAAATGCCGACGGCTTCTAATTTAGAGCTAGGAGGAGGCTAACGCTTCTCTCCAACCATCCCGCAAAGAGCTTTCCTCTTTCTAAAATGACCCGCCCGTCCCTGATAGAGCGAATGCCCCCGGGAGCGGGTTGCTTCCCCAAGAGCCACCGCCCAACACCACCCTACAGTAAGGAGCCGTCGTAAGGCGAGAGGGGGGCAGGGACACGAAGGGGTGTTACACCATCGGAATTGGAGCCGCGGGTGTACAGGCGTCGCCAAGGAACAAGCAAGCGAGAGGGACACAGCCATCCTTTTTTGGAAATTAAATACGTAGTATGACTATTGCAATTGATTTCAAAGGGCGCATTTATTCAATTTCAAGCCACCGACACCTGAGGATGGTTCAAACGAGGGCCATTGGGTCCCGACTCTTGCCGGTGGTCGCGCCCAAAATGCGCCAAACAATGGATCCTATATATATATAATTAGGTAATCCACCGGTTAAGGTAGGTTTTTGGATGGACATAATTGATAATTAAATAATTTACGACAACTAGCAAAAAACAACATCCAACTCTACATCAGGTCCCTCTTCAGCTCTGAGTACTCTCTTCCTCCCTTCATTCCGTCCAATATTCCTATCCTGTTCCTTCCCTTTCCTCGTTTCCCTAACATTCTCCCCTCCATTACAGTCTTCAACAACCCACTGCCGTTCAATAACCCCTTCATCCACTTTTCCTGCCTACATAGGATTTCTCCCAACAAACCCCTCTCTTCACCCACCATACCAAGTACTCCCTCATTTGTTTTCTTCTCTGTCCATTTCACCTTCTCCATTCTTCTCCACACCCACATTTCAAAAGCCACCAGTCTACGTCTATCCTCCTGCTTCAATGACCACGTTTCCTCGCCGTACATAGCTGCGCTCCATAACCAAGTTTTATCGAATCTTTTCTTAACATCCTTACTCAACGTCCCTGTCATCAACTCCCTCCTCCTTGTGAAAGCCTCTTTGCCTAGCGCAATTCTTCCCCTTACGTCCCTACTACTTCGACCGTGTTGGTCCAAAACATTTCCGAGATACGTAAACCGTTCTACCAGCTCTAATTTTTTTCCTCCTATTTTAACATTAAGCTTAGTCTTTTTCTTTCTAGAAAATCGCATAACCTTTTTTTATTAATACTGATTCTCATCCCATGCCTGTCGCACTGAATTTCCAATTCAATCAGCAATGCTTGCAAACCCTTGGCTGACCGACAAACTAAAGCTTGATCATCAGCATACCTAACTGATTTTACGAATTCCCCGCCCACTTTCATTCCTACCTCGAGTTCTTCCCATGCCTCTTTGATCATTTCCTCTGCATACGGGTAGAACAGCAACGGTGATAATGAGCAACCCTGCCTTACACCTCTTCCTAACACTGCCCATCCGGACTCCCCGTTCCCCACTCGCACCTGAGTAGTCTGAGATATGTACAGGTTGCGGATTAGCCCCCTTTCCCTCCAATCTATTCCTATTTTCTGCGATATACTCATTAGTTTTTCCCAATTCGTTCTATCAAACGCTTTTTCGAAATCTACGAAACAGGCAAATACCTCCTGGTTGAGTTCTATACTCCTCTCGATTAATAATCTTATTACTGCAATGGCATCACGCGTATCTCTCCCCTTCCTAAACCCAAACTGATCATTCCCATAGTAATCATTTGCCCTATTCTCTATCTTTTTGTTTATGATCCTTAAAACAACCTTAGCTGCGTGGGATATCAGACTTTTTGTCCTGTAGCCCTCACATGATGTAGCCTATACCTTTTTCGGAATAGGAACTAAAACTGATCTCACAAAGTCTTCCGGCCAGATTCCCTCCTCATAAATACTACGGATCAGCCCATATAGCTTCTTCCTCCCACATTTTCCTAAGCATTTTAAAAGTTCCACGGGAATGTTATCCACCCCCACGGCCTTATTTAGTTTCATCTCCCTTAATGCCCTTTCTATCTCATTGTCTAGTATGCCTGGACCTAAGCTGTCTTCCTCTACGTCATTTTCTTTTTCAATGTCTCACTTTGTTGGTCTGAGTTCTTTACTATACAGTTCTTCTATATACACCTTCCATCTCTCTTGGATCTTTCCTGCGTTAACTATTACCTTACCCGCCTTATCTCTAACTGTTAGCATAGCTCTTCCTTTCTTACTTCCCAATAACGATTTAACTTTGCTGCACAGCGCACCGATCACCCTTCCTCTGAAGACTTTCCATATCCTCGAACTGCATCTTCCACCATGCTTCTTTTGCTTTATTTTTTGCCCGCCTCAATTCATTGTTCAATTCTTTGTACTTCATTTTGCCTAATTCTGTATTTACATTCTTCCATTTTCTCCTCTAATCCATCTTGGAAATCATCTCATCGGAGATCCATGGTTTCCTAATCCTTTTAACTTTAACGGTTCCAATAGTATCTTTTGCGGCTTTAGACAACTTTGTCTAGGAACTTTCCCATTTTTCTTCGATAGTACATAGCTCTTTACCAACCTCCATGATTTCCTCTACCGTCTGTTTGTATTCCTTCCTTTTCAAACCATGTAATGCTTCTACATTCCATTTTCTAACCCACCGCCCCTGCCTTATCTTTTTGAAACGGAAGCTACATTTCATAAAAACTTAATTGTGGTCTGAGTCCGCATCAGCTCCCGGAAAGCTGTGCGAATTTATCACGCTGTTCCTAAACCTGTGTCTAACCAGGATATAATCTAGCTGATACCTTTCTGAGTCACCTGGCGTTTTCCAATTATACCTGCGTCTTTTGTGGTGTCTAAACCAAGTGTTGGTGATGGCTTTCTCCCCGCGGTCTTTCCTCGTGCCTAAACCGTAGTGCCCCATCTCATCACCTTCTCTTCCTTCGCTTACCGTCGTATTCCAATCCCCCATCACTATCAAATATTTCCCTGCGGGAACACACGCGATTATGTCCTCTAACTGATCGTATATCCTATCGACCTCTTCTTCCTTATGGTTGCTCGGTGGCATGTATTCCTGGATAATAACCAAGTTCGTCGGTTCTGCTTTTATTTCTATTAGTAATAATCTATCCGTTGCTTCTTGCTACCTTTTCATTTAATACTATGGCAACCCCTCGTTGGCTCTCGTTCCCGCCGCTGTATATTATTCTAAAATTATCACTCCAGTAATCCCCGCTATCCTCCCATCTCACTTCACATAGACCTAAAATATCTATATTTCCCCTTTCCATCTCTCGCTTAATATTCCCCATTTTCCCTGTCCTCATCATTGTCCTAACATTCCCCGTTCGTATTCTAACTAATTTGGTCTTCTTCTGCTGCGTCTTCTGTCCTGCTGCTACTGGTTTTCCCATGCAAGGGTTTCGTGAGATGACGATCGCGGAAGCCTTGCCTCCCCCGCTGCCGGGCACGAAACACGGCCGATTGGGCCGAGCCCCGTAGTTGCCAGGATTCAAAATCTCTTTAGTTGCCATCATATTTATCTTGGGAATGATAATTGAGGTGGTTTCCCGTTGCCTTCCTCAATAGCGTTTTCAACGTGACACCATCACTTACTGGCCGCCCCACTGGGGTCCGACGCCATTGCAGCCGCCTCACTGAGGAACAGACGCTGCGTGGACTACCTTTCGTCTGGCTCCTAACCTTCGACCTATCTGGCATGGGTGACCCTACCAGGAGCAATTATTATTTCTCCCGCCAGCACAGCTCTAGGGGTCATTGGAACGCACAAGCCCTTCCACCACGTCAAGGTTGCAGTCCTAATAGTCCTAATATTTCCTAATGGTGCAAATGATCTTTGCTTTTTGTCGCCCCCCATAAAAATTATACTATTATATACAAAAACCATAAACACAGTAATCAACCCGAAGGTCGGTTTGGTAGGTATTGGCAGAGTTCACCCAGTACTAAGCCCTATACGGCGTGTGAAATTCACACATCAGGGTAGGGGGGCCAGTTCCTTTCCCTGTGCCGGTTATGGTTTCCCAGGAAGACCTGGTACCCGAAAAATCACATAGCTTGGGTGGAGCTGCAGCTGCCCAGAGAAAAATACCCGGGAATCGAACCCGTGCCCTCCGGTCAGTAGAACTACTGCGGCGGAGGAAATCTCCACTCGGCTTTAAGTGTTCGGCGGGGGGTGGCGGGGGAGAGTTTGGAGACGGAGAGGTTCTTCTCGCGGCGGAGGGGAGGGCGGTCCTTTGATTGCGTGCCTAGCTTTATGTGTGCGTCAGACGGAAGCTAAGTTTTAATTCGTTATTAAAAAATAATGGTAATTTCAACGCGTAATTCTCGCTCTATCGGTTTTTAAAAACGAGTAGAATTTCATAGTTATGCTAGGTTGTACCCTGTACAGAGTAACACTTCGGAAAGGATTAGTTATTTTTTCAGCCGATTATCCTCAAGCGATATCTTGGTGTTATTCCTTTGATAAGATTAAAATTAGCTGAAATGAAAACGATAGTATGTCAAAATATGCTATATTTACTTTAAAATACGCAAATATGAAGGTCCCTGAAACCTACCTAGAATGCTAGCCCAATGCCTATATCGCGCGGTCCTTTTTATGTAAGGCTTCAGATACACGTATATTAAATCAGCGTAATAATCCCATAAACCATAGAAAGCATCTATTTAAAATTAATTCGATATATTTGGTGAGCATGGTAGTTTTGAGTGATGTTGATGTATGCTGTAATTAGTGTCATAATCAGGGTACGAGGTCAGTCCGGAAAGGATGCAGCCATGCATTATTTGGAGAAAAATACCCTACTTAGAACAGTCAGGCGTTAGTCCCCTGCGCAGTGCTCCCCTTGGGACCTCACGTGCTTATCCTAGTTTCCCTTTTCGAAGCAATCGGCTAAGCCCTTTTTCGGAATGGCAATCAGCTGCCTCGTCGTATTCTCATCTGTATCTTCGACCCACTGTTTGGATAGCTGATCTTTTGTCTCAGGGTCAAATCCGTACACCCAAGACTTATCGTTGGTTATTGGAAAACGTGCGTCATCTTTTGCGCCTTGGAGTAAGTTCTCTGCAACTAGAGCACTAAATTCTTGATGCTGATGAGACGGAGAAGAATGCTGGGACGAGGCAGCTGAGGACCGTTTCGATTGAAAGGAATTTGCCGATTGTTTTGAAAAGTTAAAGGGGACTTGGGTATAATTGTTCTCGATAGGCTATGCTTCATAAAATATTGCATAGCTACCGGACATACTTCGTATGCATCTCATAGCAAAAAATATTTTTGAAACATTAAAGAATGTAATGATAATGACACCACATTATTAATTAATTTTTTAAGCTCACTGCTAAATTCAAATCGAAAAACATTTTATTTTCAGTTAAACATGAATTATTTTAATATGCTGTTATTCTAAGTGTCAAGCATTTCTCATCATTAAAATCACTCATCATTAAAATCAGCTTCTGTTCAAAACGCAATCAAACATTCTCAATGTGTAGAAATATCAGTATACATTTAGGTTGTTGAATTCCGTCATAAGAATTCGAGATGACTTCACTTCGTTCAGAATTTTAAAGGCGGATAAAGGACGCTTTGTGTGCCTTCCTTATGTAATATGCCCTTGGAGTGGTGGAAGGGCCTGTGTCTTCTGATGATCTGATGAAGGGCTGCTGCATTCTAATAGAGCTGTGCTGGTGCGAGCAATGACGATTGCTCCTGGTAGGGTCACCCATGCCAGATAGGTCGAAGGAGAGGAACCAGAAGAAAGGTAGTCCGCGGAGCTTCTGTTCCTCAGAGGCAGCTGACCCCAGTGGGGCGGCCATTTGACAGATGGTGTCACGTTAAAAACAATATTGAAGAATGCGAAGAGAAACCACCTCAATTTATCATACCAAGAATACCATGATGAACAGGATTACTAGAATGAGTCCTGGCAACTACGGGACTCGGCCCATATCGTCCGTGTGTTGCTCCCGGCAGCAGGGGAGGCAAGGTTTTCACGGTCGTCATTCGCGTAATCCTTGCAAAGCGAAATCAATTGCAGCAGCAAATAAAATACCGAATAGGACCGAACCAATTACAACAGGGTGTTGCTACTATGTTAAGAACAGGGAAAACATAATATAAAGCAGGGAGGAAATGGAGATATAGATATTTTAAGGTCATACGCGGTAGGATGGGCGGACAGCGAGGATTATTGGAGCGTTGAAGATAAAGTGATATAGAGTGGAAGGGAAGAGAGCCAGTGAAGAGTGGCAGTAGTAATGTACAAAAAGGTAGAATGAAGCGCAGTAAGCATATGGCAGGCCAGTAATCGAATATTATTCGTTGAGGTAAAACCTGAATCACCAATATTTGTTCTTCTTCAGGTCAAAATGCCTACAAGTTATTGTTGGTAGAAATAGATAGCTAATAACGTAAGAAGTGATTGAGTATTTTTCCTGTTGAATGTGCCTGATAGACGTGGCGATCATAACGCGATCGTGGCTGGCCAGGGAAGAGCGTAAGAGTAGTGAAGAGGAAAGGAGAGGCGACCGACATCTATTGGGCATTATTTGGGTAATCACAAGACTTAGACGAGTGATTTGGTAGAGATAGGATTTCGGGTGATTGGGCAGCGGTGGAGAGAAACCCAGCGCCGATATTGGCCTACTCTTAAGGTAAGGCGTTAACGCTCCCAGCATCCAACTGTCTCTCAGAACAGGGAGCACCAACCAACGCAATCCGCGCGTTGGCGAGACACGCCCGTGGGGGAGGGGGGTGAAATGATCAAAAGTCGTCATTTCCTGATGAGCAGGGATTGCCTGGAGGAAGGGAACGCGCACGCATCACGGGAGAGGGTGTGATGGCCCCGCGCAAATGTGCCGAGTCCACGTGGCGTGAAGGGGTTTCTCCTCCCGCACCATTCCAACTCTACTTTCGCGTCCATCCCATGGCATTTGCTATTCCACTGAGTTTCGCGGAATCTCGACGCCCCCGCTCCGCATCGTTCTCCCCATTTCGCTACCCCCCTCCCCCCCAAGAGCCCATAGGCCAATAATATTCCGTACACCCTATCCCCGATATATATATCTATTGATGATATCGCAAATGGTAATAGCCCGCCATATTAGTGATGTTGATCGGAAATAACGATGACCGACGTATTTCATCGAGGGTTGGGGCAAGGCGTTCTCTCCCAGGTTGTGTTGCCTCCATCACCGTCTTCCAAAGGCAGGTCCTTGCTATGTCTTCCTATTGACCTCTCGCCCTCCATCGATGCTCCCTTCATTCAAACCTGATATGTTTCAATACCCCTCAGTACTTGTAATGTCCCCAATTAATTAATGTCTATGGTCATCCTCACTTCTTTGCTGCCATAATATTTTATGCCAGTATCGATTCAAATCGCTCCCTCCCTCGCACATCCTTCCACCTGCCGATTCTCTCGATCGTCTGCCGCCGCGAGGATCCTGCTTCCGGCCATGAGAGCCCATCGGTCAACTCTCTCGTGTTTGTGACGTGGGAAGCAACGGCAGCAGGATGATCGAGGCTCCTGACGTTTTGTTTGGGTGTTCCGGGGACTGCCCTGGGATCACTTTCACTGATCACTTTCGCCCGGTCATTGGGTGTTCCCTTCCTGATCGAAGCTCCGTCACATTTTGCACGTGTTCCTTGACCATCAACAAATGATGTCCGTGCGTCGGACTGCAACGCTACCTTTGGCGATGCTCCCGTAGGCATGCAAAGCGCTCTGAATCCCAAGCCATTTCTGGCACCGAAAAAGAGACAGAAAATACATTCTACGCACATTTCCGCAATTTAGGATCAGGAATATCATCTTTCATTTGCTTTCCTAACTCCTGACACTTTCCATTTCTACACTTTTTAAATATCAAGTGCGTGAAAACATTTATAATTGTCACAATTAGACCTACCCATGATTTTCTAATGATTTGTGGATGAATATTTTGCGCATCTTCATTTAAATTAGAATTCAATCCACCATGTCCATACAGAAAGTATATTTTATGACGAAATTTAACTTATTTTCCCTTCTGTCGACACTCCTCATTGGTCGTTCAATCCTAAGATTGTTTGACTGCAGTCATCCATCCTACCCTATCTGATGATAATTGGCTTACTTCCCGGTATTTTTTTGCAATATACTTTCTTTCTGTCGACGCTAAATCCAGTTTTTAATTCCATCTTAAGTTAACAATCATTCTTTTTCACGGCCTGGCTGCAGTTTTTGAATGGCCCGTTTGATGTAACTATCTCACCGAAAACAGTTGGCTGTAAATTTGAAAAATGTCTAGTCAAATGTATAAGTAGCCTCTCGCGTGCAGTCAAGATGCAGTCGAGATGCAGTGCGCCCTTCGCATCGGGAGGAAGGCGAAGGGGGGGTTGCTGGACGGAGGGCGGGGAGGGTCTTTTCTCCAGGCCTCACTCCTCCAGTCGGGAGGAATGGCGAGGCGTTTCGTGAAGGCCTTCCCCTCACCTCCCCGCCAGGATCCTCCCTCGTGGTCATCCTGGGGCTGGACAACACGGTGTCCGTGGTTCTGAGTGCTGTGTTCGCCGGCGCATACACCGTGGCCGGAGGCTTCCACGGAGTCACCTACACCGACGTCATCCAACTGATGTGCATCGCCTTCGGCCTGGTGAGCTAACTACTCCCCCTGCACCATCTCCCTTCGAGCGAACCGAAACACCGTCCGTCAATCCTAAAACAAAGCCTTTGATGCGCACGAAAATTGTTGGGGTGAATCACATTCATTTTGAAATCTCTCCCAAATAATGGCCAACAACGCCCGGCGAGTGTGCCACGGGAAAACAAGGGGCGTAATAATGGTCACGTGTTTCATAATTTTGCGACAATTTGAGGCGAACAACAATCGCCAGCCATAGCTCCATTACTGCCCTCATAGAAGGAGCTGGCGACACTAAAATCAATTGAACGGCGTACCCTAACACCTCCGCCGTACACATTAGGGATACACTATTCAAGGACATGCAATGCCCTGGCCCTCAGACTTCAGTGCTCCAGATAGCCATTGGAAGTGCCCTAGCTGTGCGCTTTCTTGGGCACTGCATCAGTTTTCCCGGAAATCTTAAAGAACATAGAGAGCCCGCCCCAATGGCGCGTTTCCACGGCCAATCAGAGCTCAGGGGACACAGATTATGAGGCTCGCCCCCGAGGGCCACCCTACCCCATTCAACTTCCATGGCGGTCCTCACTTCTGTTGTCTTTTATATTTAAAAACGCAGCCCTCCCCGTGTTTTCATTCGAGCAATTCGTTATATTGCAGTGCATTTGGAAAAGTGAACGGCATTATTTTCAAGATACCATCACCAGTAAAATTAAACTGTTTGGCACGAAGATTTTCATCATCGTCATAAGTAATGACTGAAGAGAACGAAATATCGCGGAGTGAACAGACACCGCTTCAGACATGCGATTGACATGATCCGGATTGAAACATGAGACTATCAGTGAATATGCACATTGTACTTCGATACAAATTGGTATTCCTCGTGGGAAAAAATATCCCAAATATTTTTCCAAGTATACGTACATATGGCTGCGAGGGTTTTCGCGGCGGTGGTTTGAAGGATTCTGCATCGTCGGGTTTCACCGCGTCGTCGTTTGATGCTGACAACAGTTTCGCCGAAGTTGCATTCGGCGTCTTCAGGTCGAAGATGAGGGACACGGTTTTTCAGTTTTAAAGGTTTTTATTTGCCAAAAGTTGTTTTACAATATATTTACAATATGAAATAGTTTGGTTTCGACAAACGCCCGTTATAGGCCGAAGCCTCTTTGGGCCGGAGAAAAGACGGAAGTTTAAGGTGATATAAATGCGGTCGCATTGCAGTGAGTGGCTTAGGGTGCCATGTGTAAAACATTGGCTTTTGACTATTGCTCCGGGGTGGCATTTGGCCGGGTATTCACCCGAGGGAGTGAGGGAACCCGGAAAAACCTCACTCAGGCCGCCTTAAGTAAACCGCGTTTAAGGAAAAACAGGTTTTACCGTGAGGCGGTGCAAGAGGGGGCCAAAACGTGAAGCGTCATAGGTTGAATTACATTTGTTAGAGGCATTTGGCCTTCCCTCGTTTGTCCGTCAAGCGGCAAGGTCATTTTTCTCCGTTAAACATGAAATACAGGATATTTACATTTGATACAGCATAGGTATTTTACATGGATATTTACAAATTGTTGTTTTAAAAAACAGAGATATTTGAACAATGCAAGTATAACAAAAGTATAAGTAAACAAGTAAAAAGTATAATAAAAGTACAACAGATAAAATAAGTATTAAAAGTGGTTATTGTCAGTAAGGGGCATCGTTCCGTGAAGCGGCAGAAGAGTAGTGAAGCAAATGATGACCCCTGCTATTTCAGTTCTTTCGTTGGTCTTCTTTGACCTTGAATTGCAGAGGTGGTGATGATGAAGTTAATGGGTGAAGTCCCTCGGAGGAAGATTGTTTTGCTGATTGTTATGCCTTTCTCACGTCGCTGGTGGTCGGTTTTGCTGGAGGTCTGCGATGAATTGCCAAGGAGAAAGGAAAAGGGCGGCAGATTATTTAAGAAAAACAAGATACGTTGTATTCACTGTGCAACCTTTTGCGAAACAAACGGAAGCACAGTATTTCGTGAAAGACTCGGTTAGTTTAGTTTAGTTTTGGAGGTCTTTATTTCCGTATAGAAACAGCGTACAAGAAATGCATAAAATATATGATTGAAACATGACATAACAATACGGAAACCCCGTTTTAGGATAAACTCCTCCCTGGGGGTGGAAAAATTAAATAATGAAAGGCTACAAGATGGTAGCGGCTGCGGAAAAACCTATGATTTCTTTTCTACGGGAGCGGTATCAGCCCGGCATTCACCCATGGGCGGAGGGAAACCCGTAAAACCTCCGCCAGGCCACCGGAGAAGACAAGAATAACAAATTTATAGATAATAATAAATAATGAAACAAACGTAATTGTAACGGTGACAACAGTAGCAACAATACAATAATCAAACAAATGGTAACAACAATAAAGAAACGATATACGGTAACAACATAAGGATAACAGTGTATAACAAATGTTTTAAAAGGCACTTCACTTTAGTCATTTTAGTCACTTCACTGTGTGTGGTCAGTCACTGGTTCGGTGCGCCTTTTTCTTCTGCGGGGCGGGCGAAATAGCGGCAGGTCTGGATCCGGCTGCAGACATGGTGGGAGTGGCAGAATAGTGCGGACTCGGTGGGGTGGCAGGTCCACTTCAGGGGAAGAGGGTGGTGATGACTCGTGCTGGTGACTGTAATTTCACAACGGGGCGAGGGCGTCGGTTGTTCAGTTCAGTTTTAAAGGTTTTTATTTCCGTATTACAGAGTACAGATTGTAAAGAGAATATAAACAATATATAAACATAACAAAAACAACACGGAAACCCCGTTATAGGATCATGATCCTCTTCGGGGTGGAAAAAATAAATAAGGACAGGCCACAAAGAGGGTAGCGTTTGCGGAAAACCTTTCTAGTCTTTTCTTTTCTACGGGAGCGGTATCGGCCCGGCATTCGCCCAAGGGCGGAGGGAAACCCGTAAAACCTCCGCCAGACCACAGGGCGTCGGATTTTTGCCACCCTTATATAGGTGGTCCCGTCTAGTGGCTGCTCGCTGATTGGTCCGTTCCCGGAGAACTCTCTTCCACGCGTTGTGGAGATGGTAGCCTTCATCTCTGTTAATGTTCTCCGGGTTTTTTGCGATCTCAATTGCTTCTCTAATTAATCGTGGGTAGTATCTACTCTCCTTTGCTATTACGTTTGCTTTTTGGAATAATATCTCGTGACCGGGTTCACTCCATTGGTGTTCTGAAATGGCCGACAGGTGAAACTGCTTATTTGTTGTTGCCCGGAGGTGTTCCTTCTTCTGAACTTTCCGGCCTCGCCGGCCGGCCGTCCTCGGTGGCGGCGGGGTAACGTCCTCGCCTACCAATCCAGAGGTCGCGGGTTCGATTCCCGCCCTAGGGTTTGGTTGCATGTGATTGTCTTCAATATAATGTCTGTAATGTACGGTTAGGTGGAAGAAGAGACTATTAGTCTCAACCTCGCCCAATTAAGCCGATAAATAAATAAACTTTCTTTGATCGGCATACTTCCCCGATGTAGGCTTTCCCACATGAGCAGGGTACTTGGTAGACCCCTTCAAATAGGTCTTTCGGAATTTTTTGGAAACGGACCGATCATTCTACGCAACGCTAGACCACCTAAGGCGAATATCACAACTGCCGACAGACGAGCTCTGAAGAAACTGCAAGAAAACGAGAGCATTCTCATAATATCTGCAGGCAAAGGGAACGCAACTGTGATAATCAACAAAGAGAACTACCGGAGCCAAATAACGAAACTTCTCCAGGATGGAACGTATAAGAAACTGAAGACCGACCCGACAGCAAAAATAGAGCGAAACCTCAGAGCTCTGATAAAGAAATCTCTCATCCCGAGGGAAGAATAACGTGGACTATTTTCTTCGGCCCCAAAACCACCGAGATTATACGGACTGACATCAGTATTTTTACATTCCTCCAGTTTTCTTCCCGTTCTTTCTTAAGAATGCTTCGAGTGTAGAGTTGGCCTATTACATGGCTGATTTCCCAGACCCCCCGACCTGATTCTATTATTGACTCTCTTGTCTTCTAGTCAAAGAGCCATTAACCACAAATACACGTGCGCTCGTGACTCTCATCACTTTCGGCATTTGCATCGACGGCAGCTCAAGCAATTCCACGCGCCACACACACGGCTTCAGCAAGCAGCGCTAATTACTTATGATCCATTTCAAGACGCTGGTTGGGTTTATTCAGCGCCATTGTGTTTTTTGCTTTTAATGTCTTCTTCATACTTCATAATGCACTCAAATTTGGTAATGGCTGTTGTCATAATTTATTTATAGACCTTTTCTTTCGCCAGCTTGAGTAAAAATAAGTGCTGCGCAACCCTTTTTTACACGTTCCCTGTTAAAATTCTCGGGATGCGAAATACTAATTCGTCGTTTCACGTAGAAATGTGAGAATTAGTCGATTGAAGTTCTTCCATGCCTCAGCACACCAAATAACAGCCAATGCCACCCATTTCTCCCAAGATTAGGTCACGGTGGCATTCAATCTGTGTGGTCTCGACATTGTCGCTCTCGACAGCGTCGTGTCGTTGTGACGTCGCAGCGTCGGCGATTTCAGATTCATGCGCGCACAAGCTCTGATCATTAGCCCCAGTCCACATTTCGCTATCGATGCCGTTCGATGTGCTCATCGCTCACCACCGCAAACTGATTGGTCGGCGGGATGTGGCCCGCTTCCGTGACCGTACCATTTTCCATCCTACCCACCGCATGGCGGCGTGCACTGGCACCCCAGTCGCTGTCCACCCCATTCGTCTTCGCGCACGAGGCCGTCTCCGCGGAGCGACCGGAGTGGACGGAGTGGGTGGGCCACGTGGCGCCGCAGGACGCCGGCATCTGGCTGGACAACATGCTGCTGCTGATCCTTGGCGGAATACCATGGCAGGTGAGCATCGGCGGTGGTCGTGACCCTCCCGGTCCCATTAGATTCCTCGGAAGGGATGAGTGCAAATGCCGCGCTGCGGGCGCCCCACAGTGCCCACCGCCCCACCCACAGGGCGTTCGCCACTTGGACATTCGTGGCGTACGACTCGGCCCAAGGATACCGCTATTTAAACCATCGCCGACTACCAACCGTATATTGCACTCAATAAATTCTGTATTTCGTTCCGAATTACAAAGAAGTCATGGGGAAATGCTGTCAATCCTTCAATAATAATTAAGTTTCTTTGACAATTGCCTAAAAACGGCATTCAAATTGTAATAAAAAGCCCTAAAAAGTATAAAATGTATCTATTTCCCGTTTCAAAGTATTCAAACATTAATACGAAAAAAAATTAAGTTTCCAAAAGAAAATTTAAGATTCAAATACAATGAAACTAATCTTTTTTCCCGGGGATGTGTCAAAGCTGTAATGAATATTTTTGCTTGAATTGAGAACATTAATTGGGCAAAGTTAATGTGCATTTGAAGTTCTCCAAAATTCTTAGTTATTATAGGCAGAAGTAATAGTGGAACTAACGAACTTTGTTATTATTCATGTATACATGCCACCGATCAACCATAAGGAAGAAGAGGTCGATAGGATATACGATCAGTTAGATGACATAATCGCGTGTGTTCCTGGAGAGAAACATTTGATAGTGATGGGGGATTGGAATGTGACGGTAGGCGAAGGAGGAGATAGTGATGTGGTGGGGGACTACCGTTTAGGCACAAGGAATGACCGCGGGGAGAAAGCAGTTGAGTTCTGCAGGAGACAGGGATTAGTCATCACTAACAGTGTGTTTAGACACCACATAAGACGTAGGTATGCATGAAAAATGCCAGGTGACTCAGAGAGGTATCAGCTAGATTATATCCCGGTTAGACACAAATTTAGGAATAGTAGGATGAAATCGCACAGCTTCTCGGGAGCTGATGCGGACTGTGATTACAGGGATATCGAAAGCCACAAAAGAAACTACAGTACAGGAATAGGGAATAGGAAAAGGACAAGGAAACCATGGATCACGGATGAGATCATTAGAAAGATAGATGAGAGAGGGAAATGTAAGAATGTAAATTCAAAGTTAGGCAGAAGGAAGTATACAGAGTTTAATAGTAATCTATGGTGAGAACAACAAATAGAACAAAAGAAACGTTGTGGCAAACCCAGTGTAAGGGCGTAAAAAAGTTTACGGCGAAAGGATGAATGAAATTGATGCGCTCTACAGGAAGTAAGAAGGGAAAATCTCGGCAAAAATCCAAGATCAGGAAAAATATTATTTGAACCAGACGAGGGGGGAATATATGTATAGAGGCATCGAAAAATAAGGAAATTACACCAGCAATATTAGAAATAGATAGAGAATATGACGTAGATGAAGATAGCTTAGGTCCAGGTTAACTCAATGGCGAGATAAAAAGGGCAATAAGGGAGACGAAATCAAATACGGAAAGCAAACAGTATTCCTGCGGAACTACTTAAAGGTTTGGGGAAATGTGGCAGGAAGAGCCTTTATGGACTAATTCGTAGAATTTATGAAGGAGATAATTGCCCGGGAAATTTCGTCAGATCAATGTTGGTGTCTAATAAAAAATCGGAAAGTTAGCAATATGTGAGGACTACAGAACAATAACTCTGATTTCACACGCAAATAAAGTCGTTCTCATGATCATCAACAGAAGGATAGAGAGTAGAGCAAATGATTACTTAGGGGATGATCAGTTTGGGTTAAGGAAGGGGAGAGGTACTCGCGATGCCATTGCAGCAATGAAGCCACTAATTTAGAGGACAATAGAATACAATCAGGGCGTATTTTCCTGTTTTGCAGATTTCGAAAAGGCGTTTGCTAGAGTGAACTGGGGAAAAATAATGGGTATATTACAGAAAAAAGATTAGATTGGTGGGACAGGAGGAAAATCCGCTACCTGTACATGTCTCATAGTGCTCAGGTGCGAGTGGGGAACGGTGAATCTGGATGGGCAGAGTGTTGTCCATTATCACCCGTGCTGTTCCACGTAAATGTGGAGGAAATGATTAGAGAGACAGGAGAAGAACTGGAGGTAGGAATAAAAGTCGGCGGGGAATACGTAAAATCTGTTTGATTAATGATCAGATGATCAGGCTTCAGTCCATCAGTCAGCCAAGCTACGCTAAATGCGTAGTAAAGTCAGAGAGATAGTTATGGGATGAGAATTAATATAAATAAAACAAAGGCTATGTTTTTAGAAAAAGAGAAGCAATTTTAACTCAAGTTAAACCTTGCGCTAGGCAAAGAGGCTTTCACAAGAAGGAGGAAGTTCATGAGAGGGCCGTTGAGTAAGGATGTTAAGAAAAGGCTCGTGAAAATTTTGATATGGAGCGTAGCTATGTACGGCGTGGAAACGTGGTCATTGAAGCAGGAGGATAGACGCAGATTGATGACTTTTGAAATGTGGATGTGGAGAAGGTGAAATGGACCGAAAGGAACACAAATGAGGAAGTACTTGGTATGGTGGGCGAAGAGAGGGGTTTGTTGGGAGAAATCATAAGGAGGCAGGAAAAATGGATGGAGGGCGTATTGATCGGCAGTGGAATGTTGAAGACTGTAATAGAGGGGAGAATGTTGGGCAAACGAGGAAAGGGAAGGAACAGGATAGGGATGTTGGACGGGATAAAGGGAGGAAGTACACAGAGATGAAGAGGGTATGTTGTAGAGATAACGTTGGGTTGTGCTTTTGGCAATGAGAGACAAGATATTTATTTGGTTTTTTTATCCATCCAAAGGGAAGTGGAGCAGTTAAAATATCTAGGAATTCTTTCAGAAGAAGATTTACTAAGTAGTGGCGAATAGGGATTTGCGAAGTAGCGAAATGCAATTCGATTGAATGATTTTATTCGAATTTCAAAAACTATAGTCGATATACTCAAATTAATGGCATCAAATGAAAATTTTCCAATTCCGCTCGCATATATCTACTAATATTGAGCTATGCATTACGCATTTATGCATCGAGTCTTTATTTTGAATCGCTTGTATTTCATGAATCAGAAAAAAGGAAAGTGGATACGACCGTTTGCCTATAGTCTTTTGAAAGGTCATCAAAAAACATTAAATTCCAAAAAATTTAATTTATTAATATTTTCTCCTTCCTCCTCGAGCATATAGTAATTGCAATAAATGAACACGAACTCGCCCAACCAATGAAACCCGAATTGATATTACGAAGTTTACTACCTTTGCTCGACATTTGAGTAGATAAAAGCGACGCAATATAATTAAGAATCTTTGGTAAAAATGTGTAATATGGGTGCGCCAATTTCGCCCTTCTTTCGGCCCATCTTGAGAATTAAATTCTAAGCGCAGAGGCAAGTGGATGCTCTACTCATTTAGAAAAAAAATATATTAACTTAAATTTTCCTTGCGTGAGATTGCACCAACTACATTCTGCTTCCATCAGCCTCGCTAATCTGGACTACGAGTTCATACATGGGCCCCAGGGGTGGTCGGGAAGAGGCGAGACACTCAACCCCTTGACACACATTCCCTCAATATTCCTCTTCTCCCTAGGTCAAAAATAGCTTTTAATTATTCAATACGACGCATTCGACCTCAATACGTAAGAATAATGAATTTAAACTCGTAACAAATGTCTGGAAATGTATCGCCGATTCACAACCAAAATTAAATATGTACTATTGCATGAAAAATGGGAATGCCTTCTCAATCTTGTTCATTTCTCCCATTGCCTAAGATAACTAATAGATCACATTTAAATTTGAATAAATGTAAAGTTACTTTATTTTGCCAGTTTCATATATAATGATGCAATCCAGGTTCGCCGCTGTCCTCATAGCTGAATAAAACATCGGCAGATATTATCAAAATGCAGAGTAATCACTCCATTTTCGATGATTGACAGTACGTGGAGATTGCACTCCTCGAGTTCTTGCGGCCATTGAAGTCGTCCGCAGTGCCTCCTCCTCCTTTGAACGGACGCCTTCGCGGGGTGAGGGGCTGTTGGCCAACAAATCGAGCGTGCTCTGTCGCCGCGACCCGGGAAATTGTTTCCGCCCCTCCCAACGCAGCAATGGCGGACGAGACCGCGATGGGCGTTTGAGGGAAATCCATTTCCGGGCAGAGCCTTCGCAAAATTCGTTTTCGCGGCATTGTTGAGCACTGCGCACAGTCAAAAGGGATTTGGAAATAAAATGTGCCCAAAAGCGCGATCAAATGAATGACTGTCCCTGATGGTTGGTAGTCTGGCACTCCCTGCCGCATGTCGGCGTGGGTCCGCTCGCGGGGCGCGTGACGATACCGTGGGGCGCACCACCTTTGCTCGTTCCAGGGCTACTTCCAGCGGATTCTGTGCATGAGGAGCTCTTCGCTGGCCAGGGTCCTCTCCGTGACGGCGTTCTTCGGCTGCATCATCATGGGCACGCCCGCCGCCGCCATCGGGGTCGTCGCCAGGGTGACCGGTGAATGTTCCCCCCCCTCCCCTCCCCTCCCGTCCACTGGCTGGGACCAATATATGCGGCCATTGAGTAACTAGGAGAGCCGAATGAAAGGGAAAGTGGAATGCTCTGGGTCTACGGGAACCAAGGCGGCTGGAAAAGGGTGTTAGGGATTAGGCTTGCATCTCACTCAACCGACCAAAAATCATATTTCTTCATTTTTTACTTATCAGTCACAGTAATACTCACTATAGTGACAACATTCAATCATTTCTGGCGTTAGAAATATTTTCATGCCCTATTCCAACAATACGCCCTTAAATTATAAGAGGTGGTGCGGTGGCTAGCGTATTGGCTTCCCAACCAGAGGGCCCGGGTTCGAATCCTGAAGGTGGCAGATAGTTTTTCGGTATGGTATCCAGATCCCTGCTTGAGGTGCTTTGTGTAGAGCACTTTGCGGTGTGAGTCCGTCGGATGGAATGTTAAACTGTGTGACCCCTCGGCGCCTTTCGTTAAGAATAGGCTAATGCCGACGCCGGGTTTCTCTCTACCCTTCTTTTTATTCTAATCAATTTTTAAAGGCGCAAAGGACCTTAGCTCTCGGTCGCCTTCCCTAACATCCTTACTCAACGCCCCTGCCATCAATTCCCTCCTCCTCGTTAAACCGTATCTGCATAACGCAATTTTTCTCCTTACGTCTCTGCTCCATACTTTGACCGTTTTCGTCCGAAAAACTCCCAAGATACACACACTGTTCCCCCTGCTCCAGTCTTTGCCCCCCTATTTTAACGTTCAGCTTGGCTTTCCTCTTCCTAGATAACCTTACAACCTTCGTTTTATTATTCTCCTCATCCCATTTCTATCGAACTGAATTTCCTATTCGTACTTCCTCCCATATAACTCTGTGTTTATATTTTTCCATTTCCTTCCCTCGTTTATCCTATCTTCTGTTTCCTTGTCCTTTTTCCATGTGCATATCCAATTATTACATTAACGGCCCTTGATATCCCTTTTCGATACATTTCTATTTTTTCCTTCATAGTACTCAGCTCTTTTCCCTCATCCATCCATTTTCCATACAGCGTGCGGACACTCCTTCCTTGCCAATCCATTTAGCACTTCTACATTTCATTTCCTAAGCCGCCGCCCCTGCCTTATCGTTTTGAAACTACGGCTACACTCCATGACAACTGAATTGTGATCAGAGTCTGCTCCCGGGAAACTGTGCGGATTGTTCACGCGGTTCCTAAATCTGCGCATAACCATAATATACAGGGTTCGTCCGGAAAATAAGTGTACTGAGCTCAGGAAAAAAAATTTATTACACTTTTACATATCTTAAGCTAATATTCCTCAAAATAGGACCCTTGTGAGTCGATACGCTTGTTCCAGCGGCGTTCCCATTCCTGGAACGCTCCCGCGAAGGCATCATCGGGAACCTCTCGAAGACTCGTCGTCAAGGCCTCTTCTCTGCCCTCCACGAACATCTTGTGCCACCGAAAGATCATGTTTCTGGACATGGCTGACTCCCCGTAAGCCTGGTTAATCATACCGACAGTTTCGGTAGACGATTTCCCAAGCTTTACCGCAAATTTGATGGAATAACGCTGCTCCAAAAACTTCGGCATCGCGTTCCGTGACGTGGGTCGAGCGTGGAGGTTCGCGTTAACAGAGCTCCTCACTACACCACAGCTTAGAGCCGACTGCCTTTTTCAGCGTCGCTTGCCAACATACCCCCCTCCAATCGCAGCCCGTCAGAGCGGTGCTGGAGCGGCGCGCCCAGCCCAGGAGTCAGTACACTTATTTTCCGGACGAACCCTGTAGTCAAACTGATACCTTTCTGAGTCACCTCACAATTTCCATAAGTTCCTACGTCTTTGTGGTGTTCAACCAAGTGTTGGTGATGATTAATTACCCCCTGTCTCCTGCATAACTCTTTTGCTTACTCCCTGTATTAATTCCTCGTACCTAAACCGTTTTCCCCTAACTTACTGCAGTCTATTATCATCCACTGTCTACCATCTTAAGGCGATTAAAGAGACCCCATAGTCTCAATCTTGCCACAAAATAAAGACAACTCCCCGTCCATTCCTTCGCCTACCGTAGCGTTCCAATCATTCATCACTATCAAAAGTTTCCCTTCCAGGAACATCCGCGATGGGGTCCTTTAACATATCGTATGCCCTGTCGACTTTTTCCTCCCTGTAATTGCATTTATGTCTGAACTATGACCAAGTTCGTTAGTTCCGCTTTTACTTCGACCAGGAATATTCTATCGATTGCTCGCATGATCTATGTTTATCAAAGATCAATTTATCTGAAAAAAGAAACCCAGAAATGATTATTTATACTACATGCCATAATTATTCAGAGCCTTTAAACCGCAGTTTCCATTTGAATTCAAGTATTATGGCACGCATTACGGTTTCATGTTGAAATTATCTGCCATTTAATTAGTCCTGTGTTTTTGACCAATGGAGTCTTCGCAGCCGTTGGAGTAAAATAATAATATCGAAGATTAAATTCAATCGGAGATCATCCTTCTGTATTCTACATTAAAGAAAAAATTCCAAAACCTGTCTAAACTAACCTTAAAAACCTCTAGATTCCAGTAACATGAATACGGTTTCCATAAATCTTCGAACAATCAAATGGCGATGGGAATTCGGACGTGGTGCACTTCAAAAGATGCGCGCAGCTGGACTTCACGGCTGGGGAGGACCCAATTTATATATACTTTGCTGGTGCTCACTCGTCCTCCCGCCCTTTAACCTCGCCTCTCTCCTCCTTCCCGTCCTCGCAGATTGGCCGAGCGTGGAGAGCTTCGGGCGAAACGTGACTTCAGCCGAGAGCAGCGTCATCCTGCCGCTGGCCCTACGACACCTGACCCCTTCGGTGAGCGGCCCCGGGGTGCGGAGACGGTGGGAATCACCGCGCCGCAAGGGAGAGGGCACTCAAATCCGCTCGGCAACTTGAGACCCACCCGAGAATTTCGATCGAAATTTCATTCGGAGTTTACACATATTTTAGTCATTCGGAGTGACGCATTAAGGACGCACTTTGCGTTTCGAACGGACGTGCGCTCAGCATTACTGCGCGCTTCAGTGGCTCGGTGCTCAAACGCGCACCTCCGTTGTCCTCAGATCTGATTCCGAGAACAGTTTATGGAAGCAGCAGTCAAGGAAAAACATCGGTTGAACTGACACGAGCGAGTGTCCATCCTAGAGAAAGGCAGTTTTTGTGTCTTCCGGCAGTCTCGGGTCCTTTGAACCTTTCCTTTCAAAATCGTTTCCGCCGAGGCGCCCTCCTTTCTTTTCCCCTCGTCCACGAGGACAGATGCTTAACAGGCCCCGTCTGGAGGCAGGCCCTTCCTCCTTCGAATGCGTGGATTGCCATGGCACCACCTCGCCCCGTGGACCGGGGAAGGGAATCCCTCCCTCCGCTTCCCTCCACGGGGGTTCCTCCTGCCTTCCTCCGCGGCGCCCGCAGCAGGTGCCTCAACACTCAGTCTCTCTTCGAATCGCGAGTGGTGCTAAGCTCCTCATTATTCGATATTCGTTGCTTCGATCTTTATCGTCGCTTTATGACCTCGATAGGAAAGGCTTTGAAAACGCCACGTTCGTGCCGTCATATTCGACTTACCTTATTCAGGGGTCCCTTCCTTTCGAGAGACGCCAAGTTGGACATTAGTTTTTTTCCTGATGCGGCGAGCCTGCGACTTGCAACACTGACGAGGACGACACACTCCGACGTTCTTAGAAAAGACGTTTCCTGGAGCTAGTCGTCTTTGCTTCACAACTCGCTCCTCCACCTCTTTACTTAACGGGTTTTCATTCTTACATTGTCATTTCCACGCTGACAACGGACTCACGATAGAAGGGCGCCATCTTTTCTATCGATGGCGCTGGCCACGATCGACCTTTCCACAAGTCAAGTGTTCCCAGGGCACCTTGCCCTTCCTCCACCATTTTAAGGACATTGCGGCTATAAGCTTGGAATTCTTCCCTTATTTTAAGCTTGGTCCGACTCTTGGGGAGAAGAGAGTTTGAGCATTTTCCCCCTCACATTCCTCCCCCGAGTCACATTTTACCCTCAACTGCGATCGAATTCCTCGGTCAGCCCTGAAATTATCTCCGGAGCCGCTTGCAAGTCACCATCTTTGCTTGGAACTTAAAAAAATTATTTTAGGAGCACTGTCCGCACTTTGTGAGACTCATTTTTATTAATTTACATCCATATGCATTTCACCTTTACGCAGCATCAGTAAATGTAAAGTTACTGACAGTGCTGGCAATGAGTGCCAATTAAACAGGCTAACTTTCCTTCATTTTTTCGCGTAAAATTGTGATGAGTTTGTTTTCAATGATACGTTATATTTCCTGATTATTTATATTTTATTTGTTTGCAACAAACTTCTTTTTGTGGGAAACGAAACGCCAAAATAAAATATCGGAAAAAAGGAAATCAGAAATTTCCCCGTAAATCGGTCGCAATGAATCACTACGGAAGTAAAGTTAGCAATTTTTCATTCTTAATGCGAAAAACAAAGCCTAAAAATGTGATATCTTGTACTTTTGATGGTGAGATAATTTAGGAACAATATCTTAATCAAAGTCAGGAAAATTTTAAAGCTGAAGCATAAAAAGGTTTCAATGAACACGTCCAAACAATCCTTTGTATAAAGGAATGTTTAGATTTGAAATGTTTAGATTAAAAAAATGTATTTAGATTTGAAAAAAACATCATTTGTCTGTTTCCGAAGAGCCTACCCTCAGATAGGTTAATGATTAAGTCGAAACTTAAAAAAATTCAAATTGAAAGAGCACTCCAAATATTTTACAAAAAACACTTTATAATATAAGATATATTTTATAATATAAGATATATTTATAATATAAAATATTTTGTCTCTTATCTGTTTTTATATGT
This sequence comes from Hetaerina americana, assembly GCF_022747635.1. Taxonomy (NCBI): domain Eukaryota; kingdom Metazoa; phylum Arthropoda; class Insecta; order Odonata; family Calopterygidae; genus Hetaerina; species Hetaerina americana. The sequence goes on along the minus strand of NW_027286786.1, from coordinate 5,207,505 downwards.
GTCCGTGTGTAATTTTCGTTTTAAGAGATAACTTTGACCAAGCTTGACCGTTGCCACCAGGAAAATCGCCTAATTGCAACGTAATTGTGTAAATAAATAATAAATATAACATCTAAAAAATTAGCGAAATTTAAGTTGAGGCACTTTAAAATTGTAAGTTTAACATTATTTTGTTCAAATGAAAATTTTGTAAAATAATTAGTGGCATCAATTAAATTTCATGCTTAGTCAATATAGGAAAAGAGGGATGGCACTTCTCTTTATGCTTCTTCCATGCTGAGATTTAAGTCGAGAAAAGTCGTTGCTTTGGAGAACCGTCATTTTGAAAAATGTGTCCAGTTCGACTGCTTTTCCGGTTTCAGAAAAATATTTTAAATTATATTTTTTTACAAAAACCAATTCCCTCCACCATGCATGGACGCGATTTGCATCCCCCAGAGGGGAGGTGTCCTCGGATTACTTTCGACCCAATGCCTCTCACGACATGCACGAGTTCACTACAGTCTGTTGATCCGGATGAGCGATGTCCGTTTTTAAGATCGGAACAAATAATTAGATGCGAACGCAAGCCTAGGAATAAAGCTACATAAAAAATAGTTCCTCCATTTCAATCACAAAGAGTTTCTTCTCCACAACTCACTCGTAAACCAAATAGTCTTAAAATAATGCGGTGACATTTTAGGGTATGATGTGACAATTATAACTATTTATAAGATAACTGTCCACTGATTCCTGTCTTGGACGCGTCCTATGCTAGCAGGACAAAAACTATACTATATATACAAGATCGGTCCCCAAAGTGGTAGAATTGAGTTGATTGAAAAAATGTGTTGCCAGTTATAATACATTCACTCATAAGAGCCTTCCAAGTAGTTGCACCCTTGTGCGTCCACACACACACACGACTGCCACTTGGTTTTCCACGCCTCGCACGCCCTCTGGAAGGCGGCGTACGGAATGCTTCGAGGCTCCCTCGTCACGGCCTGTTGTAACGCTTCCACCGAACCGTGGTGAGAGGGTGGGGGAAGAAGAAGAAGTCTGGTGGGGAACTGTCTAAATAATTTGGATCCTCACATGGTCGAGAAGAACTTGGCGGATCCGCGTGCGAGTTTTCTTTTGTTCGTCCGGAGAGCACTCGCGGCAACAACTTCGCACACACACCTTACCCATCACGCCCATGTTTACGATCAGAAGGCGATGCACTTCACTTTAAGGATTGTCAAGTTCATCAAAAACGATATGAACTCTTAATCTAATGGATCCCTGTTCAACAAAGCAGCTCACTCTAGCAAGATTACAGCCACTTTTTCGTCACGAAGGGCGTCCTGAACGTTCGGCGACTATAAAATCTTCTCTAGCTTCTCGAAATAACTTGCGCTACTCAAAAACATACGATCTTCCCGTGAAATTATCACCATAAGCTGCCTGTCAGAGAATGCCATGGTGAGCATAACTGTCGTATCCCCACGTCTTCGAAGGAATATTGGCGACACGAGAAAGTACCCCGCGAGTCGAGTGGCTGCCTCGAAGGTAAACGGGGGCTTTCAGTTAGGTGGGTTATGGCGTGGAGAGGAGTTCGTTGATAGAAATGGGGGAAAAGAAAGAACTAAAGAGCGCACAGCGGCGGTCCCGATTCAACTCAAATTTAATGTAGTCTAGGATGAAACAGAGATCACAACAGTGTATACTATATCCCTTGACACGGCTTGGCACTTCCAACCAGGAGAAGGGGCCCAGCCCAACCTTCCTCTCTGATCTCCAGTCCCAGACTGGCTTCTTCGGGATGACATCAGTCACCCGTCGTCGTTATCAACATCCCTCTCCAGGCAGAAAGGGGGGGTCGACATCAACCACTGGTCCGTAGTCCACGGCGAGCCACCAGTTATCACTGTGGGTCTATAATCCACATCGAGTCACCAGCGGTGACTGGGGTGCTCGGACCCACGCCATTACTTGGCCAGTGAATCACACGGCAGACCACTCGGATGCAACATAACCTTTTTATTTGAAATAACAGTCATTTTTCTCTGCGCTCATAACTTCATGAGTATATTTCCCGGTTTTATTTATTTTATTTATTCAGTATTAGTCCGAAAACAGCACATTTTGGCCTTTACATCGAACTATTAACAACGATAACAATGGTCACATTTACAAACACCCAAGCCCTAGATGGAGCGAAACTCACCCAGGCGGGAATCGAATGCCCAGTTTCACTCAAAATTTGATGGCGTAACGCTGTTTCACTAACAGGTCCATGACGGAAAGTAACGAGGTCACATTACAGAGGTTTCGCAAACGAGTGAGCCGCTCTCCGCAAGCGCTGGGAGCCAACTGCCAGTGGCCACCAGCCATTCCTGAGACTCCCCTCTCTCGAGCCCAGCCAGAGAAACTACCGCTCGTCCGTCCGTCTATCCGGGAAAAAATAAATCACACTGCTTTTGGGACAGACCATGTACATGTACTGCGTTCTAAATCTCTTGGACAGAGGGTGGGTTTGACTAGAGAGAACATGTTATGCCTTTCCCACTATGTGGAGAAGGGGGCGTGTTTTTTCGACGAGAGTAAACCATATTTTAAAAATACAAGTTGTAAAATGCAGTCTCTTCCGGCAGACCCTGTGCATTTGTGTGTTTATGAAAGGCCCGAGCAAGGCCACCTACCACACCCACACACCCGCACGTTTCCTTGCAGGGCGTGACGAGGGCACGTGATGAGATGACCCTTACGTTGTGACCACTTCCTTATGTTATCCTCTTCCCAGTGGGTGTCCTTCTTCGGCTTGGGTGCAGTTTCCGCCGCCGTCATGTCATCCGCCGACTCCAGCATCCTCGCCTCCAGCTCCATGTTCTCCAGGAATATCTATAAGCTAACCATCCGGTCAAAGGTACGTGGGAGCATGCCGAGGGGGTGTCTAGGTAAGAAGAGGGATTACTTTTCCATTTGCGAAACCCTTCGACCGGTCTATGAAAATTAATGCGGGTCGCATGTAAAGTAAGCATCTAATTACCTCTATTAGAATGGAAGGAGGCATTTGTTACGCCGATCCTCAAAGTAGGAGATAAGTCACCAGTTCAAAATTATAAAGTAAGCTCAGATGACTGCAATCTTTTAGAATTGAAAATTGCAGATTATCTCTGGATTTACTGTTACACACAGATGGAAGAGTAATATTTGGGGTCGAACATTTTAAGAAGGGTCAAATTAGGAGAAATGCATTCCGATGCATTGAGGGCAAGGTCGGGAGGTCCACAAGAGAGTGCCCTTGGACCGCTTGTGTTTTTAATCTACATAAATGATCTCCCGGCTAAAGTTAACTCACAAATTAGACTTTATATGAATGGCTTATACGGGAAGCGTGAGAATGAGTGCCATCGCGCAGTGCTTCAAAGTGATGTAAATTAAAAGGCTGATTGGGTATTTAGGAATTGGGTTGATATTAATATTAGTGAATGTCAAGTAATCACTTTTAGAAATAACGTAATTGTAACTGATAGGGACAGCAAATTCTCTGAAAATATCACGCCAATGTGTGACTAATACTTAGGTGTTTATTTAACCAAGGATTAAGGGTGGGGGCCGAGAGTTTAATTCATTACTAGGTAAGCTTTCAAAAGTTGGTATTGGGCGATGAGAAACCTCAGAGGAGCTAAGTAAAAGACGTAAAAGATCCTGCTAAGACCAATTTTAAAGTACTCATCTCAAGTATGGGACCCACATGAAGAAGGGAGTATTGCAAAACTGGAGAATGGTGCCGAGAAAATCCGTCCGATGTGTATTGGGGAAGCAGATGAGGACGGAGAGAGTGATAATTAAAAAAAGCGGGGAAATGTTTAGATAGTTCAATAGTTTCAGCCTCAACTTTGTGGAAGTTCATTTTAATAAATGAAAAAGAAACACTTTGTTCCAATCCACCACTTTAAAGTGGTGGATTGGAACAAAGTGTTTCTTTTTCATTTATTTAAATGTTTAGATATTGGAAGAAAATGGAGCAGGCTCTACGGAATGTTCCATGCACGAACATGAAGAAAAAAAGCTTGAGAAGAATTGCGGAAGGAAAGAGGAAACCAAGAATTTACGAATAGGGGAAATTTTCATAAGCACAAGGTGAAATGCCAGGCGCAAAAACTAATGCTAAGAAATTGCATTTCCCAACAAAACATTGGACTTGGACAGTCTACCTGCAGAACTATTCGAACCCTTTCCAAGCAAGGTAAATATGTTTTTAAAAAATTGCAAAAAATACGAGTATATGATAATTTCATGTGTGAGCGAAATGTCATGTATGAAATTAATTACATTGACTGGGAGCAAACTTTCCATGAAAATGCTTAATTCATGAAGTTAAGAGTAACTTTGGTTGATATGCGCCATTGAGTGCCATCCACCTCTTTCTCCCCCTTATGCACTCATGGTGGTGGATTTGAACCTACTTCTCTCTTTTGTTATCGGTCACTATGGAAACCAGGCGTCCGAGAGGGAAATCGTGTGGGTGCTGCGAATCGCCGTCATAGTGATTACAACGCTGGCCACCCTCGTGGCGCTGACCGTCAGCAGCACCTACTACTTATCGTAAGTATATTTCTCTCCTGGCGACCCGAATGAACTGCAGCCCCTGCGCTAAATTAAATCAAAATAGAGTGAATTTAAAAATATCATACTACGTCACATTCACTTCAAGTGTCGCTTGCTGAGCAAGAACTTCCGCCTTCGTTTTTCAAAACAGCGTCATTCAACGACGATAAAGATTAAATAAAGCCAAAGCACGGATTTCAGCCAAGAGGGTATATGAATACGTTCATTGTATGATAATATAACGTTATTATTTCCATAATTAATAAATATTATTTATCAGGGAAAATTTGAACGGCTGAAAAAGAAAGTGGCGTGTAGAAAAGGAGTAAGTTCGAGCGATAGATGAGGGTGGATTTTTAAATGTATTTTTGCATGGTCTTTCGAGGAATGTTTCAATTAATATCATATTGCAGTTAGATAATTTACGAGAGATTTATCGGGGTATTATTTGCACGCAGACTCGCATTAAGTTCAAAGAAGAGATTTGCTTTGCCTCCTTGTGCGCCCCCGTTATTTCCGTTCAAGAAGGGTGCAACCAATCAGATTTAATGACTCTCTCGTCTCAGATATCCATTGATCAAGGCCCAAACAACGGCAGAAGGAATTACATTGTTTTCAATTGTATTGATGACTCCCTGAACGTGAAGAAGCAACTGAATATTCACAGAGCTGAAGGAAAGGTGTACACCACCGTTTTCCTGCAGCCGTTCCTCTCCTCAAAATGAGCTGGCCTCTGCGATCATGAACCGGGAAGTGGTTTTCCAAATTTGTTTCTCGATCTCCGAATTGTTTGAAATATGACTTACGATGCTTATATTCACAAAATCTTACATTCACAGAAGATGTGGCAAAACTGACGCTAGTGTTGTGGAATAGGGGAGCGGAGGGATAGGGAACTAATTTGAAATGTATATGAATCAGATTCGAAGAATGCAAGTGTATGCATTGAATGAGTATTGAATGGCAATGGGACGCCGAAGACTACATGTGATAGAGGGGAGAATGGGAACGGTGAAGAGAGAGGGAGAGAGAGGAGGGAAGTATTTGGAATTGTTGACTGAATGAGAAGGGAGGAGGGAAGCACGCGGGGACAGCAAGATGGTGTTGGCTCTAGCCCCGCCGCCCACCCATTGCCACGCTAGGCCGAAACGTGAGCCGCTTTCTAGTCGGCCCGGTCGTATCTTCTCGCACAACACGGATAACCTAAATCTGATGCCGGTCATGGCGTAGTGTTCTCACGAGGTGACTGCCTCCAAATTGCTCCGAAACATAGCCGGTGGTGACCATGCATCCCGCGGGTACAACGACACGACGTCACCTTTGTTTGTCTCGTGAACTTATGTTTTGTAGGGTGAATGCCCGAGCCCCCTCGGGCAATCCTAAACCGGAAGCCGCCTTCTCTCCCCCGCAGCTACCTCTGCTCCGACCTGGTCTACGTGGTGCTGTTCCCGCAGCTGCTGCTGGTCATCTTCTGGCCCGGAGGCGTCAACACGTACGGGTGTATCGCCTCCTTTGCCGTCGGAGTCGCACTTCGCATCTCGGGTGAGCGACCCCTGACCCTCGCTGACACTCCCAATATCATGGACGTGGCTCACGGCAATTTCCGCAAAGTGAGTTCTAGGCTCGCAGGAATGCATTGCAATGAAAAGCAATCCTACTGGCATAAGAAATACCGAAATTGTGGTCATGACCAGAATTTAGTGAAAGAAAAACTCAGAGAAGCTAAAAATCAAAATGGACAACGTATCGATGGAGAACATCGGTAGAGTTAGCATATATATATATATATATATATATATATATATATATATATATATATATATATATATATATATATATATATATATTATTATTCGGTAATCTACCAGTTAAGGTGGGTTTTTGGATGGACTAAATAAATATTTTGTGCCTCCCAACAAAACACAAAATCCAGCATCCTACTCTATATCAAGTCCCTCTATATCTCTGAGTACTTTCTTCCTCCCTTCATCCCGTCCAACATCCCTATCCTGTTCCTTCCCTTTCCTCTTTTGCCCAACATTCTCCCCTCAATTACAGTCTTCAACATCCCGCTGCCAGTCAGTACCCCCTTCAGCCACTTTTCCTGCCTCTATAGGATTGCTCCCAACAAACCCCTCTCTTCACCCACCATACCAAGTACTTCATTTGTTTTCTTCTCTGTCCATTTCACCTTCTCCATTCTTCTCCACACCCACATTTCAAAACGTCTATCCTCCTGCTTCAATGACCACGTTTCCTCGCCATACATAGCTGCGCTCCATATCAAAGTTTTTACGAGTCTTTTCTTAATATACTTACTCAACGTCCCTCTCATCAACTCCCTCCTCCTTGTGAAAGCCTCTTTGCCTAGCGCAATTCTTCTCCTTACGTCCCTACTACATTGACCGTGTTGGTCCAAAACACTTCCCAGATACGGAATATGTTCTACCTGCTATAGTTTTGCCCTCCTATTTTCATGTTTAGCTAAGCCTTTTTCATTTTAGAAAATCGCATAACCTTTGTTTTCTTAATATTGATTTTCATCCCATACCCCTCTTTAATCAGATCCTCTGCATACAGGTTGAACAGCAACGGTGATAATGGGCAACCCTGCCTTACACCCCTCCCTAACACTGCCCATCCGGACTCCCCGTTCCCCACTCGTATCTGAGCAGTCTGAGACATGTACAGGTTGCGGATTAGCCTCCTTTCCCTCCAATCTATTACTTATTTCTTAAATATACGCAAAGGTTTTTCCCAATTCACTCTATCAAACGCTTTTTCGAAATCTACGAAACAGGCAAATACCTCCTGGTTGTGTTCTATATTCCTCTCGATTAATAATCTCATTACTGCAATGGCATCACGCGTACCTCTCCCCTTCCTAAACCCAAACTGATCATCCCTTAAGTAATCATTTGCCCTACTCTCTATCCTTTTGTTTATGATCCTGAAAACAACTTGAGCTGCGTGGGATATCAAACTTATCGTTCTGTAGTCCTCACATTATGTAGCCTTTACCTTTTTCGGATTAGGAACTAAAACTGATCTCACAAAGTCTTCCGGCCAGATTCCTTCCTCATAGATACTACGAATCAGCCCAAATAGCCTCTTCCTCCCAAATTTTCCTGAACATTTTAATATTCAGCGGGAATGTTATCCACCCCCACGGCCTTGTTTAGTTTCATCTCCCTTAATGCCCTTTTTATCTCATCGTCGAGTATGCCTGGACCTAAGCTATCTTCCTCTACGTCTTGTTCCTTCTCTATGTCTAACTTTATCGGTCTAAGTTCTTTACTATACAGTAAAAGTACCTATCATCTCAAAAGAGATGGAAGGTATATACCTTCCATCCCTTTTGGAATTTTCCTGCGTCGACTATTTTCTTACCCGCCTTATCTCTAACTGCTATCATCGACCTTCCTTTCTGAACTTTGCTGTACGGCGTACCAATTTCACTCTTCCTCTGCAAACTTTCCATATCCTTACACTGGGTCCTCCACCATCCTTCTTTTGCTTTATTTGTTGCCCGCCTCAATTTATTGTTTAATTCTTCGTACTTCATTTTGCCTAATTTTGTATTTAAATTCTTCCATTTTCTCCTCTAATCCATCTTTGTAATCATCTCATCTGTGATCCATGGTTTTCTAGTCCTTTTAGTGTTAACGGTTCCAATAGTGTCTTTTGCGGCTTTAGACAACCCTTTCTTGAAACCTTCCCATTTTTCTTCGATAGTACTTAGCTCTTTACCATCCTCCATGATTTCCTGTACAGCATGTTGGTACTCCTTCCTTTTTAATCCATTTAATCCTTCTACATTCCATTTTCTAACCCGCCGCCCCTGCCTTATCTTTTTGAAACGGACGCTAGATTTCATAAAACCTAAAATGTGGCCAGAGTCCGCATCCGCTCCCGGGAAGCTTGTCCAATTTATCACACTGTTCCTAAACCTTGGTCTAACCAGAATATAATCTAGCTGATACCTTTCTGAGTCACCTGGCATTTTCCATGCATAACTGCATCTTTTTTGGTGTCCAAACCAAGTGTTGGTGATGACTAACCCCTGTCTCCTGCAGAGCCCAACTGCTTTCTCTCCGCGCTAATTCCTTGTGCCTAAACCGTAGTACCCCACCTCATCACCATCTCTTCCTTCGCCTACGGTCGCATTCCAATCCCCCATCACTATCAAATGTTTCCCTGTGGGAACACATGCGATTATGTCCTCTAACTGATCGTATATCCTATCGACCTCTTCTTCCTTATGGTTACTCGGTGGCATGTATACCTGAATAATAACCAAGTTCGTCGCTTGTGCTTTTATCTCTACTGGCAATAATCTATCCATTACTTGCTCTATGTTGACTACGCTTCTTCCTACCTCTTCATTTAATACTATGGCTACACCTCGTTGGCTCTCGTCCCCGCCGCTATATATTATTCTATAATTATCACTCCAGTAATCCCCACTATCCTTCCATCTCACCTCGCATAGACCTAAAATATCTATATTTCCCCTTTCCATCTCTCTCTTAACATTCTCCAATTTCCCTGTCCTCATCATTGTCCTAACATTCCACGTTCCTATTCTAACTAATTTGGTCTTCTTCTACTGCGTCCTCTGTCCTGCTGCTGCTGGTTTTCTCTTGCAAGGGTTTTGTGGGATGACGACCGCGGAAGCCTTGCCTCCCCCGCTGCCGGGCACGACACACGGCCGATGGGGCCGAGCCCCGTAGTTGCCAGGACTCAAAATCTCGGTGTAGTCCATCATATTTATCTTGGGAATGATAATTGAGGTGGTTTCCCGTTGCCTTCCTCAATAGTGTTTATAACGTGACACCATCGTTTACTGGCCGCCTCACTGAGGTCAGACGCCATTGCAGTCGCCTCAGTAAGGAACAGACGCTGCGTGGACTACCTTTCGTCTGGCTCCTAACCTTCGACCTATCTGGCATGGGTGACCCTTCCAGGAGCAACTATTATTACTCCCGCCAGCACAGCTCTAGGGGCCATCGTAACGCACAAGCCCTTCCACCACGTCAATGTTGTAGTCCGGGGAGGGATATATATATATGTATATATATGTTTATATATGTATATATGTATATGTATGTATGTATATATATATATATATATATATATATATATATATATATATATATATATATATATATATATATATATATATTGTCGTCACCAAAAATGAAACTTCTTATCACGGAATTCAGAGAGATTTGACAATTGTAGGCAGTCAATCGGCGCCCTCCCAAAGTGACCTACACTTCAGTATTGTTTAATAGTATTGTATCAATTCAGGAGCTACGGACGTCCCCGTGAAGTAGCTTCCCGATGATGACGACGCTGACTTCCGGGTCGATTTAAAAGATTAGCGAGAGGATATAAGCCAACTTTTACTGACACCCATTTGCACGAGTGGAGGAGATGTACGAGATCTGTTCAAAACGTATTGCGACTTTTGTGTTCTTTCGAACATTAGTTGTGTATTTCCCCTTCAAATGAATCCCCATTAGAAATTATACACTAATGCCAACGTTTTTACCAATCCTCGGGGCACTTCAACAAATCATTTTTTGTCATCATGTTCAGTTCCTCCTTCGATGCAGTCTTCATCCTGTCGTAGCGTAGCGTCGTCCTTTCATCGGCCTCTTCAGTTTGGGAACAAGAATAGGTCCCTGGGTGATACGGTGGCTGGGGCATCATTAGTGTGTTGCTTTTGGCCAAACATTCGCGCGCAAGTAACGATGTGTGAGCAGGGGCTTTGTCATTGGGCAAAAGCCAATTTTTGTTCTTCCACAAATCCGGGCGTTTGTGGCGGATTGCTCTGCGCATATTGCGCATAACGTGCAGATAGCAATATTCCTTATTTACCGTTCTACCCTGCGGCAGGAACTCATGATGCACCACTCCTCAGCAATCGAGGATAACGGTAGGCAAAACTTTCACATTCGACGGAACTTGGTACGCTTTACTCGGTCTTGGCTCGTGCTGCAGCTTCCATTGGGATGATTGAGCTTTACTTTCCACATAATTACCATAAACCGTCACTAGTTATGTAGTCACCAGTTATCACCCTCTGGAGCAAAGTTGGGTCGTCGCGGACAGATAACAACACCTCATTTGCAATGTTAATGCGTTGCTGTTTTTGGTCGAAAATGAGCAATTTTTGTACGATTTTCGCGGCGACCCGCGTCATGCCCAAACCATTGGCAAAAATCAAATGGCACGAGCCAATCGATATGTTTAGGTCCTCAGCAACTTCTCTAACGGTGATTCGACGATTAGCCAATACTGTTTCCTTCACTTCATCAATTTTTTCGTCTGTTGTTGACGTGCTCGGACGTCCGGCACGATCTTCGTCGTTCACATCTTCTCGGCCTTCTGAGAACATTTTGTACCACCGATAAACGTTGCTTCGGTCCAAGGTAGCTTCTCCATATGCCACAATCAGCATTCTGAAAACACTTCTATGGTTAATTTTTATTTATAACATAACATTGCATTTCATTTATTATTTTAAATCCGGAAATGTTTTAACGAAACTGTTATTGACAACTAAATATATTTTCATTGTGTAACTTTCCTATTGGAAGCGAACGGTAGTTTCTTTCATTCGCATTGGAATTCCACTCGTAAAATAAAAATACAAAATCTTACTCTAAGGAGTGACTCTAAGGCAAGGCCTTTTTAGAAGAGTGTTGCTCTGGCATGATATTTAATTACGGCGTTCGTATGTCTCTTGAGTTGCATTGCATTGTTTTGCTCCCCCCCTCCCCTGTCGACAATACCTTGATCACCACACCATGTGCCCTCCATTTTACACTTTCCTCCCCCCCCCCCCACCTACTCTTCCTGGGCAGGAGGTGAGCCGGGCATCGGCATCCCTGCCACCATCAAGTTCCCCTTTTACGACCACACCGCCCGGGTTCAGCGCTTCCCGTTCCGCACGGCGGCCATGCTCTGCTCCCTCGTCACCCACGTGGCCGTCTCGCAGCTGGCGCGCACCCTTTTCCAGGGCCGGGTCCTCGACCCTTCCCGCCACGACCTCCTGGGGGCCTTCGCCGTGCAGAAGGGGTCGGCGGAGGGGGACGAAGGGCGAGGGGGTGGGGAGGACGTTGCCATGGAGACGCTCCTCAAAATCCGCCGCCCCCCTCACCCCACCCTCAGCCCCGGGGCTTCGATGGAGCGCGCCCAACCGCCGGTCACGTGACAACATGCGGCCACGTGATCAATCACATCTCGACGTTTCGCTGATCACGACCATTTCTCTGCCTCACATCGAGCGACGACTGGTTCGCCGTCCATCCGTCAGTTCGCCCGTAATGGATCAATGAGCTCAGCGCAGGCCGCGAGTGGACTGCTTCGCAGTGCCGGGACAACTACAGCAGTGATCGCTCATTGAACAGTATTCAGTTGGACACACCGACACTCTGCATCAGAACTGAATTTTAGTCCAACTGTCATTTTTATTGCATATTTCAAACTATTTCATAATTACTTTAAGCACTAGTGTATTAATATATTTAGTTTAAAATTATTCCCACATGTTGATTCCTCCATTATATGGTTTTCTGTAAGCCAATATCAAGTTCATGATTACGATATGCTCTGTTTTAATTGTTATTCGCTGGTTTATTTATATTTTCATAAAAATATAAATCCCATAAAATGAGAATGTGTTTATTCAGGGGTTAAATCGACATAATATCACACCCTGACAAATTTTTCACGAATCCAATCACTCCAAACCCCAACACAAAAGGAAACAGCGGGAGCGAGATGCATCAGGGGACAAGACTCGTTCCGGAACAAAGAGAGCCTTCGCAGGGAAATGCTTTACTATAAATGATGAATTGTCCCAAACAAATATGCGCCCTACTCCCTGCGCCACCGCACGGAAGTGACCCTCGGGGGTGCTGTGCTCCCGCCAAGTGAGGTGCCGGGTGCCTGAGGAACGCGAGGTGCAGAGAGAAGGAGCGAGAAAGGGAGGAGGGAGCGGACAATTGAGATTGGGCGGTCCATCCATCCGGCGATAGGCGAGCATGGAGACATGGCATGGCTGCGGTTGCTTGGGGGACGAACGAGAGGCGAAGAACCTTCAGGGGTGGGACGGAAAGAGGAGGGGGTATGGCACATCGTGTGGCTGTGACGACAGAGCAAATTCAACGAAGGAATCCTGGGGAAAATGCCTCCGACCGCGGATTTACTTGGCCCTCCCTGCGCGGTCATTTACTCGATACGATATATTCCAGGGGCGAGGGGGCACATTCCCCCCCCCCTGAGTGGAGTGGGACACATTCCCCCTCCACCCACACCATCCGCGAATCTGGGGCTCACCAGGGCTCTAGAACACACTAATGCGCGTTTCCGGGAGTGCCATGCTCCCCCCGCTTGCAACCCCCTTCGCGAACTGCCGCCACAAGGATAACCTGAATCTTCAGGTTTAATACTGCAATCTGTCCCTGGGACGCCAAAATAGGGCAAACATTTCTTTTATTAATATTACTGGCATTAAGTCTGTAAGATGATATAGTGATCAAAATCACTCTATGAAACCAAAAGGGTAATTTCTTGAGTGGAGCAAGACGAAAGCACTCTACGCACCCTCCCGCCGACTCAGGTTTCCCACGTCACGCCCTTCGAGAGGAGAGGGGGAGGCATTCCCGAAATAGCGAGCGTCGAGAGAGGAAGCGGGCGTGCACTCGGTCACGGGGTGCAGTTCCTCGAGTGACGCAATGGCGGAAGAATCCCAGTCCATAGACTCAGCACCGAGCCGAAAGGGCATTCCCAACCAATTGCACGCGCATGCGCACTGTATGCTATGCCGGCAGTGTCGCCGTGATTCGAATGGGTTGCCAATTATTTAATTTCAGGAATGCCAAATTGAAATTCATGTTTGCCCCGACCTGTCCTTGAAATGCAACACGGAAGCACAATAAACTCACTACCTCCAAGTCCTAATGCCTGAAATATCTGCGGGCAACTCCTTCCAACCTTCGGCGTACTATTCCAAGTATTGATTATAAGACCGAGGGAAAATTTGTCCAAATTAGATGAAATAATTATTATAATAAATAACTAAAAATTTATTGAATGGTTGGAGGCGCCACTATGCGTGAGCGATTCATACCGAAAAAGAAAACACTTTGCCTTTCCACATACGTTTTATTACGCACGACCTGGGTACGCGGAAGAAAACAGCATTTCGCTGTTCAGTATTATATAATTACTTCTGGAAATAAAGAATGGATTCCGTTACCTAGGAAGAGGGAGGCGGGGGCGGGGAGGGAGGACGGACACCCCCTCCCCCTCCGCGGATATGCTCAAAGAGAAGCCTCGAGTTGATTCGGAGCGCACGAGGTCACTCACTCACTGGAACACCGACTCCCATCCCGAGTCCTCCGGCACACTCCTCACCCTTCACCTTCTCCCGTAGCAATGCCAAAGAGAGGCTCCGAACTTTTCCCCATTCGAGGGGCGTGGCAGTCCAGGGGGGAAGAGCGGCGGTCTACTGACACCAGAGGACTCGGGTTCGATTCCAGAGGACCCCTCTATGCATCCTGAACGTCACCCGAAAAGGTAAATTTTCGGGTATCAGGCCTCCCTGGGCAACTATAGGCACAGGGAAAGGAACCTCCATTTTATCCTGCTAACGTGAGCATTTCACACGCCGTTGAAAAGTAACTCTGTTACACACACTTGAAAGGGGTTTGCTGTCTAATGCAAAGGAAAGTACATAGGACAAATTAAGAAGGACGTAAAACAGACAGGGTATTAAGGATTGAGGGCATTGACATGAAATAGAATTGAATGGAGGACTGCAGCAAACCAATCCTAGGATTTAAATACTGATGAGTATGATTCTATAGCAGACGATTCTATCATTTCACCTCAAATTTCATTCCATGCATTCCATGTTCATCAATTCGAGCGTTTATTCATATTAATGCTCAGTGAGATATGTATACTCCGGAGTTGATAGTGGCGCGAGCTTAGAAAACGTTTAAAACGGAGACGTAATACCTGTGTATTCCGCCTTCGTACTTGTTCAAAATAGCCCTCTTTTTGACTAAGAGCCTTATCATTTCGTGTTTGGGAATCTTATCACGAAGAATAATTTCTTCCGGCTAGCAGTAATACGAACATCACATTCTAATTATGACTAGTGACTAATTGTTCTCGGCATTAGAGTTAGATGCTTTTTAAAAGTTTTTTCTATTTCTGTTCTGCTATGTTATGGGGGGTTTTCATTGAGCAGTGCACCAAAATGCCATTTGCGATTTTTTATTCTAGATACTGTTTTTTATGACTTCTTTTGACGTGGGATTCATAACCAAATGCAATTATTTGGCGGTTGGGGAGGCTAGAGGCACAAGAGGACTACTCTCGGTATCGTAGTTGTTCTTGTCACTTGGCCGCAATAAGCTTGCATCTCTCGGAGAAACACGTCACATCAAAGCGCAATCGGCAAAGTCATTCCATTAACTTGAATTGAAAAAGGTGATTGGAAGATGGTACGAACCTTGGACACTACACCTGGTTCAATAAATGTTTTGTATGCATCTAATCTGCCTCTGTGAATCCGTCTGGAGCGCATGGCATGACAAATTAATGACTTGTCCCAAATACAGAAAAACATTGAGAAAGAGATAAATGCTTATATTGGTATGTCATTAAGTGAAATAAACGATGTTTTACTAAATAATTGGCAAGTGTAGTCGTAAATGATGAGGCGAGAAGAGTCGTCACGAAGCCAATAGTGATTGAACTCATCACACTCGATTCAAGGAATGCCTGGAGGAAACGAATGTACTCGATCGTGCATTCGCGGGTCACCCGAGCACATTCGCAAGAAAGAAGCGTACGCCCATGTCCCTTCCTGATCATTAATTTCACTTACCCGAAAGTGGAGCCCCTCGGAGCGGGGAGAGGTTCGCGGGAGAGGCGCCCGGGGCGAGCAACCCTCGCCCCGTCGCGGGTTCGGGGGAAGCGGACGACGAATGGAATCCCTCGCTTCGAAGGAAATGCACAACTTGTTTAGTGTCGAATTAATTGAACAATCCTTGATTCGCCAATTAGCGGATGATATTATGCTCGTGAGGAGACATGTGTTCAAAACCAGTGTCGGGCATATAAATAAAGTCAATTTTCAATTCTAATTAGAGATAGAAAAACTCCTCCAAGGGGGGCGGACGCCAAGCATCTCCACCTGCCCCAACCTGCCGCATCCAGGGATGACCCCTCAATTCCAATTCGCGTCCGTTTGAGCGTCCCCTTCACGTTCCGGAGTGGTCAGCAGTCGGGATGGACGATTCGCGGTGGCGTCCGCAGGCAGGGCCCTGCCCTTGTCCCCGATGACGGCCGAATCCCCAGTCGCTCATTCTTCACTCTCTGTAGATTTTAGCGCACATTTTAAGAAGGCCACTAAAGTATGCATAAATAAAGAAAAATTAGAGTTTTTGGGTGGATTGGCTTTACGCCCTTTAAACTCCTGAGGTCATCGACTGGCAGGGGGAAAGAATTTGGGCTTTTCTCAATCGAATCTCCGTCAATGGACGAAGTGCTTCGGCTTTAACACTGAAGGCAACTGCAGTCACGACCGGAAAGTTGATAAACTAAAGCAACAAGATATTTGTGCGCAAACTATAAATTGGCATCTCTCTCCCAAACGCTTATTCCTCGGAGAAATTTTTCAATAGCTCAAAAAATTGAAAATCTCTGTTAAACTTGGTTTTACATTACGGTAGTATGAATCCTAACCCTTGGTTGGTGCTGCATTACATCTGATCCAACTGAAACTCCTCCGGTGCTATAAAAGCAAGAAAAATAAAAGGAAGCATTCAGGCGAAGAGACGATGACAAACGCAATGCGATGAACTGGATACGCAGACTGAACGCAGTCGAGTGGCACTGCGATCCCTCCTGAGAATTAGACACAATATAAGACGTCTATCCATGATTCGCGGCCGTACGTATATGCTCTGCGCACGCGATGGCACGCGCAATAAAAAGGACTATTGGCGATTCCTGTATCTTACCGTCCCGCGGTTCCGTCCACTGATTTCAAAATGACAGGTAGAGTATACTGATACGTACACCAAAGAGCAGTCCTCCCCGCCCCCACTCGTCGTGGGTGGCGCCGGTGCCATGGTGGCGCCGGGCGGAGGACGCCCCGTCCCCTTTAAAGACGCCTCCACGGGGCCGGTCGGAGGTCGAGGGGGGCCCGGCCCCCGAAGACTGGCGTCGCCCCCCCCCCCCCCCACTTCCTCCTGCGCGCCGTCGCCACGCAGAATTGCGATCGGCTGCCTCGCTACATACGACCATCCAGGGAGGCAGCAGTCTCCCTGGATGCCCTGAATCCCTCCCTCGCCTGAATCCTGGAATCTATCGAAGGATATGGAACACTTTGGAACACTAGAGGGGCTGCCAAGGGGGAACCCGGCTGCGCCATTAATAATCTAACTAAGATATCGTGGAACTTGCTAACTGCGTTTTCGTTGAAAGCAAACGGCAACCATGCCTGGGGCAACGTCACCTGTAGCAAACTTGCATTTATCCGGAACAAACGCCTTCGCCGAATCACCGACGCCCCTGGGTTCGTAAGGAGCAGGCGGCTACGGATGGACTACGGTCAGCGCCTGCCTGTTCCGGGCCCCAACAGGTTGAGAAACGCTTTGGCCCACTCCTGCGCCCCCTAGGGGCCCCACCTCCCCCTCCACCCTCCTCCCCCACGGCACGCCCGCCACGCGATTGCCACTCCCGCTTCACGGCTTCTTCCTCTCCAGGAACAGAAAGTCCAACGCAGGACATCGAGAATCCCGGAAACGGAAAAACACGAATTTCCTGGAAATGGGAGATTTCCAGTCGTGCGAGTTGACTCTGGATATTGAAAAGGAAGAAGCATGAGACGAATAAAGGGCAAGATTGAAGAAGACACAGGAAATAAATGAAGGATAATCAAGGAACGTGGCTGATAGGGTATGGCCCAGCGCAGGGAGCGAACGAAGACGCCGAAACAAACCGTTAGGGAGGCTTCAAATGGAAAAAAGATGCTGGCCTTGGAAAAACCGGGTCAAAGGTTTTCGAAAACATATGGAGAATTGGGATTTGACAGGTCAACAAAACCCTAAGAGGAGATTCGCAGAGAATAGTGAAGATCTGAAATCTAGGAATGGATTTGAAGCCGCGCGAGTCCCGTCCCTCCCCGCATCGCTGAAGGGGAGCGCGCGCACGCCGCGTGCCAGGGTGCCAACATGCCCCCTACGCCCTTCGAAGGAACAAAGAGAACGGGACGGATCGCAATTGATCCATCGGAGAACACCGATCCAGGGAACACCCCGATATTTGAAATACATTTATTACAATAACCCTGCATTAAATGAATTTTATTTTCATAGTAAAGCAGCATTATCTCACCAGATTGTATTTTTAAAGCTATTTTTTCGGAAAACAACCACTCTGCCAACTTGCCTAATTAATTAGGATTTCATGGGATCCCAATACTCAAGAGGTGGATCTCCAATGCTCCAAGTTAACCCTGAGCTTTTTCTGAGTTCTGTTGTAAGTTTTTTCCCTGGAAAGTGTGGCAGAGTGACATATGACACACGTACGAAGGCAGTAGTTTATCATCATAAACTAATGAAAAATATGCGTCCCTGATTGAATACCCAAAGTTGATCAATGCTAATCTAATTTAAATAACCCGATGGCATTCATGCAGGAAGACGGAATACCCGGCACTGAAACATTCCGCCACCTGCCGGGATTGGAAACCCGGACCAACGGGGCAGGAAGCCAGTACATATAAAGTATCCAGCTCACCACCAGCCCAATCCCCCTCGCAGTCTTTAAGCAAGTTCGTTCGTTCGTTTTCACGTTCGGAAGGGCATTCGATGGAAGGGTGTCGATGGATTCGGAGGGGAGTGGGGTAAAGCGCCCCCCCCCCGGGAAGCACCCCCACCCGAGGAGAGGCCTAATTTGATGAGACGCGATTGATGGAGGGGGAGTGGAAAAGGGAGAACGCGACGAACAACCGCTCTCACCCCCCCCCCCCTCCCATGGGAGGGAAAGACACTTTAGGTGAGGAGGAGTAGAGAGGAGGGGCCCACCACACACACGCCACGCAGTACACAGTGCACCACCTGCCGCTTAGAACTCCAGTCTTCCAACAAGGCTCACACGCACTCGCTGGAGTGTGAGTAGCTAAGCCCACGCTCCTTCCTCACTTTAAGCCATCGATGGTATTGAACCCCAAGGTGGCCACGATCATTAAAAGAGCGCTTCGGTGCTTTATAACTCACTGGGGTCTTGGCGAGGGCGTGGTGCTTGGAGATGGAAATCATTCACGGGAGGATGATATACATTCAATACATACGGGATTCTACGGAGCCGCCGCTTTCGACCAATCAGGTCCAATCAAGTCCAAGTGATCGAAGAGTAGTCACCTGACCATGTTTATGTCGGTGGAGCACACTTCACGGGGCCGCGACGCTGGCGGGGGGCGGGAGGGGGGGCGAGAGGCCGACCATCCACTCGAGGAATCCTCGCAACTCTGGAAACAACTGCTGGAGATATATTCAACAGATTCGGGCGAGATGCAGACTGAACGCTTGACTCAAACTGAAGTCTTCTACCTGAAGATGGTTCGATGAACCGAAACGCGTTGTGCGTTACAAATAAATCTGCGGAAAAGTGCAATTTTTTTTTCTCATTCCGCTGGAGATGTCGCGATAGTTACTTTCACGGAGTCATCTGCGAATGTTCATAGAAATGCGGAAAGTGTTGCTGCACTGCTGGCTTTGATCCCGTCGAATGTGAGTGCGCGACAAAGATTCCTTGAGGCATTGCATGCACGTGTTTCCTTCAAAGCACCTTGATCCTCTGAAGCCCTGGGATACTCAAAGCGTCCTCTCGGTCGAGTCGCGGTCACGATGGGTCATTTCACGTTCTGAACTCCCTGCATTTCTAAATTAAAATAAACGAAGTCTACGGAAAACTTACTCAAATTATAAACTATGGGCTATCCAAATATATTCTCAAGTACTTGTGAACGTAATGTGCCAAGTACCGAGTTGAATATGAGGCAAGAGTGGCACGTAAAAGGTGAGTTGAAATGCAATGTGGTCATCGTCCTACGCAGGCTCTCACCTGTATGAATAACTTGTCGTCCAAACCCACGGAGAGAAGGTTAAATTACAGGTGAAACAAATTCTTGCATGATCTGGAAGGATACCTCTTCAGCAGTGATGTTGACAATGCATTATTATTAGCCCAATCGTATTACGGTATGCAGAGATAATGTCAATAGAATGAGAGAGATTAAGTGTAAAAGAGATAGATTTAAGATGTCACTTCTCCCAAGAACGATAATGGATAAGAATGGCATCGCCCAACCGCGGCAGGGGGAAAGTGTCTCGGGTCAAAGTTAGTCTGGTGTGTATTCACCTCCTGCCACACACCATAGTGGTGGCTTTCAGGGTAATATGTAATAAAATTGGCAGTCGCCGAAGCAGGCAAAGTGTTTGGGCATTTCTTGCCACTGCACGAGGGCCATAAACGCCACAGCCAAGGATTGATTTCCACGCAATAACGCTTTAGAGTTACACTACGGAAAGCATTAACTCTTCACGACTAAAAAATTATTCGAAGACAACAACCGAGCTATGTTTCGTTTGCCACGAGTAAAGAGGAGATATGTTTAATAAAACAAAATATACGTCTCTCAACGCACTGCCCTAAAGTGAAATAATCATGCTGATGAATTATAGTTCCTTCTATGAAGAAACATACGACCCTTGCTGAACGTGAAATCTACTTACTGCTCTACAGTCCTCACCTAATGCTATATGCATATACTTTTCCCTACGATGAAAACCAATACTGATAGAACGAAGTCTTCCAGACAAATTACTCCTTCAAAAATTCTGCAAACGAGGCCAACGCTACCTTTTTCTTCTACGTTTTTCTAAGCCCTTGGATAGTTCTTCAGGGATGTGACTTATTCCCAAGGCCCTACTCCATTTTTTCCCTCGAATGATTTCGCTATCTTAACATAGCGTATTCTAGGGCCTGAGCTATCCTGATGGACATCGCATTTCCTTTCTATTTCAAAAATTAATAGTTTAACGGCTTTCGTCTTCCTGTACGACTTTTCAATTCCACCCTGTCTCTACAAACACAGATAACATCTCTTGCGTTAATTGGAAGGATTTTTCTTTAGCAGTGATGTTGAAAATGTATCATTACCCCCATTGCACTGCGGTAGGCGAGAATATTTCAATAAAATTAGAGAGATTAAGTGTAGAAAAGATCATTTTTTCCACGAAAGATAAGGGATGCGAATGACATTGTCCGGCCGCTGAAGAGTCATATTTGGGTCAAAATTCGTCTCGAGTGAATTCAACCCCTGCCAAACACCATAGTGGTGGCTTGTAGGGTACTAAAATATCAAATATCCATTCATTGAAATTTTAAATATGCATCGAGATTTAAAACATGCTTTATTTCAAACCAGTCACCCAGTACCCCAATTACTCCCACACTTAACGTATTATGCAAGATTACAGTTACAGATACAGTTAAATGTCTTTTATAGCATATAGCTCACTTTCAAATTTTTTTCTCAAAACCTTCCATAATGTTTCCCTGTTTATTTTATCATGTGACTTTTCTAATTCAACAAATGCCTAATAAACTTTGTTTCACTCGTACATACAATTCTCAAGTACTTGCTGATGTGCACACAATGACTCGTACAAATCCTACAAGACAACAGGTTTTGCAATAACCAATAAAAATTAAAAATTGAGAGTCAAATTCAATCTGGTGTGTATGCATCCCCTGCCACTCACCCTAGCGGTGGCTTGCAGGGTACATAAACAAATAAATAAAAATAAATAAACACTCCATATTCTCGCACAAGCTCCTCCATTTACGTTTTTTTTAGTCCTCTGTTTATTACTTAAAAACTCATAGCGTTACGCAAGCGAAAAATAAATCCATGCTTAAGATAACTAATGATATTTTCTCAACACAAGATCAATTTCCATCAGGTTGATTGCGGCGAATGTCAAACGAAAATGTTGTCATATCCGACCCACGACTCCGCGGCACTTCACGTCAAGTTTGTCCGTTGATCAGACGACACGGCACTTGCAGTTGGAATGGCCCCGTTCCCGTCGCCCACGAGACTCGTCCCGGCGCAGGGCTGGGGTGTCGAGGGCGCCCCACGGGCGGAAGACTCCCGAGCGCAGAGCTGCGGAACTTCCAGCGTTTGCCGCCGCCGACGTGGCCCAAAACAACCTCGCCAGCGATCGAACGTAAACACGCGGACTGCGGACGCCCCCCTCTCCCCCCCATCCCCTGGGCCACTCTCGCCCCCCCCACAACCCCCCCCCTTTCACCTCCTTCCCCTCCCGGAGCTCGTGCGACCGCCCGAGTGGAGACCCCCATTCCACCCCCTCTCGGAGAGAGCAAAATAGAAAGGACACGCCCCCGCTGCCTCTACGCACTCCCCCCGAGTTTAAAGAGCGTCGCTCCGAGCCGCCTTCCCCCGAAATCACACACACACACGTCCACGTTGTCCCCCCTTCCCCCTGTTGTGTGTGTGTGTGTGCGGGGGGGGGGGGGGGCCCTCCACTCCCCGTGGCGGGTGGCAGTCGTCGGCCGAGGCTGCTTCGAGGGAGACGAGTGCCAGCGACGGCGCGGAGGGGCACACCCTTGGAGGCGGCCCGCCCAGAGAAAAAGCGGGCCGGAGCAGGGAGAGAGAGGTGGGGTGCGCCACCACGTCGCGGCTCCAGTGCCAGCCTGAGGATTGGCATTTCGCGTTTCACCCAACCACCCCTCGGGCGCTCTTTTGGAATAGCAGTCCTCGCCTCCCGGTCAAGGTGGGTTCAGGTTCCGCCTCTCTAACACCCGCCCACGCCAAATACAACCGCACGCTAAAATGAACCATTCCGTAGCGTCAGCTCCCTCCGTCACTCCGTCCAGATCGCTTCCAACTTCGGCTTTACCGAACCACGACCTGCGCTCCATTTCCAAGTTTCAACGAATGCACTCTCCACAAATTGAAATTCAGTTCGATCTTTTCTCAAAACTGAATGTATCCCATCCTAACCAAGTATGCAAAGTCTCCTTTCGATAACAGCGGCGGATCAAAACACTTAATTCCTAATCAGATTATGCTGGGAAAATCATGACGGGAAAGGGTATTAAATAAAACGAGCATTGACCAGGTCCCAGCAGCGGCCATCAACGCCAGTCGGCGACCTCGTGGGGTCCGCCGACGAACCAATTGAAGTATTCGTTTGGTTCGAGGTTACTTTTCGGACGGCGCCCAGCAGTCAGCTGGTCCATGGGGGAGAGCAGCCAATTCCCCTGTTCCCACACGTACGCACGGGAGCTGACTTGTCCGTCGCCCGCGAGCCTCCAACGACGCGTGCGGCCGTGACGCGATCAGCGCCCGACTTAATTTTAGACAATTTCAACCTCCACCGTTTTGAACTTCATTCGCGGCCTCCGCGGAGGAATTCTTACTTCCTTTGCAGCTCACATATTTGTAAATGATGCTCTAGTCTCCTAAATCAGCCTCAAAATGAACTTTTAAACCGAATACAGCAATATGCTATGTTGAGAACTCATATTAGATCAATCCCTGCCATACTCATCTCATGATTTCTTGAAATTTATTCGTGATGGCGCCCTGCAGGAATACCAACCGTCGGGTGTGCTTCCACGCCTCATCAGGAGGTGAAATTTCATCAAGCCATTCCTTCGCACCGAGTAAATCATTCTCATGTTCATGAAGAAGAGGCAACTACTGTGTTAAAAATCCTGAGGGTTTTTTTAAAAGAAGCAGATCGTCAAAACGTTCGTATGGAGCAGTGGACTCTACGGAATAGAAAAATGGAACAGTGGAAAAGTGGAATAGCAGCTAAAAATAGAAGCCTTTGAAAGATGATGCTGAAGGACACTGATACTGAATGGACAGACAAAGTGAGGAAAGGAGAAAGCAGAAGAGGAAAGGACAATCAACATGGATGCGAGTATTTATTTATTTTAGTACCTTGCAAGCCACCGCTGGGGTGTGTGGCAGGGGGTGAATATTTCTAGGTCAAGGAGGAACTAGATGGAAAGGACACACGTTGAGGAACAATGGATTATTTAGAAATATGAGAGAAGGAAATATTGAGGGGAAGATCCCGCGAGGAAGACCGATCGGAGCAAGGACATGGGAGACATGAAGATGGACGTGAGATCGGAGGAGCAATCGGAGGGCAAGAGGGAGTCGACACCGATTGGAGAAGAGCGGAGGGATGCAGCGAACCAATCCTCGGACTGAAGAGTAACGATGGCGATTGCTGTTAAGTTGGTCATTACGAGTACGTTGGCGACGAATATAATGAAATGGACTACTTGCTATGTGATGAGTGGGTGTGCAATGCATTGGTGAGATGCAGGAAAGAACCGTAACGTTCTCATTTCGCAAAACAAAATCCAGTCAATATCATCATTGATGCGCGGGGAAAATCTCAAGCTCAGACCGCAACGCTTATCTCGCTCGGCCTCGTAGCACCACAGCACCAGCTGCTTCGAGAAATACCCCTCGGCGAATGCATTTGCTCGGCCGAAGAATAATTCGAATTTTAATTCATTTCAGAAAAGACGTTTCTTCAATGGTGGTATAAATAATCAATAATAAATTATTGATTGGGCAACGGCTTCCATCTCTTGTTTGTCCACCGCACCAACGTCAACCTTCATTTCATCCCAGGTAAACAAAAACTCCAACACGATGAGTTTCTAAAGGAATAGCGAGGAAATCAAACATTTTTGGGATATCAGTTAGCAGGTGCAAAATTTAGCGATATCGTAAACTTTCCTGTCCCAGATGATCAAAGGAGATCATATCAGGGAATCGCGGTGGAAGAGGATTTCGCACAGGTCAAAGCCAAGGAGAGAGTTCAAAGGCTTCAAGTTAGTCGAGGGCAGATATGGTGCGAGGATCTCTCCTGTCATACTCGCTAGCTGCAATTGCCTACCTCGGATCTGAGTGTGCTTTGCAAACTGACATTAGGTCACCTGGGAGAGCAGATGACCAGCCTTGCTTCTTGACATGCCCTGGGCACACTGGCTGCTCCATAGCCTCCAGGAGTGTGCGCGACGGACCGCCGTTGGCCGAGCACGGGAGAAGAAGGCGGGAAGGGATGCGAGACCCCATGCGCCCAATGCCCGTTGGGTGAACCTCTGAGGCCTCATCGCAATCGATTCTTTCGGATGACATCTGTGCTACTGAAAGGTCTAAACTGGGTGAATGGCGCGAGAATAACCAAAAAGGGTATCACGCACAATCCGAGAAAGGGGCGAAAACAGACATACCCAATGAAACATAGACCATTCTACTATTCCGGAATGCCACTGCTGAGCTGATTGTCCATATTTCACAAGAGCATGTCAAGAGAAATCATAGAGGAAGCTGTGGCGGAATTCATGTCTAGAAGCAATATAGCGGGGAAGCAGAATAGCGCTGGAACGTGCATTTGGCACCCAAAGCTTCTTTCCTAGACTAACCCCCGTTGCCACACTTGCCTTTCATCACGCCGATACCGGCATTGGGGTCGCTGGGTGCTCACGCAAAGCGCACGCGGCATCGTAATCATCTCGACTGGATCACAGCTCCCGTCGCCATCACAACGCGGGAAATGGCCGGATCACAGTCAGATGCAGGCATTCTTTGTTCTGACGCGCTCGTTCTAACATCTCTACAACAACATTAAGTTATCGACCCGATATTTTTAAGCACTTTTGAAAGTATTGAGAAGTTTCGGCGCGTTGCCATATAACGCCGCCGCCCGGAAGGGTGTCCGCCCCGGGTGCCAAGGGACCGCACCCCCCCTCCCCCTTATAGACCCCCCACTCCCACCTGTGGATTCGGAGAGTCTACGGACCTGTTGATCCGCCATCGCGGGGATGGGGTATAAGGAGAGGAAGGGGATCCGGGGAAGGGGGGACAGTCCCCCCCCCCGCACTCCCGGGGTCTCTCACGCTCGGGGAGGAGACAGGGACTGGAGCCGTGTCCCCTCCACCCCAGCGCCAGCCCCGGGTGCACAGGGGCGATGGGCGTAACCAAAGCACGCCTCCCCCGGGAAAGATCTCGCGTGAGCACGTTTCATTCCGGTGAGAGCACTCTTTCTCTCTACCTGATTCATCTAACCGTTAAGACTGGTTTAAATGATTGTTACGAACAATAAATTGATTGGATAATCATTTCAAGGCGTGAGATCCACGGGATAGGCGGTTATGGTCCTCCTCTCCCACGGGTTCGCCCAAGCATTTTGTCTCCGGGGAGGCGCTCGTCTGCTGGCCGCCGATCCCTTGCCGTTTACTTCCGACCGCGGGAGTGCGAGTGGCGGCTGTGCTCTCGGCCCAGCGCGGATGCACAACTCGGGAGCCTGGACTCAGCTGGGGCGAATTACTTTCCTTAGGCTTTCCGTTCCTGACTCTCACCCAGTTCATCCGCTTCTTCTACCTGGATGCTTAGTCCGAATCAATGAAATTAGAATGGTCCCTGTCGTATTTACATGTGGCCAAAACGCCCTCGCCTTCCACTCACATTTCTGAAAACGTATCCTTGTCTCACTTTCACTCGGGTTCAGTTTTGCGAATCCACTCGCACTCTTGGCCTTTCCACAGTAATTATTCAATCAAATGCACTTGCAAGTTTTTGACAAGCATCGACTCCCCGTTGGACCGAGATACGAGGAGACGGAAATGTCGGAAGGCACAAGAGAGAAGAGAACGGGCGATGGACGAGGGGAGTGGCGAATGAGTGTCCACGCGAAGGCCAGTGGGGAAGCGCTTCCTCGGTGGTTGCACGAATGCTTCGACGAAGACGTGTGCTGCCTTTCGGGCACCATTTGTTGACGGATGGGAAGGAAACAATCGAATGATCTGCATCAAATGCAGGCGGAACGGAAAC
Source organism: Hetaerina americana (assembly GCF_022747635.1). Classification (NCBI taxonomy): domain Eukaryota; kingdom Metazoa; phylum Arthropoda; class Insecta; order Odonata; family Calopterygidae; genus Hetaerina; species Hetaerina americana. Next base: position 5,180,939 of record NW_027286786.1, on the reverse strand, counting down.
GAAGGAACAGATTAGAAGTTCACGAAGAGAATGTCTTCAGATGGGACATTCATTGAGTGCTATGAAGATTCGAGCGTGGGGTCTCTTCGGGAAAGATGGCGCCTGGGTGCCACACTCCGGTGGCGCCATCCCGCTTTTGAACGTGACGCCCAGATGGAATGCGAAAGGTGGAAGATTGGAAAGTCAAAGTGTGGCTCCTTCTGCGAGGGAAGGGAAACTCGAGGGTTGCGGCAGGTGCCAAGTCGCCGGCAGCCCTCCATCCCCCTTCCCCCCCTTGCCCCCCTTCCCCTCCTTTCCCTCACCAGGACATAGTCCAGGATAAGCGTCTAATATTAAACGCGGTCCTCCACGCGGTCCTCCCGCGTCACCGGGGAAGCCACCGTGACACATTCTGTTGGAAACCCCGTTCGTGGCGTCAACGGCCATGTGGTCACCGGTCCGATTGCCGTGGGGAGGGGGGGGGGGTAGGACGAGGCCTCTATTTTACAGGCCTTCAGGCGAAGACTGCGAAGGGCCGCCATATTATGGCTGAGGATGGCATGCAGTTGTAAAAGTTGGGAGCTTTTACGGGATTATTAAAATGGTGATGCGGAGTGAATTCCAAAAGCTGCAGCGATGAAGTATACCTTCAGGATGTGAATTTAATCTTAACAAACCTACTAGTAAATGAAATGAGAGAATGAATATTTTTAAATTTTGCTGTAGATTCATGGGTATTTACAGTCGCGTCAGGACTTAGGAGAAGAGCAGGGTGTGGGGCCAGGGTTCGTCGAAAACATACCCTAGCCAGGCAGAATCATAATGAAAGCAGCGATAAAATTTTATAAAGAAGTGAATGAGAAACGACAGATGTGGCACTGACGTCATTGATCTCCGTATTCCGTTAATGGTCAACAAAAGTTAATTTTACCGCGGAGCCTTTCATTAGGCACACAAACACTTCGGAAGAGAGTCCAGATCAGTCTTACAGAAAAATCAAGTCAGAAATAATAAACAGAAAAAAATGATGAACCATCTAAATTAAAACGAGCACAATGAAATAGTGCAACCACTGGAGTCAATGTCATTGCACATTCAGAGATGATGAAAGATCGAAAAAAAATATTTTATCTGTACATTAAAAAATGTTCAGACAACGTGCTTAAGCTTTGGAAATTTGTGACGGACCGAATTGCATATAGCGCAAGACGTTTCGCGGGCGTTATTCGCCGAGAAGAAGTAACAATCAGTTACCGCTGCCTATTTAATTACCTTTCTGCAGACGTTGATTGCCTATGAAAAAAGAAGAGATTGGTTCTTCAAACAGTTCCCATAAACTGTTTCGTAAGTCAGATATTATGGCGGATATTTTATGCATTCGTCTCGCGATAAATTGATGCGAATCTGTATTTTAAGATTTCGCGAAAATGCGCCCAAAAAAGATCCAAGGGAAAACATCCTTCAACAAACCGATATCGATATTAGCCACTTGTTCGACTCTAAAAAAAGGTATTAGATGTAAAATTTAATTTTAAAAATAATTACGTGCGTCGCGTTTACATGCATGCATGCCTATAGGTAAATGATCACACACTTTGGACGGTGCGTCCGCGCATGAGAGAGGAAGAGAAGCAAACACTCGGGAGAAACTATTGAAGACGTATCCACCTTAAAAATGTACTTTTCAACAGACTTCATTTGAAAGTACACTGAAATACTACTAAACGACATCGCGACAATTCCCCAACCCCATTGCAGTCCCGACTTGGCACCGGCAGACTATTCCCTATAAAAGTGAAATCCTCCCTGAAAACAGACACCACCGTGGGACCGACCCCAAGTGCCGTCAAAGAAGCTTGCACGCATTGCACCCTTGAGGACCTTCCGCCTGCCAGGGAGCCTTCGAGTGCTGGAAAAGCCGCTCCAGCAACTGTGTATTCAAGGGATGTACTGATTGAAGCATTTTCAGAGGCATTGCCGCAACATCTGAAATAATTCTATTTTTCCGAAAATTTTCCCGATGCTTTTTATACAAACCATATATATATTTTGAATGCTTTTGAGAAGTGGGTGCCTGAGAATGGAAAAAATGAATTGGTCGAAGAGAAGAGTACAAACGCCGGGGCTTTAAATGCAGTGGGCAAATAGAGGAGGTTGCAGCGTGAAATTAAAAAAGACAGAGAAAGTGGAAGAGCTGAACAATTGAACCGTAGCAGAGGCTGCTGAAGGCCGCGAAAGAAAGAAGGAAGAATGTTGGATGATCTGCTGGAGGAAGGAGAGGCCATCTAGACAGAAGGGAGGAGGCTGACGCGACGGAACAAATGAAGAAAGAAATAACGAAGGGCGAATAAATGTTTTATTGCGATACTGGAAGATAATAGTCGTTCGGGGCCATCACAAACCTACGTTTAAATAGTTGGAAACCATTGAATGGATCTGCATCGAGCGGCAAAATTCGGCGCGCTCTCGTCAGCGAGTACTCAGACGGATGAGCATCGGGAACACGGAAATGATATATGAAGTAGACTCAATCAAATACCAAGGCGTTACCCCCACTCATGTCTCTCCTGGGTGAAAGACATACGGGGAATATGTGCACAATCTAACAAATAATTAGGATTTATTGGAAGAGTACTGGGTAAATGAGATCAAAAGGTCAAAGAGAAATGTTATCTTTCGCTGGCTAGACCTCATTTAGAATATGGTGCAAGCATTGGGATCCTCACGAATTGGATCTCGTGCAGCGTAAACGAGCTAGATTTGTAAAATGTAATTATGATAAACTTAGGAGCCTATCTAAATTATTATAGCAGCCAGGCTGGGAATCACTTAATGAAGCAGAGGTTAAACTACAGATTATATCTCTTGCACAAATTGGAAGGACGTCTTTTTAGCAGTGACGTTGAAAATGTATCATTACCCCCATCGTGCTAAGGTAGGAGGGATCATGTCAATACAATTAGAGAGTCCATACTAAAAAGAAAGACTCGTACTTTTCCACAGATTTTATTATTTATTTACAATTAGAGAGATTAAGAGATGAGCAGATGGATTTAAGATGCCATTTTTCCAACGGACGATAAGGGAACAGAAGAAAACAACTTTTGCCCTACCGCGCTAGGAGGGAAAGGTGTTTTGAGTCGAGGGTAGTCTGGTGTGAAATCAACCCCTGCCACACACCCTAGTGGTGGCTTGCCGGTTACTATGTAAAAAAAATCATACCAATGTCGTATCCTTATGGAGTGCGACAGAAATACGCCAGCACTTCCAAAGGTCACCTCTAAACAAAGCACGGCTTTAACCGCCGCCTCTGTCGTTACCACTCTCTGTGGCATTTCACTGCTCGAGTGGTGTCCATCGCGAAAATCGCGTCGCTTAACAACTTCCCAGAATGCCCGTTACTTCTGGCGTGACACATGTGTGTCGTCATACTGAATGCTCATTCTTCGATGTATTTCGATTAATTATGCATCCCTAAAGTACTCAGTAGACGATCGAGGGGACGCTATCGCTCCGAGGTGCACGTTGAAAGTGCGGCCGCCGTGTTAACGCAATTGTTGCGCCGTAGTCTTGCGTCCCGGCATCCGTGACACCTTATTCACACCATCTCTATCACAGCCGAGGGCTAACTGGCGGAAAGGGCGATTGTTTCGAAATGTTAGCGCACTTAAGAGGTTTTCGTTTGACCCCCCCGTAATATAGTATGGCAATATAGATATATGTAGATCTTTTGGGTAATTCCCGGTAGGGCCAAAAGATGCCTCACAAGTCCAATGCCTCATTCAGGGTGTGCCAAATTAAACTTTGGTTACAAATTACCACGCTTATTTAAATGTACTTCCAAGAGGACCACCGGAGGGCGGACCCATCGCCTTGGCCCACTCAACCTCCAAACTAGGGAAGGGATTTTCGGGATTCCTCAAATGTCGAAGAGAGATTTCTTCGTTGGGGGATAACTCTCGGAGGCAGGAGAAGAGAGGGGGCGCTGCTGACAGGGACGCCGTCACCGCTTGTAAACATTTAATGACGCGGGGCAAATAGCGTGCGGCCCAAGTTCGATTATTTGGTTCGAGCGCCGCCCTTGGCGGTAAATGAAAAGCTTGGAGGGAGAGAGCACGCCCCTTGAAGGGTGGTCGGCGGGTAAGGGGAAGGGGTGAGGGGTGGAGGGAGGGGAGGGGCGGGTTAAAGGCGGCAGCTCCATCGCATGCAGAATACGAGACGGGAAAACATCCATACGTGCTCAAAAATAACTTTTCGAATGCTCATACCTACATGCGGCAAAAATATTGGCTTAAATGTCATAATACAATGAGAAATTCCAAAGATTCAAATATGAATATACGCGTGAAAATATCAATTTCATACACGTTCCATTTCTAACCTCAGGTGTAACCATAGAGGGATTTCTGGCCTCGAATGAAGCGATGGGCGTCGAAGCACAACTTCTGGGTGGTTAGCTGTAAAATTTATCTCGGTTGAGTCAAATGGAACATATTTTTTACTTAGTGAAGAGTTTAAGCCCGATAAATAAATGGTAATTAAATTACTTCATAATTTACTTTCAAGCTATAGCTGTCGAGAAATACTATAGTTGTACTTACTTCTCCGAAAATATCTTGCCTGAAAATTCGTTCATTTCTCAAAGAAAAAATGAATCGTTTAAGAAGCCTACGAAAAGTTTCATTTCCCTAAAGGGGAGCAGTAAAGCCACGCTGAAGTTGTGCCTTCGGAGTTATCTCCGCCGCTGCCTCGCACTGACGGCAGCAGCCTCTAATTACGTCACAAGGATCTCAAACAGAGACGAATTTCGTCCTTTCGAGCAATCGGGAATCCTCAAATTTCGAAGAAAGATTTCTTCGTGGAGGGATAGCTTCCGGAGGCAGGAGAAGAGAGGGGGCGCTGCTTTACCCAGAGTTTTTCTAATTAAACAAACGAATTGAGATGAAAAGTAAAAAGAAGCAAAAAAACAGGGTAAGATTGAATTGAATAATTATCTTTTTTCCTAATATTGACCCTTTCGCGAGACTAAACATGTCGAAGTGGATAATATTCCCATTACGTCATGTGCCAAGGGAAAAATGGAAAGAGGAGATGACCTGTTTAGGGGAACAAGGGCGAAGGTCAGGCGAATGGCCGAGGGCTAGGTAGCGGAGGGGGAGAGGGGAAAGAGTGGGGGGGAGGAGTCCCACGCCCATCGCCAGGAACGTGTGGAAGGGCCGACGCACGCGACGCGGATGCGGAGTAGAGGTGGAGACGGCTGAGAGAAGAGGAGAGGATTCGTAGTTATCCCTGCTTCGACCATCACTTTTAGCAAGTGCGTGAGGGCAACTAGGCATAATCTGGACCGCGAAGTGAGAGGTGGTAAGAAGGTACGCGTAGGTATGAAACGTACAAAACTCACAAGTAATGGAGAAATTCAACATTAGGTTTAAGTTGTGTACACACGTAGAAAAACGGAGACATGAGAGAAAGGGAGAGATAGATAGCCGTCTCTGTTTTGGAGCGAGATGGAGACAATGGATTCCCTCCCGCCCGCCGCCACCTAAACCGCTGAAGGGAAGAGAGAAGACGACGAACTCGGTTGGAAATCTGTCGGCGGCGTGGCGAGACTTCTCGGGATACGCGGTGACGGACTCGTGGGGCGGAGCTCTCCCAGAAGGACTTGGGATACCAATATCAATCAGTGGGATGAAAAAATCAGCTTAAAGGAGAGAGGCCGTAGTTTGATGTCGCAAGGGCGTCACGTAAAGAGGAGACGCGGAGAAGAGAGCAAGCGACCGGTTGGGTGGGGAAGGCCTTCCGCGCGGGAGGAGAACCGCGAACCCGAATGGTAAGGAATAAGGGGAAAAGTGCCGCCATTCCCATCAGGGGATGCGTCATTCCTATGGCAGTATACTCACTACAAAACCTACTTCTCCGGCCCGCAGTCCCCACATTCTATTCTTAGACATATTTATCCCCTCCTCACAGCCAACCAACTTCACAAACACTCCTCTGTTACATTTAAACGCTTTCCAATATTCTCACATCCACCCGGCTTCTTTCTAAATCCACTCCAATTCCCTAAACCCCTCCGGCTCCGCGTAATCATGCCCATCTCGCTCCGTCTTCGCCACAAATTCCCATCCGCAACAGCATCTGCCCAAGTATCTCCCGTCCCTCCCGGGGTCTTCCCGCATTCCTACAAATGCCAGATACCGCCTCCAACGCACCCTTTGCCCAGCTTTCCATATTGGTCATTGCGCTAATATGCTTCTCAATATTATTAGAATCAACAAGCAAATGGCATCCCGTGACCCATCCGCCTCCCTCCCAGCTGTGATTATAGTTAAACTACGAATTATTCACCCCTTCCGTTTTCAGCCATATTAATCCAATATGGATGGGGTCGTAGATCTTCGCGGCGTTCCGATGAAAGACTCCCCATTCTCGGGATGTCACCGCGTAGTTTGTTTTTCTGACAACAGTTTCGCCCGTGTTTCAACGAGTGTCTTCAGGTCGAAGTGCCGGGACGTTACGTTTACGTTTAAAAGGTTTTATTTCCGTAAAGAATCAGCGTTATAAGAGTAAATATAAAATATATAGTGAAAACATAACAACAACAATACGGAAACCCCGTTTTAGGATCAGCTCCTTTAACCCGTATTAGGCCGTAAGGCCCTTAAGGCCGTATTAAAAAGTTACCTTCTCTGACCCGAAGAGGCTTCGGCCTATAACGGGTATTTGCCATTTATATCCATATTTGTACTTGTATATATATTTCTATTGTATCGTCTTCTGGCAAATAAACCATTCAAAACTGAAACTGAAAACGGGGTTTCCGTATCGTTTTTGTTATGTTTCCATATATTTCATATATCTCTTGTATACTGTTCTAATACGGAAATAAAAACCTATAAAACTAAACGTCCCTAATACGGAAATAAAAAAACCTATAAAACGTCCCGGCACTTCGACCTGAAGACGCTCGTTGAAACACGGGTGAAAATGTTGTTAGAAAAACAACCTACGCGGCGACATCCCGAAAATGAAGAGTCTTCCATATTAATCCAATAAATGACCCTGTTATCAGATTACATTTGGCTATGTGAATCCTGCCAACTTCGGCCGACTAAGCCCTTTCACATTTTCTAACACCTTCCCTTCCTGTTCCCTCGACAAATAATCACCTATAACGCACGCCCCGCTCTTCATCCTAATATCCCCTCTGCTCCTAACCTTCCCGCCACTTACTCCTTAAGATCTGATGAACGTGGCGGCGATGCATTTGGTCTTAAGTGAGCGTATTTCATCTTTTTCTTCCTTATAAGTTTTCATAAATGACTGAGTATTTAATCAAGGTCAGTTTAAAAACACAAGGAAGAAAAGAACACGCTCCCTTAAGACTTAATGCATCGGTGGTCGCAGCCACGCAAAAGTTTATATATATATATATATATATATATATATATATATATACAGAAACAGATATAAGGAAAAGGGATAGGAACACATATAAAGGACGAACACAATAAAGGTGGGGAAGGCGGAATCGAACGGATCACAAGAGTAAAAATATTTCCTCAACCGGGACTCGAACACCGGATCTTTCCACTTGCCGGGCGGATGCTCTTAACCACTTGAGCTATCGAGGATAGTCAATTTACCCTGAGATCCGTGGGTCTAATATGTCGCCAAGCGCCCCGATTCTTTCAGCCAAGAGATGGCGTCAGGGGGCTGTTTCACCCACCAAAGGAGAAATAGACAATACACAAGGAAAGGAAAGGACAGTGGGTTAGAATTCATACAACATCATACAGGAAAGGAACAGTGCGTTTCGTGGCACGCATAGCCAGAAGAAAGAGATGAGCCACATTGGCCAAATACACATTCAAACACGAAATCCCGCCAAACGGCGAATAAATACTCATATATACAGAAACAGATATAAGGAAAAGGGATAGGAACACATATAAAGGACGAACACAATAAAGGTGGGGAAGGCGGAATCGAACGGATCACAAGAGTAAAAATATTTCCTCAACCGGGACTCGAACACCGGATCTTTCCACTTGCCGGGCGGATGCTCTTAACCACTTGAGCTATCGAGGATAGTCAATTTACCCTGAGATCCGTGGGTCTAATATGTCGCCAAGCGCCCCGATTCTTTCAGCCAAGAGATGGCGTCAGGGGGCTGTTTCACCCACCAAAGGAGAAATAGACAATACACAAGGAAAGGAAAGGACAGTGGGTTAGAATTCATACAACATCATACAGGAAAGGAACAGTGCGTTTCGTGGCACGCATAGCCAGAAGAAAGAGATGAGCCACATTGGCCAAATACACATTCAAACACGAAATCCCGCCAAACGGCGAATAAATACTCATATATACAGAAACAGATATAAGGAAAAGGGATAGGAACACATATAAAGGACGAACACAATAAAGGTGGGGAAGGCGGAATCGAACGGATCACAAGAGTAAAAATATTTCCTCAACCGGGACTCGAACACCGGATCTTTCCACTTGCCGGGCGGATGCTCTTAACCACTTGAGCTATCGAGGATAGTCAATTTACCCTGAGATCCGTGGGTCTAATATGTCGCCAAGCGCCCCGATTCTTTCAGCCAAGAGATGGCGTCAGGGGGCTGTTTCACCCACCAAAGGAGAAATAGACAATACACAAGGAAAGGAAAGGACAGTGGGTTAGAATTCATACAACATCATACAGGAAAGGAACAGTGCGTTTCGTGGCACGCATAGCCAGAAGAAAGAGATGAGCCACATTGGCCAAATACACATTCAAACACGAAATCCCGCCAAACGGCGAATAAATACTCATATATACAGAAACAGATATAAGGAAAAGGGATAGGAACACATATAAAGGACGAACACAATAAAGGTGGGGAAGGCGGAATCGAACGGATCACAAGAGTAAAAATATTTCCTCAACCGGGACTCGAACACCGATATTTTTACTCTTGTGATCCGTTCGATTCCGCCTTCCCCACCTTTATTGTGTTCGTCCTTTATATGTGTTCCTATCCCTTTTCCTTATATCTGTTTCTGTATATATGAGTATTTATTCGCCGTTTGGCGGGATTTCGTGTTTGAATGTGTATTTGGCCAATGTGGCTCATCTCTTTCTTCTGGCTATGCGTGCCACGAAACGCACTGTTCCTTTCCTGTATGATGTTGTATGAATTCTAACCCACTGTCCTTTCCTTTCCTTGTGTATTGTCTATTTCTCCTTTGGTGGGTGAAACAGCCCCCTGACGCCATCTCTTGGCTGAAAGAATCGGGGCGCTTGGCGACATATTAGACCCACGGATCTCAGGGTAAATTGACTATCCTCGATAGCTCAAGTGGTTAAGAGCATCCGCCCGGCAAGTGGAAAGATCCGGTGTTCGAGTCCCGGTTGAGGAAATATTTTTACTCTTGTGATCCGTTCGATTCCGCCTTCCCCACCTTTATTGTGTTCGTCCTTTATATGTGTTCCTATCCCTTTTCCTTATATCTGTTTCTGTATATATGAGTATTTATTCGCCGTTTGGCGGGATTTCGTGTTTGAATGTATATATATATATATATATATATATATATATATATATATATATATATATATATATATATACACACACAGGGTTCGTCCGGAAAATAAGTGTACTGATTTTTTCCCGCCGCTCCAGGCGCGCCCAGCACCGCTCTGACGGGCTGCGATTGGAGGGGGGTATGTTGGCAAGCGACGCTGAAAAAGGCAGTCGGCTCTGAGCTGCGGTGTAGTGAGGAGCTCTGTTAACGCGAACCTCCACGCTCGACCCACGTCACGGAACGCGATGCCGAAGTTTTTGGAGCAGCGTTATTCCATCAAATTTGCGGTAAAGCTTGGGAAATCGTCTACCGAAACTGTCGGTATGATTAACCAGGCTTACGGGGAGTCAGCCATGTCCAGAAACATGATCTTTCGGTGGCACAAGATGTTCGTGGAGGGCAGAGAAGAGGTCGACGACGAACCACGGCCTGGACGCCCATCAACGACACTCACCGACGAAAATGTGCGAAAAGTTCGCGATGTACTGAACTCTGATCGTCGTCTTAGTTTTCGGATGATAGCAGAGCAGTGTAATGTGCCAAAAACAATAGTGCACGAGATTATTAGGGAGCAATTACAAAAGCGAAAAATTTGTGCAAAGTTGGTGCCGAAAGTGCTCAGTGATGATCAAAGACTCAATCGTTTGGAAATCGCGACACAACTTGCGGATCGCTGCAAAAATTATCCACATTTTTTAGAGAACGTTGTTTCGGGTGACGAGACGTGGATCTTTGAGTACGACCCGGAGTCGAAGAGACAAAGTGCGGAGTGGCACACCCCATCATCACCCCGTCTAAAGAAAGCTCGCATGAGCAAATCTCGGATCAAGGCGATGCTCATTGTCTTTTTTTGACAAAAGGGGAGTCGTCCACTACGAATTTGTACCTCAACGACAAACTGTAAATGCTGCATTTTACGTCCAAGTGCTCGACAGGCTTCGAAAACGAGTCGCCCGCGTCCGGCCAGCGATCAAAAACATCTGGCGGCTGCATCACGACAATGCGCCGTCTCACACCGCGCTTGTCGTGTCGGACTTCTTGGCCAAGCACGGCGTGGCAACGCTGCCGCACCCGCCCTACAGCCCGCCCTACTTGGCACCACCGGACTTCTTTCTGTTCCCGAAGATAAAGAGGAGTTTGAAAGGAACGCGTTACGGGACTTTGGACGCCGTCAAAGAGGCCGTGACGACGTGTATTCGAGAGGTTCCCGATGATGCCTTCGCGGGAGCCGCTGGAACAAGTGTATCGACTCACAAGGGTCCTATTTTGAGGAATATTAGCTTAAGATATGTAAAAGTGTAATAAATTTTTTTTCCTGAGCTCAGTACACTTATTTTCCGGACGAACCCTGTATATATATATATATATATATATATATATATATATATATATATATATATATATATATATATATATATAACGATTGTACGGAAAAACTCACACGAGCGGCACAATAATGGGCTGACACAATATAACACAAATAGAAAAGAGGTTGATACACAAACCCAACATCCCCTGTCGTCCTATAGTTTCCAGTTACAATTCTCCCACCGAAAGAATCTCCGCATTCCTTGACCACCACCTACAACCACTTGTACTCTCCTTGCCCTCCTTCACGAAAGACACGTACCACTTCCTCGACCGTCTAAATTCCGTCTCTATTCCCTCCACACCCAAGCTACTTATGGCCACCATCGACGTTACCTCACACACTTCTATTCCCCATGCAGAAGGTTTATCCTCCCTCCGACATTATCTCTCTCTACGCCCCCTACCCCAGCGCCCCTCAACGGAATTTCTCCTCAATCTTGCCACTTTCGTCCTAACTAAAAATGCATTCACTTTCCAAAAATGTTTTTACCTACAGACAAAAGGCACAGCGATGAGAACGAGGATGGCACCTTCATACGCCAATCTCTTCATGGGCCATCTCGAAGAGACTTTCCTGTCACAGCAACCCCTTCAACCTCTTTTCTGGGTCCGCTACATAGACGATATTTTTATTCTCTGGACACATGGCTCTGATTCTCTCAACAATTTCTTATCCGCCTTAAATTCATCTTTCACTGTTAAATTCACCTCTTTCATTTCAGACTCCACCATCACCTTTCTTGACACAGACATCTCACTTCAAAACAACAAATTCACTACTTCAGTACACATCAAAGCCACTAACCATCAGCAATACCTACACCACACAAGCTGTCATCCTCAACACACGAAACGCTCGATTCCTAACTCTCTCTCTATCCGCGGACACCGAATTTGCAACACCACAGCCACTCTCAACAAATACCTTGCCAATCTACACCTTGCACTCCTCAAACGCGGTTACCCAGAAAAGTTACTACGAAATAAAATCCACCGTTCCACCCGACCAAACACACCACACAATAACAAGCCCACATCTGATGCAGGTTTCAACCTTTGCACCACCTCTTTCCCCGGATCACACAGACTGAAAACCCTCCTTAAAGAACTGTTTCCAATTTTACATGACAATGACGCGACCTCATCCTTACTACCCCAATGCCCATCTATCGCATACAGACGACCCGCCAATCTCAAAAACCTTCTGAGATCCACCAACCCTTTGGCGCCCCCCCGTGACAAATTTCCCAATATTTCCCCAACTTGCAACCGCCCCCGATGTAAAACCTGTCCTCTTATTATGCCTACTCCCCTCTCCCTACATCCCCTCATTGCCCCCTCACCTCGTTCCCACGCTAATTGCCTCTCAAAAAATATTATTTATCTTTTATCATGCAAACATTGCACTTCCTTTTACATAGGTGAATGCATTACCCCCTTATCCATCCGAATGAATAATCACCGGTACTCCTGCAATTCTGCCTCACTCTCTTCTCTTCCTATCCCTTCACACGCCAATTCCCACAACCTTTCATTCGACCAGTGTTTTGCTCTAAGCATCCTAGAATCCCTACCTTATTCAGCCACCAACATAGAGGTGAGAACTCGTGAATCCGCCTACATACTATCCTTCCGTTCCTTTAAAATTCCCACCCTAAACCGCCATATTTAATTTCCCTCCCAGCATTCCCTCCACACCTCCCCTCCACGCCCATAGTTCTTTCCCCTCTTCCCTGCAATAGCATATTTTCAGTCTCTCTTGAAGAAGGCCTCTGAGAGGGCCGAAAGCTCGAACAATTTACCGTGTGAGTGTTCTTTTAAATGTGTCTATTCTTTTCTATTTGTGTTATATATATATATATATATATATATATATATATATATATATATATATATATATATATATATATATATATATTTATATTTGAACGTGGCTGGGATCACCGATGCATTAAGTCTTAAGTGAGCGTGTTTTTTTCTACGTTTCTAAGTTTTGGAGCTAGAGATGAAAGGTAGTCCGCGGAGTGTCTGTTCCTCAGTGAAGCGGCTGCAAAGGCGTCTGACCCCAGTGCGGAGGCCATTGAGTGATGGTGTCACTTTAAAAACACTATTTTAAGCAGGCAACGGGAAACCGCCTCAATTATCATTCCCAATAGTATAATGATGTACACTATACACATTTTACGGGGGGTGACCAAACACCCCACGCCACACGCCCTTGCGGCGGCTTGCGGGGTATTGTGTAGATGTAAATTGTATTGTATGATGTAAATGTCATTAAGGATAATTTAGCCAAATAAATATTAAGGAGCGAGAAATAATACATTAAAAGATGCTATATCTAATAATGCAGGGCGATAGAATAAAAATAGATTAAGTTCCTACAGAACTGCTCAATAATTTAGGAAAATCGGTTTTGAGGAGTTATCAGTTCATTTTTATCATTTATTGGTGGAAATTTTGTTGAAATACTTAGATAAATTGGCATTGACACATCTTAAAAATAATAAAAAGTAAAAGTTTATACAAACTACACAACTATAAGTTTGATTTCCCTCCATCAGATGGGACGTTAGACTGTGTGACCCCTTGGCATCTTTTGTTGAGAGTAGGCTAATGCCAATGTGGGGTTTCTTGTCACTCTCTCATTTCCTACTCATATATTAATGGCGCAAATGACCCCAGCTTTGATTCCCCTCCTCTGATAACTAGTACTACTACTAGAAAAGGTAGTATTTAGGATTATTAACCCAAGCAGCAGAAATAGAGCAAAAGAGTACTTGAAGTAAATCGCTTTGGGTTTAAAATGGAGATGGGTGCATGGCAAGCCTTAGGAATAATAATGTCACCGGTTAGAAGGAACATTTGAGTGCAACCAGGTTGTATTGCGATGTATAGAATTGTTAAAAAGGACGAAGCTTGGGAAGATTTATGGCAAGGGATAGAAAAGCCTAACTTTCAGGGAAAAAATGACCATAGCCTCAAAATAAAAATAAGGACTCAAAAAACAAATAAGAAAAAATACTCTTTTTTAAATAGAACTATTATTGATTGGAACCAGCTGCCTGGAGGTTTGTTTGAGCCCTTTCCATCCAATTTTAGAAGTTTTAAGTTGAAATGTAAGGCAGCCACTGGGTAATAAACTTCATTGTAGTTATGAATTTATTGTTTGTATGTGATGTGGAAGTGTCATTGTATGTAAGAATATTTTGTCTCTTATCTGTTTTTATGTGTTCGTATGTAATTTTCGGTGTTAGTAGTTATCTTTGACCTAACCTGACCGTTGCCACCAGGAAATTTGCCTAATTGCAACGTAATTGTGTAAATAAATAAATAATAAATAAATAATATTTGTACATTCTGTGGAATAAGATAAGGCATTGGGTAGGGTAATAAATTGGGCACAGTTGATGAGCATTTTGCATATGGTAAAAGCAGGCAGGAGAAACATATGACTTATACGGAACTTGTACATGTACTAATCTGTACATAATGTGGATTACAAATGGAGAGTAGGATTAGGCAGTGTGAGATGTGGGAGTAAGACAAGGATGTCCATTAACACCCGTTCATTTCAATACTCATATATAATAGAGAAATGTCGGGGGATGCATGGGAAGGACTGGAGGCAGGAGTGAAAGCAGATGGAGGACCCATCAAATCAACTAGATTTGTGAATGATCAAGCATTTAATTACACAACCAGCGAAATGTTTACAATCACTGCTTAGCACAGTGCAGTATCTGTATAATATGCATAGAATCAGAATTATTAATATGAAAATGAAGGTTATCAATTACCTGGAAATGGATCGGTTGATATAAAGACTAAATTTGGGAACATAGCAGGCTCCAAAAACGTTATTTAGGTCAGCCGGTAACCATCAAGGGGGGGAGGTAAAGGCTTGCCAGCCAGAAGACATCAGCACCAAAGCACTGTTTGTTGTCATTAACCTAACTTCACATTCAAAGCCAATAGGTGACATGTCTCCTGACTAAATTAGGATACTTGGCCACGAAGAAATGGTCATATACTCATGAAGTTAACTATATGTACCTATACCTTTAATTTATATATAATAATGGAAGGCAAATATATATATATATATATATATATACATATATATATATATATATATATTTGCCTTCCATCTCTCTCTCTCACTCTCTCTCTCTCTCTCTCTCTCTCTCTCTCTCTATATATATATATATATATATATATATATATATATATATATATATATATATATATATATAGTATATAAACATATCCATGTATATATTATTATTAGGTAATCTACCGGTTAAGGTAGGTTTTTGGATGGACACAGCTACTAAATAAAACATTTTGTGACTCCTAGCAAAGCACGAAATCCAGCATCCTACTCTATATCAGGTCCCTCTTCATCTCTGAGTACTTTCTTCCTCCCTTCATCCCGTCCAACATCCCTATCCTGTTCCTTCCCTTTCCTCGTTTGCCCAACATTCTCCCCTCTATCACAGTCTTCAACATCCCACTGCTGGTCAACACCCCCTTCATCCACTTTTCCTGCCTCCATAGGATTTCTCCCAACAAACCCCTCTCTTCGCCCACCATACCAAGTACTTCCTCATTTGTTTTCTTCTCTGTCCATTTCACCTTCTCCATTCTTCTCCACACCCACATTTCAAAAGCCACCAGTCTACGTCTGTCCTCCTGCTTCAATGACCACGTTTCCGCGCCGTACATAGCTACGCTCCATATCAAAGTTTTTACGAGTCTTTTCTTAATATCCTAACTCAACGTCCCTCTCATCAACTCCCTCCTCCTTGTAAAAGCCTCTTTGCCTAGCGCAATTCTTCCCCTTACGTCCCTACTACTTTGACCGTGTTAGTCCATAATACTTCCGAGATACGTAAACCGTTCTACCTGCTCTAACTTTTGCCCTCCTATATTTATGTTTAGCTTAGCCTTTTTCTTTCTAGAAAATCGTATAGCCATTGTTTTATTAATATTGATTCTCATCCCATACCTGTCGCACTGAATTTCCAATTCACTCAGCAATGCTTGCAACCCCTTGGCTGACTGACAAACTAAAGCTTGGTCATCAGCAAACCTAACTGATTTTACGATTCCCCGCCCACTTTCATTCCTACCTCCAGTTCTTCCCATACCTCTTTAATCATTTCCTCTGCATACAGGTTGGACAGCAACGGTGATAATGGGCAACCCTGCCTTACAACCCTCCCTAACACTGCCCATCCGGATTCCCCGTTCCCCACCCACACCTGAGCAGTCTGAGACATGTAAAGGTTGCGGATTAGCCTCCTTTCCGTTCAATCTATTACTATTTTCTTAAATATACGCAAAGGTTTTCCTAATTCACTCTATCAAACGCTTTTTTGAAATCTACGAAACAGGCAAATACCTCCTGATTGAGTTCTATATTCCTCTCGATGGATAATCTCATTACTGTAATGGCATCACGCATACCTCTCGCCTTCCTAAACCCAAACTGGTCATCCCATAAGTGATCACTTGCCCTAATATCTATCCTTTTGTTTATGAGCCTTAGAACAACTTTTGCTGCATGGGATATCAAACTTATTGTCCTGTAGTCCTCACATGATGTATCCTTTACCTTATTCGGAATGGGAACTAAAACTGATCTCACAAAGTCTTCCGGCCAGATTCCTTCCTCATAGATATTACGAATCAGCCCATGTAGCCTCTTCCTACCACGTTTTCCTAAACATTTCAATAGTTCCGCGGGAATGTTATCCACTCCCACGGCCTTATTAAGTTCCATCTCCCTTAATGCCCTTTCTATCTCACCGTCGAGTATGCCTGGACCTAAGCGATCTTCCTCTATGTCATGTTCCTTTTCTATGTCTAATTTTGTTGGTCTAAGTTCTTTACTATACAGTTCTTCTTTATATTCCTTCCATCTCTCCTGGATCTTTCCTGTGATAACTATTATCTTACCCGCCTTATCTCTAACTGTTAGCATAGATCTCCTTTTCTTACTTCCCGATAACGATTTAACTTTGCTGTATAGCGCACCGATTTCACCCTTCCTCTGTAGAATTTCCATATCGTCGCACTGCGTCTTCCACCATGCTTCTTTTGCTTTATTCGTTACCCGCCTCAATTTATTGTTTAATTCTTTGTACTTCATTTTGCCTAATTCTGCATTGACATTCTTCCATTTTCGTTGCTCATCCATCTTTGTAATCATCTCATCCGTGATCCATGGTTTCCTAGTCCTTTTAGCGTTAACGGTTCCAATAGTGTCTTTTGCGGCTTTAGATAACCCTTTCTTGATACTTTCCCATTTTTCTTCGATATTACTTAGCTCTTTACCCTCCTCCATAATATCCTATACAGCCTGTTGGTACTCCTTCCTTTTCAATCCATTTAATGCTTTACATTCCATTTTCTAACCCGCCGCCCCTGCCTTATATTTTTGAAACGGACGCTACATTTCATAATAACTAAATTGTGGTCATAGTCCGCATCTGCTCCCGGGAAGCTGTGCGAATTTATCACACTGTTCCCAAACCTGTGTGTAATCGAGGGATTTTTCGTTCCCTGAGACAAAATAAACTGTCAGCCCAAGTTGGCAACTCGCGAAGCAACTTCCGGGACAACCTGGCGGTAGAATCTCGTCGGCCCAGAGAGGGGAAGTACTCATAGTTTTCTCCGAGGTAAATCTTCGTATTTCGACAGGGATTTGTCAATTGTTTACTAAATTTTGGAGCACGATATGGACCAGTGAGACCAATGTCCGCATATTAGGAGTATTATTACATGGAAGCAATCATGCACTTGTGGATGTTTGTTCTCAAATGTTTTTCTTTGATTCCTGAAGGAATCCCTACGTTACCCGTCAAAATGGTACAGTGTTTCGGTGTTGTGCTCATATGCAGCCTCTTTTTTTCCGATTGTAGAAGTTCAGTTACATGTAAACAGTAATCATAACTTATGTTCCGAGTACTAAGTAGTTGACGTGCATTGCTAATTGTTGCATGCAAGTAACGATCGTAATACGTACGGTGGAAACGAGCGAGATTGCAGCAGATAAGATGAAGTAGGTACTTCAACTTTAAAAATTGCTGTCCTTCCAGGCAACCCGTGCTCCAAGCTTGACGTCTTTTTTTGGGAAAATGATAAGCTTTGTGCATTCATTATAAGTAAATTGTTATTCATCTACATAATACCCCCGCAAGCCGCCGCAAGGGCGTGTGGCGGTGGGGTAACATTGATTGACATTATTCTGTGTAACATTGATATAGGTTGGTTTCGGTCAAGGTGCTTAATAGGCCTCAATCAAATTCCGTCTTAGTTTGAGGTAGAGACAAAGGCAATCACTATAGGTCCATGCAAATAAAATGTAATCTAACCTCATTCATCTGTTGCAGTAATTCAATGATAGTATTTTGTTGTTCCAGGTTATAAGCCAATTGGTTCTGTGGCAAATATTTTCCGTAAAAATCGCGGAATAGGGATAGATTAGTGAAATCAAGGGATAGATTAAATTATGTTGACATACCACCGTTTGATTGGCATTCACCATTAACTGCCTTGGCTACTTATAATTTGAGTTTAAAATATCCATGCAATTGAAAAATAATTTAAAAAGTTGGTAACATAGTTTCATTTGTTAAATGATTGTTTTTTTCCTTCCCCTTTCTTCTTTAATTGAGAGGCCGTAGAGCTCATTATTTCTTACAACAATTGGTCTGACGAGAGATTGGCAACTAATTTTTACGGCCATTGGAGTTTTCTTTCCCTTTCTTATTTAATTGAGAGGCCGTAGAGCTCATTTTTTCTTAGCCTCGTGAAGGATTCCATCTCCATCTGAAATTCTTGAACAGGGTCTCACAGCCTCGTGAAGGATTCCAGTCAGGATAGTGTGCGTGTGGCTGTGTGTTGGTCCCTGACGCGGATTAATTTCCCGTAAACCACCACAGAGGGTATTCTGGTCGAGAGGTTGTGGTTGGTCCCTGACGTGATTCCCGTTAAACCAACACAAAAATTGGTCTGACGAGAGATTGGCAACTAATTTTTACGGCCATTGGAGTTTTCTTCCCCTTTCTTATTTAACGTTACTCTGTCATAGCGACTTCGGATGTCCCCAAAAATCACCGCATCGTCAGCAAAATCCTTGATCCTCAGGACACAGCAGTTTTATCAGCTGACCTCAATGACACTTAACGCTGGAGCGACCCTTCGTGATTAGAATATAACTAAAATAAGTGCGTAGTGATGAATTTTAAAAAAAGAGTAATTCCCACCCGAGCGCCTACTGCATTAGGATCACCGAAATAGAAAGTGTAGACTTGATTAAATACCTCTGTACTCAGACGTCACGGACTCTGTCCTGGGTGAAACATATACGGGGAATATGTGGACAGGCTAACAAAATATTAGGATTTATTAGAAGAGTATTGGGTGAATGAGGTCAAAATGTCAACGAGAAATGTTATCTTTCGCTGGTTAGGCCTCATTTAGAATATGCTGCATGTATATGGGATCCTCACGAATTGGATCGCGTGCAGCCTAGACGAGCTAGATTCGTAAAACGTTGTCATGGATACACTGAGTTGTATATCAAAGTTATTAGAGGATGAAGCCTGGGAATCACTCACGGAGCGAATGTTTAATTACAGACTAAGTCTCTTGCAATAATTTGAAGGATGTCTCTTTAGTAATGGTGTTTAAAATGTATTATCACCCTTACCGTACTACGGTGGTAGAGAGATCACGTCAATTAAATCAGAGAGATTAAGTGTAGTATGGATAGATTGAAATGTCATTTTTTTCCACGAAGGATAAGGGATCAGAATAAGATTGTCCGACCGCGGTAGGGTCATATTTGGGTCAAAATTAGTCTGGTTCGTATTCACCCTCTGCCACACACCCTTGCAGTGGCTTATAGGGCATATATAAATACATAGATGTATGGCTTGACGGCAGTGACCTTTAAGTAACTAATTAAGGGTAGTGACCTTTAATTAACTAATATATTTATGTATTATCAATAGAATGCAGAGCCATTTTCTGCGAAAAAAAGCTGCAGTTCCCAAATTCAATCGTAAAACATGCATCTACCATTTTGCCTTTAATCCTCGTTGATCAGTTTTTGATAAAGGCAATTTGAAATTGTCAACTGAGCCATCATTATCTCTCTCACATATCTTTCAAACGCTGCAGTATTTTCAAACTACCATGTCAGAGTAAAAATCAGAATGCACTTAGGTTTTTAAAATCAAACGTTACTGTCTATTCAGGTCATCTCACCATGATTTGTGCTGGTTAAACTTCAACAAATATCTCAGTGTTACTTAAAGATGAACCAATAACCGATTCCCTGATTTTCTTCGACAGTAAAATGATGGAATATAATATTAGTGTGAGTGGGTTAATTCAGTACCTAAATATTTATAGAGGATTAAAATTTGGTAGCTCTTCCTCGGTTCTAGATTACAACAGCTGATGGGATGAGCTTGGTGCCGTTCCAATGAACTAGTTTTTCATCTATAAGTTTTCCTTTTCTTCACATAGCTTTTCATGATTACCATCGTTAACTTTTAGCTGAATGGCTAAAGCTGTGAATGAATTCAAATGTTGGGTAAAGATTAAATATGAAAGTTACGAAAATAACTATTTTGATACTTATCCCCCTGCGGTATTTTTTTAGGAATTCATCTTCCTATCAATGCAACCGTCCTGGCAGATTGCTGCAGTTACATCTTCAACAAATTTGTTGATCAAAATATTTCTTAGAAGAGAAATATTCAAACGATACAAACTCTTACGTGCTCACTATGAAACTCGTCTGTACAATATGGATTCGGGTGACGTAATAATTAAACAAGTAGTAACGAAAGATTAAATTGGCTGGCGAAGCACTTCCCACGAGAACTCCTCATCTTCCATACCCTTTGAGTCCAGGCTTCCAGTCGGCCGAAAACGTTATCTGGCAAAGTTACGGACTTCCATTTAGAGATTTCTGGAGAAGGAAGCTTTTTAACGTTCCTCCAGGAGAGAAGATTTACAGGGGATGAACCCTTTGTTTCGCTTTGAAATCAGCTACTGGACTGACTTGCCAACCACTGTAGTTACACTTTCTGCCGCCAGGAAGCCTCAAGCTGTCACAACGCGCGCGCCCTTATGGTGAGCGCGGCAAATGGCGGAACACATTCGCCGATGCAGAGTGGTTTGCTAAAATGGAGGCGGGTCTTTTCGAAGGCTCTCTGACTTAAGACTACGGGTAGTTGCGTCCAGTAAATACTAATAGGAGAGTGGGCACATTTTGAATGCATTATTGCAATATAATTTTAATGATTTTCATTTGACGTAAACTGAAAGTGTCCCAGGTGTTTTTGACATTGCATACTTCGCCAATCAATTTGGGAGTAATTCTCCCATGCCTCGAAGTTAAGTGGGATATTTACGCACTTGGTCAAATTAACGCATTAGTTATATTTCCCTTTGACATCATTAATTAAAACTTTGGGTATTTTTGACATGTTGCGTCAGTTACTGAAAGAAAACTTGCTTCGAGCTCCATTTAGAAATTATTTAAGTGCATTATAAAAGTGAGCCACCATAGAAAACGCATACTGTCGTAGTTCTGCTTAAGAACTACATTAGTCTGTACACCATTTTAAATTGTCACCATGCAATGGTCTGTTGAGAATCGTGGCTTTGTCGTAGAAACGTTCTTTAAAAACAATGATAGCGTGGTGGCGACGCAGAGGGCTTTTCGTAGGCGGTTTGGTTTGACTCGTAATGACAGGGTTCCTGATGCTAAAACCATTAGGATATGGATTACTAGTGTACGGGAGACATCATCTGTAACTTCCACTGAACGAATAAGATGACAACGAAATAGCAAAATCAAAGGCGGAATCACGAGCAGCGCAGCGAGATACGCTCGTCGGCGGACTCATTGCCCACTGCACCCAGGGAATCTCTCGATACGTATGTTTACACTCCGGAGGACGAAGCGAGTCAAAAAGCATAATTCTCAGACGGAAAGAGTAAGTTTCCAGTAAAACTTGCAGTGATATTTCTCCTCAACGGACTATCTTGAAGTAAAAGTATTAAATTTACTGTTGCAATAAGAAGACGAGTGTGACAGGCCTTTAGGGGGAATCAGGCTGGGAGCCTCTTGAGATGCGAAGAGAAAAAGCGTGACTTAGATTTTTAGAAAGGTTCAGAACAAATGAGTTTAGCGTCGACACTAAAGGAATTATTATGGCCCCACACTACTTAGGTAGATCAGACCACAAAGATAAGATAAGGGAGATGGACTCAACATACAAATACTCATTCTTCCCCCGAACAATCAGAAATCATAATAGTTAGAAACCGAAGTCACCCTAGAAAAATTAAAAATACTGAATTTATAGGTGAGGACAAGATTAAACGTTGCGTAGACATTAAGGTATATTCGTAGGCGGATGTGTATTCTAATGAATAGTAGATGAATCTGCATGTGTGTGAGTCGTAAAGGTTTTTGCATGAATATGAATTTTGCTTTGTGGGTGCAGATTGACAAATTGCAAGATTGAATTTGCTACATGTGGATTTGTTCTCTTTTACGTGAGGTGGCCTAACACCTCCCGCCACACGCCCTTGCGGCAGCTTGCGGGGTAATATGTAAATGTAGAATATACATCGAAAGAAAAATTCCAACTGTGCTTGCCGCTCGTGATGATATTAAATGATATTCTCCCTAAGTCTACTCAAAATAAGAGCAAAAAAATCGAACTATATAAGGACACTGGACAACACTTAAATGAAAAGCGAATTGCTTGGGCGGCTTTAAATCAGTATTGACATCATTTTACTGAAATCCATCGAAGAAAGAACGTCAGGTGTTGAGCATTGAAGCATCGACATTCCTAATTTGATGGAATAATCGATGGCGGAAGTGTTCGCTGCTTTCTTTGCTGGCTTGAAGAGTGACTGCTCTGCAAAATGGCTTCATCCGCCCATCCCACTGCTCCCATTGCATATTGAATGTGAAACCGACTCACGTGGTATCTGCCCCGTCATCATTGAAGTCCCCTCGACATCGAAGCTTTTCAATCGCATAACAATCGAAAGATCTCACAAACCCGAGGGCTTGAATTTTGGTGCAGAGTTCTCTGCCGGTAGAAAGAGGTCAAGCAAGTATTTATCATCAAGTACAGAGGCAGGACTACATTCGCTGGATTTTGTGATATACAGTGCAAATCGATTTCTCAGCGTATCAAAAATAACAGTCCCATATCTCGAGTACTTTTAACATTAGCCTTCCCAAGGGCGTAATTTATTGATTAGGACCATAGCCGTTTAAACGGTCCAAACACAAAATTTCGTACATATAAACCGTTGAAAGAAGTGCACATTGTACACAAATTGTAATCAACTACATTCAAATACATTGTAAAATACGCGTATCAATACACAGATCCATTAATTATAATATGCAAGACATTCGTGCCGATAAACTGCGGAGAATTAACACTGGTGGGATTGTAGCAAATGATAGAAGCAAATCACTTATTTTAATAATGAACGATAAATTGAGGATGTAATTGAGCATTTAATTTTGTTGAACATTATCTGAACGTAAAGGCATTGCTTAGAGATTCCAAAGTGGAGGAACGATTGCCAGGGGTCAATGGAATATAAACGCGTCTGGAGGTCTGAAAATCGCCCCGGAGACTCGGCCGTGAGATTTCGTTGTGAGCGAAGTAAGTAGGCCTGGCGCCTAGCGTCGGGGCGCCCCCGGGAAGACACGGTTGGCGTCGCAGCCGGCCCTCGTCCAGCCGCGTCCGCCCGCTGGACATCTGTGCCTCTCTCAAGCGAGGGCCATAGACAACCGATTTCCTTGACTCCCTCAAGTTCCCCAAACACAAGAATACACCCATTTTATGTATCGACGGCCAATACCTTATTATATACACTTAGCCACGTTTAAATATGCAAAAAAGGGTGAATGTGAAGGAGAGATCATACGTATTTTACAAATAAGTAAGCGCAGGACGCGGTGGTGGCATTTTTCGGCTCCCGCTGTCAAGGCTCAATTCCGCCTCACGTATGATTTTTTCAACTTTATTGAGATTTATTTTTGCTAATGTTTTCCTGATGTTTTGCAATCATTGATTTAAGTTTTCCTTCTATTTTCCCATATTTTGGGTGGTAAAGTTAAGCTTCATGTTTTGTATTTTTTTCGATATTTTTTAATTTCATTCCACGTTCATACTGTATCTCACTGCATTTCATCTCCATTCTAGGATTCCCTCGGAAGGCAATTTTTGTGGCAAAGTGGCAACTAAAACGAGAGCATTTCTTCGCATTTGAACCACCTTTCAACACTCTGCGCTCCCCCCCCCCCAGAGCTGCACTGGTATTTTCTCAAGTCCTCGCGACAAATTGCCCGCCTTCACCTTGCGAGGAAATTCCTGATCCACGACAATCATGCCAAAACTGCGTGTAATGTTGCCGTCCCTGATGGTTCCTACCTCCTTGGAAAATGCGAGAAGTAAAATAAAACGCAACAATTTATATCAAAACAAGGATTTTAATGAACAATGAAACAAGAATAAAAATAAAACGGTTTGACGTCAAAGTTTATCATTCAACAGATGAAACAGTAAAATAATGCTGAATCCGATAATAATAAAGCTTCAATACAATGGAAACAAAAAGTAAAACATTACACCGTATTTCGAAATTAGTCGAACGTTGGGATGAAAAGTGTGGCCTGAGGGCCGGAACCGGCAACGCGAGCACACGAAGAGACCGTGGGCGGCGGACACCGCGAACGACTTCTACATCTACATCTACTCAATACCCCGCAAGCCGCCGCAAGGGCGTGTGGCGGGGGGTGCTAGGACACCACCCATAATTTAGAAAAGAAAAAGAAAAAAAAACCGCATGCAATAACGACAAAATCATATATAAAAAAAAACATGGCATACATTCATGCATGAACACTTACACCCCACACACATGCAAACACTCAAACTACCAACTAACATACACATGCACCTGAAAGTATACCTAACATCTCTATAGTGTTTAATTTTGTTCCGACTTGTAAATTCAACGTTTTTAATATTTCTAAAGTGACTTCGGTTTCTTGCTATTATGATTACTGATTGTTCGGGGAAAGAATGAGTATTTGTACCTATCTGTCTTGGAATCTATCTCCCTTAGTTTATCTTTGTGGTCTGATCTACCTAAGTAGTGTGGGGCCATTATAATTCCTTCAGTGTCATATTTAAACTCGTTTGTTCTGAACTTTTCTAAAAGTCTAAGCCTCGCTTGTTCTCTCCGCACTTCAAGTGGTTCCCAGCCTAAATCCCCTAAGAGACCTGTCACACTTGTGCTTTTATCATAACAATTTTTAACGAATCTAGCGGATTTTCTCTGGACTTTATCTAATTCTTTTTGCCAAATTTTCTCCCACGGATCCCAAATACTTGCGGCATATTCCAAATGAGGTCTAACTAGAGCAAAATAACACCTCTCTTTAACTTTTTCATTACATGACTTAAACGTAATTATCGCGCGGCCTGTTTTCTGCTCAGGGTAAGATAAGAGACCGTATGTACCACGGTTCAGTGAACCCAGGACGAGGTGCAGCCCTTGTACAGTCCTTCGCGGAGGCGCCCGTGCCTCTCGAGACATTGCTCGACCCCGTGCCCCGGCTTTTGACGAGTTGGAACTAACCAAACGAAAGTGCACGCGGTAAATTATAAAAAGAAGATGTTTTGCAATCAGTGGAGGTGGACATTTCCATTCAATAATTATGATTTGCAATCAACACTTGATGCATCTGTTCTCTGATTTCAATAAATAGATGGCATGTTGACCCTTCCCATTGACCTTTGGGTGCAGTGGAAGGGTTTGATGCGTTCCGATGAGCCCTAGAGCTGAGCCGGTGGGAACGATAAAATTTGCTCCTGGGAGGGCTATCCATTCAAGATAGGTCAAAGGTTAGGATATAGAGAAACTATATGGTAAATACATTCATCAGCAAGCTTAGACAGAGAAAGAGAATACGACACATGGCGATAGCTCAGGTCCAGGTATTCTAAATTGCGAGAGAGACTTGCGGAACAATTTAAGGGTTTGAAGAAAAAGGGAGGAAGATATTTTATGGACTAATACATAATATTTTTATGAGGGAAGAGTTTGGCCGTAAGATTTCGTCAGATTGGTGTTAGTTCCTGGTAGAAAAAATGGAAAGTCAGTAAGGCATATGTGAGGACTAGAGGATAATACGATCGATTTCGCACGCAGCTAAGATTGTTCTCAGGATCATGAGTAAAGGATGGAGAGCAGAGCGGATGATTACTTAGGAGATGATCACTTTGGGTTAAGGGTGGGGAGAGGTACGGGCGATGCCATTGCAGTAATGAGATCCTTTAATCGAGAGGAATATCGAGTAAAATCAACATGCATGTGTTTTTATTGCAGATTTTGAAAAGGCATTTGATTGATTAAATTGGGTAATAATATTGTCTGTATTTCAGAAATTAGGAATATATTGGAGGGAAAGGAGGCTAATCCGCCACCTGTACATGTCTCAGACTGCTCAGGTGAGAGTGGGGAACGGGGAGTCCGGATGGGCAGTGTTAGGAAGAGGTGTAAGGCAGGGTTGCCCATTATCGCCGCTAGTGTTCGACGCATATGTGGAGGCAATGATTAAAGAGGCATTTAGGGAAGAATTGGAGGTAGGAATGAAAGTGGGCGGGGAATTCGTAAAATCCGTTAGGTTTGCCGATGATCACGGTTTTTCGTGTTCATGTGCCTTCGTCGAGTATCATTTCCATCTTCGCCGTTGCGATCCTCGAGGACATGGTATTCTATGATCTCAATTAAATGATATGATGTGGAGCGGAAGCGGGAAAAGCACGCCTCCCCCACAGCATTCCACCTATCAATCCAATGCGCCCTTAGGAAGCCGCTCCCACTCCCTCGAGCGGCCCTCGAACGGGTAGAGGGCAGCGCGCCGCCTCTCTCGCTCCCGGAAGGCCTCTTTGTGGTGGCAAATCATTTGGACCGGTTCCCTTCCCA
Source organism: Hetaerina americana (assembly GCF_022747635.1). Taxonomy (NCBI): domain Eukaryota; kingdom Metazoa; phylum Arthropoda; class Insecta; order Odonata; family Calopterygidae; genus Hetaerina; species Hetaerina americana. The sequence goes on along the minus strand of NW_027286786.1, from coordinate 5,153,948 downwards.
CGAAGCGAATGACACGCACCTGCTAGTCGACCGGACGCTGAACTGTTTACGGGCGATCCTCCCACCACTGCACTTATTTCCCGATTTGTTCATAATTATTACAGTTCTGCTTGCCTCGGAGCATTTTAATCGCTCGCCATGAGTTTAGAAAATGAAAAGTTTATGGAATTAGCACAGCCATCGACATTTCCTTTTGAACGGAAATGAGCGCAGTCGTAGTAGCTTTCAATCAGCACTGAATTGAGTCTTCAATAGAGGACGGCCGGACTCCGACTGAAAAAACTGATGGTCGTGTCGGCCATCAGCGCGTGAAATGGATTCCGAATGAATTGAAACGCTCTCGGAGTCCAAGAAAACGTTTCCTCAACCTCGACCCGGGTATCGAGGTCACGAACGGGCGGAGTGCCTTTTAAGATGCATCCGAACACACGTGTGCAAGGTTGGGGAAGCGGCATTCCTTGGCATTACTTAGCGGCGGCCCTGGCCGTCCCTCCCCCAACTCGCGAGGGCACTGAAATTACAAAGGGTGTAAGGGCGAGAAGGGAGAGAAGTGGAATGTAACGATGCTTGTTTTAATTTGTTGCGGAAACTTTTTATAACTTGCAGAGACTTTTCCAGCCGCGTGCCTTCGTTTATATCATGCAGGGCGTCAATGAGGACTGCATTTACTTTTCCATCTTTTGTCACAGATAAACATCAGAGGTCTAGGTGAGAAGAGAGTTTTTTGTTTGTAAAACAGACCCAGTGCTCTTCATATCTCTTCTTCCTGTTTGGCTTCACTTTCGATAATTGGGCGCCCTTCTTTTTTCTCGGAACATTTAGCCTTCTGTGAGCGATACCAAGAGATGGCGTAGCAGCTTCCATCGTCTCTCAATTATTCGCTGCCTATTCTCTGTGACTCGGGTGCAGATAAAGGAATTGACGCTAATTCACAGGAGATCTACGTAGTCGGATGGAATTGTGGATTATATTATTACAAACATGAGTCTTCCGGCTAAAATAAACACTGTCGGGTGAAAACTGGGAGGCATTTGTGTTTAATAGTGAAGAGACAGATATAGCGCAAACTGCTGGGTTGTGCAATTTCCGATTCCTCCGCAAATATAAAAGAGAGGTTATTGATTAAACCAGGAACTAAGCAATGCTACACTTCTGAGCACATTCTTGCACGGAACTAAATTACTGTACACTCCAATGCTAATTAACATCATCTAATTTTTTCCGGAGTCTAAGATTATGAAATGACGGGCTTGTACGTTCTCAGGCCCCCAAGAGCTGTGCTGGCGGGAGCAACGATAATTAATTGCTCCTTGCGTGGTCACCCATGTTAGATGGGTCGAAGGTTAGGAGCGAAAGAGGAAAGGCCTTCCACGCGGCGTCTGCTCCTCGGTGAGGCGGCTGCAAAGCCCGCGGTGGGATGGCCATTGAGCGATGATGTCGCGTTAAAAACACCATTGGGGAACGCAACGGGAAACGGCCGTGTGTTGTGGCCGGCAACGGGAGGGGGCAAGACTTCCGCGGGGTTGATTCTCTCAAAAACCTTGCAAAGCGAGTCAACATCACACGAAATGCAATTAGTCAAACTATGAACTTGGAATGTTAGGACGATGTTGAGGACAGAAAAATTGAAGCGAGAGATAGGAAGGGGAAATATAGATATTTTAGGTCGAAGCGAAGTGAAATGGAAGGATAACGGGGAATCCGTGGAATAACAGTTTTGAGTAATTAACAGCGGAGGGGTCGAGATCAAACAGGGGTTACAGTAATATTTAACAAAAAGGCAGGAGGAAGCGTAGTCAACATGAAACAAGCAATTGATAGAATATTACTCTTAGAAGCACAAAGCAGATCCGACGAACTTGATCATTGTTCAGGTAAGCGTGCCACCAAGCAATCATCGTAAGGAGGAAGAAGTCGATATGGGGTGCGATCAGTTAGAGGAGATAATCGCGTGTGTTTCTACAAGGAAACATTGATTAAAATGCGACGGTAGGCGAATGAAAAGAAGGTAATGAGGCGTAGGTGTACATGGAAAATGCCAGCCATTGGGTCGCAAGTATTTGTGACGCATTTTTAATGCAGTGCGTTAGGTTCGCAATTAGAATTAAATTAAATAAAAACAAGTTATGACGTTTTCGAGAAACGCAGCTGAAGTTAACGATTAAAATAGGATTTTATAAAGTTAACGTACCGCGGAAGTGTTTTGGACCAACACGGTCAAAGTAGAGGGACGTAAGGAGAAGAATTGCTCTAGGCAAAGAGGCTTTCACAAGGAGGAGGGAGTTGATGACAGGGACGTTGAGTAAGAATATTAAGAAAAGACTCGTAAAAACTTTGATATGGAGCGTAGCTATGTACGGCGCGGAAACGTGGTCATTGAAGCAGGAGGATAGGCGTAGACTGGAGGCTTTTGAAATGTGGGTGTGGAGAAGAATGGAGAAGGTGAAATGGACAGAGAAGAAAACAAATGAGGAAGTACTTGGTATGGTGGGCGAAGAGAGGGGTTTGTTGGGAGCAATCCTATGGAGGCAGGAAAAGTGGATGAAGGGGGTGTTGACCGGCAGTGGGATGTTGAAGACTGTAATAGAGGGGAGAATGTTGGGCAAAAGAGGAAAGGGAAGGAACAGGATAGGGATATTGTATTGGAGGAAGGGAGGCAGAAAGTACTCAGAGATGAAGAGGGACCTGATGTAGAGTAGGATGTAATGTTGTGTTTTGGCAGGAGGGACAAGTTAATGTACCGTGGCGTGTACTGTATCCCTACATAAACTTACCCTAATCGTTTGGCTACTTAATAATACTAATAATACTTTCTTACTTTATTCCTACGAATATACTTCTTTTCCCTCCCTCTTCCTCGCTTACTCAACATTCTCCCTTATATGGATCAAAGTCTTCGACGTCCTTTTGCGTCCAAATATGCAATGCACCGACCTTTCCCGCATTGCTGGAATTTCCTCCGGCATCCGTCTCTCTCTTCCTACCACGAGCACATGCGAATATATCCATTCACGATCGAAAAAAATCCCATGTTTTTTCTGTTTTACATTCTATTCGTCAATTTTTTTATTCCAACATAATGAGCAGCAAGATTAGTTTATATCTTGTTGTATAAGTTGTCAGTTAATTCCTCTCGCTAGTTTGCATCGTCGATTGTTCTCGTTAATAATTACCGATAGTTCTATGGGATATTTGGGACTGCTATGAGAATTCTGACAAATCAATGATTCAATGATGTAAAAGCAAATAGTTTATTAAAAAATACCTCCAATTAAAATTAATATTTTCTTTCAATATAATTTTCCCAAAGATTCCCAAGATTCTTAGCATACATGCATAATCTCTGGTTTTTAAATTGATGCATTCAAAACATTAAAGGAAATTATTCAATTGTTTTTAGAATGCACCTTGAAGTGTCAACTTAACGGTTTTCAATTATTCTAGACAAGTGTAACCAGTATTACTGAATATAAATAAATATGAATGTCGGGGTTAACTAAATAAATATTTTATTGGCGGCTAAACTAAAGAGAAAAATTCGTTTTCAAATCGGTTCTTACAAATTGTTGAGTGGAGCACCGGTCCAGCCAGAGTGGCGAATGGTTCTCCTCTCGTAGTGGTCCGTGGCACGTGGTACGTGGGGGGCATTCCTTGGCTGGAGGACTCGGGTTGCACAAGGAGGAGAGCACTTTGAGGATGGCCGACTGACGAAATCGACAGTATTACAAAGCGCGTGTGATTAATGTAAATCTCTGGAAGAGTGCCTGGAAATAGGGTTTAGGGTAATTTAAGGGAGAATCGACCACATCCGACAAACACGGGTCAGACAAGGACCTCAATTACGTGCCCTTGTGGCGGGCCGCAAAACCTGGAAGTCGAAGGATTCATATGCATTGACACTTTTCCTTGTTAAGTTGGAAAAGTATTGATCCCCTCTAATTTACTTTCAGATATATAATAGATAGAGAGATAGATTTCATCCTCTGAATTCCTATACAAACCTGAGACAGTGCTTTCTACATTCCTCTTCGCGTGGTAAATTTCATGTTTCTCGGTGTAATTAAGTTTTTTCACGACTACAATGAATGAAGGTCATGGCACGTCGGATCTTCATTGCCCAGACTCACTCCTTCTTCAGCCCTGAGTTCTCAGAAGTACTCCGCCTACAGTTGTGCACACAACAGCTCACATGCCGACGAAGTGGGCACTGTTTCTTCATCAAGGGTTATCCATCAAAATATTGGTTCGTGGTGAATCTGAAAAGTTTTCCTGTTGTCTCCCAATCTCATCATTCCTTTACACTTCCCTGCGCTGACGTCTCATTACATACTTCTCGCCCTTCCTCCGTAGTTCTACCCCGTTCATGCTTCCTTCTATGCTGGCGTTATTGGCCATTCCAATTAGTTGCCCCCTCCTCCTTCTTTCAAGTCGCGGCCAGACCATTGGTACACTCATCCAAATACTTCTTCATTCAATTCCTCATCTACAAGTCAATCTGCGTCTTTCTCTTTACCCTTTCTCGCAAGACATCTCTCATCGTCTGTCCTCCTCCTCCGCTCAAACTCTTCCTGCTTTTTCATCTCAACGATTGTTTCGTTTTTATGGGGTAATTTACCGCTCGTTTTCGTTTATAATATATTTGAATCCTAGCATTCAATTCAATACGAAATTTGTGCAGAATTCATTTCTACCTTCTTCATTATTTTTTTCGTTCTTGTCATTTGCCAGCATTCTTAGCCATAAAACGAGCTCGACGGGGCAATGGTGGCAATGGTTTTATGGCTCGGTGACGAACTCCAGCGTGGATGTTTTCATCGTCCATTCAAAACAAACGCCAAATCGCAACGCTCTTCCCACCCCCACCCCCACGCCACCACTCGCCTCTCCATCCCTCTACTTCTCTTGTCCTCTCTGGATTTCAGCTGACGAATCCCTCTCTTCCCCTTCCATGGCTTGCTATTATTTTCTTTTCCGTCCATTCAATCTGATCGACTCGCCGCTTGGGACCAGTGATTTTCTTCTGGGAACACAAAATTAAAATTACAAAGAGTTTTAACATTTTAAGGAATTTCAATGCAACAATTTCAGAGTGTAAAAATCATTCGCCTTGACTGGGACTCGAACCCAGATCCCTCAATATCCGGTCGAGTGCTTTAGCCACTTAAGCTACCGAGGCGTCCTGTTACACTCTGAAATTTTGGGGCTTGACTTTTAATCCTTAATTTTAACGGAGTCATCCGCTTAATTTTAGCGGATGACTCCGTTAAAAGTTACTGTTGCGGCATCTCCCGCAGTTTCTTTGGAATTTTAAGGAATATGTAATCGCACCACTCATGGTCAATTTCTGCCTTCCCCTGCGTCACCCCGCACTCGCCATCTCCCGCCGTCGATTCTTTAAGAAGGTGGCGATGTACGTATTATGCATTCGTGTGCCGTGCTTTCTTCCTCAATTACTCACTGGCCCTGCTCCCCTTCCAGGTGCTCCTCTTTGGCGCCATGTTGGTGCTGGGTGTATCGGGCCTCGTGGTGTTCTACCTGTCGGTGATGGCCATCGGCATCTGGGCGGGCAGCAAGCGGGAGATGGACCGCGCGTCTGGAGCCGACCTGCAAGGGGCCCTGCTCGCCGGCAGGGCCCTGCCCTTCCCCGTCGCCGTCATCTCGCTCCTCGGTGAGGCCCTCGACACACCCCTGGTGCGGTCACAACACCCGCGAGCCCATTCGATGGACAGAGCATCTCCGAGAGCCGCAACACTGGACCGGGCGAATCCCAAACATTTATTTGAAAAGCACTTCCTCCGGCCACTGACTAATTTATAAGCAGAGGAACTAATGGGTGCATCCCATCTACTTTTTACGCCACATTTCCTGCAGGTTTACAATATTATATAAGTACGTAATTACAATATCATTGCTATTCGAGACTAAATATATCACAAGTGGAGGTGACTTTGATTCAAGGTATTCTATGCATTAAAGGTAGTTTATGGACGCTCCCATACTACTATCATATTCCAAGTGCCTCCTAAGAACTGCATTGGTTTACCGTTACATTATTCCTTTCTAACTTTCTTCGTAACTTCTCCCTTCCTTCACGCTGTCTACTCTCTTCCTTTCTTCACCCCCTTTCCGCGGCCTTGCCAATGTCCCAATCGCCAACTTCCAATAGTTCCTCTCCCTACGCCCTCGAATGTCCCCCGGGAGCTTCCTCCTTTCACCCGCCGCAGTTCACTGTTTCTCCTCCCTCCTCTCTGCCCTCTCCCTTCTCCGCCACGCACATATATAATGGTCTCCAATACGTGATCATTCTATTGCCGTAAGGACCAGGTTTCTGATCCTTAAGGAGCTAAACACTATTACATGAGGCATTAAATTACGCGCATTTCACATCTAACTTTGTGTACCCGTCATCGATCCTCTTCACTTTATATTTGTAAACATAAACGTTCCTTCCGCTAACACAATTATCTCAGTATCCCGACAACTCTGCCCATTTTTTTCTGGAAAACACTGCCAAAATGCACAATTTTCTCCATCTGATCTTCTTTATTTCCTTCCATTGCAATGTCTAGCTTATGTTTCCCACTTTTCAAAATGTTCAGTGCTTTCATTTTCTTGCTGTCAATCTGCATACACATCTCGCATTACTCCCATGACGATGGATCACTCGATTAAATGACTACTTAATTTTAAAATACCACTTTATAGTTATGCAAAAATAAATGTCATTGAAGATATATTACATTTGGTGCATGCGGAGTACATCTATGCATCCGGGAACTACAAATGATGAAGAGTACGGATGTCCAAAAACACATTGCTCGCGCCAGCTCCGAAAGGTTAGAGGGACATTGCGGAGACGCTCTTTCCTCGCACACACTCGACTCTATGCGAGTCAATGATCAACTAGAGATGTCCGCCTTGAATGGCATCCCTCACAACAAGATTTTCGAGCAACAGACACGGGAGAGCGCACTAGACGGGCTGGCGTCTTCATGCGAAGGGTTTAAGAGGCGCCGCACTTTAATTAATGTAACCTAAAATGCACAATGCCCAGTCTGGCACCAACGGCCCCTGATTGATTTTTACAGTGGATTGACCACATTATGAAAGAGTTCGCATTCCGGGATTAGAGCATTAAGACTCAACGCTTCATTGATCTGAAATGTCTTCTGACAAAATACGTCCAAACTAAACTCACAACATCAGATAAGGATCACATAATCACTACTATTGGGCCAGTGACCCAGTCATTTACTCCTGAGTACACTATTGCCAGAGAATGTCAATGTAAGATTAATATGGTTGAATTGAAATGATCTATGCAGCTGTATGAATGGGAAGTACGAGAAATTTGTTCGCACATACCCTAATTGTCTGAATACAGCCAAACCTACTGTAAATATTCTACACTGGTGATCTAAAGAAATCCGCAGGGGTTGCTCCCACGGGGGTGCATTGTTGGATGATTGCCCTCCAGGGGGGGGGGGGGAAGCCCAAATTCGCATAATTAATCAATAGTATCGTAAGGGGTGCATGTCACTTCCGAAGCATGAACTCCGCCTTCCTCTCACCCACAATGTCTCTCTTCTCTTCCACCCGCCAGCAACGTGCATGGGGGCCGAGGCCCTGCTCGGGGGCATCCCGGAGGCCGTCTACGCCAGGGGCGTGCTCTGGTGCCAAGTCCCCATCGGGTACTGCCTCAGCTTCCTCATCGGTGAGTGGCCCAGTGGAGGGGCGTGGGATGGGCGGGTGCGCGGGGCCCTCTGGATTGGGGAAGGAGCGGTGCATGGTCAAGCGGCGAGGGAGCTTTCGTTCGGCGGTGTGCGCCTCACTCCCACGCACAACAAGCCAGCTTGAAAGGGTTTTAGGGTGACTGGGATCACTTAATCAAGGAGGTTTCATACTCTTACCGATTAATAGTACAGGGCACCTTGGAGAAGCGGGCATGGTTGATCTTCTTTGTATTCACCTCCCCAGCACCGCCCCTGCCACATCGCCCGCCCACCCATTGACCTCAGGGCTCCGCCCTCGAGAGGGGAAAAATTCCCTCGGGTCTCCCTCTCCTCCATCAAGCATACAGAAGCCGATGGCCGTTGCCTTCATCCAGAGCGATGAATGAAAATACGGACAATGGCCAACAAATCCTGTATGCGCGGAAAAGAATCCGAATGACTGAACCCGCAGCAAACATTGGATACCACTGCTCTACAGACGCGACGATGGATATTACATAGTTATCTAATTAGCAAACATTGGATACCACTGCTCTACAGACGCGACGATGGACATTACACAGTTATCTAATTAGCAAACATTGGATACCACTGCTCTACAGACGCGACGATGGACATTACACAGTTATCTAATTAGCAAACATTGGATACCATTGCTCTACAGACGCGACGATGGACATTACATAGTTATCTAATTAGCAAACATTGGATACCATTGCTCTACAGACGCGACGATGGACATTACATAGTTATCTAATTAGCAAACATTGGATACCACTGCTCTACAGACGCGACGATGGACATTACATTGTTATCTAATTAGCAAACATTGGATACCATTGCTCTACAGACACGACGATGGACAGTACACAGTTATCTAATTAGCAAACATTGGATACCATTGCTCTACAGACCCGACGATGGACATTACACAGTTATCTAATTAGCAAACATTGGATACCATTGCTCTACAGACGCGACGATGGACATTACATAGTTATCTAATTAGCAAACATTGGATACCATTGCTCTACAGACGCGACGATGGACATTACATTGTTATCTAATTAGCAAACATTGGATACCATTGCTCTACAGACACGACGATGGACAGTACACAGTTATCTAATTAGCAAACATTGGATACCATTGCTCTACAGACGCGACGATGGACATTACATAGTTATCTAATTAGCAAACATTGGATACCATTGCTCTACAGACGCGACGATGGACATTACATAGTTATCTAATTAGCAAACATTGGATACCATTGCTCTACAGACACGACGATGGACAGTACACAGTTATCTAATTAGCAAACATTGGATACCATTGCTCTACAGACCCGACGATGGACATTACACAGTTATCTAATTAGCAAACATTGGATACCATTGCTCTACAGACGCGACGATGGACATTACACAGTTATCTAATTAGCAAACATTGGATACCATTGCTCTACAGACGCGACGATGGACATTACATAGTTATCTAATTAGCAAACATTGGATACCACTGCTCTACAGACGCGACGATGGACATTACATTGTTATCTAATTAGCAAACATTGGATACCACTGCTCTACAGACGCGACGATGGACATTACACAGTTATCTAATTAGCAAACATTGGATACCACTGCTCTACAGACGCGACGATGGACATTACACAGTTATCTAATTAGCAAACATTGGATACCATTGCTCTACAGACGCGACGATGGACATTACATAGTTATCTAATTAGCAAACATTGGATACCATTGCTCTACAGACGCGACGATGGACATTACATTGTTATCTAATTAGCAAACAGTGGATACCATTGCTCTACAGACACGACGATGGACAGTACACAGTTATCTAATTAGCAAACATTGGATACCATTGCTCTACAGACGCGACGATGGACATTACATAGTTATCTAATTAGCAAACATTGGATACCATTGCTCTACAGACGCGACGATGGACATTACATTGTTATCTAATTAGCAAACATTGGATACCATTGCTCTACAGACACGACGATGGACAGTACACAGTTATCTAATTAGCAAACATTGGATACCATTGCTCTACAGACCCGACGATGGACATTACACAGTTATCTAATTAGCAAACATTGGATACCATTGCTCTACAGACGCGACGATGGACATTACACAGTTATCTAATTAGCAAACATTGGATACCATTGCTCTACAGACGCGACGATGGACATTACACAGTTATCTAATTAGCAAACATTGGATACCATTGCTCTACAGACACGACGATGGACATTACACAGTTATCTAATTAGCAAACATTGGATACCATTGCTCTACAGACACGACGATGGACAGTACACAGTTATCTAATTAGCAAACATTGGATACCATTGCTCTACAGACACGACGATTGACATTACACAGTTATCTAATTAGCAAACATTGGATACCATTGCTCTACAGACCCGACGATGGACATTACACAGTTATCTAATTAGCAAACATTGGATACCATTGCTCTACAGACGCGACGATGGACATTACACAGTTATCTAATTAGCAAACATTGGATACCATTGCTCTACAGACACGACGATGGACATTACACAGTTATCTAATTAGCAAACATTGGATACCATTGCTCTACAGACACGACGATGGACATTACACAGTTATCTAATTAGCAAACATTGGATACCATTGCTCTACAGACACGACGATGGACATTACACAGTTATCTGATTAGCAAACATTCAAGTTTGCACGTGGTATTAGCAGTTGATTGTCACTTGTAACGGTAATGACGAAATACCGATGATAATAATGAGTCCATAAACGTCTCTAAGCTCTCATTAAATTTAGTCATCAGTTAATGCTAGATAACATCACCAAATTAATCAACCCGAAGGCTGGTTTGACAGGTGAGGGTAGGCCTCACTTATTAATAAGTCCTAAAAGCCGTTTGACGGGGGATCGAGATGGTGCGGGGGCTAACGTACTGGCTTCCCACCCTGAGGGCGCGGGTTCAAATCCCGGCGGTGTTGAATATTTTTCAGAGGTATCTCGATCCCTACTTGAGGTGCTTTGTGGAGGGCACTTTGAGTGAGTACGGCGTCCGTCGGATGGGACGTTAAGCTGCGGACCCCTTGGCGCCTTTCGTAAAGAGTAGGCTAATGCCGACGCCGGGTTTCTCTCCACCCTTCATTCTTTCCTGTCCATCCCCTATGGCACAAATGACTTCAGCTGTCGGTCGCCTCCCCTATTAAACTACTACTACTACTGCCGTCTGACATTCACAGACGACGGAGTAATAATGGGGGCTAGTCCTTCCCTGCGCCGCCTAGAGTTTCCGAGTAAGAAACTGCATCCGAAAAATCACGCAGCTTCGGTGGAGCAGAGGGGTCCCGGGAATCGAAACCGGACTCGCCGGTCAGTAGTCCAACATTATACCCACAAGAATACCACTACGCTCTCTAATACTAGATGCTATTCATTTAATTTAACTGATTTTTTCTAGAAAATTCACATAATATGTCTTTGTAAATATTTTAAAGATATTTGCGATATTTGGAAAGCGACCGAACGTTTTAAGATGCCATCACAAATTTACCTAAAATCTTTCCTGTAGTTCTCTTGCTATAAGCGTTTTGACCCAGAAGAAGCCAAACAGTTACCTATGGAAACATTGCAACAAAAAATTTAATTTTCTATTAACAGTGAAAAAATGAACTTTCTATTTTAATTTGGGAAAATGCTGATCCATTTTTTGATAGACTCAAAAAGTAAAATTGCAATTTAATGTCAACGATTGAGATATTTAATCTGCATAATAAATGAGATTCTAGAATAAGAGATACAAAGGTGTCCCGAGGAGAAATGCCATCAACTCTAATGTTCGCGAGACGAAGACTTCGGGTGAGGCATACTTCCAAGGTCGATTCCAGTCTCCATCCGCCGCCATCTTAAGGGTGCCTATCCACGTACGTCCCCTTCAGATCCAACCGAGCTTCGGGTTCCTCCGATCCTCCATGGAGACCATTGGGTCAGATACGCTCTGAGAGCAGAAATTATTCAAATAAATACCTCTTAAATGCATTTTAACACCTCTCTCTCCAAATTCGCCTATCACGGGAGTATTTCTGTTACTTCTTAACAGTGGAGCAATGATGACTCTTGTTTACATCGCTCCCACCAAGGCAAACCTACAAATTCAGGCACGGCATCGACACAAGACATTTCTGGGGACGTGTAGGTGGTATTTTGGGGAAGGAACGCAACCCCTGTTGTCACCATTGGATTGCGTGAATTTCGCACAAATAGAATATTGTAGTGCTGTGGGCATGGGGCGAGTACTGTGCATAACTGTCAAAGCCAAATTTCGGTTTGATTGCCGTGGAGGGGCATATGCGGACGTCTCCCCGTCCGACACGCCACTCCGACGGGGATCCGCGGTTCCTGGTGCACAATGCCTTTGATTGATTGCAGGAGGCCTCTGTTTCTCCACGGCCATGAGGACTGCGGACCACGAGACTTTGGTGGACCCCATCCAGGAGAGGTACGGCCCACGCGTCGGGGCGCTCGTCGCGACGCCGGCCGTCCTCGGAGACATCTTCCGAAGCGCCGCTGTACTATCGGCACTCGGTGAGCCGTCGGCAGTACCGCCAACATTCCCACGCCCGTGCCAATTTGGTACGAGGGCGGGCATGTCTTTTTAGTTCGCGCCGATCCGAATACGGACGGGTGGTCACGTGATAGGGCGTATCTCTGGTCAGCGGTTATGCGCACATTTAAGCATGTAATGTATTCATTTAAGTTTAGGTCAAGCCTCAAATGGTTTCACATGTGTGCACTTTGAAAAATGGCATATGCGTGTGAAATATTTCGGCAAAAGTAAGAAATCAATATGCTAAGTCGAGAATTTGGCGAAATATGGATTTATTGACCTTTAAAAGACTATCATATATTTTCAGAAACACCTAAAAAACGCTCCAACCCCAACCTATGAGCTTGAACATAACAAAGAAATGGTAAAATGTGTCATGCTGTGCTAGCAAATTTCTGTGGAATAACACAATTTTTATATGTTAAATACGAGGATCATCCGGAAAGTAGTACCCGTTCGTGAAATAAAGACACAAAAGTAAATATTAACAAACATAAAAAATTTTATTTGAAAGAGGATACTTTAAACTACTTCTCAACATAATCTCCAAGCAAATTAAGGCATTTGTCATAACGTGTGACAAGTTTCTGTATTCCTGCTGCATAGTCCTTCGCCGCCAGCTCATTGAGATACGCGAGGGACCCATCTTGCACAAATTTTTGCATAATGCAGATGGTGTTTAACAATTTCATGAACAATTGTTCGATAAACATTGGGAAAATGCTCACAGATGTCATCAATTGTGACGCGCCGATCGTTCCTCACGAATTCGTCAACTGAGCTCACCAGTTGGTCTGTAATGACAGACGGTCTCTCCGAACGCTCATCGTCGTGTGTGTTCCCCCTCCCCATGTTGAAGTTGCGACACCACCGCCGAACAGACGACTCGTCCATTACATTGTCTCCATACACCTCCTTTAATTGGCGATGAATATCACATGGGCGAACGTTTCTTGCATTGAGGAATTTAATCACTGCCCTCACTTCACAACTGGCGGCGTTCTCAATTTTTTTAAACATTGTAAACAATCACAGAAACAACACAGGCAATGCTAGCGTCACGCAACTTGGCTCAGAGAAGGCAGACAAGCCACTGAAGCTATCTGACCTCGTCCAGCGGCTACTCGCGTCGTCAGCACTTCATGCGGCACGAACGGGTACTACTTTCCGGATGACCCTCGTACTTCATCTATAAAACTCGCAATGCAACACACTACCTCCCCCTGAAAGTTCTTAAGACCTGAGCAATGAGTATTCGTCTGGCCGGGCAGTGGCGGAGAGATTGAAGGACATACCAAGAGGACAGCAGTGATTCGTAGTCCGCCCGTCGCTGCGCCTCTCATCGTGAGTGAAGTGGCTGCAGAGAACCGAGGTGAGGCTGGCATTTTCAGGAATGGCGCCACAGTCGAAACACTCCCATGCAGCGGGAAAGCACCTCGGTCATTCTTTCGAGGGTAGGCGCCCAACAAAGGGCAATGGGAGCGCTCACCGCCATATTCCCTTGAAACTATGACTAATACTCAAGAGCGGATGGAAGGAAGACAGACAAGAGGGAAGGCGGACAATATCGAGTAGGAGAGGGAATCTATCACCAGGTAGCGCTGCGCGAGGTGAGATGGAGATGGAAGGCCTGCCCCAAAAGAAGTGGGACTTATTTTTCCCTGGACTGAAGGACGGACGGGTGACGGATTCTCTGGCTGGGTTCGAGGAAGGAGAGTCTCAAGAAAGGCTGGAGGTCGGTGCCAATTGGCTCCCAGCCTTTTCGGAGTGCGATTCGTTCGTGTGTGAAACCTCTACGACGTGACTTCGTTACGCTCCGTCATGAACCGGTTATTGGAACAGCGGTAAGCCATCCAATTTTGCGTAAAACTAAGCAAAACCGGGGAAAGGACCCATGGCATGCTCAAGGTAGCTTATGGTGATAACGCCACTAGTAAATCGGGTTTTTTTTAGGGCGCAAATTGTTTCGGAAGGTTAGAGAGCTTGTCGAAGAGGCCGAACGTTCAGGACGTCCTTCGACCTCGGAAAACGACGGAAATCTTGCAAGAGGGAAGACTTTCTTGGACAGGGATCGTAGATTAAGGGGATCGGGATGGTGCGGTGGCTAACGTACTCGATTCCCACCCAGGAGGCCCGGGTTCGAGTCCCGGTGATGGCAGATATTTTTCTCAGTGGTATCTCGATCCTACTTGAGGTGCTTTGTATAGAGCACTTTGAGTGAGTAGCCGTCCGTCGGATGGGACGTTAAACTGCGAACCCCTTGGCGCCGATTAAGAGTAGGCTAATGCCGACGCTGGGTTTCTCTCCACCCTTCATCCTTTTCTGTCCATCCCCTATGGCACAAATGACCTCAGCTGTCGGTCGCCTCCCCTAAATACTACTACTACTCGCAGACTAAGTCTTGGCATGGTTTCTGATGAACGTGGTATCCCTATAAGTGATGTGCATCGACTGGTGACCGAAAACATGGGCATGGGAAAGGTGTGTGGGGGGAGTTAAGTGCCGCGAGTGCTCTCGGACAAAGGACAAAATGAAACTCGCACGCGGATCTCTGCCAAGAGCTTCCCGACCATGCGAGAGTGAGGACCCAAATGTTTTAAACAATGCCGCACCAGACTTCTTCCTCTTCCCCCACCTCCGCAAATCTATGCTGAAAGGATGTCACTGCGGCTCGGTGGAAACGTTACAACAGGCCGTGACGAGGGAGCATAGCAGCAGTCCTGACGCCGCCATACAGAAGGCGTCGGAGGCGTGGAAAACACGCTGGCAGTGGTGTGTGTGTGGACGCACAAGGGTGCAGCTACTTCGAAGACTCTTATGAGTGAATTTATCAGTTCTGGCAATCAATTTTTTATAGTCAACTCTGTCCTCCTACTATAGGGACAGGCCTTGTAGAGGTGGGGTTGATTTGATCCATAGTTATTGAGTAATACAGAGCGGAGGGGAGCGAGCCAACGAAGGGCGGAGGCAGTGGCATTGAACGGACATGGGAGGAGGAAGCATATTAAACACAGAGCAGGTGAATGATAGAAATTATAATGAGCAATCAACTGGATTTAAATGTCACTCAGGCGCACGTGTGGACGACGAGCTGCAGTAGAGAGGGAGTAGTGGTGGTGGTTGGTTGTGCATTGGATCGACCGGACGAAGTGATCGGGAATGTTCCCGGAGGAAAGGACATGTTAATGGTGGGAGATTGGAACGCAATCAAAGGTGAACAGAGAAATGGGAGAGAGGCAGTGAATGGGTTTGCCATTAGGAATGCGAAATGAAAATACTGGAAAATAGCGAGACGAAGGGTTTCACAAATAAACCAATACCTAAAAAAACACAAAATACCAAAAATACACACTCATAAACACACAAAAGCATATGATAATATGCCCAAACATAACAATTGGAAAGGTCAAGCGTCTTCTTTCGTCATGAAGGATTTCCAAGTTACGCCTGAGATTGTGTCACTTCAAAGACCAAGTCTCCAATCCATAAAGAAATACGCTCCGTGTCGAAGTCTTTGTAAATCCATTCCTCTCATATTTACAGCTGGTGCATCTGCCGTCGAGTCTCTCCTTCTTTGTCGCCATCTTATATTCCTGGATCCAAGCTATCTACGTCTATGACACATTCCATTTTCAAGCAAGTGCTCAATAAAGTGCCCATAAACGTTTTATTCGCACTACTTTTTGTAAATATTTCACTTTAATGTTATAATGCATAATGCATGTGTGGTATCATTGATTTGACTTGACTACCATTCGAGACAGATTCCTGTCGCAGGCGGCGGGGGAAGCGCGCGACGTGGCGCCTTTGGGACCTCGCCCCAGCAACTCGCCGCTCGTTTATGCCCCTCTCGCCTTCACAGTCTCTTATTTTCTAGTGCACAACTAGGAGATACCTCAAAACGATAGCGATGGTTTCAAAAGCCAATGGAAGATTTACGTTCATATCATTTTTCAAAGTTAAGTGAATGGCGCGTAGAAAATTCTTTCCAGCTTTCATATCTCTAGAGAGAGCATAATATAGGAGATAAATATTCATCTTCATCTGGGAAAATAAATTCCATGAGAGTGACCTACCACAACCTCTCAACCACAATACCCTTCTGTAGTAGTTTGCGGGAATATTTCTTCCTCGCCGGTGACCAACTACAGACACAAACACTTGCACACTATTCGTGAAAAAGGTTGTAAGTGCATGAGGGAATGGACAATGCAACCTTCTGTTGCAAGTGACTGTCTCCCTGACCGCTTGTGAGTGTGTCAGCTCCGTGGTCGTCCCTGGCACAGAATTAATTTCCGTAAACAGTCACGGATAACGTATATATCTGTTCATAAACCCAGGTATCCTCAATGGAGTCCCTTGAACTCTTGTCAATGGACCCGATTGGGTGTTTTCGTCTGTAGTTGGCCACTGGCGAGGAAGTAACATTCCCGCAAACTACTACAGAAGGGTATTCTGGTTAAGAGGTCGTGGTTGGTCACTGCGGTGGCATTCCTTCTCTCATAAACCATCACGACAATTCATATGTTTCCTTTTGGAACGAGTGGCGCTAACTAATTACGACTATAGGAGCTTTCCTTTAATTTGTTATTTCACGAGGCCGCAGAGCTCAAGTTTCCTCTATTTTAGCAAACTAGATGTGGCGCAGGGTGATGACCGCGCGTGCATCGCATTGTGGTGCTGCTTAATATCTCGAGGAAAGCAATGCGATCCTCATCCTGCCGATACCGCGGCTCCGTGTGACTTCTTCCTGCCCCCTGCTCTGAAGAGACACCTTCCTGCAAAGCCTTTTTCCTCATCAGAAGCAGGTGTAGGCAAACTGAACTTGTTACATCATTAAACGTCTTCCTCTGACGCAATACTGACTAAAAGTCGATAAACCCCGTACCATAATTGCATCAAATATTATGATAACAACACGCATACGCTAATTAAAACTTTCCCCGATAAATTTAGATAGTAAAAATTGCACGATCACTCCATGATGAACGGCCCTTGTATTACGAGCGCCAGACTGGCAGTCTTCATAATTATACCATAAAACTCTTCTTGTGCGTTTTTTTTTCCTTTCGCCTAACCTGAATATCCTCTGGCCCTGCTAGCAACTTACCTCATGTCTTATGGTGGGTATCGTGTTACAAATTGAGTTGTTGGAGGTATGATGTAGTGAAATTCGAACATTCAAAACTCTCCGTGCATTCTTCTTTTCCCCACATCCGTTTTCGCGTTCTTCCGTTTTCTTCCTTCATTCTTATCTCTCTTGTGGCCCATTGGTTCGCAATTCTCGCCATTCTTTTTGTTTCCTTTGCTGCTCCTTCCATTCCGTTCCGCACCCATATTTCCCAGCATCTTCCCATTCTCCTATCTAGATATTAAGTAAGTTTTTCCGGGCACCCCTTCGTTTTTCCTCGACTTAAACCTTCAAGATTGCAGTTTGGCACTCACCTTCAACCTGCAATGCTTTTGAATTTCAAAATTTTGCATTTCATGGCAACTAAGTTATGATCTGAGCGTCCATCCGCACCATGGAAGCTGTGTGAGTTGATGACGCTTTTTCTGAACCTGCGTCCGACCATGATCTAATATGTACAACTGCAGCCTTCCGGTCTCTCCCACATTTTTCGTGTTTGCCCATACCTGCGATGATATTTGAACACAGTGTCGTCGGTTCAAGCACCATTTTCTGCAGAGCACCGTTGCTTTCCCTCCGCGGTAATTAGCAATTCCTTCCACTCCCCCGCCTCCCTTCGCCCGCACCAATCACTGCCTGGTGCTTTCTCCTGGAACGCTCCAAATTATTTCCTCTAATTAACCTGTAAAAGTCTCTATGAATTCCTCCCTCTGTCTCTATCTCCACCGATGGAATGCCATCACTCACCTACTTCATAACCTTTCCGGCCTTTCCGACCAGTCATCCCATTCAATGCTACGAACGCTCCGACTCGAATCTCTCCTCCCCACATCCTTAACTATACACACATGCATGTCACGCGCTTATTCTGTCTTTGAATTTCTTTACTCCTTAAGTCCGTCCATATTTATCAAGTGAATGATAATTAAGTTGATTTATCAATGCCTTTCTCAACACTGTTATTCAAATAAATAGTCTCCCCTCCCATGACCTCGGTGTGATGAAATGACTTGCTCGTTTCCTTGGCTCCTAGAGCTGTTCTGGCGGGGGCGATGAGATAATTACTCCCGGTAGGGCCGCCCCTGCCAGATCGGTCGAAGGGTGCGAGCGAAAGACAAAGGTGGTCCGGGCAGCGTCGGCTCCTCAGTCGGGTGCCCGCAAACACCTGCGACTCCAGTTAGAAGGTCATTCAAAGTGATTATATCACGTTATATACACCATTGAGGTGAATATCAACTACCAATATGCAAAATAAATTCCTCCTTGCCAAATTATTCAATTTCAGTCCCCAAAACACAAGTCTGCAAGCAGCTGAAGTAATCATCTAATTGAAATGATTACATCGTAGACCTAGCTTAGCGTCTGAATATCGCCACATCTCACAAAAATAATAACTATTTTCCTTTTGCCTAGTCTCTACAGTGATTTTAAAGAGGCTTTATTATTACATCTCTCACGGCATTTGAGAAGTGCTAATTATATTATATAGTAAATATATGTGAAGAAATCGGAGTACATTTTTAAATCTAAGGTACATTTTAAGCAGGAGGAAATGGACAAGCTAGAAAACTTAATTCGATGTGAAGTCACTACCACACTGTTCAAAGTTGGGTGTTGGAGCAATGTCGAACATAATAGCTGACGTGGCCGAAGAGGTCGCAGTCCCACGCCGGAGAATATGTGTTTGCGCGTCTACGATTAAGAGAATGCACCCCCGAGGTGCGCCGCCCCCCACTCTCCCCCCCCCCCGGACACATTCCCGATGGAACGCGACAAATGCCGAGCAGCGCGCGTCCATATCAGGGTTGTCTTTGGGCGGCTACTCGGCGTTAATCCTAAGAGCCTGAAAACAATTCATCGATTCTGAAAGAATTGAAAAACTTCAATTGAACGATTCACTGAACAGTAACTTTAATGACTACTTTAATTGATGAATTAAATAGACGCAAAATAATCCTAAGTGGCCGACGCACGCCAAACTCAATACCACTCCAAAATGGCTAATGGGGAAAAATAGACCACGTTTCAATGCCTACGATTGTTTGTTCTTTTTGAGGGACAAAGTGTTGTTGACGTAGCAAGTAACAGTGGTACTGTTGAATAATATAATAGGTATCGCTATATTTACTTCCTCAGGGTTCAAAATAAAAACATTGTGAAGCTGGGTTTAAGGGTTCCCGATGACCGATGTGTGACCATGGTGGGAACTCCCTTCGAGTGGAGGACAAAAGAGAATGCAACACACATGTCCGAGGCGTTAACCAATGAAATTAGGATACGTTACTGCAGCCGTAAATTCAATGATTATGGAATGAATCATCCAAATCATTACGTAATCAGCTTGTAACTTCATTAACATAACGTTAGACGCTCACAATCGGTAAACTTATAAAAAATCAAAAACTAAATACTCCTGGTTCCTTCAAATGACCAGCTGATGATCTTTCTAATTAGGTGTGCTTTCATAATTGACTATCGGAATACTTAAAAGAAATTGAGCTCTACGGCCTCGTAAACTAATGAAATAAAATTAAAACTCCCAGAGCCGTAATAAGTAATAGCACTTGTTACAGCTATAGAAGTTTTCAACTTAGTTTATTTATTGAAATACTCTTGATTTTCCTCGGGCAAAATTGGTACAAACAGGCTCCATTTGGTCCGATGGTTCTTGTCGGAGAGGTTTTCAGCCTCTCACTCATTCGTTCAATTCAGAAGTCTAGAGCATCGATTTGGAAGGAGGGTTTTCGCTCCAGCACCTAGTTAAAGAATGGTCGGCCTGGAGCCGACCAACCCTTGATGAGAGCTGGAGCCCCACCATTAGCATCCAGGCGCTTAGAATAGACTTCTAAGACTCCTACTTCTACTACTGCTCATCCACTCATTATACGAATATTATATATATATATATATATATATATATATATATATACATATATATATATATATATATATATATATATATATATATATATATATATATATATATATATATATATATAAAATATCTTCGAAATGGAACGCTCTTTGGCGACGCACAAATATGTAAAAACAGATTTAGATTTTTAGAATATAGAAACACAAAGAAAGGACACTCACAATTTGTTATTTGACGTTTCGACAGCACAGCTGTCGAAACGTCAAATAACAAATTCTGAATTGATTCTGAAGACGACAGCCGTGCTGTCGAAACGTCAAATAACAAATTGTGAGTGTCCTTTCTTTGTGTTTCTATATACTAAAAATCTAAATCTGTTTTTACATATATATATATATATATATATATATATATATACACATATATATTCAATATGCATGCAAATGTGTGTAAAATATATATATATATATATATACACATAAAGGAGTTTGTGTGTGTTCCTATCCCTTTTCCTTATATCTGTTTCTATATAAATATTATAGTATTTTTTCGCCGTTTGGCGGGATTTCGTGTTTGAATGTGTATTAGGCCAATGTGGCTCGTCTCTTCTTCTGGCTATGCGTGCCACGAAACGCACTGTTCTCATCCTTCATGATGTCGTATGATTCCTTTACTAATATCCTTTCCTCTGCGTCTTGTCTATTTCTCCTTTGGTGGGTGAAACAGCTGCCTAACGCCAACTATTGGCCAAAGAATCGGGGCACTTGGTGGCATAAAGCATCGCAGATCTCAGTGTAAATTATGTTTCCTGGATAGGTCAAGTGGTTAAGAGCCTCCGCCCGGCAAGTGGAAAGATCCAGAGTTCAAATCTCGCTCTAGGAAATATTTTTACATTCGAGATCTGCTGGTTTCCGCCTTCCCCACCTCTCCTGTGCTCGTCCTTTATGTGTGTTCCTATCCCTTTTCCTTATATTTGTTTCTATATAAATGAGTTTTTTTTTCGCCGTTTGGCGGGATTTCGTGTTTGAATGTATATATATATATATATATATATATATATATATATATATATATATATATATATATATATATATATATATATATGACCTCTCGCCGTAGGCTCGGCCATGGGCGTGGTGCTGGACATGAGCTGGACGCTGTCCGTCGTGGGCACGGCGGTGTTCGCCGCCATCTACACGATGCTCGGGGGGCTCTACAGCGTGGCGTACACGGACGTGGTGCAGGTGTCCTTCGTGGTGCTCGGGCTGGTGAGTCGGGCGGCGCACCTCGAAGGGAGGCGCGCCGCGACCGCGTGCCTCCGCAGGTGCTCGTCGCCGTCCACAACAATGGGGGGGGGGGGGGCGGAATGCGATGGTGAAGACTTGGAGCGGAGTGAGTCGTTTGGGTGGGGGACATTTCCCCCGGGGACCCCGGCCAGTGGTCAGTGGCGCTTGGTGCTTCAGGGAAATTGATCTGGGGCATATTTATCCCGTCTCTTTGCAATCCGGTCATTGTTATCATGCTCAACGTCATAAAAGTCACGCATAAGAGCAGGCTTAACTTCGCCATCCATGTTCATTCGATTCGACCCGTGCTCCATTACCCCTCGACATTTTCAGATGCGCAATGGACCTATTACGCACCTTGCGCACGCGTGGAAGTCGGTGAGAGTGGAGGGGCAAGTGGGCTGAAGGAAGGATATAGGGGCAAAGGGACCGACAATGCATTGACGATTGCGGAGGGGGTGGATTGGTGGGTGGGGAGTGTCAGGAGGCGAGGGTCATCTCCGGTGTCCACCCCCCATCTTCCCCACGTACGATTCACAAAGGTTAACATTGCGGACCTGAAGATGTTGCAAAGCGACGAACCCAGGGTCTTACCGATTAAATTAATTCTGACCGTGGGAAACAAAGTTGTCCTTCACATTTGCTGCAGTCACACTAAAGACCACGCCAATGGGGGGCCTCATCGTTCGTAACGGTAACTTCCACTGAGGCAAGCGCAAGCCCTCGGTCAGAGGTCAAAGCTCTCTCTCTTAGGGCCACTCGCACGGCAAGAGCGTCGTGGGCTGCGAACAAGTGAAACAGACTGACGACCCCGCCGCACTGATGCTCGGGCCTCTTCCGCAAACCCCAGGGGGTGGCCGTGCACCCCGAGACGGACCCCAGCCGGTTGGCAAGATGCGAATATTAAAGGCGACCAGATTGGGTTAGCGGTGAAGTCCACTTGAAGATCAATCCTCATAAGAGATCAATAAATTATGACCAGAAGACCGCGTCAGCAGATTTCCGTCACCATGCCATTCCATGATCTTCCCGCACAAATGAAGTTTCCTTCGAAGACGTTTGGCTCAAAGCCATTCCTCAGCATCTCACACCCCTCCGACGCCTCTCCCCGTGAACCTGAGCTGTGAAATATTGCAGGGTGGATTCTATTCCATCCGCGAAACACGCAATGCCTGGCGAATTCATCACGGGATTTATGTGAATGTTTGTGGGTATGCATAACTATAAAAAACCTCGCGAATTTCCTGGTAATACTAAAATATAGAGTTTTCTCCTTGGTTGCGTAGCGTGCAACGAAAAAAACCAAGGAATCCTTTTTCCCTCTCTCGCAATTCGTAATCGTAAGAGTAGAATGCAGCGGCCATGACAACCAATTGAACAGTTGTGTATGCATAATGCTTCCGCACGGTAACACCACCGTTTACTCTTTAATGTTTGGTGACCGAACACTCACTTCCATACACCGCTATAAATAAGTTAGTGGATTTAGATCCATTCTCTGCTGTTTTTAATATTTTCCCTGTCAGTTGTAGTTGAATTAATTCAACAATTTCACGGCACCTCATTACAAGTGCCAAGTGGATGGAGTCATTACCATTAGCTAATTCAGTCAAAGTACAACCATTATCTTTCTCTGGACGTTGGTTTTGTCGAAGGGGAGGGGAGCGTGGGCGGCGAGAGTGGGGAGGGATTGAAATGTACGGGCGGGAGGAAGAGGCCGGGGGAAGCGGGCGAGCGGCGGCGGACATGCCATCCCTGGGTATGAGAATGAATCAAGTTGCAAGTTGCTTGCCGGTGAGGAGACGAGGGGGAGGAAGGAAGCATCATATGTTGCAGGTGATCTCCTAGTGGAAGGCGGGTCTCTGCTGGTCCATAACAACCGATCTGTGCCCAGTATCGCATGCATTTCCTGTTCTTTGCCTTCTGCCATTTCCATCTTCAGCTCACCAGTCCAGCTGGCGTTCGGAAAAGCCAAATCTCTTCCCCGCTCAGACCCCATGGTCTGCCCGTCAACTTCTCCTCATGCTGGGCGGAGTCGGGCTGCGGGAGGAACTAGGTGTGCGCATGAATATTTATTCGAAAGAGAATCACGCGGTCGGAATAGGATTCGTCACGCACAAGTGGGCAATAGATCGTTCAGCGGTGCCCACGATGGGCGGGAGATGACGCCATATGTTCCAAACTGCATTTTTGAAATCTGTCGGGGGTGCGAAGAAAACAATCAGCCAAAACTGTTAAAAAAATGTGAAATATTGGGAAATAAATTATTGCATTCATTGAGATGATGTATTTGAATGATACCATAGTATTTATCACACTCTACATAATTGAACCACTGGTAATTTCTATCGTTATTATAGCTTTAAAATCAACAATAAAAATCATTTTAACATAATCACTCAACTACTATTATTACAGCAATCTAGAGGAATTCCTTTTGCTTTGGTTCAACCTCATTTCTTTCTTCATTCCCTCGCGGATCTTGTGCATGCCTTCATGCTGCCTGCACTGCCACCCTCCCCCACCTCTCCCCCAACCCTCCCCCGACCCTCCCCCAATCCTCCCCCAACCCTCCCCCAATCCTCCCCCAAACCTCCCCGCCATCGTGTTCTCGCCAGCATCTCACTATATCTCAATACGTATCTCCCTCCTCTGCCTTTTTCGGATTTTACCCGAACAGCGTATCGTCTCCGCCCACCAAATTTTAAACTCTAGCGTTAGTCTTCATCCCTGTCCAACTTATTCTGCATCTATCTTCATTCTTCGCCTCTTAAAAAAACCTTGATCCAATCTGCGTTCCCCCTCTTGCCTCAAAGACCAAATTTTACGTCCATAAAACGCTACGCTCCATTGTAAAATTTTAATATTTTTTCTCGTACTTAGTTGGCCTAAGTACCTGTCATAAACTACCTTCTCGTGAACACTTCTTTCGTTCACGTAATTCTTCTCCTAATGACGCCGATACTAATTCACATAAAGTATGCCAATATGCACTGGGAAAAAAATTATACGTGCTATGAGAGACTATGGATCTATTCTTTTGCAGATGGGCTGGGGGAGGGATGGATTGGTTCGACGACTGGGGTGGGTCCTTGGGTTAAGGTCGGGTGGGCGACTCCCGGGGATTATTTTCCCCGTGGGAAGGATGAGATTACAGGTATTGCCTAGTTTGAAGAGATATGTGCTCCTTGCGGCACGCGATAGTCATCTGACGGTTGGGATTTCCTCTGCCGAGGCACTCTTCGACTCCCTCCCGGAGGCGGTCGCCGGAGAGTTCTCGGGCGCGTGGGACCCGCGCCTCGGGGCCAGAGGGAAGCAAGCGCCTAATCGGTGCGGGAGAGAGCAGATTCAACCTTCGACGCCCATTTCCCTCCCGACGCGGTCGACCATGTCGTCCTCTTTCGGGGGCGGTGGGAACTTTAAGAGGAGCCATATGCAGCCGAGTGTGCATTCACCATTTTCCCGGACGATGCATTCAACGTGAAGGCAGTTTGTAAATCAAGCACGGACAAAACTAAAAATCTTGGAGATTATATTCTTAACTTTTTCGTATTTCTCTTATTATTTTTGTCAGTGATATTTCTCCTGGAGAGGGCTTAGCGAATGCTTTCATTGGTCTGCCTCTCTCATCACCCGTTTTTCTCTTTCGGCGTGGTACTTGCCCTGCTTCACAGTCGAGGGAATATGGGGAAACTGAAACCGTGTCCCGCATTGAGAAAATAGTTGAATATTCGGCTCCAAATATTTGGGCACGATTCCTCGACTGATAACTCACTTTGCGGAATATTAATAAATGCCGACGCCCATTGATTGGCAAAAAACGAAGGACGCCTATTCAATAGATTTGATATACACCAGAATATTTTATGATTCAAATACCGTGAGGGGGGGGAATTGCTTATAAATGTCTAAATTAATGTCGCCTGTCCGCACGTACAGAGGAGAGGCAGCCAGTCCAGTGCATTTGGCGGCTCCAAGTGGGTCACCCCGAGGGGATCGCGTTGCTCCCCACGGGGGAAATGCCGTCTCTCTCTCTCTCTCATCGGAGAGAATCTCGTCCGTGACCCAATGGACACTCCACCGGCGGCCGAGCAGCCCGAAGGGAGATTCGGCACACCGCATGCAATCGAGATACTATCGCGATGTGAGAGAATTAACGGTGGACCCAAATACAATGCACATTGTTCGCTTCTTTCGCAGACAGAAATTTACTAAAGGAGAGAGTTAAAAAAAATAACGGGGCAATTTCCCTCTCATTACGTTTAGCATGACGCTAAGATTACCGTCGTCGTAGACCGAAGGCGGTCACACACTGTGCGCCGGAGAAAGTGCACTCTCTGCAGGGCCTGCGGTGCCGACAGTCTCTCCCTCGGAAGGTGGTGCTTCAGGGACACTAATGGTACCACCGATTGCACGTGACTTCGGCGACTGTCTCGCCACCACACAACATTTATTGAAACGTTTCCACAAACATTCCCTCTCAATCCATGCTAGATTGTTGTGGTGGAATTACCGCGGAGTTGTAGGAGATGACAAGATAAACGGCGTGCGAAGGGTCGAGTTAGGGTCACTTGCAATTAATCCCTGAGACGGAATGGATCGAAGCAGCCTCATGCGCGCCCCATCAATTGCTGAAGTGGCGAGACTGAAGAAGGGAATGACTGATATGCGGTGCAAGTTCTCGAAGGTGATTGCTATGGATACGTAGAAGCGTGTCTGGGGACTGGTTGGAAGGGGATTGGGTTCTGATCGTGGGGAGGGTTTTGCATCTGGCTTCAGGGTACGGAGTCGGAGGGATTGTGGGAGGTGGTGGGAACTAAGCGAAGGGCCTCGGGAGATGTCTTAAGAATATCGGAGAGATCATCGGGACTTTTATAAGCTACCGAGGAACGTTTGGACGGTTGGATGGCGGCAGCTGGAAAGCAGAGGGAAGATATTTCTAAGGATGGCTCAGGGGGATGTGCCGTGCATGCCACTCAATGAACGCAAGGGAGATCCGTGATGCTCTAGGTGGACTGTCCTCCCCTTGGGCTCGACGCCCCGCCTCGGGCACTCGTCCATTCCGAGCCATCTTAACGCTAAACAAGTAAAACTCAGAATTCCGACAACCAATTACATTTAACTATTATATTTTTCGATATTCGTCCGTAAAATTTCTAATAATTTGGATTTCATAAAAATGGATCGAACGCAAATCCCCCTCGTGGGAGTGATCAGAATCCAGCGGTGCCCTCTTTCCCTCAATTTCACTCCATTTCACGTTTCACGATTTTCGCGCGACCGCTATTCACTTCAAAGCGAATTGAAACGCGGCAAGAATCATGGGTGGCTACCATCAACTACTGAAAAATATTTCGATACTCACGATTCGTATTTAGATAAGCGAAACGATGCAGGAGTGTGTCGAGAGAGGAATCGCTTTCGGCACTGAAGTGCCTCGTCGAACACTTTAGTGCCGACGGAGCGTCAGCGTTTACAACACATTTCCATTTCCATTACAATTATTATTTAAAGGATACGTCCAATGGTGGACGGACTCCCCTCCCCTCAATCGAGAGGGAACACTCAATGACCTTTTGGTGGGCTCCTTTGAGAAATCTATATCGCAGCGGCAGAGCTTGTAGCAGGAAGTATTTGGTCACCAGCAATTGAACGTTATTGTTTATTATTTTGATTCCTTGTCATTATCTTTTCGTTGATTTTGCATTGCCACACGTGATACCATTTCCTAGGCACAAACTGTGCTAGGGGAAAGGGATTCCTAATGTGTGGCTCTATTCACCAGTTAATGCCCCTTTTTGCAACTTCTCGTCTTGGTATCTCCTACCGACGTAGCCCGGGGCTGCAATGAAACCTTCTCTATCAACTTAAAACACGAATTAGCTGTACTTGAATTAGTTTTAATTACCGCCCCCCGACCGAGGAAATTCAATTATAGCGTGACGCTTTCCTCGTTAAAAAAGAATCTCGGGGAAACGTGCAGCTTCCCTCCGATTGCAATTCCGAAGTTACGCTCGACCCCGAGCATTCGACGCGCACTCTGTGTGAGGCCTAACCGACGTCAACCAGCACCTCTCCATATTTTCTCTCCGAACACTCCTCCATCGATGCATCCCATTGATGCTGGTATGTAGATGTTCCACATGTACTTTCCCTATGTTAGGTCCGATGATGGTGTGACTTAAAGATGCTTTACTTGGCTCGTCGTTCTTAGGCCTAATATTCCGTGAGAGTGTGTAGCTTTCTGATGACAAAGATTCATCACCGCACAAATATTCCATATTTAATTGCAGACATCAATCCTGACACCGAGTGCCTGTATGTTTGAGACCATTAGAAATGAGAATCCGTATTGCCGCGTACATCGAGGTAGGTGACCGTGTCCCCGACGAATAATCTCGCGTCTCCGCTTGCTTCACGATGAAAGACATTTGGTAGAGATGAGAATGACGAAGGGGGATCAGCGGGACGCCAGAGGATAATGTGTACACATCAGAATTATTTCGATCGATAGTAACTTTTTGTTTTCGCTAAAAAGAAAAATTGCGAATTCAATTAATCATTTTGCGACTAGTTTCACAAAATTGCAGTTTTCTGTAGGATTATTATGTGTAACGTGATTGAAATCTATTTTAAAGGCTAAATATGTGTTATTACTTGCTCTTTGAATTTTAAGGATGCTCCCCGCTTTAAGGATATTACAGATTACTATTGCAAGGTGTGATTATTCGTGTGAAATACGATTATTCGTCCAGGTCGAGGCGAATGATTTCAACACCTTAAAATGGCTGCATTGTAACTATGATTATCTTGGAAGTACAGGACGCTACAATTGTATGCATGAGAATATTACGTACATGAGAAGTAATGATATCATCGGTGATTTCCGGATCCTGTTCGAACCCCATCGCGTCTATCGTGTACATCGCATGTAATTATTGGAAACCATATTGATTAGTCGTCATCCACTATTGATTCAACAGAAGTGCCCAATATATTCCGTCATCATTTTATTCGCAATTCCGCGCAGAGCACGAATAAACGTGCTGAGCGGCACCAGCACGGCGCAGCCAGCCTTTCCATCCACGGTCCTTTCCTTTCACTCCTCCTTCCGAGCGGAGATTATTAGAGGAACAACTGGGTTGAGAATCACTCGCTGACCGAAGGATACCTCACCGATTGGATCTCTTGCGTAAATCGGAAGGTCTCTTTCGTGGCGATGCTATAAATGTACCGATAGCCCCGTCGCACTACGGTACGAGAGACTCGAAAAATAAGTTCGAGAGACTACTACATTACATTCAACTGCTTTAAATGTCACTCCTCTCACGAAGAACAAGTAATTGCATGAATTGCTCACGACGGAACTCAGAAAACAAGTAGCCAAGCCTGTAAGCATTAGTTTAGCTATCTCATACTTTAGGGTGCCTAATCTTTAAAGGACGCTCGTTTCGCATGCGAAGGACATAGGAGCCGCAATACATGCTAGCTGATTGCAAAACGATTGGAACGGGGCGTACGGTGGGGAGGGAAGACGAGAGGGGCAGGGGAGAGCATGGCGGAAGTCGGAGGAAGGGTCCCCGTGGTCATTCCCCATGACCACGGGGCGACCTGCCCCTGTTGGGGCTGCTGATGGAGTTGGCTCTAATACAGTAGAAGTCACTTCGGGGGTTCCTCAGGGAAGTGTTATCGGACCCCTTTTATTCCTTCTTTACGTTATCGACATCAACTCCGCAGTTAATAGTACGGTGCCTTTATTTTACCGACGATGCAGTGGCCGTGAAGTGCAGAAATATCTACAATCCTGGGGAGAAAGTAACACTAGCAGATGACCTTAATGGCTATACAACGCTGGTGTGACACATGGCAATTAGAATTAAGCTTAAAAAAGGGCGTAGTCATGAATTTTTGGAAAAAGGGTAATTCTCTCCCGAACGCCTACTGCATCGGGAACACTGATATTTAATGTGTAAGCTTAATTAAATACCTAGGCGTTATCCTCACCCACGACCTCTTCTGGGTGAAACAGATACTAGGGGGAATATGTGGGCAAGTTAGCAAAAAATTAGCATTTATTAGTAGAGTACTGGGTAAATGTGATGTAAAGGTCAAAGTGAAATGTTATCTTTCGCTAGTTAGGCCTCATTTAGAATATGCTGGAAGTATATGGGTTCCTTACGAAGTTGGACTGATTGCCGAGTTGGATCGCGTGCAGCATGGAGGAGCTGGATTTGTGAAAAGTTGTTATAACAAACTGAGTTGCGCATCAAAATTATTAGTGGTCATAAGTTGGGATCCACTCACGGAGCGAATGCTAATTACAAATTAAATCACTTTCACACATTGGAAGGATGTCTCTTCAGCAGAAATGTTGAAAATGTATCATTAGCTCCGTTGTACTACAGTAGGAGAGATCATGTCAATAAAATTAGCGAGATTAAATGTAGAACAGATAGACCTAAGATGTTATTTTTCCACGAAAGATAAGGGATCGGAATAACGTCCTACCGCGCTAGGCGGGAAAAGTATTTTGTGTGAAAAGTAGTCTGATGTGTAATCACCCCCTGCCACACACCCAAGCGGTGGCTTGCAGGGTACTATGTAATGTAATGCTCTCGCGGCACCCGCGCTCGGAGCGGAGGAACGGGGCACGAGGGGCGGATTACACGAATGGGGGTGCTGAGAATTGCGGTAGATTATATGATTCACTTGCAATGATTATATTTATCATTTGACAACCAGAGCTATGAAATCCCCCCCACGCTAAACTCTACCTATGGCAGGAAGGCCTCGTCTCAGTGCGGTGTTTCACCAACTCGATCACCTCCAGGTTCAACGCAATTATGGTGCAACTAAGTAGATCACTGGGCGATGCAATGGAGCACGAGGGCATTGGCGTCACGCGTATCGGCGATGGTGCTTGATGACGCGTGGGAGGAGAGAGAGAGAGATAGAGAGAGGCCATCGGGGACTAAGGGCGCGCGCGTGTCGCGGAGGGATCGACTCCGATATTTTGAAACCAAAGCTAAACCCATTATTATGTGCGGGAATTTTGGATAATTTAAAAATAAATATTGTCAAAATGTTAAAACCTAGAGAAGCGGAAAATTCACTATGTGTGAGAAAAAGAAACAAAAGCTAATATTATTATTCTCTATATTAAAATGATTCGGCGAGAAAACAAGTCCGAGCAGGGAGAGCTATGTATTTATCTCAGCGACGACCGTAGAAACCAATACTTGCGCGAACGCCGCCGTCTCCGCCCGCCCATCCTTCCTTCCCTCCCGCTCGCCGCTTCCCCGCCCCTCGGAGCCGCTGCCACCGCCTCGCCTCGAGATCTGCCCCCCCGACAATTTCTTCACTTTCTCCGAGTGACAAGGAAACTGCAAGAGTATGTGTCTTCGAATTCTCGGGCACTTCTTAAAAGTTCAAATCGCCGTGGGTGTGCGAGGGGATGAAAACGGCGCCATTAGAATAACCGGCTGGCTTTGCTCTCTTCCGGGTTTAACGACTTTGAGGTAAGCAGAAACGGTGACGGGCAATCTACTCCGAAATCTAAGTTCAATAAATATATATATATATAACACTCATTCATAATATCCCAAATATATGAATATATTTCTAATCGCAGCGTGCAGCGGGACACGGAACTTCGGTTTAGCAGCGGCGGCCGCTTACTTCATCGACTCGGTCCGTTTTCATCTTCCGCCTCGATCTTAATCAACCTTCAAGAGTTTGGCAATGATATATCCTTCCGCCGCCCCTTCAAGGACCATTTCTAATGGGAGGTGTCGCTGCCAATCACAATTCACGGGACTCCCCCATCCCATTCAATCCGATTCCTTCCCTTGCAAAACACATTCGTCCCACATTCATATTCTCTCTGCAACTGCCAAATTTACTCAATAACACCACGCTACATCGCCAAATAATGATCGATGACGAGTCGCGCTCCTCCGGAATCTCAGTCATGATTTCACACCCCACGGAACACGCTAGTAATCGCAATCAATTATCAATGGCGGTAAATAAAGTTTTTCATGGACCTCGGAGGTAAGCACAAAAACCTGCCCATCCTACCACCCCTAGACATGCCTATTCCACCTCCACACGGAGACACTTAACTACCAGAAATCCTACTCCAGCCTCGCATATTTCCGGCCTCCCTTCCTTCCGGCCCTGTCTTTCCCTCCCTCTTGCCCAATACACTTCCCTCTCTCCTTTGGATCACAGTCTTTAACATTCATCTACATCTACATCTACATAATACCCCGCAAGCCGCCGCAAGGGCGTGTGGCGGGGGGTGTTAGGTAACCAACCGTAAAAAGGAAAAATACCACATGCAAAAAAACAACAAGGAAGATTACACCCACAGCAGCGCGCACACTCATGCAAAAATCCCTTCATCCAATACTCATGCAAACACACATACCGCAAAACAACTAAAAAACTGCACCCCATGATGCAGCACGAAAGCCATCCTACAACACGCAAGCCAGGACACAACAAGCAAGAATGTTAAACACCACTACCACATGAACATGCACCACAAAACACTCTACCCCTCGAGGAGACTCTAAAAGGCAGGGAATGCGACCCAACGTTGCAGGTAGCAGGAATTCCCCCCCGCGGAGAGGGACAAGGGACTGAAAGGGAAACTTAAAAACAGATTAACAGAACAAGAATGAGGTCATTCGGAAAGAATGGGTTATGATAACAAAACACATAAGGTTAGTGGAAGAGCATGCATTTAAATAGAACTAATTATTTTTTAGACGCTGAGGGTGGCAAGTGGAATTTTATCCCGTATTGTCCGTGGGAAGAAGGAGTCCTTGAGTCGGCTAGTTCTGGCATCTATTTCCCGAATTTTATATGCATGATCCAAGCGACCAATGTATGTAGGAGTACGAATAATTTGCGAGACCTCGGCAACATTCCATTAATTAGCGGCGCCAATTTGCCCTCCGCCCACTATCTTCCAATGCAACCCTCCCTCCTTCACTCTCGCCCAGCCGATGCATGTTTTCCTCTCGGCACATTTCATCTTTTCCATTTTCCCTCAATCCCAGAGGCACTCTCTCTAATACGTGTTCACCAATCTCCTTCTTACATATCTTTATTTTAGGCACTTGCCATCAACTCCCTCATCCTTGTGTTCTGACCATTGATAATCGAATTGAGCGACATCAGTCAACCAGTTTTCGTGAGTCCACATATGCAGATATCCGAGCGGATGATCCACGGAGATTGCTCACCGGAGAATGCGCCGCTCTTGTTCGGGTGGCATTCGGGAGGCCTCCCTCGCTTCCAAGTGGGGCGTGAAAGTAGTTCTCCGAGCGAGCGGCGCGGGGCGGGGGGAGGTGATTGCGGGGCGAAGGCCGAGAGCGAGCGACGAGGGTCACGGCGGGCGGAGGGGTGTGGGGTGGATAGGCGCTCCCTACAATGTTTCCTTCCAAACTAGATATCCTCAGCTCACATATTCAATGATTTCAAGTTTTTCTCCGGTGGGACGCCATGAAGAGGGCCGGGGGCGGCGGGGCGCGAGCCGGGCGAGGGTGCATCGCCAGCCCCACACCGGCGGCCGATCTCACCAACCGCCCGCCCCCTTTCCGAAGCCTGCCTTCGTCGAATGCACCGTTGGTCCCGGGTGGCGAGGCGGGGGCCAACGGCGCAAACGCGATGGACACGCGGACCACACGCTCTAAGGTTCTCCGGTTTTATAAATTTACGTCAACCACTATTCCCCTCGGAATAAACTATCCTTCCAAAATATTTACGTTATCTTTATTTCACAGCGTTTAATTTTCCGCCCCAACAACCCAACATGGCGGCCAACCACCTCTTCCGAACCATAACCACACTATTTCAGTCACGTAATTCGAGAAGAGAAGCACGTCAACTGGGGCCGTGTTTTGAAAAAAGCCGACGGCCAAGTTGTAAGAGTGCAGGCCCCTCCCCTCCTGGAAATCCAGACCCGTCTCATTTTGGAATTTTTCAGGAAACTTCCTCCAGTTAAGTACTTTCTTCCATACTGGCCTTTGCCATTTCTTTCAATTCTATCTCATTTTCACTCGTCGACTCCATGTCCTGCCCCCCGGCCCTGCCCCCCTGTCCCGCCCCCTTTGATGCTTGGCGAGAGCCTCTTCGACTGCATCGTCGTCCTCCCTCTAATTACCGCCCACCCTTCGCCCCGCACGCGCGCCGGGCACACCTTTTCCCTCCCTCCATATGACGCGACGCACTCCTCTTTCTTCATTGGCAATGACCGCCGTGTCCAATCTGTGTCGTGCCTCACTCACGCTCTCATTTCTCAACAACGGACACTCCCTAAGTAACCCACAACATTCCCAATCTGTCTAAATTCACACACACACGCAAACACACAACGCCTGATCGCAGCCAAATCGCGCCTCCGGACAATCAACTCACCCTTTTGCGCATTCCTTTTCTCGCTCTTTTAGGAAAACTAATGACTATGGACATAAAATTATGAAATAAAACTATGGACACTCCACCTACTATATATATATATATATATATATATATATATATATATATATATATATATATATATATATATATATATAATGACCCTTACAACGGCATTTGCAAACCTTTTAATTCCTTTGCCCATCGCATCGGTCTGAGTGTTCGCGTTGTGTCTTGTGGAGCAAAGCGAGGAAATGTAGCCGTGTTCATCCAGCCATTGTTCCACGTGCATATCCTCCCGAGGCATGCGAAGCAATCCGCTCTTTCGCTCCTCGCCCCAATGCACTCCAAATGTGATCGTTCTTCTCCTCGTCCGTCTTACGAAACCTTCCTCACGAACACCATTCTTACAATGAGTCCGAATCGGCAATTCATCCTTCGACCGATTAGTGCAAAACCCGGAAACGTGGCCGTAAAAATCTAAGTCGGAGTGAGAGATCGAAATACATAGATATCTACAATTTTCACGCTCGAGAAATTCAGAATGTGCCAACTCCTGTCGATTTTGAAACACGGCCAGGTAAAGGATCTCCCCGGATGGAGAGACTGACGCGAGATTAGGGCAAACCTTTGCCAATTCGAGGTGGCCGAGCGGGAGGAGCCTTTTACTGTTCTCGCGATAAAAGCGGCCCTGACTCCCATCGAGCAAGTTCGCGTGCTCCGTGCCGGTCGCTTGCGCTTTTACGCGTGTCCTCCGCCTCGCCAGATCTCCCTGGGGGCACGCGGGAAGAGGATTTCGTCCCGCGTATTACTCTGTTAACGGGCGAATTCCACACGCCGTAGACATAAGATGGTGGAGGCCCAAGGTATTTGGCCGGGGCTCTATAGCCCCCGAGCTATCAAAGTAAAATTCTTAAACACGTTGCACATTCTTGCTGTATTTCAAGGGCCATGGTAGTCCACTAGGAGTGGAACGCTGCGTTGACGAGGGCGCAGGCGTTTACGGTCCATGCAGCTGCTGCTAAATGACATGCATGCATGAGAAATTATGGCTATAAAACCACCGATAGGTAATTCAAACTACGGCATTACCCGATATCATTCCGGGCTTCTTTGAAGGCGCTCCAACTGCGCCGCCACAAGAAAAGAGACGATCGGAGCATCCGCGATTATTCAGCGAACATTCCGCTCGCCGAACAACGCTTAGGGTATGGGTCGTTTGATACTACTATTTTCTGATTCCGTACATGGTCCCATTGCAGATTTTTTCCGAAAAGTACTCTGAAAAGTCATAAAGTATGCACTTATTGGTAGATAAAGGTTTAACGTGTTAAAGGAACTCCGGAGCATTGATCTTAGTCCTCT
This sequence comes from Hetaerina americana, assembly GCF_022747635.1. NCBI lineage: Eukaryota > Metazoa > Arthropoda > Insecta > Odonata > Calopterygidae > Hetaerina > Hetaerina americana. Next base: position 5,118,467 of record NW_027286786.1, on the reverse strand, counting down.
GCGAAATTCGGTTTGCTGGATATGCAGGTTGGTACATATCCCGATTCATTGGCCATCCTCCCTCGTCTTCTGCAACTAAATATCCACTTTTCCATACTGATGCTACGAACATATTACCCACATTCTCAAAAAATAATTCCTTAAAATTTAAACCTGATATCTCGCCATACAATTTAACCTTCAGCCATCAGCGAATCCCACGGCGGTAACACCACTAGCAGCTGCGTCGGTTATCGCCTCGGCATTCATTTTCCATTAATACCAATACCTCCACACGCTTCTCTTCGATATTAGATCAAAGAGGAAAATAGAAATCAGTATTTGTCATTTACGGGAGCCAAATCTCACCAGCCTCACAATAAAAGCATTCGGGATAAAATTTCGTGTTGCTCGGAGCGGTCTCTTGGATGTGTTTCCTTTGATGTTTGGAAGTCAATGTTTTCATGAACACAAATTATATGCTCACGAGGAACGCGGAGCGGGAGTAATGAAAAATGAAGGAGCGTTATCGGGTTCTCGCCTCGATGACGCCCTCCCTCGGTGGAGACCGTGGCGGGTCCCTCCGGTTCCCCTCTCGAGCCGCTGACCCCTCGGCCCCACGACACGATACACCCTGCCCCTCAGGGTGCTCTCTCGGGGTGCACCCGCCGCCCCCGCCGGGCGACGGCTCGCCCCTCCCACCTTCATTCCCCACGATACCGCCCATCGAGCGCGCAAGTGTGATCGCCCAAATGGAGAACCCATTACATAACAAACCGGGTGTTATATAAGCCTCGGCTCGGCGGCCAGCCCTCCTCCGGCCGAGAGCGCGATTTCGAGGGCACACCTCCCGGCGGGCGCCGACGAGAAGGGCCTCTCTCGACCCCCCGCCGCCCCCGCGGCTGACCGGCGGCGGGGACCCGCACTCCATCGGTGCGACGCCAGTGCGAATGCAACCGGCGAGTAAATTTGCCGCCGCCGCGAAAGTTCCGATTAAGCTGCACGAGGTGGATATCCAGGGATCAGGAGAGAGGTTACTGTTGAGACAAGGGAACACCTAGTGATCTTCGTGGAACACTTATAATTGGCCGACTCGTCGAGGTTAACGAGGAATCGATTCAACATTCGAGGAGCGTTAATATGCAGCGCTATTGTAGGGAGGACCTGTGTGACCCCAGGCCGATGACCCCAGGCCTGGGGTCAATGAGCAGTCATGGCGCCCTCGTGACGCCACCGATTGCTTCGAGGTTGAAATGGCAGTCGATTATCGAACAAATTTGCCGAGTGACGGAAATGTGGCCCGGCATCCCTGTTCACATGAACAAGGTTAAAATTGCGAGGCGAAGAGTGATTGAGGAGGGGCCGAAGTGTGCCTCTGGGCGGTCTGTTTGTCCGGAAGAAGAGCGGAAGTGAAGGACGGCGTCGTGAAACGGGCTCCGGGAAGCAGCGCTGCCGTGAGGGCCACGCGCCGGAGCCGAAACGGGGGTGCACCTTGGCGTGGGCCCTGCTTCCAGGGCCACGGATTGGCAATGGTCAAGAGGGCACGCACCCTGTCATGCAACAAACTACCACCCTGATTGATTCTGGATGGTGTACGTTCGTGTGCGCGCCATGCCGTGCACGCAACCGGTAGGCACGAGCGACAGAGGGTACCGCGGCATGCACGAACCGATTTACATTAATTAAAGGTAAGGAAACAATGGGAATGTATGATGATTCAAAGTATGTTATCAATTACTATTAAAAACAGCTTTAAGTGTACATATTGCAGAACTTTGTCTCCTACCGCAGAAATGGAAGACGATTTCGCGGTGGTGGCAATAATAGAGTAACAAAAAATCGACCAATGACAAACTGGGCTCGACCTGACCATCGTAAAATGAAAGGAGGCCCGGGGCGACTCGGATGATAGACATCGCGGTTCTTCATCGTTCGAGAAAATCATATCCAAAATCGAAGTCCATAGTCCCTTCTGAACTCTGTACGTATTACTGCTTGTTTAGCGATAGGATCTACTTCAGACGTGAGCCGGGTTGCAGCGCATTTTATCTCACAGAGTCTGCGAGTGATTCTCGCCAATTTCTCCCTCCCAACATCCTAGTGAATCGCAAAGTGTGCCTCCGCAAATTCGCGCCCCCCAAAGCGCGGTTTCCCGTCTCTCGCGAATCTAATTCCGCCATTTGCCCTCTTTCTCGAGAACGGCAAAAGGATTGAATCAAGGGCGTCAGAAGTGCCCCCCCCCTGCCGAGATACGGCGCACCCGCGCACCTGAGGACATCAATGTGTCCGTGCTGTCCCCTTGGAGGTGCGTCGCGCCAACCGGGCCAAGCAGGGGGGAGGGGCGCTCGTGACTGATCCATATCTCTCGAATTAAAAAGGGCGATAAAATCGTTAACGCCGTGGCTAAAATTACAATCGGCTTCGCTAAACATCAGTCGCATCTCAGAAATCAGCTCCAGTAACCCTCGAGCGAGATAGAAGATAACGAGAATAAATTAATAATTCAAAATTAACTGTCGGAGCAAACGTTTTTTGCAGAAGCAATTCTTTCTCAAAACATGCAAAATGTGCTGCGCTCTAGTCCAAACGATTAGTTCGAAACAGTTAAGTAAGCAGGAAATCTTCGGAGGATGCCCGAATCGCAGAGGATGCCGTAACTTGAACGGAGTAGCCCAACATTTACTTCTCGTACTCCAAGTAAGTTGGCTGGGACCACCGCAAACTTGGATTACATGTGAGTGTCTTTTTTTATGTGATTCTCTAAATTTTTCTCGACTTCAGACAACTCGTTACGTCGTCTGAATTATAATTAACCTCCATTTATATATATATATATATATGTATATATATATATATGTGTATATATATATATATATGTATATATATATATATATGTGTCTTTCGAGGATAACTCTCTGTGGAAAATTTCCAAGTCCCTTCGTCGCTCCCCAAAACCGACCAATCCTCCGTTGAAATTAATCGACAGATTAATTTTCGACCCTACCCAAAAGGCGGAGATCCAGGCGGTGTTCCTGGAAAATACGATGGCCGCCGATCCTTCCCCTTCCCCTGCGGATCATAAAATCCGTAAATTCCTCGCGAATCTTCCTTCCAATCCTACCGATCTCCCCTTGATAACGTCTGCAGACGAAATAAAGTCAATATTAACCTCGCTGCCGCCGAAAAATGCGCCCGGGTTTGACAATGTGTCAAATCGGGAACTTATTCTTGCGGCCCAAGTACCTATCTTCCCTCTCATCCTTTCCGACCTAATAAATCATTGTTACCTTTCCGCCCACTTCCCCTCCCCTTGGAAAACAGGGAAAGTTATCCTCCTTCCAAAGCCAGGGAAAGACGCCACCATACCGGGTAATTGCCGACCAATTACTCTGCTCTCAAACGTGTCCAAAATCTTTGAGCGGGTCCTTCTGTCCTTGCTAGAATCCCACGCGCACGACCATGCAATTTTTCGCCCGGAGCAGCTTGGTTTTCGCTCCCGCGTTTCCGCGGAATTTCAAATCCTTCGCTTGTGCGAACGCATTTCGCACGGTTTCAACCTTCGTCGATCCACGGACGCGGTGTTTCTCGATATCGCCCGTGCGTTCGACAGGGTATGGCACAACGGTCTCCTTTTCAAAATGAACCTTTCCTCCTTTCCTCCTCCTATCATCCTAATGATTCGCAGCTTTCTCGCCAATCGCCGATTTCGGGTTTGTTTGGGGGATTCCCTTTCATCCGTGAAGACCGCCGCCGCCGGCGTTCCACAGGGCTCTCTTTTAAGCCCTTTCTTATTCAATTTATTCGTCAATGATATACCGTCCACGCCCCACACGTCACTATACATGTACGCAGACGACACGGCCATAGTTGCTTCGTCTCGTTTTCGCTCGGCAAACATTCGGCGCATCAACACTCACCTACGAAAACTGCACAAGTGGACGTCTACATGGAAAATTACAATAAACGCCGACAAAAGCACACACGTCCACTTCGCCCGTCGACGCAAACGCACTCCTCACCTTCCTATTACGCTCCAAAAACATGTGATTCCTAGAGCTTCCACGCACCGCTTCCTCGGCGTCGTTCTCGACGATAAACTGACTTTCCGACCTCATCTGGACCATTGCCGTACGTCGGCGATCGTCGCAAGGAACAAGCTGTCTTGCCTCACCTTGACGACGTCGCCGCTCAGTCACAAGGACCGAATGCGCCTTTACAAGGCGATAATTCGGCCCAAATTCCTCTATGCCAGCTCCGTTTTCGCGAACCGCAAGACTACGTGGCGCCACCTGGAAACAATTCAGAACAAATCAATCCGAGGCTTATTGCACATAAGCCGCAGGACGCGAATGGCCGAGGTCCTTGCCGCCCACGATATCCCGCCCGTCGCGGAATTTCTTCGCACGCAGGCATCCAAATTCCATTCGCGCCTGAAAGCATCGGGCAATCCACTCCTCACGTCCATATGGGAATACGATTTAAACCGCAAACATACATATACACTGCCTAAAGATATTACTCGCCTATGAGTCTTTCCTATGTCTACTCTTAATTGTACGGCACTCTCTTCGCCATACTTTCCTCATGGTTATCTACTGAGCATTTGTGTTATTTTAACAGATGTTTCCCCGAAATGTATATTCTCCCGCCTAGTTTTTAAGTTAATTGTACCCACGAGCCGTTTCCTGTCGGCTCGTTCAATTTAGATTGTAATTGTTAGGGTGTAACAGTCCTGTTACACATAGTATTAAGTTTCTCGTTTCTCACAAACACACACGCATACTTTCGTCAGGTTTTTCGCAATGCCAAGGGTTTTATTTATGTAAAATGACCGGTAAAGGTGGGTATCGCCCACCGGGACGGTATTCTATGCGCCCGTAAGGGCTGACAATGATACGGCTGATATATATATGTGTATATATATATATATATATATATATATATATATATATATATATATATACATAGGCCCATACTACAACCTTGACATGGTGGAAGGGCTTGTGCATTCCGATGACCCCTAGAGCTGTGACGGCGGGAGTAATAATAATTGCTCCTGGTAGGGTCACCCATGCCAGATAGGTCAAAGGTTAGAAGCCAGACGAAAGGTAGTCCACGCAGCGTCTGTTCCTCAGTGAGGCGGCTGCAATGGCGTCTGACCCCAGTGGGGCGGCCAGTAAGTGATGATGTCACGTTAAAAATACAATTGAGGAAAGCAACGGGAAACCACCTCAATTATCATTCCCAAGATGTAAATGATGGACAATTCAGAGATTTTGAGTCCTGGCAACTACGGGGCTCGGCCCAATCGGCCGTGTGTCGTGCTCGGTAGGCAAGGGGGAGGCAAGACCTCCGCGGTCGTCATCCCACGAAACCCTAGCAAGGGAAAACCAGCAGCAGCAGGACAGAAGACGCAGGAGAAGAAGACCACATTAATTAGAATAGGAACGTGGAATGTTAGGACAATGATGAAGACAGGGAAATTGGAGAATATTAAGCGAGAAATGGAAAGGGGAAATATAGATATTTTAGGTCTATGCGAGGTGGGATGGAAGGATAGCGGGGATTACTGGAGTGATCAGTATAGAATAATATACAGCGGCGGGGACGAGAGCCAACTAGGGATTGCAATTGCATTAAATGAAGACATAGGAAGAAGCGTAGTCAACATAGAAAAGGTAACGGATAGAATATAACTAGTAGAGATAAAAGCAGAACCGACGAACTTGATTATTATTCAGGTATACATGCCACCGAGCAACCATATGAAAGAAGAAGTCGATAGGATATACGATCAGTTAGAGAACATAATCGCGTGTGTTCCCGCAGGGAAACATTTGATAGTGATGGAGGATTGAAATGGGACGGTAGGCGAAGGAAGAGTTGGTGACGAGGTGGGGGACTACGGTTTAGGCACGAGGAATGTCCGCGGGGAGAAAGCAGTTGAGTTCTGCAGGAAACAGGGGCTAGTCATCACCAACACTTGCTTTAGACACCACAAAAGACGCAGGTATACATGGAAAATGCCAGGTGACTCAGGAAGATATCAGCTAGATTATATCCTGGTTAGACACAGGTTTAGGAACAGTGTGATAAATTCGCACAGCTTCCCGGGAGCGGATGCGGACTCTGATCACAATTTAGTTGTTATGAAATATAGCGTCCGTTTCAAAAAGATAAGGCAGGGGCGGCGAGTTAGAAAATGGAATGTAGAAGGATTGAATGGTTTGAAAAGGAAGAAATACAAACAGGTGGTAGAGGAAATCATGGAGGATGGTAAAGAGCTAAGTACTATCAAAGAAAAATGGGAAAGTATCAAGAAAGGGTTATCTAAAGCCGCAAAAGTCACTATTGGAACCGTTAACGTTAAAAGTTCTAGGAAACCATGGATCACGGATGAGATGATTACAGAGATGGATGAGCGACGAAAATGGAAGAATGTCAATACAGAATTATGCAAAATGAAGTACAAAGAATTAAACAATAAATTGAGGCGGGTAATGAATAAAGCAAAAGAAGCATGGTGGAAGATGCAGTGCGAGGATATGGAAAGTCTGCAGAGGAAGGGTGAAATCGGTGCGCTGTACAGCAAAGTTAAATCGTTATCGGAAAGTAAGAAAAGGAGATCTATACTAACAGTTAGAGATAAGGCGGGTAAGATAATAGTTATCACAGGAAAGATCCAGGAGAGATGGAAGGAATATAAAGAAAAACTGTATAGTAAAGAGCTTAGAGCAACAAAGTTAGACATAGAAAAGGAACATGACATAGAGGAAGATCGCTTAGGTCCAGGCATACTAGATAATGAGACAGAAAGGGCATTAAGGGAGATGAAACTAAATAATGCCGTGGGGGTGGATAACATTCCCGCGGAACTATTGAAATGTTTAGGGAAATGTGGGAGGAAGAGGCTATATGGGCTGATTCGTAGTATTTATGAGGAAGGAATCTGGCCGGAAGACTTTGTGAGATCAGTTTTAGTTCCTACTCCGAAAAAGGTAAAGGCCACGTCATGTGAGGAATACAGGACGAGAAGTTTGGTATTCCATGCAGCTAAAGTTGTTCTCAGGATCATAAACAAAGGGATAGAGAGTAGGGCAAATGTTTACTTAGGGGATGATCAGTTTGGGTTTAGGAAGGGGAGAGGTACACGTGATGCCATTAGAGTAATGAGATTATTAATCGAGGGGAATATAGAACACAACCAGGAGGTATTTGTTTGTTTCGTATATTTCGAAAAAGCATTGATAAAGTGAATTGGGAAAAACTGATGAGCATATTGAAGAAAATAGGAATAGATTGGAGGGAAAGGAGGCTAATCCGCAACCTGTACATGTCTCAGACTGCTCAGGTGCGGATGGGAAACGGGGAGTCCGAATGGGCAGTGTTAGGAAGAGGTGTAAGGCAGAGTTGCCCATTATCACCGTTGTTGTTCAACCTGTATGCCGAGGAAATGATTAAAGAGGCATGGGAAGAAGTGGAGGTAGGAGTGAAAGTTGGCGGGGAATTCGTAAAATCAGTTAGGGTTGCTGATAATCCAGCTTTGGTTTGTCAGTCAGCCAAGGGGTTACAAGCATTGCTGAGTGAATTGGAAATTCAGTGTGACAGGTATGGAATGAGAATCAATATTAATAAAACGAAGGTTATGCTAAGAAAAAGGCTAAGCTAAACATTAAAATAGGAGGGCAAAAGCTGGAGCAGGCAGAACAGTTTACGTATCTCGGACGTTTTCGGGACCAACAGGGTCAAAGTAGTAGGGACGTAAGAATTGCGCTAGGCAAAGAGGCTTTCACAAGGAGGAGGGAGTTGATGACAGGGACGTTGAGTAAGGTTGTTAAGAAAAGACTCGTAAAAACTTTGATATGGAGCGTAGCTATGTACGGTGCGGAAACGTGGTCATTGAAGCAGGAGGATAGACGTAGATTGGAGGCTTTTGAAATGTGGGTTTGGAGAAGAATGGAGAAGTTGAAATGGACAGAGAAGAAAACAAATGAGGAAGTACTTGGTATGGTGGGTGAAGAGAGGGGTTTGTTGGGAGAAATCCTTTGGAGGCAGGAAAAGTGGATGAAGGGGGTATTGACCGGCAGTGGGATGTTGAAGACTGTAATTGAGGGGAGAATATTAGGCAAACGAGGAAAGGGAAGGAACAGGATAGGGATGTTGGACGGGATGAAGGGAGGAAGAAAGTACTCTGAGCTGAAGAGGGACCTGATGTAGAGCAGGATATTGTGTTTTGCTAGGGGTCAAAAATTATTTAATTAGTAATTATGTCCATCCAGAAACCTACCTTAACCGGTAGCTTGCCTAATAATAATATAGTTATTTATTTATATATATATAATGAAGTCGTAAATGGTGCTAGTTTCACCATTTTTAACTTAGGAACGGCTGCCTCGTTTTAATGATTTTTGGCTTTTTCGATACGGCTCAGCCCAGAATTGCATAATAACTATGAAAATATCGTTTAAGAATCGAATCGTAAAAATACCTCATCGTCGATTTTGAAGATATTTGGGTTTTCCTAATTCACTCTATCAAACGCTTTTTCAAAATCTACGAGAGAGGCAAATACTTCCTCGTTGTATTCTATATTCCTCTCGATTGATAATCTCATTACTGCAATGACGTCACGCGTACCTCTCCCCTTCCTAAACCCAAACTGGTCATCCCCAAAGTAACCATTTGCCCTACTCTCTATCCCTTTGTTTATGATCCTGAGAACAACTTTAGCTGCGTGGGATACCAAACTTATCGTCCTGTAGTCCTCACATGATGTAGCCTTTACCTTTTTCGGAATAGGAACTAAAACTGATCTCACGAAGTCTTCCGGCCAGATTCCTTCCTCATATATGCTATGAATCAGCCCATATAGCCTCTTCCTCTCACATTTTCGTAAACATTTCAGTAAGTCCGCAGTAATGTTATCCACCCCCACGGCCTTAATTAGTTTCATCTTCGTTAATGCCCTTTGTATCTCATCGGCGAGTATGCCTGGACCTAAGCTACCTTACTCTACGTCATGTTCCTTTTCTATGTCTAACTTTGTTGGTCTACTAGTATATATATACTATATATATATATGAGAGGGAGGAGGTGGAATTGGCACAAAATCGGAAAAGAAAACATCCTGCTCACCGCAACAATTGCAACATCCGAGAACCAGGTTTTAACTTACAAAGTCGTAATCAAGACCCTGCAAGTCGAAACAAAGGCCACGCACACTAAAACTCATGCGGAAGAACAAAGTATTCACCTCTCCAATACGCATCGCTTCACAAAGTGACAATTCGGATCATTCTCATCAGTGAACGACATTAAGGCCCGGATGCTGATAGGCCATTCCGATCCAAATGAATGCCATTTCAAGAGTTTTTAATTCTATAGGATTATCGGATGTGGGAAGGGACGCTGGAACGGAAACATTGTAGCACTGATTGAAGGGGGTTTTATGATAGGAAGCATGTTTAGGGATGGGGAGACCCGTGGTCGGGGATGAGGGATTGCACGAGGCGCGGTGGTTGTTAATCCTAAGGTGGAGGGGTGTGGAACATTGGCTTTGCGTGAAAAATGTTAACCGTGTGGAACATTGGTCTTGACAATTTCACGCACATTTGTGCGCAGATATTCCGAAATCATATGGTGCGCTTTATCGTTGATTTCCGTTTTGTGGTGGCGCCTTTCGGGGGTCCTTCACGTGGGTGATCATCTGGGAGGCTTCCGCGGCCATGCTTGGACTCGGCCGCCCGTTTCTTCAATTGGTGGACGGTGAAGTGTCCCCGTGCCCATTCATCATTCTCGAATGAATTTCGATCGTCATTATAACATCTTCTAAGCTGAATGTTTCCACTGCACGATACTCCATTTCTAACAACAAACACCGCCAACGACTCAAACGACTGTTTATAAGGAACTCCCGCATGGAATGGTTTCCAATATCAAACGGAGGAGTCCACACACAGGTGTGCCAACATGAGAGACAAAAATAATCATGGGAGTAAAAATGCTATGGCCGAGTAGCGAGCCCGAGAACTTTTCAGAGCAACCTCGCTCTATTTTTAAACAATTTTTCCATTTCTATTTCAAAACATTGGAATATTTAATGTGCTTCTAAGTCCTGGCAAAGAGGGACAGAAAAGAGTCTCGCCGTATTCAGTCCAGGCGGAAGATCAACAGATCAAATATGAGGACAACGAATTCGTTGCAAAAACTTGAATGCAAACATTTGCTTCATTTCCGAGACGATGATTGGATCGCAATATCTCGGCTATCTCTGAAATGAGGCTCGTTTCGAAATGGAGGGAAGGTTCGGCGGCCTCCTCCCACGGGCACTCGCTTCCTTTCCTTAGCACTTCGTCGGAGACGTTTCGCCTCTCTCACACGCGAGCGACGGCCACGCTCACCTTTCCATGAAAATGTTTATTATATTAAAAAAAAGCTGTGATGCGAAAACGGGCACCCCTTGCGTGGAAAATAAACCGCGGTCGCCCTTGGCGTAATGCCTCTTTCACTTGTTCTACCACTCCCCCTTTCCACACACCCCCTTTCCACACCTCCCCTTTCCACACACCCCCTTTCCACACATCCCCTTTCCACATCCCCCTTACTCCACCGCAGGGGCTCTCGACGAGTGTTCGCCCAAGGCAGGGCCCCACGCTGCAATTGCGTATGCTATTAAAAACTGTAGCACTCTCAACCAGGTTAAGGCTGACACGTTTGCATATCTGGGTAATTTTCAAAGTAGGATCACACTCTTCTGTTCCTCTCATGTTTCACAGACACTACAACGATGTACGTATTTGGATTTAGATTGCCTGCAAATGCCTACTTCCCTTAACACGGCAATAATAAAACGCACCCTGATCTCTGGGCAATCACATGTAAATTTTTGAGGGACTGATCAGTGAGATCGAGGGATCAAGCGTAGAACCGATAGATTTAATGCGTCATTTTCCCTAGAACGAAAAGGGATTAGGATAGCGGTTAGGGGCCGCACCAGGGTGGAAAAATATTCCATTTCAAAAAATTAGTAGCAGCCTAAAATGTAGTCATTGCTCTATCGTATCCTTATTCCATTATTATTCTTGCTACAAGCACTTCACCTCGCATGCTTTGATAAACATTTTGCATTTAGCGACGGTATTGCACATAGCTGTAGTTGAAATTACCTTTATTAGTTGAAATATTTTGAAGACGCGTGGAATCAGCCCCTGCCACAAACCCTAGTTTGTCTGATTGCAGGGTGCCGCGGACACGAAAACAAAGTGCACCGCGCTGCTGTTCTATATGCCCAAATAACCAATAATATTATTCATAGACAAAGTTTTTTTTATAAAGTAAGGAGACGGTCATTATGCGTCACCAAGACTCTCCAAAACTGCCCTCTCTAAGGTTTTGCACAATTAGTTTCATTGTGTAGGGTATCCACGGAGGCAAAACTTGAAAATGTATGTATATCATCACGATGGATTGACGAGTGAATTAACAGTAAAGGTTGATGTAAACAATTGTGTGTTTGTCACTGAAATTAATTCTTATCAGGGTTGAAACATTTGATAGTTTCGTTCTGTTGTGGTGTGGGTTGAATTAATTTTGATGGAATCAGATTTAATCCGCACTAGATGTACTTTTTAAAATGACTATGACGCAAATAAAAACTTCCGACTGGATTGTTCGTCAATTTAAAGGTTAGGTATCGTGCTATGAATACAGTGATTCCTTCAAGATTCTATAAAGCATTGAATGGATCCACGCCCAAAGGATAAGGAAGAGGAGCAAGGGAAGAGTACAAGCAATATAGTCTCAGCAAAAATCAATAAAAAGAGCCAAATACTGTGCAGACATGCGCAAGAATGTCGGTACCAAATATTCCGTGCGACGTTTCGCCCTAGTGCTCCCGCGTGAAACGAACTCGTTTTTGAAGCGCCGAATTCAGGCATTGAGAAATGCCAAGGTGGTTCAAGAGCATGTTTGAAGCACACGGTGCACCAATGAGGTGCAATATTTGGCTTGGGTGAAATGGAAACGTGACTCACGCGAAAACAAGGAAATGGCATTTTATGGACCTCCTGGCGGCGCTGGTGAGGGAATAGCAGAATGGGGAAAATGGAAACCCAAGGGCAAATGAAACTGAGCACCATGGGGAAGAAAGAGAGTCCTCTGACGTTAAAAAGTGGTCACCGAAAAGAAAATCCAGTAAACGATTAGTAAGCTGAGTTTAAAGTCAATTTCATATGTGACATACAACCATTTACATGGAATGCACAAAAGGCTACTAAAGTATCAATATATGATCATTCGGAACTTGAAAAATAATATTTCTCATTTGAGCATTCTCTCGGTATAAATCACGAGTGAAAATGCGCCTGCAAGGACCAGGGAAGCTCACTTTGCCGCATCCATTTCCACTGAAAATATTGGCATCCCACGCGTATGCCGATGGTTTTCTGTTCTCGGCCATGGACCCTGTAATCGCTCACCTCCCGGCTCTTCGACCGATGCGCCCAAACGCACACTTGCCGAGCGAATGACTCGCCAATCCGCGCTCGAACGAAACCGAAGCTCCTCCACCAACGCGATCTCCACGAGCTATAATATTTTTATTTCGCTGAGGCATACGAGGGATGCCGATGACAAAGAGGAGTTTTGAAATGCAAAGAAAATATACCGAATTTAGAGAGTAGTAGCTTGGAAGCAATTGAATCATTATCCGCATATATACGAGTATATGCTTACTTAAATTCCGTCAAGTATTTTGGAGTACATGTATAATGACACCATTTTAGAAATTACAGCGTTCTTAATAAAAAAATCATAGTTTTTTCTTTGCTGTGATGGTTCAATCAACATGCATGTTCTTTACGAGGAACTCCACGGCGGAACAAATGCGGCCCAAGTTGGCGCGGAGCGGAGTGGAACGGCGGCGCGAAGCCGACGCAGCGAAGGCATTCTCTGATGGCTGAGAGGAACTATGACCCGGAGGCTGATTCGAGTGAGGAGGCAATGGGGGAGGGAGAAAGGAGCCCTCGGCACTGAAATCGACCGGGAGGCGTGTAAAAAGCAGTTCCATATATACGTGTGGTGCGCGGTCGGACGATGTTATTCTGATCCCTTATCGTTCGCGGGAAAAATGACATATTTAATCTATCTATTTATTCTACACTTGATCTCTCGAGTTTTACTGACAGGATCTCTCCTATTGCCATAACAAAGTTTTATAAAACTATCTCCTCCGCGGTTTCCTACGCGCAATCGGAAAATGGCTTTCTTCTCGCTATTCCCTGAAGTTTAGAGACAAAAGGAGTACGAAAAAGGCAAAGGAAAGTAGGAATGACGTGGAAATGGGTACAGGCAATGAGGTTTACGAAAACATCCACAAAGTTCCCAGTCACCCATGGCGCCACTGGTCACGCACAGACCCATCAATAGTGGGCCACCAAAAATTCACTGACAAGTCAGTGAGTAATGGTGAAGTTACCCTATTCAAACCAATTTCCAAGCAGCCATGTTTCCAATGCTAATCAACACCAACGATCAATTAACTGATATACCCGTATAAGCCCTTATGTAACTTTTCCCGATCTGACAGCCGTAAGAAACGTTTGGAACGTCAATTTCCTCAAATTAAAGTAAAAAGAAATAACGTTCGCCCTTTTCGAAACACCATTCGTACCTAATAAATTTTACGAAATAACATTTGCAGGTTTTGAACTTTATTATCGGTGGATAAGATGTCAAAATAAGCGTGGCATTAGACACAGGCTGGAGCCCGCTAGCAGAAAAGCATTATTTCCCAACACATTATGCATATTCCGCAAGATGAGGAATGTGAATTTTTATAAAGATGAATTATCACTCTGCCGTAAATACAAAGTATAAACTTAAGCGCTATTTGGAAAATTCAAAACATGGCTGTCCGAAGAATGGCTTTCGCGAAACCTTCGGCCATGCATTGATAATAATTCATAGTGATTACATTTGCATAGTGGTCTTAAACGCGAACGGTAATTAAGATGTTTTTCCATCATTGTTGACGGGATGAATCAAGCGAGAAAAAGAACACCATTAATTTTGCACAGAATATATAAATGAGGTAAGCAGACGCTTAAAGAGATGTTTTTTGAATTGGAAATCATCCGAATGAATCAGCGCGTCGTTCAAACCGAATAAGAAGTATTTGAGCTTCCCGTGAATGAATATAAATAATAATAATAAAATGGCTACTTGGGAATCGAATCTCTGACGCAATTTCCGGTAGTTTTCACCCTGAAAGCAGTACGCACAGCATGCTGCGAAGTTTTCAGAAAATATTCAGAATTGGAAGGGATAATGCGAGACTGGCTAATTGGTCGCCTGTTCGTCCCTGGGCGAGTGCGTAGCGATAATGATGGTTAATCGCCTCGGTGGCTTCCGTGAATTCCGTGAACTCCGGAGGCGACGCGGCAAGGGCGACCTCGTGGCTGCACGGAGAGTGCTCATTAGAGCACGTGCCCTCGCGATCATGAGCGTGCGTACTCGCGGGAGACACGCACTTCCCTCCGCGAGAGCCGTGAAAATGGCGCGGAGGTCCCCCATGGGCTCCCTTCGCTCTCCGTCGCCCCGCAGAGCGGATGTCTGGATCCATCGGGAGTGGGCGGCTTCCTCAGTAACCTCTGAGAGTGCCTCGGAGCTGACTCGAAGGCGACCGTTCTTCCAGGCCCTCATCCCGACACGAGAGAAGGTCGACCAGCATCGGATGCTCATACCGGCACGCACTGTGACCACCGATCACGTCACCACATAGCAGTAGCACGATGCTTCTTTGTTTGAAATTATCCCCGAGACCGTGGATTTCACCTTCGCAGGTGTGACTGAAAACAAGAAAAACCTGGTTCGACTCCTGGCCATTCCAAGTCTCGAAAAGCGGCAATGCTGGAGTCCCGCGACTTTTCGCACGTTACGGCCCTTAATAATACCGAGAAAAAAAGGACCTTTGGCACTCCCGGTGGTGCCCTGCTCCGTCACCAATGACCTCAATAAGAAGCAGCGGATGCGGAGAAACGGAAGCCGAGACTCGGGGAGGAAGGTTACTGACTACCCACCCGCTCGACTCTGGATGATTGGTGGGGGGGGGGTGAAGGAATGGGGGAGGGGGGGCGCGCTGCTCCCCGCGAAGCGAGTTCGACCGGGCGGGCGAGGGGGTCGCTCCGACCGGCCCTCCCAGGAAAATCATAAAACCACACCAAGTGCGTACTAACCCTAATGATTTCCACGCCGACCCGTTTGAAAATCCCTCATTCCGCCCATCGCATGCCCTTCGGCAACACAACTCACTCACGTTGAACGACCCGAAGACAAGTGGCCTCCTATCCAGATCAGCACTATGAATACGATATTGCAAAATAAGGACCAGGTGGTAAAATTAAAATTATTGCCATTTTAGCAAGGCAATCTCCCCGACGAAGCCGTGGGATTCTTCGGGAAGCTCTGAAGGGACCCCCCGAAGGGGCGACGCGAAATCGACGATGCGTGGCTCCCTGTGGTGATGCTTAAGCGTACTTTTAAAGGTTCCAAATGAGTCGAGAGCCCACAATTATAAAACATACAATGTCTAAGTCATTCTTATACGAACATGTGCAATTTTAATCCATTCACACGTATCATACATTAATTACGTAATATGTATCTATCAAACGTATCATAGAGACATAATTATTTATAATAATGTCAAGTTCAACGCAATATAATAGGCGGGCAAATTATGTGAATACATCGAGTAGTACGGTAAAAAAATACCAAGGTGGAGGTGCGACTATCAGAAAAAGTTTAGAAGACCCTGAACACATATACGTAAGCTAGGTATTGGACGATATCAAACTACTCTTCATATAATTAATGGTTTCTGGCGTAACTTTATGGAACCGATTCATTATAAATAAATGAAAGGACTAACTTTGTAGTTCCACACGAAATTTATATATATATATAATAAATTTCGTGTGGAACTACAAAGTTAGTCCTTTCATTTATTTATAAACTACTCTTCGTTCCTTCTATCAGTTTTCTCCAAAACTCGTATTCATTTCCTTCGTACTCTCTGATTACGTTACAATGACGAGCTTCGACGTCCAAAAAATTCTCAATATTCCCTCCGTCATCTTTTTCTATTTCCTGCGGATTTCACCAATCGCCGTCCGTCCCTAGACGGCCTCCGACCAGAGCTGGCGCACACTCATGGCCTCAAAGACAAAGTTTCGCATCCTTACAGCGCCACGGAGCGCACGAGCAATTCCCTTCGCTGAATGGTGATCTTCTCGCCATTGCAAATGCAGCGGAGTGACAAGGGCGTGGTTTGTCGTCTTCTCGGCGCGGTGGATTCCCCCAAGGCGAAGCGACCGACGCAGACTCTTCTCTTGGCTGCGAAAATGCCGCACTTCTCCAACCAATTGAGACCCACCATTCCCAGTGACCTCTTTCATCGCCAAAACGAAAATTCACGAACTTCCAAAAACTCAAGGAGGGGGCAAGTTGCATTTTCCCTTTCACTCAAATATTATTCCGCTTCGAGAACATTCCGCGCCCTTTGAGCCGAGCGCTTGAGATGCTTGGGCCATCAACATCCCGGGCAAACAAACTGCTCCTGACACGTCTCTCTTTCACAACCACCACGCGTGAAACATTTACATTGGGTTCCAAGTTTGGTGAACAGATTTTTTTAAAAAAGGAATATAAGTTGAATTATAAATTAAGTGAATGCTGTCATCGACCTTAGAATTCCATTTTAAATTGACTAAAGTTACACATTCAACATGTTGTAACTTATCCTGTTGCAATTCAGAGTCGATTTCAATCTGTTTATTATTATTAAGCAAAATTTTCGCCTCAAACAATTAAATGATATTCAATTTTAAAGGCCACAGACGGTGTAAAAAAAGATTTCGTAAGTATGTTATTGCGTAAAAATTGATTTAAAGGAAGGAGTACTTTGTATTTCCATTTGAACAAATTAGAAGCACTTGATGACAACTAGATCAGTTGCGTGACTCCAACAGGACAGCAATTTGGATTATTAATAGGGGTTTCCCAGCCTTGTTTTGGGCCTAGACCGTCCCAAAGGCCTCAAAGATGTTGATGCCACATCCACCTTCTCTGCCAATCAAGGTTTAGGTGTAGACGTAAAGTAGGTCTAGCCTAAATCGGGACTTCATATACAGAAGGAGCAGCGCTTTTGAAAACAGTTTCCAAATTGAAAATCTCCAAGGAATGTCAATTTTGCTGGAGATGGTCAGTTTTTACTGTATCAGTGATGAGGTTACCAAGACAACATAATTTTCGAACTGCCCCCAAAAGATTCAAATTGCCGCCTTGTGTGGTGGGAGGGGCTGTGAGTGTGCCCCCCCCCCGTGTCGGAAAACACGGCTCTTTATGACATACCCTGTTATGAGTGGGAAGGGAATCATTTGCTACTCAATGTTTAACTAATTGCCATTCATTATATTTGTGTTACCTCGATCACGAATGATTTATCGATTGATGCGTGCAATTGGCGATTGAGCAATTAGATCATGCATTTCCAGCAAGAAAGGGGAATTTCCTTGCCTTGACGGAAATTCCGATTGCCGAGGTTAACATTCCAATGGACATCGGAAAAGTTTCAATGACAACTTAAAGAATGAATCCGAAAGAAAGAAAGAGCTAGAAATTGTCACTGGCGCGGAGGAACTTGCACCATGGTACGTATTAATCCTTTCACGGCGTGGTACTTATCCCTTCATCATCAAGTCCCTTATAAACTTTAAAATTCACCTACACGCTCAGTGTCAACCAATGCCTGCCTCCTCCGCATAATTCTGACCGAAAGCCGGACGCTGCGAATTCTGCTCAATTCGCATTTTACTCTCGGAACTGGCGGTTTGGGAGTTGATCAGTAATGGCGAAATGCACATAGAGAAGGGGAATGGTGTACATTTTATACATACATACGAGCACGTTATACATATATATGAATGATGGCGGTAGCCTCACATCTTGACGAGGGAAAGATAGTAACACGAGGGAAAGAACGAAACTCACTCGCACGCAAATTTTCGGCAGTTAGCCGTCTTCTAGACCTAGTATACAAGCACAGAGTTCGTTCAGTTACAATTCAATACTCTAAAATGACTTATTGAATGGCCTTAATTCCGAACATGGCAGTTGGTGTACCATATATGTAGACAGGTTTACCTACGTTTCAGTTTTCTTATAAATGCAGTTTTAAAAACTCGGTCTGAAAGCACACATTACTGTTTACACGCGCTAAAATATAAGCAATCAGGTGGAACAGTTCGTTTAAGTAGCCTTGACCGCGAACGAGTTTATTCCCTGGTGATGGGGGCTTCGTGGGATCCCCTTCGCGAGGCGAGGGGAGGGGGAGGGCATCCCAACCACTGTTAACCCGCCCCGACTGCCGATCCTGGAACCCGGGTGATTTCACAAGATATATTTAGAAGTGATACAGGGCGACTTGGAAATACATTAATTCGTGATGTCAAACTGTCCTCCCTAACTGAGAATATTATTTAACATACTATATTTATTCATCAAGGTACTCATATGGTATTTCTCGCGTATTTCATATAGCGAGGAAATCGCAGAAATGTCCGCAGCACAGTCAAACAGATCGCCTCTCCCTCATCGATCTCGCACGAGTCGAGGTCCGGTTTGTCCGCTGCCCCCATCGACACCTGCCCGCGGCCATTTCCGAGGGGGCACGTGCCTCCCCAGAACAACGCCAGGGACCTCTCCCGCCCCCGTGTCTCGCGAGAGGAGTGGGGGGCGTGGCCAAGGGCACTGGCGGCCATGATTGCTGACCCCATTGGACCCGAAATCCTGAGCATTTCGTTCATATTTTTCAGATTATGTTTGTCGGCTAACATTCTAATTTCGAAAAGCAACCGCGGCAGAGGGGTTATGGAAGGCGGCCGTGGGAGCTGTTTGGACGCTCACTCGGGTTTAAGGGGGGCAAGCGATATGCTTCGCTCTCGCAGTTTTCAACACTCTTCAAGGGGGAAACCCCGCTCGCGAAGGGTGCTTGCAACCGAAGTGCGGGAGGGAGGGAGACACGACCCGGGCAGTCGGCTGGGGCAAGCCATTGCTTTTCCAGCCTCTCGTGTTGCGTAAAGTATCCGATTATGGTCATGATAAACGACGTCCGCGATGAATATTGGCGCGTATTTGATTTTCCCATTTCCTCGAATCAACCGAGTTTTTTGAATCACTTGTTGCGATTTGGGAGTCGTTTATGCATCGGAATGAGCGCACGGACGTCACAACGATGGAAACAACGCGTGCTCTTGGCGGGATACATCTCGCCTTAAAACACGTCCTGCACTCAAATCCAAATAATCGAGTCTAAGAAATCATTAATTTTGTCTTTTACTTGTATTTTCCTGAAATGTGCAGCAAAATTGCAGTTTTTTTGTTTTGAAAAAAAGTCGCTCAGCTCGGGCCTGGGGAGTGGTGAAACAGCATTGCCAGCGAAGTGAGACTGAATCGGCACTGAGGCAGTCGTCGATTCACCCTTTACTAGAACGTGGTCACTAAAAAATATCGCCTAATCTTTCAGCGCCACCATGCCCTGCCTTCTGAAAGATACTGGTCAAATGGAGAGCATATCGAATGTGTTTTGAAGGCTCAAATCTTTTGTTTTTGCACGGAAGGCCGCCTCGGTAGAGCGGACGACTCGGAAGGGAAAAAGAACTGCATAGTCACTCAATGCATTCTCGCTTGGAGGGCATGCATTAAAGGCCTCCCAACCGCAGGCACCCGAAATAGCATCCAGTTTCAGTAGCCCGGATGGAGGTAAGCACTTTCATTCCTCCTTCATTTCCACCTCGTCCGATTGTATTCATTCGTCGCAGTGTCGGATACCATGCAGTCATTTGTCATTTATACCGGCTAAAAAAATAGTAGCATGATTAAGGAGGTCAAAAGGAGAGAAATATAAGGAAAGCCTAAAGATTGCCAAAATATTTCTGGAGCGGGTGGCAATGTCCGACTTCTCATGACTACAGGCATTATATTCCGTTTTTGGAGTTAGTGTACTTCGCCATGAACGTAATGCGTTGTACCTCCTCTGTAGGATGGCGCACGCATTGCAGCGGACGAGTGGAGAGCTCATCCAAGTAATCAGGAGATGATCTGCATATGCGATATTAATAATAATAATAGGATTTGTTAATATCGGCGCATGGCAATGGACACGGGAAGGCTTTTAGTGGCGATTAAAAGAGCACTTCCAATGATTGGAAGAGAAACCTTCTATTCTCCATAAAATGGCCGACGTCGCCTGGATGTCCAGCGACGGCTTCCCCCGCCCCCTCCCCGGCCGAACACCCCTTCCAGGACAGAATCCCTCGGACTGGCCGGGAAGGTCAACACGAGGTTCACCTTCGGGGGCACTTTTGGCCGGATCGACCTTCGGCGGTCGAGGTGCCGCGCACATCAACCGTAGCGTGTTTGAATCTGACAGTAAAAACATGCACCGTTACATAACACCGACTTTAAATCGAGGCGCATTTACCAAGGGCAATTGTGATTGCTGTTGCCCTTGAGTCCAATATCCGATTTACTTAAAATTCAAACCAGAAATTAAATTAAGAGTTTTAGATCGTTCAAAACTTTGAGACAAAGCTTGAACGATCGAAAGAATGCTTCGGTGGCTCGTGATAACACGCCTGAGAATTCGGTTAAGCTGTGATTTGTCGTTTGAGCTTGAATCTGGATACACGCAGCCGAGGGCAATCAATTGCCGTTCGCCCCGTGCAGGTTGACAATGCGTCCGGGCAGGAGTCATTTCGGGGATCGAGATGGTGCGGGGGCTAACGTACTGGCTTCCCACCCTGAGGGCGCGGGTTCAAATCCCGGCGGTGTTGAATATTTTTCAGAGGTATCTCGATCCCTACTTGAGGTGCTTTGTGGAGGGCACTTTGAGTGAGTACGGCGTCCGTCGGATGGGACGTTTAGCTGCGGACCCCTTGGCGCCTTTCGTAAAGAGTAGGCTAATGCCGACGCCGGGTGTCTCTCCACCCTTCATCCTTTCCTGTCCATCCCCTATGGCGCAAATGACCATAGCTGTCGGTCGCCTCCCCTAAAAACTACTACTAGGAGTCATTTCCCCGGCGCCTCCTTCCGCGACCATCCGCGACGACGCGCCCCGCTCGCCCGTGGTGAGGGGGCTCTCCCCTCGCCGACCACACCTCTCCCTCCTCGCCATCGGGAATCCGCCGACCAAGATTACACCATGTTGAGTACTAGACGTGAATCGAAAGAAAATCCCCCGAATCGAGGAATCGACGGCGGCCAGCACAAGTGGCTTCGAACCCCTCGTGGTCCTATGGAACTGGAGCGCCCGAGCGAGGCCGCTAACCTCCAGCATTCGTCCTGAAAAATCCTGGAGCACGCCATTTTCGGCAGCGCCCTTCAATGGCCAGAGCTTGATGTCACTCAATAATCAAAAGGCTCATCAAAAAATTGACAACGCGAAACGCTGACGGGACTACTGATTTTGCTCTCAATTCGGGACTGAGGAACATGCGGGTAAAAGCGATCCGGAGGACCCGCATGACGACTGGCATAAAAGCCGTAAGGATAAACTGGATTCACGCCTTTCCATCCAACGGCAAGATCGGTGACCCGCTTACGAATAGTTAACTGCGAGACAACTTCGGGAAACGGGGCTGAGTGAAAATCCAAAAAGTCACGTGGCATCAATATTAAGTAAATAATATTAAAATGCTCATGCTATTTAAATGCTAAATTGAGAGAGTTTTTAAATATTTCAAGTGAAGAAATCAACAGAAATACAAACAGCTTTCCGCGCACCACAAGATTTGAGATTAAACCAGGTCTGCACGCATATGAAAGGGCTGTCAGCTCTCATACGATGACAGGTCAATAATAAACGATCACAAATTAGGGTGGCAGGGTCGCGAACGGTGACCTCAATGGTAACTATTTTCTAATACTGCTTTTCAGAGTGAACTAAAATAAATTACAAAACCTACCCGGTCCTCAGGTCAAGTTGAATAAACGGGAGTATGCAGGGGATCATCGCGAGCCAGATGCAAGTAAGGAACACACCAGTGCTAAAGGAAAAACACGAAGGCTCATTTAAGGTTCAAGTATTTGGACCGCACGACCTTGACCTTGAATCGATGTATGATTAGGCATCACTTTGACACCAACCTCCATGCCACTCAAATATGGAAAACGAGTTAAGCACTCGATGAAATAGCCTGAAGATTACGAAATTATGAGTGGGATGAAAACTTCGCGCTCAAATACTCACCGTCCTCAATATGCAAAACACTAATAGGTAAACGTGGGTAAGTTTCAAGGGTCAAGTTGAGAAAAGTAGATACAAGTATTCAGGCCAAAGTGATCACTCGAAGGAATAATGTGTAAATTCGTCAGGCTCTCTCACATCAACTGCAACTGTTTGGCCAGACTAACAAGTGTCAAAAAGCTGTAATGCCATGAGTGCAAGCGATTATTTGATAATTTTCACGGTCAATACGCTAATTTTCATGAATAGACCTATAATAGTTTTTATTTTAATTGATTTTCAAATAAAATTTTCCCAATTTTAAGGAAAATTTCGCCTACAATCAATGTTTGGTGTTCTTTGGAGAAATTATTTCCGTTCAATTTCAGAGTGAACTACATTAGTTATAATAATTACGGGGATTCCCTAATGGTGCGCGATGTACACGGAGCAACCAGGAATGCTGGAGAGGAGCTTCATGACTTAATCGACCGCCGGGCGAGTCCCTCGCTCCTCAAGAGGAAGGCAGAGCAGATCCGGAGCAAACGGAGAGCGGATCCCCCGGACGCCTCGCTCGTATCCCCCGTCGCCATCCAATGCTTCCCTCCAGGAACACACCCGCGACGATTACGTCCTCTCCCACTGATCGCACACCGGGGAAGGGAGTTGTGCTGTTAACGCTGATGTTTCGACAGCTCTCGGCCGAGTACCACTCGATAGGTAGACTTCTGATAAACTCCTTTCCATTGGACTTGATGGTTAAGAGAAAATCCAAGTTTAAGGGTGAAAACGATCACAATTTTAAAATAAAAATAAGACCACAAAAACAAATAGAAAAAGTTTTAATTTTTAAATCAAAGTATTGTTGAATGGAACCAGCAGCCTAGAGAGTTGTTTAAGGTCTTTCCATTGAATGCTGGGATATTTAGGAATGGACATACGGCAGCCACTGGGTACGACCGAATCATTAATTATGTACACAAAGACTGTTCGCGATGTTTCTCCGCGAATGATGTGGATGGCGCGAATAGGTTCACCGTGAAAGGGGGTGATGTTTGATGGTTTCTGGTTTTGGTGTGATTTTGAGCAGGGTGTAATGGCAGGTACTTCGTTTTTCTTTGATTAACCTTGTATGCAGCGGCTTAGTTTTGATATATTAGTGACTGAGAATATGTTGGTGAAAGGATGTGGAGTTTTTGGCAGAAGAGATGTACTAGATGTTCCTTGTAATATTATCATGCTACCACACTTATACTCGATTTTGTGATCGAGATTGAATTTTAGATGTTCATGTCATTGATCTGAGATAAAATAAATTATAGGGACTGGTGCCACCTGAGAATGTCTGCATGTCTTTTAATAGTAATAGTTATGACGGCAATATGCAAGGGAATTTGCAACCAAGTGCCTCAATTCTTTGATTTTGAGAAGGCGCTTGATTGAGTGCATTGGGCAGAAGGAACGAGTACATTCCATGGAAAAGGAATAGATTGGAGGGAAAGGAGGCTAATCCGCAACCTGCACATGTCTCAGACTGCTCAGGTGCGGATGGGAAACGGGGAGTCCAGATGGGCAGTGTTAGGAAGAGGTGTAGGGCAGGGTTGCTCATTATCACCGTTGCTGTTCAACCTGTATGCAGAGGAAATGATTAAAGAGGCGTGGGAAGAACTGGAGGTAGGAATGAAAGTGGGCGGGGAATTCGTAAAATCAGTTAGGTTCGCTGATGATCCAGCTTCTACATCTACATCTACTTAATACCCCGCAAGCCGCCGCAAGGGCGTGTGGCGGGGGGTGCTAGGACACCACCCGTAATTTAGAAAAGAAAAAGAAAAAAAAACCGCATGCAATAACGACAAAATCATATATAAAAAAAACATGGCATACATTCATGCATGAACACTTACACCCCACACACATGCAAACACTCAAACTACCAACTAACATACACATGCACCTGAAAGTATAACTAACATCTCTATAGTGTTTAATTTTGTTCCGACTAGTAAATTCAACGTTTTTAATATTTCTAAAGTGACTTCGGTTTCTTGCTATTATGATTACTGATTGTTCGGGGAAAGAATGAGTATTTGTACCTATCTGTCTTGGAATCTATCTCCCTTAGTTTATCTTTGTGGTCTGATCTACCTAAGTATCTTAGCTTTGGTTTGTCAGTCAGCGTAGGGATTACAAGCATTACTGGGTGAATGGGAAATTCAGTGCGACAGGTATGGGATGAGAATAAATGTAAAAAAAGCAAAGGTAATGCGATTTTGGACGCTTTTAAAATGTGGGTGTGGAGAAGGATGGAGGAGGTGAAGTGGACAGAAAGGAAAACAAATGCCAGGTGCTGAGTATGGTGGGCGAAGAGAGGGGATTGCCAAGAGAAATTATAAGGTAACAGAAGAAATCGATACAAAGCGAATTGATTGGCAATAGGGTTTTCAAGAGTGTGATAGAGGGGAGAATGTTAGGCAATCGAGGAAGACGTAGGAGTAGAATAGGGATATTGGACAACGTTTTTCACCACCCGTCACCACCCGTAAAAGGGTACAATACCCCATGCAAAACAACACCATGGAAAATTACAGCCACAGCAGAGCACACACTCATGCAAAAATCCCTTAATCCAACACTCATGCAAACACATACCATAAACCACCAAACAACTGCACCCCAGGATGCAGCACGAAAGCCATGCAACAACACGGAAGCCAGGACACAACAAGCAAGAATGCGAAACGCCACCACCGCATGACCATTCAACACAGAAAACTATACCTGCCGAGGAGACTGTACAAGGTAGGGCATGAGAACAAACGTTGCAGCTAGCAGGAATTTCCCCCCACGGAGAGGGACGAGGGATTGAAAGGGAGACTTAAAAACAGATGAAAAGAACACTAATGAGGCCATTCGGAAAGAATGGGTTATGATAACAAAACACCCGAGTTTAGTGGAAGAGCATGCGTTAAAGTAGAACTAATTATTTTTTAGACGCTGATGGTGGCAAGTGGAATTTTTGCTATCTATAACCCTGCAGTTGCTATCCCGTATTGTCCGTGGGAAGAAGGAGTCCTTGAGTCGGATAGTTCTGGCATCTATTTCCCGACTTTTATATGTATGATCCAAGTGACCAATGTATGTAGGAGTACGGATAATTTGCGAGACCTCGGTGCTGAAACATGCGGATCTGAATTTATTTAATAATTTCAATCTTGCATTGAATCGTCTTTCTGCCAATGATTCCCACCC
Source organism: Hetaerina americana (assembly GCF_022747635.1). Taxonomy (NCBI): domain Eukaryota; kingdom Metazoa; phylum Arthropoda; class Insecta; order Odonata; family Calopterygidae; genus Hetaerina; species Hetaerina americana. Next base: position 5,092,957 of record NW_027286786.1, on the reverse strand, counting down.
CAAATCCATGAGCATTTCGCTGACGCTTTGCGTTTTATCGTAGGAATTTTTTACAAAACGGGCTGCCCGGCGTTGAACCTTCTCAATTTCCCGAATGAGGCCTTTTTCACTCGGATCCCACACGCTGCATGCGTATTCTAAATGAGGCCTTAAAAGAGCGTGGTAACATCGTTCCTTGACCTTCGAGTCACTTTTGCCGACAATGCGTCTAATGAATCCCAATTTTTTATATGATTGACCGCAGACTTTACGTATGTGAGTCCCCCAAGTTAAGTCTTTTGTGAATGTGACACCTAGGTATTTTACCGTATCAACTACTGCTAGGTCACCTCCAGCTAATTTCTAAGCAAATCCCGTTGATCTTTTAAAGAAATTTACCACTGAACATTTATTATAATTTAGAGTCAATCCCCAGTTAGAACACCATTTAGTAATGCAATCTAAATCCTGCGCTAGAATAAAACGATCCTCATCCCCAGATATCTCCCGATAGATCACCGTGTCATCCGCGAACATCCTAATTTTACTTTTCACTTCGCGGTTCAAATCGTTAACAAAAATCAAGAAAAGCAACGGCCCGATTACACTTCCCTGAGGTGTACCCGGCGTGGATCGAACGCTGTCGGAAGCAGCGCCATCAAGGACTACCCTCTGTTCCCGCTCATGAAAGAAAATCTTTAACCCAATTTATGGCGCCCTTGTTTATACCCGCGACCTTTAGTTAATGAATGAGTTTACCATGTGGAACCTTATCAAATGCCTTTTGAAAATCTAAGAAGATGGCATCCACTTGCCTACCTCTCTCACCAGAAAAAAGTAAATCATGTGTAAATAATCCTAATTGGGTTTCGCAGGAGCGGGTTTTCCGTAATCCGTGGGTATTGTCACTTAAAAAGTTATTGTTATCAAGGTGTCTCATTGTTGTCGAACTGACAATTATGTGATCTAAGATTTAGCAACAGATAGAAGTGAGAGATATAGGTCTGCAATTGTTAGGGTCCTCCCTGTCACTACTTTTAAAAATAGGCGTTATTTGCGCGGTTTTCCAAATCTGAGGTACCTTGCACTCTGTGAGGGATTTTTAAAATATAAATTCAAGGTACGGGGCAATGTTTGGAGTTAATGTTTTATCACCCTAGCTGGTATATTTTTGGGACCCGGGGATTTGTTGGGATTAATCTCATTAAGCAATTTTAGAATTCCTTGTTGGTCAGCTGTTATTTTTTCCATGGGTTGAGTATGCATTGTTTCTTGGAGAAATGCGGTGGCAACATCGTTCGTGAAAACGCTTTGGAAGAATGAATTTAGGATGTTAGCTTTACCCTCACTGTCTGTATGAATTATTGCTACAATCCCTTAAGCAAGCCACGGTTTGTTTACTCCCATTTACTTCCCTAACATATGACCAGAAAGCTTTGGGGTCAGTGTCCAGGTACTCCCAAAGTACCTCTCGTTTAAAGTCCAGTAAGGCGCTACGTAATTGTGTTTTGGTTTCAATTTTAGAGGATCTATATTTGTCCCATAATTGTTTATTTTCAGGGGATGATATGTTCACGCCTGCCTTCTTTACCCTAGAGTGTAGCATTCTCTGCTTTCGAAGGGCTTTTCTAACGGCTTTATTGTACCACCTGGGGTCGTGACTTGCCTTAACGTATTTTATAGGGATGAAATCTGTGATGCCTATTTGCATAATATTGACATAATCTGTCCAAGTTTCTTCCACGTTGGCATGACTTAAGCGGGTTTTGAACTCGGGTAGTGAAGAGTTTAATTGATTGGCAAAAGGTTCAAAGTCTGCTTTATGGTAATTATAAATTTTCCTTTTTGGTTTAACAAGCTTTTTTATTTCTATGTCTAAGTGGATATTAACTGCTTTATGGTCACTCAAGCCCTCGTCAGTTGATACACTAATAATACGTTCAGGCGTGTTTGTAAGAAATAGATCCAATATGTTCTTTCCACGGGTGGGCATGCGTACTGCTTGATGGAGGGAGTTTCTCAAAACCGATTTTATCATGGAATTGCAAGATTCGTGATCGCGGGTCCCAGATTTAACGCTTTTGTTGTCCCAATCTATACCAGGGAGGTTAAAGTCGCTACCAATTATGTTTATGCTGTTATTATATTTACGTGTAAAATTGTAAATTTGATTATTGAGGGTATGAAGTGTTTTCAAATCTGAGTCTGGAGGTTTGTAGAAAGAGCATAAATATATGTTGGGTTGATTGGTCCGTTTTAAGGTGCACCAAACACTTTCTATGTTATTATTTTCAAATGAAACTTGCCTGCTTTCAAAATGACTTTTAACTGCCACGAAAACCCCTCCTCCGGGTCTTGTATCTCTATCGTGTCGGTAAACTTTGAAATCTATTGGGAAAATTTCTTGGTCATTTATGTCATTGCACAGCCAACTCTCTGTGCCTATTACTATATCAGCGGAATGAGTTTGGATTATGTGTTCTAGATCCGCTGATTTGTTCTTGAGGCTTCTGCAATTTATAACAAGTATAGTTAAATTATTTTGATGTTGAATAACGTCCTTATTTGTGCCTGACTGTAATTTAGGACGCCTTTGTGGGGAAGTGCGTGTCACATGTCTTTCTAAATCAATGCCAGTGTTGTCGGTGACTTTTATATTTTTATTAATCATATTATACGCGCTCGCGCCAGATGTTACCGACCCACCCACAAATGACCTCCTGCAATGCAATTGGTCAACACTGCGCCGAAATAAAAACAGTGCCAAATATCGCAAGCCGGGTGATATGGATATATAGTATATTGCCAAACGTTATGTTTTCGTCTATTAAAGGGGAATTCATACATTCTTTTTTAAACCCGCGAAATAAACAAATAAATTGGTAATTTACTCATATTTGAAGAATAAATGTCCGCTATCAAAAAAAACAATAATGAACTTGAAGAATTGTAGAATTTAAGGGTAGTAAAAGTAATTTTTTGCATTTAAAATTAGTAATTATTTAAAAAGCAAAAATACGGTTGCTATAAACGGCTAGTTTATTTTATATTAATTAAAATGTAAAGACTTTTAGGCGTAATTTGGCAATGTGACCTAAAGACACCTCTCAAACATTTGATTATTCAACTTTTATCAATTAATATACTCAATTACTTTTAAAATAATATTTCCGATATGAGCCAGTGACTGCGTTTTAATCTAAATATCAGTGCTCTGTTTGGTGGTCTGCGTTTAACGCTACATATCCGTGGTGCGCGCGCGCGCAGAATGAGTGCGAAAGACGGAGCATCGGACGGGCGCGGTGCGGGCGAGGTTGAGGCGTGGAGCGCGGTGCACCCTCTCCAACTGACGCGCACCCAATAAATTGAAGCGCAGGATAGAGAGTGTCCGTGCGTGCGTGGCAGTGCACCTGCTTCCTGACTAATCATGAAATCATTTGCTGCAAAGTGCGCAAAATATTGTGAAATGTGCGGGTGCGCCCCTCGTAGCGGCGGCCCCCCGCCTCACGGTCCTCTCCCCCGCAGGTGCTCTCCGCCCCGTTTGCCTCGTCCAACCCCTCGGCACCCGCCGACCTCGGCGCAGTCGACTGGCTCGGGACGCTGTCCGCCGCCGCTGCCCCTGACGGCCCCTGGCAGTGGTTGGACGCCCTCCTCCTCTACGCCCTCGGCGGGATACCCTCGCAGGTGAGTGCCCGGAAGGGAATGCGTGCACCGCACTCCCTAAGGAATACCCCCGGTGAGCGAGCCCACCCCGAGCGTCCTTCGTCGCCGCGTGGGCACCCAAGGGCTCCTCACACCCGGGGTTAAATATCCCATGGATAGGTCATCACGTACGTCACGGACGAAATGGGAATCTTGGAAGAGTGAGGAGTGTACGTCACCCTTACAAGGAGAGGGACACATCCCGAGGCATTGCAGCTCGAAGAAGACCGCAATATAGGGGAGGCATGAGGGTGGCAATTACTGGGGAAGGGCGAATCAGGAGAAGCAGGTGAAGGCAGATGTCAGCACACATATAAGGGAAAGAATAGATCGGAAGGGAAAAGGACAGCTCGAAGGGCAGCCACAATCACCATTCCTCCGATACCACTGGCCACGACTTGTATTAGTGACGCAATTCTGGCACGAAATGCTTTCATCCTATTCCGGCGAATTAACTATTCCTTTCTTTACTTTCTCTGCCTATGATACACTTGAAGGATTCAGAATAACCATTTAGATTGCACGGTGATCTCCACATTCATCCAGCGACTCGCCGTTGTCCAGGGCAGGTTTAGTGGCATTTTTCGAGGGTACCTGGAGACCGCGGTACCGAAGGGCAAGCACGCAATGGAATCCAACCAAACCGAGAAATCCCTCCTAGATGTCCAATATTTAGAAACGGAAAGCCATCCCGTATGAATGAGAAATCAGGACGTAAACTTAACGGTTAATGACGACGCAGTAACTTACATCTCTCTAAGCGTTGGCCTTCACCCTCTCGAGCGTCCGAAGGCAACAGAAAATACCTAACGCCGGACGCATTTGCCTGCTAATAATGGCGAGGGGGAAGGCAATCGCCGATGGACACTTCAATCGATGTCCACGGCGAATGAAAATTACTGTGATCGAGGGCGTAGATCTCCGTGACTCTATAGATGTGGTGATCGTGGTATTTCGAAGGCAAGGCGCCTCCGAACGAGTAGAATGGGCGATTGTTATTGAACGGACTCGCATCTGTTTATGAAATTCGGTCCGAAAAAACCAACACATTACAATTTGAAGAAATGAGCAAGAGCTTGAATTCCTCAGCGGTTTTTGGTCAAGGGGAGCGAACCTTTGCATGCTATGCGCCGCCGAGATGGTCATCTCCGAGCCGAGGGTACGTGGAGTGGGTGAATGCTGCGCGAGAGAGTAGGAGCCGTCGCCCGGGGGAGGAGGAAGCGGTAACCACGGGGGGGGGGGCGAAGAGCCAGGGACGATGGCCTCACGAACTGGCTCGAAGGTAGGGATCTGATTGCAACTCTCTTCGGAGATACAATCGAATCTGCATGCTAAATAGCGGGGACTTCATAAAGTATGCCACTCGGCCAGAATCTGCACGCCAGTGTAATCCATGAAAAACATTGATGGTCTTCACGATAAAAACTTTTCATTTGATTGACTCGCAAGACAGTCATTACCGTACAACTTTGAAGGACTCAAGAAGACGCCGTCTTAAAATTGGAACCACGACCAAAAGTGCTCGCAAGCAAATCGTACGGGTTGAGGATTCGATTCCCTGTTCATTGCCGTATTACGTTACATAGTTCATCACAATTTATCAGTTAAAATTATAGAGGGTGTTTTTAAAATGCCAAATGGAGAAAAGGATAATTATAACAAACGGTAATAATGATGTGCGTACCAGTTTTATCTACTCAAGAATATCACCCCTATTTAAGCAAACATATCATGTTTTAGAACCAAATACTCTTACATATTGCTTAATTATCTGAAAATATCATCCCGATAATGTTCTTAGTCTATTACAGAGAAATAAAAAACGAAGGCTCCCACTCATTGATATGCATTCAAGTGGAATTGTGCTAATTCCGAGGAATTTGTGATTGTGCACCGGATTGTGATGTTCGGTGAAAATCATCCCGCCACTCGCACGCACCAGGTGCTGTCCCTTGCCCCCCATCCCGCCCCACACATCGCCCTCTATCCTGAGAATCCACGCCGGCTCCTTCGCATCTCCTAGCACTCGTGATTTCGTCATTTCACGATTTCGGAGTGCACTTCCTACGCATTTTCTTCTCCGGTTTGCTCTCATGCTCGGCAGTGGTCTCTCATTAACGGCGCCCTCCTCATGATCCCCTTCCTCATCTGTCAACTTTTTCCTCTCCCTCCGCCTGCCTCGCTGTTTGCGCGCCTCTCGAGTGTTTGTGAAAAAACACCGACTATCTTGGGAGCACTTTATTTCACTTGCAAATATATTCCAAGAATTTTTCATCAGACGGAGAGGAATTCTGCCGGGCGTTTATGTCTGAATTATGTTTATTTCGGCTTTCGCAAATGAGGTTTGCATCGCCAGTTTGCCAGCGTTGCGGCTCTTAACCTTCCAATGAGAATTATTTCATAAAACGCACTACTTGTACGAAATATTCTCTGCATGCATGCCGAACATTCTTTCTGGGAAGCGTGCAATTGTTTACAGCACCAACCCTCTCGGTTCCCACGCTGGAGGTTCTTCCTCTCCTGAGGGTTTGTCAATTCTGGCAAATCCCAGTCATTTGGCTAATCCCAGTTAGCTTTAACTAGCACTAGTCAATGTTCACGTCAACCACCAATTCGTTGATGTCAAGGAGGTTTTCGATTGGTTTTTAGTAATCGCTATTGCGCACGCTTTCGAATGATCTGTCCATGATGTCAGAGTGGTCTACACTATCAGCGAATGATTCGACAAATTGATCCTCAGCGGCATAGCATCCACCCTATAACTCCCTCGCTTCAGAACGTAAGCGCATAGGCCTTGGAGTTTTTATTGAGCGATTCAATTGAGTAATACGTTCTTAAATCGACGTGGAACGCAAAATCGCTCTGATTTGTGTAGCCAGGTCGAAGTACAGTATTTCTCCCCCGCTCAGCTCGAGTTATCTCTTTATCCGCAATTGAGAGACGGCGAGGGCAATTCGGTGAATAGCAGAGTGTCCCGAAGAGTAGAAGCGTTGGGGAAGAAGCAGGGTCGAGGCCATTGCACTGGGATGGAGGATGAGGAGATGGAAGAAGTTGCGACGCGATACGGCCCGAGGAGGAAACATGAGGGAAGGGAGCCTGAATGATCGATTTCTCTAAGGCAGAGAGAGAGAGAGATAGTTGCCAATAGTACTTGGTTAAAACCCCATAAAATAGATTACGCACTTGGCAGTCACCGCGGGATTTATGCAGAAAGTCAAGTTGTTAATTTAACGGTCGAAGCGAGATATATGAAAGGTATAAAACGTGCTGGTGGATTGCATTAATGGAACGACCGTTCACTTGTCACGGTAAAACAAGAAATATAGCGAAAGGGAGCAAAGAGAGAATCCGACGCCGAGAAATTTGCTTTGGGGAGAGCGAAGTAGCTGAACGGGAAATGAAATGAGAAACTTAAAATCACCGTTTGGGGAGAAGGAGTAGACATTTTTTCCGAATATATTATGGCCTAAAAAAGAAAAAGGAGAGCTGAGAAGCCCTGGGTAACTAGAGACATGATAGATAAAATAGAAGGGAGGAAAATAGAACGAGTGGGCCTCTTTGGCCCACTCGACAGGATAGGGAAGAGGAGGGCTTCTCTTTCAACTTGTGTGTATTCCTAGCCCCGACACGCGACCGTGCATTCTGCTTTCGTTGATGGGGGTGATGTGGTCTATTCTCCAATCTTGCGGCACATTACCAACCAATAAGGATTATTTAAATACAGCATATTCTCTGGACATACATTTAACAAAACGTTTTAGACAGGTGCAACTTCTGATAACAACTCAGAAGGAATTTTGTTTAATTCACTATATTTACCGTTCGTAAGGGTATATCTCGTTTGAAATCCCCTTTCTGAATAAAATTGTTATATACGAGTATATCATTACTCGTGTTTGTTATTACTTAAGGTCTCTTTGTAATTAAAAAAAGTTTTGTCGAGAGTAACTTGGTGGAGGCTCTGTATAACGGTCAAGAACGGAATTCCGTGGATTTCCGCGACGCTGTCGTTCATTTGTGTTGCGCGCCCAGTGTCAAACCCTCAATGACATAATCTACATAAATATGCGCGCCCACGCACGGGGTGCGCATGACCCCGGAGATGTCGCTGCGGGCGAAGCCGGTCGTGCCACACGAATGAAAGTACCGTGGAGTTGACGAGCAAGGTTTTGCGACTGCCTTCGTAATTCTTAGCCCGCGATTCCCGGGCAAAGGGCCGCGCGCGAGAACGGCACGCAGTTAACAAAATGCCCAAGATTAATCGGATTTGGAGTGAGCCCCACGGAAAAGTCCTCCGGGAAATTTGATCGCAATTCCCATGACAGCAAATGCCCTATCATTCAGAGTAAGTTGGAGTGGCTAGCCAGTACGATAGACTATGGAGAATAATCAACATATTCTCAAAATAGGGCAAATAAACACCCAAGGAGCCAAAACGCCCACATTAGAACTGAGGGAAGTCAGCGAAAAACTCGGAATAGATATTTTATTTGTCCAAGAGCCCTACGTCATCAGACCGGGAGAGCAAAAGACCTGGAAAATACCAGGGATGGGGATGCGGGCAAGAACCATTCCAAGTAATCCAGCAAATAAGGTTTTCGCCAGCATTATCTTATTTAACAACAGCCTGGACGTCCTGGAGTTAACACCTTACTGCGACGATTACCATGCTGTCGCTGAGATAACGTCAGGGAAAAGCTCAATAATAATAATAAGTGCATATTTTCCTCCGAGCAGGTGTATCAAACCGTTCATAGAACACATAAGAAAAATCGTTAAGGAAAATCGAAGTCATAAAATCTTACTATGTACAGATAGTAATGCCAAAAGTGAAACCTGGTTTCATAGGTTTACGGACTCTAGAGGAAAGTTAATTGAAGAACTAGTCCTAGCTGAAGACCTCTACATTGCTAACTGTATCGGAGAACCGTTTACCTTCTCCAGTCCGAATGGCAAATCCAACATAGACCTGACTATCGGTAATGCCAAAATCATCCGAAATATCACCAACTGGAAAGTCCGGCCAGGGAAGATTACCAGTGACCACCAATTGATCACCTTCGACATTAAGGAAGCTAGTTACAGGGAAACACCCGAAATGAGATATATACTGAAAAACGCTGATTGGGAAAAATGCGAGGAAACCTTCCTGAGCGAACTAGTAGCCTCGGAACGGAATACTCCATGGACACCAACAACGGAGCAAATAGATCTCAATATAGCAAGACTAACCAAAGCTATTAAAAACTCCATGAAAACAAGTATTCCAGTAAGATATTACAGAGGAAAAACTCATCCTTGGTGGAATGACGACCTAAACATCCTCAAAAAGCAAGTCCACAAACTGACAACCGTCTTCCAAAAGCGTCGAAACGAGGACAGAGGAATCCATCATCTGAGATACCTAGCAAAGCTAAAGATATATAAGGAACGTATTAAAAAATCCAAAGAAAATGCTTGGAGAAAGTTTGCTAGACAAAACTTTGGAGACAACTCCTGGGGCTTTATCTACAAGCTGTTCTCAGATAAACTGAAACTCCCAACAATACCAGGGACTAGACGAAATCACAAGGGTGAGGTAATGCTGATAGAAGAATGGATGGACGAAATGTTGGACACCCTTCTACCTGACGAAGATCAATCAGATAATTGTTACCACGAGTCTACCAGGAGAATGTACAATGAACCGCTTGAGAAAAGCGCCGCAAGGCTCTTCTCAGACGAGGAAGTCAGTGAAGCCATCTACCTGATAAGAGATGGCAAAGCCCCCGGCCACGACCAGATTCCGGGTACTGTAATAAGAAAACTGTGTCAGCCTATCTCAGGAGAGCTAACCAATATCATTAATGATTGTATAGTCCTCTCATACTTTCCGAACACCTGGAAACTTGGGAAGCTACACGCTATTCTAGAGGATAAGCGTAAGGACCCAGCGAACGCTGAAGCATTCCGACCAATCACTCTCCTCCCAGAGGTGGGAAAGGTAATGGAGAGACTAATTAAAAAGAGAATTATAGAAGAGGCTGGGGAATGCCAGATCTACCACCCCAAGCAATACGGGTTTACTCCAGGGAGAAGCACGATTGATGCCATAACTAAACTGCTGAGACTAACTAACAACGATTGCAAATACACCATGGTGGTTTTTATAGACATAAAAGGCGCTTTTGATTCCGTCTGATGGCCATCCGTAATTAAAGAACTAAAATATTTAAGGGTCTCCAACAACCTAATAAAATTAGTCAAAAACTATTTTACCAACCGCGTGATAGAATACTCCAGCAAACACCTCAAGTTCTCTAAAGTAGCCACGAAGGGGTGCCCACAGGGTTCGGTTCTTGGCCCAACCTTGTGGAACCTCTTAACCAATTCGCTTTTAAGAGAAGAACTCCCGGATAGGTGCGATATTATCGCATACGCGGATGACATCGCAGTAACTATCCCTGGAAACAGCAGAAAAGAGCTGGAAATGTTGGCGGAAAAAACTCTACTTATCCTAGAAACCTGGGCAAAAAGTAACAAACTGAAGTTATCCATAGAAAAAAGCCAATACATGACCCTAGGAGCAAAAATATTAAGAAACCCGGCATGTAAAATCAATGGGAAACAGCTAAAGAGAACGAAGACCTCTAAATACCTCGGCATACACATAGACGATAAACTTATCTTCCAACCTCACGTGAACTACACTTGCTCGAAGGTTAAGACTATCTTTGGTGCCATAAGAAGGCTTTGCCGTTGTACATATGGCCTCAAACCGATGGAAAACATTTATGAGGGAGTAGTAATACCCATAGTCACTTATGGGTGCGAAATTCGGACCCACAGAGTCAATCTCGCAAGATTCGAGAGAAAGCTAAAGGAGACACAGCGTGCCTGCTTGATAGAGATGTGCAACAGCTATTCCACCGTGAGCTGCGACGCACTCTGTATAGTGGCTGCAACTCCACCTCTAAAATACCGAATTTGGGAAAGAATTGCTATAAACAAATCGAGGAAAAAATTAAATATAGAGTATTTCAACCTCTCGTTAGATGCAGAAAATGCAGTACAAAGATCAAGATTAAAAATACTACTGAGACAGGAAACACATAGAGAATGGAACGACGAATGGAACAGAACAGAAAAGGGAAGGAAAACACACCGTATATTTCCGAAATAGATGACCGGATTAAATTAAATATTAAACACACATCAGCAAGCACACAAGTGTTAACCGGACATGGAAACTTTAACTCCTACTTACACTTCATAGGGAAATGTGTTACCCCTCTGTGTAACTGTGGAAAAGAAGACACAGCAGAACACAGAGTGCAGGATTGTGTTTTCTATGAGACAGAGCGGCAACTCTTATGGAACAGTATGGAAGAGAAGCTAACGAGCTTTAGGGAAATGATTAAATTCTGCCTAAAGAACAATAATAACCTGCTCGGAAAATTTGCAATAAGAAAACCAGCAAATAGTGAACCACAACAAGCGAACTAACTGGGAAATATTTTGTGTAAAATTTTGTGTAAAATGTAGCAATGTATTCTTTATGTCTATTGAGTGATTTTTTTTCTTTTCTTGAATTGTTTACCATTAGTTTAACTCCCAACATATGTAAGCACCTGTAGATGTTAAAATTTTAGAAAAACTTTCCTTATGTCTGATTATTTTTGTCTTTTTGTCTGTTTTGTTATGTATGTTGTTTCCTTATGTCTCATTATTGTTTGTAAAAAGGGGAACTAAGATTCAAAGGAATCCCCAACTAACTGTGAAGTAAAATAAAAGTGGACCCAGGAAACCATTGGTCAAATGGGTCCAAAAATTAAAATTAAAAAATTAATTAGTTCTATTTCCCTTGCAGAGTTACTTCCAGCGAGTCCTGGCCACGCGGGACGCAAATGCGGCTCGCCTGCTCTCCCTCGCCGCCTCCGGGTGCTGCCTCGTCCTGGCTCTGCCCTCCATTGTCATCGGGGTCATCGCCAAGGGAACAGGTACGTCACCGATCCAAGCTAACACATCGGGTCTGCATTGGGCAGCAGCAGCGAGTATCGCCCAACTAAGGCAATGCGCGTTTCACGTGTACATCAGGGTCAATTCTGACGCCAGGCTTCTTCGCCACTCGGCTTCTTCGATCCTGCATTGCTGAGAAAACTATTACCAACCGCGGTAGGGAAAGGGAGAGGAAAGCATCAAACCTCGCTCTACCGGTTTAGGTTCATGGGTGAAAATTGATTCCCCCTATTCATCTTAATTGAATTATACCAGTCTGCCTGTCCGCTTCGTCTGCCTGTCCGATGAACAGAAATTCCATCGCATCAAATGCCTCCGAGCATAGACACGAATCGCCAGAGGGGAGCGGGGGGGGGCGTTGCGTGGGGGGACGGGTGGTCGCCGTGACTTTAAATGTTTAGTTCGCCAAGCAGTCACGGGGCGCACGTCTCCTTTTCGATTAGGGGTTTCGCTGATTGCCGAATGCTTGGCGCCTCCATAAATGACCCACTCTCTCCGCTGTTCCCGCGATGACGGGACTCGCGCTCGCCCGCTTGGACCCGCCGTAGTGCTCCCTCGGCCGTCACATCCGCTCAGAGGGCGTCCCTGCCCATCGAGGGGCGGTTTGGAGTCGACCCCCGGCCCGCCGCGAGCACATCCGTCCATCGCCGCTGCGAAACGATTTGGAACAGCATACGGTGAGAGTTGCTCCCGGTCACTCTTCGCTTGGGGCCAATCGATAATCGAAACTCAATATTAAATCCTCCCTCTTGATACAACGCACGTTTGCGATAGTGTAAGCGCCACCGTAAGTGAATTATTCCCGTGCTTCATCTATTTTATGTTAAATCCACAATAGGCACAAGGCTAATGACACTATATGCATAGCAGGATAAAAATGACAAAAACGAAGCAATGAATATGGTACAGGGGTTAGGAGTCGAGCATAGTAAGTATGGAAGGTTGTGGTGGATGGCATGGCGCGGTTGTGGCACTGAAAGGATCCGAGTGGGGACGTGTTACCGAGTAGGATTATGGTCGAATAGGGAGGGACAGGTGGCCGAGTAGAAGAGGAGGGGGTCCCCCGCCTTCAGCCGCGAGTGCCTGAGAAGTCTCCCGATAAAGGGAAAGATACGCAATTTAACAGTGTGTTTTCATTAAAAACTTTGCGCAGTCGAGGGAGCGGAGATCGAGGACCCGATTCCATTGCACCGGGGAAGAGTTAGAGGAGTGAAATCGGCGAGGGCGGAGAGAGAACTGCACCGGCCGTGAAAGGATGAAAGAGCGGAGGAAGCAGAGGGGCATGGAGCAGGGGGGCAAGGGTCAGGGGGGGCAGGGATCAGGGGAGGCAGGTAGCACGGGAGCATGATGCGCGCGTTCAGATCACGCACACATCCTCGTCGCGGAAGATGAGCCAGGACAGCTCGAGAGGACATGCTTTTCATGGACTCTCGGAGCAAGTCAGTGGCACGTATAGCCAAGGTCCTTTTGAGTCGTGAACGCTCGAATAAATTCTACGCAAATGTGAGATTGGGAGAAATTTACGAAGGGGGAAAGATCGGACGATGTGGATGGATTTATTGCAAGCGGCTCAAATGTAGACCAATTTCCAATGGCGTCGACAACCACGTAAAACAGAAGGCTTTGTTTAGGACATCAAAGACGTGATATGGGTCTGTAACCACGACAATAGGGTCACTCTTCCACCACCATTACCAATTCTATAATTGGCGTGGATTGAATCTTGAAATTAATGGACGGAAGAAAAAAATAGTTTCCGCGGGAATGAAGAATTTTCATTCCTTCCTGATATTTTTTGCGCAGGCTCGCGGATAGAAAACGAAGACTTTGCTTCGTGATTTAATCAACGGCGAATTGAGGATTGCAAACGGCCACGAGTAGATGGCAGCACCGGAGGTGCAGGGGGTATCGGAACCCTGATAACTGCGAGTGATCTCGCGTATCAAAACTTGCATGTTGATGACCGACCATCCATATCGATGTCATATAACCGACGACTTGTATACGGTCGCCTATTTATATACAGAAAGTGCATAGTTGAGTACACGACGTAGTCTCAAGACAAGGACGCTACAAATAAAAGAAAAACTAAGAAAGGATTTAATCTACCCTAATGAAATATCCGAGTGACGTCTTTACTTCACCACGTGCCAATATCTCTACGGCAGAGCCACAGCTATCGCAACGTCGCCATCCGATGGCATGGCAAGTTCTGCTGCGATTCCGGCCATAACCACAAGTGAAAATTGTCGAGTTGAGGCGTTAATGACTCGAACTAGGAAGTATTCGGAGTCGCAGGGAGTACGGTGATTTGGAATGTCGAAAGCCACCACCCAAGAGCGAGGAATCGAATCCAAAGCAACGAAACAACGCCGAATGTTGGCAGGGGCGGCACATTACCATATCGCATAGCACCAGTTGTTGGATCGCGCCAAAAGTATCTCGCATCCGGGCTCTAAAGCCATCGAGGAGTGAGCCCGTCGGTTCACGGATGGTGAGCCGTCCTCTGGATGTGTTTTGGAGGGATGAGCTGCGAAATAGAGAAGCCGGTGGAATCGACGAAAAATCAATCCTGGAATTGTGGCGGCGGTTTTAGGATAACATCGAAGACCATCCTTGGGTAAATTGGCCTATAAATGCTTCAAAATCCTATGACTTGGAAATGGCTGCTGTTAAGCAAATGGGCCGCCAGAGGATGTAGGCCAGCAGTCCTCATTCATATGAGTGAAGACGGAGAGCGAACGGTCAGGATAGCAGAACTCATCTCACTGCAGGAGTGGCATACAGCGCAGCAATGTGGAATGCAACGGGAGGCCACCACATCAGCATCCCAAGGAGCGGCAGATCCCCAATAATTCTCTCTCTCTCTCGTTGACCCAGAGAGCAGGCGCGAGGGAACTCGATCAACATATTCCGGAGGTAATTCCAGTGCCCCGATTTGGATTCCGCGGCGAGGACTGCTCGAGAGAGCACGCACGTCAGGGAAATGTGTCGATTGATTTAGGATCGGGATCTAAAATGCCGGGTCACCCAAGACATTCCGAAGTAAGGGAGATAGACTCCAGTACAGATATGTACAAATACTCATTCTTTTCCCGAACAATCAGAAATCATAATAGTAAGAAACCGAAGTCACTTTAGAAATATTAAAAACATTGAATTTACAAGTCGGAGCAAAATTAAACATTGCAAAGATGTTAGGTATACTTTCAGATGCATGTTAATATTAATTGGTAGTTTGAGTGTTTGCATGTGTGTGGGGTGTAAGTGTTCTTGCAAGAATGTATGCCATGTTTTTTTTGTGGATGGATGAATTTGTGGGTTTCGCATGGGTTTTTTTTCTTTTCTAAACTACGGGTGGTGTCCTAACACCCCCCGCCACACGCCCTTGCGGCGGTTTGCGGGGTATTAAGTAGATGTAGATGTAGACATGCGGAAGGCTAGAGAATACTATAAAAGCAGAGATGCTTGTAATTTAGACGTGTTAGGCACACGTGAAAAATGGCCCAAAGAGGAAACTTTTGTAGCGGAAACTTAAGGATTATTCAGTCTCACAGGCCCCGAGAATCGAAATTCTGGAGTGGGCAGTATATATTTGAAATTCGCTGCAGTGAGAGTAAAGAGCTTCCTAGAGAAAAAATGAAAGCAGAAGGTGAAAATAGCAACAAAAACCAAACATTCCGTATCGGTACTAATGTACGCGCCAAAAAAACTTTGATGAAAACAAAATGGATCAGATGTATGAGGATATGTCCGAAGTGATAAACAACGCAGAGGGAGTAGAAAGTCTATGAAAGATGGCAGAAGATGAAATCTTGACTGAAAACTAGCCACGAGGAAGAACATAGGCAAAAGGAAACAATGGACTACCGACGAAATACTGGACCAAGTGGAAGAGAGACGATAGGACAGAAACTCAAGGACTGAGGTGAAAATATATGCCAGAGTAGTAGTTATGATCAGAAGCCACCCACAGCTAAGCTCGTTTGAGCCATTAGGGATAGGTGGGTAATATGCCATGGGTGCAATATTCGATGAAACTGGGGAAGGTGGAGAGAAACTTCGCACCGGCAGTAGTCTACTGTTTAACGGAAGGCACCGAAGGGTCAACAGTTAAACGTCCCATTCGATGGACAGCGAAGAGTGCCCTCCACGAAGCACCTCAAGTAGTGGTCCTGAATTAGACCCGGGCCTCCTGGGTGGGCAGCCAGCACATAAACCATCAACCCTCCCGATCCTCGACGTTCTACTGAAGGTTGAGTACGTTGACAAATGAAATTAGTATTTGAGTGAGAAGGACCAGAGACGATTGGATAAGGACCCTGAACGAAGACATGCGGAGGGCCCATGCCGAGGGCAAAATGAAAAGAGCTCAGAGCAGTGGTTCGAGACGCCACTCATCATAATACGTAATATAGCCGTAGGTCAGGAGTGAAGTGGTGAAGGCGAGAATGTCCCATCCCAACCCGAGCGCCACTTAATAGCTGGAAGGAATCCTCCCCGATTTGGGTGACCTTGACGGGTCACTCCCCCCGAATCACTGCTGACACAACGACCTCTAGAATGACCCTAGACGCGTCATAAGGTGGTGTGACGGGGTTACCTTTCCTTATATAATAAATTAAACACCGAAGTACCAGAAGAATGGAAGGAGAGGACAATTCTCACGATTAAAGACACTTCATATATTATTAGGCCAGAATTTGAAAGGGCAGTAAAGACCTTCAGGGCAGCCAAGGCATCTTGGATCGTTGAAATACCTTTGGGAGTAATTAAATTCATTATATAAGAAATTTAACAGAGCTATACAGCCTGATATGTGATGTGCATCTGTGGGAGACATACCGATGGGCTTGAAAGAAGAGCATAATAGTCCTTGTACCGATAAAGGGGAGAGAAATGTGAAAAGTAAGGAAAAATCAGCCTGACGATCCATTCATTGAAGACTATGGCAAGAATAATACAAGGGAAGAAGGCGGGAAGGTATTAATGCGAGGATTAATTTGGATTTGGGAGAACGAGAGGAGCAGAAGCATTAACTATCACTCTCAGACTCACCGTAGAGAAGAGATGAGAGCCCGACCCGATGATCTCCCGACGACGTCGATCGCATTCCTCGATCTGGAGAACCCGCACTTCCAAATGCGGTTCTGCAGTATGACGCACTCGCTAAAGGATACTTGGATGAAGGACACGGATAGGAGATTGATGCACGCTCTAAACATTCAGCAACGGTGATTAGATGCGGTGAAATCAGGGATAGATAAGCTGAAATAAAGAAGGAAGGCAGGAGTGCTTATTTCCGCCATCGAATGTGTTCAATCAAAGAGACGAAGGAAAAGATGAGCGGTGCTGAGCAAATCCAAGCTGGAGGCATAACATACCGGCAAACAATGACACTGCAATTCCAAAAATTGGGATATATTAGAGCTCCACGACCAGAGTTTCATCACTGTGCGGTATCACCCAGTGATGGTGCCACGAAGTGGTGAACCACGGTAGTGCAAGTGCAAAATATATGTTGATTAGTGGAACGGAAGCATCATTATTTTTCTGTACGATGGAGAAATATCACCAAGCAATGGCTGAAACAGTTATATCTGTATAAACAAGAGTTACATTTGAGAAAGATTTACGGACGACATAACTATACTTGCAGAGAATAAGGAAGGAATTGCAAGGTTATCATAGGGAGAAGGGGATGAAAAGGTATAGTCTTAAGATAAAAAATATTGAAACTATGGCGATGCCTTGCATTAAAAGTAGGTAAGATGAATTCCAAGCAAGGCTACGGAAAGACACATTGGAAAAAGTCGAAGAGTTTTGCTATTTAGGCAGCGGAATCACTAATGCTGGGATAAGCAAGAGATATGTGGTAATTAGAATAGGAATAGCGAATGAGGCTTTCCATCAGACAAAGCAGCTATTAAAGGGAAACAGCATAGAATAGACACAAGTAGAGGTTCACTAAGAATTACTGTACATTACTGCCTCTACTGCCACTGAGAGAGAATTTTGTCGAATAATGTGAGAACAGCTACCAGAAATAATGAAATTTGCGTTGGGTTCCACTCATATTTTGGTACCAGAACATTGCATGTAAGAAGTATTCACATGCAGTTATTTCCGAGATTGTCCTTAAAGAACGTCTAAAAGGACTAAAAAGAGACGTTTCAGGCGTGATATGGTGGAATATCATGATTAATTAAAGATAGCAATTTTCCACAAAAACATGAAAAATATTTTTGTGGAAAATTGCTATTTTTAATTAGTCAAAAAGGACGTTCGCACGCTAGTATTCTCCACCACTATGGGTGTAGGATAGAGTAAATATGATTTCCACATTTTTCGGGCTGCGTCCGCGTATGTCGTTTAAATGTACAACAGTTTCGCCAGCTATCCTGCTGGCGTCCTCAGGTCAAGGACTGACCTGAGGACGCCAGCAGGATAGCTGGCGAAACTGTTGTACATTTAAACGACATACGCGGACGCAGCCCGAAAAATGTGGAAATCACCTACTCATCGCCGCGGAAACCTTCGAACGAACATAGAGTAAATATGTTGATTTTGCATGAGGTTTTGTTCTCGTATACGGGCGGTGACCTAACACCCCCGGCCAAACGCCCTTGCGGCGGCTTGCAGGGTATTAGGTAGATGAAGATGTTTGCAGTTGAAGTTAATGTTACAGGAAGATGAGGAGTTTCTTCCGTAGTTCATTACTGCAGATGAAATTTGACTACTATTTTCAATGTGTGAGAAAACAGAGCAGACATAAAAACTCTTCATGTAGCTTTCCGGCATCGCCAATGCCATAAAATTCCAAAGTGGTTGTGGTTTCTGCTAGGAAGTTATGACCACATATTGTTCGATGTGCAGGGACTGGTTTGTTTTCGGCGTGTACCACCACACACAGTTGTGAATGGAGCGTCCCATTGGGACATAGAACTATCAATTCTCAAAAAACCATTTGAATCGTAAAGGGTCATATTCCCAATCAGACCGCTGGATGATGCACCACTTTCAATGCACGGTCGTGCACCGCAAATGTCGTTGCTGAATTCCGATTTTGTTCTCCGGAAGCCTCTGGTGGTTCATGCGCCCATTACAGGGTCCCCGTAAGCATTTGCACCGCCGTAAGGTTTCCCGGGAGCTCGAACCGCAAGGGTTGGCACAACACCCATGCTTGAGGTGGGATCGAACCCGTGATCTCTAGGTCTAGAGCCTGTACACCCCTGATGCCGGGACGGCCGGTGAATAAAAGCAAAGTGCAGTGTAATGCCACTCATCGTCCCCGTAGCCATCCTTACATTCGTGGAAAGCGTTTTGAGTCTTCGGCCGCAGCGGTGACGGTTTCCGAGGCGATTTTCAAGGACCAATCAAAAAATGGCTCACAGCATTTTATCGGATCCGGAGGAATGTGGGGAAAGTGAATTTCAACCAATGGGAACTACAATCTGGCGAGGGCCATCGAAATTTGGATGATGTATAAAAGTTTGCTGTCAAAGCTGGAATGAATACAATGGATGAGTCAAGTAAATATTTGCTCCCAATTTTCATGGTAACTACAATCGAATATACTACAATTCAACTTCTTCTATTTGAGGGGTGCGCTCTCACTGTGAAGGTGCCAGCCGCATCCCCGCGGAGGCACGAGGCGACTTGACGAACGTCAGGCGTGCATGGACTAATATCAGTCAAGTTCTGATATATCGATACTTAAATAAGCGGTGTACTCTATCGCATCAGCACTCTCCGGGGTCTCTCTCTTGCAGTATCGAATCGCTATGAGGTTCTTAGGTTATACGTTCTGCCAAATCCGGACTCTCCGTCCCCCCCTCGCTCCTGAGCAGTCTGAGACATGTACAGGTTGCGGATTAGTCTCCTATCCCTCACCGATCTACTCAAATATTCCGCAATACATTCATTAATTATACCCAATCAACCGTATCAAACGCTTTCTTGAAATATGCCAAAGAGTATGGTGGTTGGAGGCGTCACTTTGTGGAAGTGATTCACATCGGAAAAGAAAATGCTTTGTCCTTCCACGTACGTTTTTATTAAGCACGACCCAGGTTTCGACTTAAACAGTTGATGACTTTTGTAAGTCGAAACCTCGGTCTATTTGTTAAAGTATTTTCTTTCACAGTATACGGAAGATACAAAAATCTCTTGATTGTACTCTTTATTCCTCTAAATTAGTGATCTCATTATTACTGCAATGGCATCAAGCGTGCCTCTCCCCTTCCTGACCACAAACCGATCATCCCCCAAGTAATAATTTTTACCCCTTTCCACCCTTGTATTAATAATCCCGATTGCTACTATAGCTGCGTGCGAAATCAAACCTATCGTTATTAAGTGCTCACATGTGGCTGCCTTTCCCTTTTTTGAGATATGAGCTGACATTGACCAGAGGAAGTCTTCCTGACAAACTCCTCTCTCTCTCACTAATGCAGCGAATTAGTCCATAAAAACGCTTTCTCCCAAAATTTCCTAAACCTTTCAGTAGTTCCGCGGAGTGTTGACACTGCCTTATTTGATTTCAATTCCTTTAGTGTCCTTTCCCAACCTCCGTGCTTGGACCCCTCCTATCCTCATCATATTCTTTCTCTATGTCTAAGCTTGCCGGCCTCATGTTCTTTATAATGGAGTTAATTTTATTTTTCTTCCATCTCTTTTGAACATTCTCTCGTCCCATTAACAACTTTCCCGACTCTCCGCGATGGTTTACTCGATTTTCCTCCCCAAATCGTTCTCACCCTCCTGCCAGTGCACCAAATTCACCCTTGTTTATTTGAGTGTCCATATCCTTGCACTGCGTCCCTCACCGTGCCTCTTTCGTCATTTTTGATTCCTGCTTCAGTTCATTATTATTTACACTTCCTTCTAACTAATTCAATATTTACAATCCTCTATTTCCTTATTTTGCCCAACATTAAAGTCATCTAGTCTTTAATTCATGGTTTAATCTCCTTTTTACATTTACTCTCCCTTGAGTTTCATTGTATACTTAGACATCCTATGTGTTCCCATATTTCTTCTAGTGTACCCAGCTCTTACTATTTACTCATACTTTTCTCTTTGTCCTAATGACGCATTTTCCTTGCCGTTTGGGTTCATGCTTCTACTTGCCATGTTCTGAACTGCCTTCCCTGTTTTATCCTTTTGAGTCTGAAGTTACTGAGCATTAATACTTAATTATGATCAGAGTGCTCACCCGGGAATGTGCCAATCATTCCTAAATCCGCGTCTATCCATAATATAGTCTCACTGACATCTTCCTCTTTATGATTACTTGGTGGCATGTGCCGTTGAACAATGACCGCAATTCGTGCGCTCAACTTTGATTCCTCTTAATGATATTCCGTCGGCTCAATTCCTGCCCATTGCCGGCTGCCTTCCCCTCCGCCCTGCATGAAACTGTCGCTCGCTACAGAACACGGAGGCACTGTCTCACTTAAAGCTGAGAGCGTCGCTCACGTGGTTGCCAAATTTCCCGGACGCCCACTCTCCTCCTTTCAAATTTGAATCATGGTCATAGTGTTGGTTTCTGTTATTGGGATCAGCATGAGCGTGCAATTGGTTTCAATGTCGATTCGTGCGTGACATGTTTTGCCTCCTCTTCTCCCGCAGCGTGGTCGTCCGTGGAGGGATTCCAGAAGAACGTGACGGAGTCTGAGGAGGCGCGGAGCGTGCTGCCTCTCGTGGTGCGGTTCATGACTCCCGAGGTACGTCCGACCCCGTGGTGTGAGCCGCGGACGGCACTCGCCGAAACACGGCCCACGAGGAACGTATCTCCTCCATCGCTGACGCCACAAGCTTCCTTTCACAACTCATTAGCCACAGAGTGTAATTAATTAGGGGACGAGTCAATTGAAGGAGGCTTGTGACGATTTCCGCAGAGTCTTGGTCGACGCCCCGATGAGCATTTTAATGGCGCCATGAAAGCCTCCCTACTCAACCAGAAAGTGGGTTTGATTGGTAAGTTTCTAGCTCGGCCAATGTCAAGCCCAACGGCGACTGAAACTCACACTTGACCGCGGGGTGTGGATAAGAAGGCCAGCTCCTTTCTTTCTGCCGCCGGCGTGGTTGCCTGCGTGTTGAAGATCTACTGCCCGAAAATCCACACGTCTAGGGTGCGTGCCTGTGGGAGTCAAGGGGCGTCACCCGTCAGTGTCCGTCAGTCAGAGTATCAAACTGTTCTCTCCATCTGACAAATAATTTGACGCTGGTGTAGACATTTTTACATGCATCTTACTCTGATACCCTTCACGTGAACGTGTGGCAGGGAGTGTTATCTGACCAGTCACTAGAGCTACTGATAACTAACCCCATTTGGTATCATTTCCTTTTCTAGAACTATAAATTGTCTTCTTTGAATATACTACTAATCTACATCCACATAATACCCCGCAAGCCGCCCAAGGGCTTGTGGCGGGGGGTGTTACGTCACCAACCGTAAAAAGGAACAATACCACATGCAAAACAACAACGTGGAAAATCACACACACAGCAGCGCACACACTCATGCAAAAATCCCTCCATCCAATACTCATACAAACACATATACCGCAAAACAACTAAAAACTGCACCCCAGCACGAAAACCATCCAACAACACGCAAGCCAGGACACAACAAGCAAGAATGTGAAACACCGCTAACACATGAACATGCAACACAAAACACTCTACCCCCCGAGGAGACTGTAAAAGGCAGGGAATGCGACCCAACGTTGCAGGTAGCGAGAATTTCTCCCCGCGGAGAGGGACGAGGGATTGAAAGGGAGACTTAAAAACAGATGAACCGAACACGAATGAGGTCATTCGAAAAGAATGGGTTATTATAGCAAAACACGCGAAGTTGGTGGAAGAGTTCTACATTTAAGTAGAACCTATTAATTATTTTTTAGACGCTGAGGGTGGCAAGTGGAATTTTTGCTATCTATAACCCTGCAGTTGCTATCCCGTATTGTCCGTGGGAAGAAGGAGTCCTTGAGTCGGCTAGTTCTGGCATCTATTTCCCGAATTTTATATGCATGATCCAAGCGACCAATGTATGTAGGAGTACGAATAATTTGCGAGACCTCGGTGCTGAAACATGCGGATCTAAATTTATTTAATAATTTCCATCTTGCATTGAATCGCCTCTCTGCCAATGATTCCCACCCCAAATCCATGAGCATTTCGGTGACGCTTTGCGTTTTATCGGAAAAATGTTTAACAAAACGGGCTGCCCGGCGTTGAACCTTCTCAATTTCCCGAATGAGACGCTTTGCGTATGTTGAGGAGGAAGGCCCATTACAAAACAAGGGTTAACGCATCTAAACAATTAGCTATTTGTAATGCGAAACAAGGGAATAAAAAGTAACCGCAACCGATCCGACAGAACTCCACAATTACAAGACAGGTCATGAAGAACTGAAAAGTGAGAGGAGGAAATTCTAAATTGACTCGCACCTACAGCAATTACTACGAACACTCCTGCCTAGGTCAACGACGGGGTCGCTCAATATCTTGGCCCTCTCTGCTTCCGGGAATAACAACACGTATACTGGTTCTAATTACCGTGCCTTAGTACTGGGGTCGTTTGGCCCACTTCTCCACACACACCCGCAATCAATGACGCACGGACTCCCTTCCCCAAGGCCTGGGTTTCACCCTTTCACTCCAGTGGTCAGCCAGCCTTCTGCCTTCCTCCCCCCTTCCCTAGCCCATCAGTCCCCCATGCATCCAGCGCCACCCTATGACTCAGACCTGGCCGCTCGTAATGTCTAGCCTCGCCCGATCTTCTGCCGAGAGACTCAATGCGGGGAAAGCTCGTCAAGATCACCGGAGGACTCGCATTAAGGAAACTATGCTCATGGGACGAATTGCGGGGAAGTATTTAGAGAGTTACAATATCCCGCCGGTTGGTCCTCGCCTCACAGTGCACGTCGAGCCTTTGGGGCCCTTCGCGGAAGGACGAAATTCCGGAATGGAGCAACGCAAAGGAAGAAAGGAAGCTGCCTCTTTCGCGAAGGGAACCAGCAGAGAGCACGCATTCTCATTGGATGGCTTGGATTTGGCAGCCACTGAATTCACTGGGGTCACCGGCATCACTTTCGCAACGATTCGCGAAATACACTTCATTTGAGTTCTACGGCCGCAGAAGGAATGCTAGCGCTGAGTTGGAATGCGGGAGCACCCTTATCGGCCCGTGAACGGAAATACCCTTTAACCCGATCCCCGATCACGAGAATAGGGAACACCGCAAACGAACATCATCTTTACGAAAATGTAGTAGCACGGAATGCCATTGATCACCAATCACTCTACATCTACATCTACACGGACTACACGGACTCTCTGCCGCACAACTGTTTATTGGCCTTAATGCAAGATGTATTCAATTGTTCCCGGGTCAACTTAGTGGAAGTTCATGTTAACTAAATGAAGAACACATTGCATTTTCCAACTGTTCCTTGCAAGAACAGTTGAAATATACACTGTGTTCTTCATTTAGCGAAGGCAAGATGTATTTGAATCTTTGCCATTCCGTGGAATACAATTTCATTTCACACATTGTTACAAGATGCATTATTACGCTGGAGTCGTTTTAAATACACCATGAAATAATATGGATGCCCTTGCTAGGTGGCCAAGGGAGAGGCACCACGAAAAGTAACGCTGAGGGACTGATTGGCAGGAGCCATGAAGTAAAGAGAAGGCCCGGAGAATTAGCCTTGAGAAGGGCCGCTATTGGTCATGCAAAAAGTGCAAAACACAACTATTGAACGATTCTTGCAATAAATTCCCGTCATTCGCACGGGTGAATATGTGATCATAAAGGTTCCTAATCTCAAGAAAAGCGTTGCACTTGAAAATAATACATCTGCATCTACTTAATACCCCGCAAGCCGCCGCAAGGGCGTGTGGCGGGGGGTGTTAGGTCACCAAACGTAAAAACGAAAAATACCACATGCAAAAAACAACACGGAAAATTACACCCCAGCAGCGCACACACTCATGCAAAAATCCCTCCATCCAATACTCATGCAAACACATATACCGCAAAACAACTAAAACCTGCACCCCAGGATGCAGCACGAAAGCCATCCTACAACACGCAAGCCAGGACACAACAAGCAACAATGTGAAACATCACTACCACATGAAAATGCACCACAAAACACTCTACCCCCCAAAGAGACTGTAAAAGGAAGGGAAAGGAATTTTATTATAACAAAACACATAAGGTTAGTGGAAGAGCATGCATTTAAATACAACTAATTATTTTTTAGACGCTGAGGGTGGCAAGTAGAATTTTTGCTATCTATAACCCTGCAGTTGCTATCCCGTATTGTCCGTGGGAAGAAGGAGTCCTTGAGTCGGCTAGTTCTGGCATCTATTTCCCGAATTTTATATGCATGATCCAAGCGACCAATGTATGTAGGAGTACGAATAATTTGCGAGACCTCGGTGCTGAAACATGCGGATCTAAATTTATTTAATAATTTCAATCTTGCATTGAATCGTCTCTCAGCCAATGATTCCCACCCCAAATCCATAAGCATTTCGGTGACGCTTTGCGTTTTATCGGAAAAATGTTTAACAAAACGGGCTGCCCGGCGTTGAACCTTCTCAATTTCCCGAATGAGACCTTTTTCACTCGGATCCCACACGCTGCATGCGTATTCTAAATGAGGCCTTACAAGAGCGTGGTAACAACGTTCCTTGACCTTCGAGTCACTTTTGCCGACAATGCGTGTAATGAATCCCAATTTTTTATATGCTTGACCGCAGACTTTACGTATGTGAGTCCCCCAAGTTAAGTCTTTTGTGAATGTGACACCTAGGTATTTTACCGTATCAACTACTGCTAGGTCACCTCCAGCTAATTTGTAAGCATATCCCGTTGATCTTTTAAAGAAATTTACCACTGAACATTTATTATAATTTAGAGTCAATCCCCAGTTAGAACACCATTTAGTAATGCAATCTAAATCCTGCGCTAGAGTAAAAAGATCCTCATCCCCAGATATCTCCCGATAGATCACCGTGTCATCCGCAAACATCCTAATTTTACTTTTCACTTCGCGGTTCAAATCGTTAACAAAAATCAAGAAAAGCAACGGCCCGATCACACTTCCCTGAGGTACCCC
The DNA here is from genome assembly GCF_022747635.1 of Hetaerina americana. Taxonomy (NCBI): domain Eukaryota; kingdom Metazoa; phylum Arthropoda; class Insecta; order Odonata; family Calopterygidae; genus Hetaerina; species Hetaerina americana. The sequence continues at coordinate 5,067,137 of NW_027286786.1, read as the reverse complement.
CGACGTGACTCGAACGCTGTCGGAACTAGCGCCATCAAGGACTACCCTCTGTTCTCGCTCTGAAAGAAAATCTTTAACCCAACTTATGGCGCCCTTGTTTATACCCGCGACCTTTAATTTATGAATGATTTTACCATGTGGGACCTACTATTTGTTATCGATTTGACAAGAAGTCTCTAGTTCAATTAATAATTTTCTCATTGATTCCATAGTATAATTCCATAATATCCCCCCCTCTAGCATTGCAAATGCGATAGCCGTGGATTGCCGTGGTACGGTATGGATAGCCGGAGAGTACGGGATGGATTTTCAAGCGTGGCGGGATGACAGTCGTGAAGAATTGCTTAAATCACGCAAGTCTTTTGGGAGTGGGGGAAGTGAGTAAGGTAGTGTTCGGTTTTATTATGTTTCCATATAGGAAGGTAGATGATAATCAGAAGGGATGTTACGTAAGGTTTATTATAGTATTATTCAATCTATGGTTTATACAGAGAGACTCAAATGTTTCTTGATAGCCAAAAAATACATTGCGCTCATTAATGGAAACTGTCATGTCATATTGTTCTCCCATTTATCAACTTCTAAAATGAATACCAAAAGGATAACACAAGTGTGACAGGTCTCTTAGGGGATTTAGGCTGGGAACCACTTGAAGTGCGGAGAGAACAAGCGAGGCTTAGACTTTTAGAAAGGTTCAGAACAAACGAGTTTAACTATGACACTAAAGGAATTATAATGGCCCCACACTACTTAGGTAGATCAGACCACAAAGATAAACTAAGGGAGATAGATTCCAGGACATATAGGTGCAAATACTCATTCTTTCCCCGAACAATCAGAAATCATAATAGTAAGAAACCGAAGTCACTTTAGAAATATTAAAAACGTTGAATTTACAAGTCGGAACAAAATTAAACACTATAGAGATGTTAGGTATACTTTCAGGTGCAAGTGTATGTTAGTTGGTAGTTTGAGTGTTTGCATGTGTGTGGGGTGTAAGTGTTCATGCATGAATGTATACCATGTTTTTTTGTATATGATTTTGTGGTTATTGCATGCGGTTTTTTTTCTTTTTCTTTTCTAAATTACGGGTGGTGTCCTAACACCCCCCGCCACACGCCCTTGCGGCGGCTTGCGGGGTATTGAGTAGATGTAGATGTAGATGCATAGTATTTAAGTTTATGTAACAGTTTATTGTGTGGGACTTTGTCGAAGGCTTTTTTGAAATCCAGGAATACTGCATCGACTCTTTTGTTGTTTTCTCCCGATCTAAGTATATCGTGAATGAAGAGACTAAGATGTGTTTCGCAAGATCTGCTTTTAATAGGTGTCTGTCATGTGATAATACTTCATACATGGTTAACCCGGACCGAAGGATATTCCCAGAAGGGTCCTGAAAGAGTTTGCAACCGAAAATGTGCCATCTTTTAAATGCATATTTAGCAAATCGATTGCAGAAGGTGTCGTTCCCTTGGACCTGAAAAGAGCCAACATCACACCTATTTTTAAAAGCGGAAATAAACAAGACGCTGGTAATTACCGATCAATTTCGTTAATCTCCCTCTCCTGTAAATTCCTACAACACATTATTGTTAGTAACGCCATGACATTCCTCGACACGCACAACCTATTATCCAAGAGACGACACGGATTTAGAACTGTGAGATCGGGTGAAACGCAGTTGGGACTTTTTATACACGACCTTCTACTATCAGGGGAAAGGAACAAACAAGTAAATACGATATTATGGGATTTCCAAAAGGCCTTTGATAAAATCCCACTAAATTGATTCACAAGTTGCAATGGTATGGAATTAACTGACTCATTACTGACCGCAAACAAATGGTAGTGATATTTTGCTCCAGCTCTAATTACACGCAAGTAACATCCGGCGTCCCCCAGGGTAGCGTCACAGGACCAATAATATTCTTTATATTCATTAATGATATCGCCGGTTAAGGGTGTGAATTTTTAAAGAACGGAAAGCTAATATGTAGGCGGATTCACGAGTTCTCACCTCTATATTGGTGGCTGAATCAGGTAGGGATTCTAGGATGCTAAGAGCAAAACACTGGTTGAATGAAAGGTTGTGGGAATTGGCGTGTGAAGAGATAGGAAGAGAAGAGAGTGAGGCAGAATTGCAGGAATACCGGTGATTATTCATTCGAATGGATAAGGGGGTAAAGCATTCGCCTATGAAAAAGGAAGTGCAATGTTTGCATGAAAAAATATAAATAATGTTTTTTGAGAGGCAATTAGCGTGGGCACAAGGTGAGGGGGCAATGAGGGGATGTAGGGAGAGGGGAGTAGGCATAATAAGAGGACAGGTTTTACATCGGGGGTGGTTGCAATTTGGTGAAATATTAGGAAATTAGTCACGGGGGGGCGCCAAAGGGTTGGTGGATCTCAGAAGGTTTTTGAGATTGGCGGGTCGTCTGTATGTGATAGATGGGCATTGGGGTAGTCAGGATGAGGTCGCGTCATTGTCATGTAAAATTGGAAACAGTTCTTTAAGGAAGGTTTTCAGTCTGTGTGATCCGGGGAAAGAGGTGGTGCAAAGGTTGAAACCTGCATCAGATGTGGGCTTGTTATTGTGTGGTGTGCGTGGTCGGGTGGAGCGGTGGATTTTATTTTGTAGTAGCTTTTCTAGGTAATCGCGTTTGAGGAGTGCAAGATGTAGATTGTCCAGGTATTTGTTGAGAGTGACTGTGGTGTCCGCGGATAGAGAGAGAGTTAGGAATCGAGCGTTTCGTGTGTTGAGGATGACAGCTTTTGTGGTGTAGGTATTGCTGATGGTTAGTGGCTTTGATGTGTACTGAAGTGGTGAATTTGTTGTTTGAAGTAAGATGTCTGTGTCAAGAAAGATGATGTGTGTGTATATATGTATATGTATATAGTATCTAAAATAAAGAAAAACCTGAAGTTAAATGTTGCATGCCTGGTGTTTAATCATTCCCCCGGCACACACTAGAAGTGGTTAGATGGGTGCGATGTAGGAATAGAATACTACATCAATATACTGTGGTGCCACAATAATTTCCCATTTATCGCAAAATACCTAAGGCATTTTTTCATAAGCAATTTTTAGCCACCCCAGCAGATTTTCTCTGAACCTTATCCAATGCTTCAATTAATTTTGTGTTGTATGGATCTCAAATATTTGTCACTGTTCAATATTGTGCTAATTTCAATAGCTTGCCAATATTAAAATTTTCTCTCATTAAGGGAAGACTATTCTCTTAATGTTTCATTTCTTTGCCCTAAAACCCGTATAATATAGCATAGGTCTTTAAGGATGGCCTGCAGGATCATTCTAATGCACTTGCCTCATGATAGGTTTGACGTCAGTTTAGCATCCAAGATAGAGGCGTACATTCCCAAAGATGATCAATTGCAATGTGTCCAAGTCAGGAAAGTGCCAAGGGTGATTTCACGAGCTCCCATCTCTCTCGAGCGACGCCCTCTCGAACTCGAGTAGAGCGTCGATCCTCATTTGCAGCGGTTTTAGACAGTTTTCGCGGATGCTTGAACCACCGGGAGCCCTCTCGTTTGCGGGGTCTCATCTACTCCATCCCTATCCCCCTGAAGTGGGGTGGCATCCGATTACCACTTGATGCCCTGCTGAAGTCAAACCGGCCAGAGTGCAATAGATTAGTGAAACAATGGGAGAGTTCAGTGATTGAGTGACCCCACTTGAGGTCCGCCTCTTCCATTAAGGTGTCCCTGAATCAACCATCTCCACTTTTGATCTTCGAAAGCTTCAATCGATCGGTGAGTATCACCCAAGAGGGCCGAGGCTGGGCACATCCGTCCCGTCGGCATGGTCCCTGCCACACACCATCTAGATGTTGATGGGTATTTATTACTTCTGCATGGCGATCAATTGTTTCCCCTCCATGTGTCATGTTCTCTCTCCTTCTCTCACCGCATGGGGTTGGCGTGTGGCAGTGGGTGTCGTTCATCGGCCTGGGCGCCGTGTCCGCGGCCGTCATGTCGTCCGTTGACTCCAGCTACCTCTCCGCCTCCTCGCTCATCGCTAAGAACTTCTACAGGGTCATCCTGAGGCCTAAGGTGAGCATTTCCTCGGTAACGAGCGAAACACCCCTTATACACCCCAATTGACGACTCTATTCCGACGGCCACGACGCACGCCTCCCGGTTCCTCTCCCGACTTTCCGGGACCTGATGTTTGTGGATCGTCCCCTAACGCGGCGCGTGCTACTGGCATCCTGCTATCTGTCCGACTGTTTACATCTACATCTACTTAATACCCCTTAAGCTACCGCAAGGGCGTGTGGCGGGGAATGTTAGGACACCACCCGTAATTTAGAAAAGAAAAAAAATCGCATGCTAGTACCACAAATTCATACATCCACAAAAAACATGGCATACATTCATGCAAGAACACTTACACCCCACACATGCAAACACTCAAACTACATCTTACATACATATGCATCTGAAAGTATACCTAACAGCTTTGCAGTGTTTAACTTTGCTCCAACTTTTAAATTCAATGTTTTTAATATTTCTAAAGTGACTTCGGTTTCTTACTATTATGATTTCTGATTGTTAGGGGAAGGAATGAGAATTTGTATCTGTCTGTACTGGAATCTATTTCCCTTATTTTGTCATTGTGGTCTGAAGGCCATTAGAATTCCTTCAGTGTAATAGTTAAACTCGTTTGTTCTGAACCTTTCTAAAAGTCTAAGCCTCGCTTGTTCTCTCCGCACTTCAAGTGGTTCCCTGCATAAATCCCCTGAGAGACCTGTCACACTTGTGTTCTTATCATAGCAATTTTAACGAATCCAGCGGATTTTCTCTGGACTTTATCTAGTTCTTTTTGCCAAATTTTCTCCCACGGATCCCAAATACTTGCGGCATATTCCTAATGAGGTCTAACTAGAGCAAAATAACACCTCTTTAACTTAATCATTACATTTCCCCTACACCCGTTTTATGAAGCCAAGTTTCTTTAAAGGGGATCTGTCTACTGTCCTGATATGTGCTCCCCATGAAAGGCGTGGTGTTAGAACAACCCCCAAATATTTAACTTGATTGGCCGTAGTCAATACTGAACCCTCTATTTCGTAGTTTATATCCTGTTCCTCGCTTACTTTATTCCAAAATTTTAAAACTGCGCATTTATCTATATTAAGTGTTAATCCCCATTTATTGCACCTTTATGAGATATTGTCTAAGTCTCTAGAGTCTCTAAGTCTCTGCTCGCGATCTAGTTGGCTCCTTATTTCCCTGCATACCACCGTGTCGTCAGAAAATAACCTCAGATTGCTACAAACGTGTGTGCTTACGTCATTAATGTATATTAAGAACAGAAGAGGTCCTATTACACTTCCCTGGGGGACGCCGGAAGTTACATCTCTATCCGTTGAGCACATGCCATCTATGACTACTATTTGTTATCGATTTGACAAGAAGTCTCTAATCCAATTAATAATTTTCTCATTGATTCCATAGTATTTAAGTTTATGTAACAGTTTATTGCGTGGGACTTTGTCGAAGGCTTTTTTGAAATCCAGGAATACTGCATCGACTTGTGTGTTGTTTTCTCCCGATCTAAGTATATCGTGAATGAAGAGACCAAGTTGTGTTTCGCAAGATCTGTTTTTCCTAAATCCATGCTGGTTGTGGATCAGTATTTTCCTACTGTCAAGAAATCTCATAATGTTAGTCATAAAAATGTGTTCCAATACTTTACTTAAGTATCGGGACCCTCTTGCCCTCAAAAAAGAACCTTGGGCCCAGAGCAAATTCCAATGCTATCAAATTACGTGGTACTGTGATTTGTAACTTTCGGAGATAGGCCCTTAGTCTTATACATCTACATCTACATCTACATAATACCCCGCAAGCCGCCGCAAGGGCGTGTGGCGGGGGGTGTTAGGTCACCAACCGTAAAAAGGAAAAATACTACATGCAAAAAAAAACAACACGGAAAATTACACCCACAGCAGCGCACACACTCATGCAAAAATCCCTTCATCCAATACTCATGCAAACACATATACCGCAAAACAACTAAAAAACTGCACCCCATGATGCAGCACGAAAGCCATCCTACAACACGCTAGCCAGGACACAACAAGCAAGAATGTGAAACATCACTACCACATGAAAATGTACCACGAAACACTCTACCCCCAAAGAGTCTCTAAAAGGCAGGGAATGCGACCCAACGTTGCAGGTAGCAGGAATTTCCCCCGACGGAGAGGGACGAGGGATTGAAAGGGAGACTTAAAAACAGATGAACAGAACACGAATGAGGTCATTCGGAAAGAATGGGTTATTATAACAAAATACATAAGGTTAGTTGAAGAGCATGCATTTAAATACAACTAATTTTTTTTTAGACGCTGAGGGTGGCAAGTGGAATTTTTGCTATCTATAACCCTGCAGTTGCTATCCCGTATTGTCCGTGGGAAGAAGGAGTCCTTGAGTCGGCTAGTTCTGGCATCTATTTCCCGAATTTTATATGCATGATCCGAGCGACCAATGTATGTAGGAGTACGAATAATTTGCGAGACCTCGGTGCTGAATCATGCGGATCTAAATTTATTTAATAATTTCAATCTTGCATTGAATCGTCTCTCAGCCAATGATTCCCACCCCAAATCCATGAGCATTTCGGTACCGATCAGGAGTAGCCGTGGTCTTTTCGGGAATTATCGACTTTTCCCCAAAATTGTTTCGAGAGCTCGAGTGACTCCGGCTTTCTTTAGATTTCCTCCCCTGACTGACTACCAAGCACCAAGGCTACAGATCGCCACCCTCACCATGCCCTCTCGCCATTGGAATCCCCTTGAACCCTCCAGGTTATTGCGGCTTGTGTGTGAGGCGCCCGAAGACACCCGGCATCCGTACCCACGCACCATCGCAATTCTCACAGTTCCCATCATCTACAGTCTCTTATGAATCTGAAATGAAATTGCATATTCTACCCCATAAATGAATGACCTCGTCGGTCAGCATGCATAGGCTGCAACTTCTCGCGCGGAGGCATTTCGTGACACGGGTTCGGCGAATGTGAAGCACGAGGATCGACTTGTAAGATTCAGTAAATCAAATGCCGGTGCCAAGCGAGGGCATGGCCGATGAGGCCATTCGGAAACTTTGGCCCTCCAATAATTAGCGACGGGAACTGCATAGCTGGGAATCAGAATAGTCAAGAGTCTCTCGGAGACGTTAACGGGCGAATCGTAGAAAACACAATCCAGTTAATCCGTGGAAAAGACTTGTTATGTGGAATGTTTGGCATCAGAACGCACAAGCCCTTCCACCACGTCAAGGTTGAAGTCCGGGGAGGGTCTCTCAGATTATAGGCAATCAATGATTTTTTAAAAGCTTTTTCATAAACACGGAGATTTTACCCTTGCCAATATGCACGTTTTCATTTCTATCCTAAAAACATGAAATTTACCACCCGGTCTTATTTGTGTCTTAGTCCTTAAATGTTTTTGTTGTTGCTTGTGAAATGCGCTTATCATGGTAGGGGGGCCAGTTCCTTTCCCTGTGTCGGCTGTGGTTATCCAGGAAGACCTGGTATCCGATAAACCACATAGCTTGAGTGGAGCTGCAGGTGCCCAGAGAGACCTGCCTGGAATCGAACCTGAGCTCTCTGGTCAGTAGTCCAATGCTCTACCCCCTGGAATACCGTGACCTACAATTCCTAGGATATTACCCCCAAAAAATGTTATCCCCAAAGTACCCCCAAAAAATATTTTCCGTTATTTCCGTAATGCGCTCCAACGGCTGAAGTTCTTTGCAGCTGACTACGTTAAACTTCTTCAACGACAATTTTTAAGGATTCAGCTCAGAGAAAAACCGACAAAAAAAGTGATAAACGGTGAGAATTTGGGAGAGGGGAGATCAGGGGAGCGATACAGAGTATTCTGAAGTGAACTATGCATATTTCCAGATGTGGTAGATATAGTTATTTGTAGATTTTCTCCATTCGTCGATTGGGCTAAACGCCTTCGCTAAGGAACGATAAAAAATTAAAAATTTCTAAACATTACCTTTTCCAATGAGGAATCACGGGAATGCTAAATATTTGTATGCATGTTCATATCAATGGAATGACATTTTTAAAGCCATTTGTTGAACATAAGCCTTCCATTAGCATAAGAAACGCCACGGTGGGTATAGTTTCCCATGCATGTGTCAATTTTGCATGTGGTTTTGTTCCTTTTTATTGGTGATAACCTAACAACCCGGCCATACGCCCTTACGGCGGCTTGTGGGGTATTATGCAGATGTACATGAAGATTAAACCTTCGAACGAACGCTGTCTTTTGGGCCCTAATAAAATCTTTCCACATGGGACTTGAAATTTGATGAAACCTCTCTTATAGACTAGTGTTTTTCTTGTAAGTCTATTTAAACTGCTATGTTGGGAGAAAATGCCCCCAGCACAAATGTGTAATAAATTTAATTTATTTTCTAATAATGCTAATAGTTTTGTGGCAATGAAGTCGAAGGAGTGACTCGAGCAAATTGCGCACAATGTTTCCTCCATCGCACCTATACCCTCCAGTTCCAACTGAATCAATTCCAGCTAAGGGGCTGCCCCGTGTATTTTCCCTTGCAGGCGCCCGACTACGAGGTGCTGTGGGTTCTGCGGGGCGGCGTAGTGGCGTCCGCCGCAGCATCCGTGACCCTCGCCCTCTCCACCCCGATCATCATCGCCGCGGCGTGAGTACTCGCCATCGATCCTCAACATCGCGACTTCAGCTCATCAACGTCCCAATTTACCATCACAATTGACTCGAGATCAACTTCGATACCAGGCATATACGGACATATTTAAAATGATCGAGGGATCTGAAATTAAACTCATAATTATTTCGCAAAAATTCCGTTTCTTGGTTAAATTTATGAAATTAGTGCTGTTCCTCCACTTACAAAACCTTCCGTTTACTGGTTTATAATTGCTCCAATCCATGACCATAGCAACAATGTCAACGAAGACAGATATCAAAATAAACATGCTGGAATGTTTCAGAAACGGTATTTTACGTATGAAGAGTGCAATTCAACGCAGTTGTAATTTTTCCTCCGGATAGGCGAAGGAACAAAAATAGCAAATCGTGTAAGTTCCCTCTTCCCCACATTATTGCACGGGCTTCACACTCGAGTACTCCAGGATTAGCATAAATGTCGAATCGATGCGATGCACATGGTGTGCCTCTTTCGTGGAAAAATGGGAAACATGAGGTGGAGAATAATTGGATTGTATCAGACCGTCGACTGGATACTAGACTAAACCGTGAGGGAAGGAGGTGGCATCTTCTACATCTACATCTACATAATACCCCGCAAGCCGCCGCAAGGGGGTGTGGCGGGGGGTGTTAGGTCACCAACCGTAAAAAGGAACAATACCACATGCAAAAAAAAACAACACGGAAAATTACACCCACAGCAGCGCACACACTCATGCAAAAATCCCTTCATCCAACACTCATGCGAACACATACTATATACCGCAAAACAACAAAAAACTGCACCCCAGGATGCAGCACGAAAGCTATCCTACAACACGCAAGCTAGGACACAACAAGCAAGAATGTGAAACATCACTACCACGTGAACATGCACCACTAAACACTCTACCCCCTGAGGAGACTGTAAAAGGCAGGGAATGCGACCTAACGTTGCAGGTAGCAGGAATTTCCCCCCGCGGAGAGGGACGAGGGACTGAAAGGGAAACTAGTGGCTCTCATCCTAATTCTTCCAATAATGTCGTGACACTGCTAACTTGTTCATAAAAACATTTCGCAAACCTAGCTGCTCTACTGTTGCTCTCGATCTAGGTCATAAATTAAGCCTACTATACGCCGTGAGGGTTGCAGCTTACTCTAGGTGGGGCCTTACTAACGTGAAATAACATAAAGCTCCTCGACCCTTTCATTACTATTCCCAAATATCCTTTTCATGAATCCTAACTTTTTATCTGCTATTTCACCAATTCCACGAATGTGTTTTCTCCTGGACATATCCTTAGTTATCGTTTCACCCAAATATTTTACCGATAATACGTTTTTTATGTTGGTTCCCTGTGTAACCTCGATGGAATGAGTATCATCGCAGAAAAGAGTTCGCACGAGTTCGCATTGGTCAGCGAGTCGCCGTGCTCCCTCGAAAGCGGGAGCCCCCGAGATGCTCGTTCGCGGAACGGCGGGGAGGGGGTTATTGTGTGTTGAGGGCGTGTCGGCATTTGTGCGGAGGGGGGCGTGGTGGGCGTGGCGGTGGGCCGCTTATTGCGTCCTCGCCCCGCGTTGGCCGTGCTCTCGTGCGTCCCGAGTTGCCACATCCGATCGCCGGCTCCCCACTCTCTCTCCCTCCGCAGCCACGCCAGTGCGCGTGTGGGAGCGAGTCCTCTCCCAGCTTCTTTTGCATGTGGTATTTTTCCTTTTTACGGTTGGTTACCTAACACCCCCCGCCACACGCCCTTGCGGCGGCTTGCGGGGTATTATGTAGATGTAGATGTATTGGTGCGGCCCGCGGGCGAAAAGCGAATACGCAGGAGACAAGAAAAAGGTACGGTGCGCGAGGACGGAGGAGGTCAAGAGCGACAGCGTTCAAATATTCTCAAAATTAAGAGAAATAGGTTTCGTCGGAAGCTGGAGAGCATTTGAATAGTGCGGAATGAATGTGGCAGAGATAAAAGGAGCAAGGCAAGAAAGATAGGCTGGGATATAAAAGGAGCAAGGTAGTAGTACGGTAAAAGGAGTTCGGTAGAAGGGGGATTACTCTTCCAAATCCATCGCTCGCTATCCTTCACCCTCCACAGTGCCTTTTGGGTCGAAAAAGAGAGACGGAGGGCGCTGTGTCAGTTCTGGAGACCCCGTCGTTCGCCACAGAGCGGTCACCACCGAGGATTATCGGTCGCGGGGCAATCGAAAGGGCTGCAAATTGGCGTGCAGGGATGAGAAAATACATAGGCAAGGCGACCGGCCCCAACCGGGGGAATCGACGATTGGCGGCCGCGGGGGCTGAAAGAGGCAGTGCTCAGGTTTCGCCCCAAAGGCACTGACTCTTGCACGTCTTGCTAACCCGCACAAAGGCATGCGCGAAAGAGCATACACTTGGGACCGAATCAAAATTTGTTTCATTTAATTGAAATACCGTGTGGGACTCCTCCATCTTCATTTCGAATTCTCGGAACGTAAACAGAACATGGACTCACCAGAAATACAACTTTCTTGCCGGAAGTGGAGTGCAACTCGTGCAATGCACGCCTAGGTGTTGCAACTGAAGATTGACAAATCACGCGGCGACGACAAATAACGCAAAGACGCCAAGGAATCTCTCAGATCTGATGGAATTTCAGTCGGACGTATCGAGAACGAGCATAAACAGTAATGAAACTTCGAATGAAAATTGTATTTAAAAAATTAATGCCATGTCAGTTGGTACTCCAGAAAAGAAATTATTAATAAATGTAATATTTATCTCCATTAAGCAATATTTAGATACCCAAAGTGTAGAAAAAATTTCCCGGTATTTGTTCGCTAATTAAGATCATAATATGGTAACAATGAAGTCTAACGCCAGGTTAAAGAGGACACGACAGTGTGGAGCAAGTGTAGAGACTTAATGAGGAAGTACTATCTTGGATGAAAAGAAAAGGTTTCCAGGAGGCAATCGAGTCAATTTTGGACGATGGCAAGAAAAAGGGTTCAGATGAGGAAAGATGGGGGAATAGCAAAAAAGGGATCCCGAGAGCAGAAAATGAAACTATAGGGAACTATAGCAATAGAAAAAGGATACAAATGGCAACAGACAGGATGATTCGAACTATACATAAGTGAAAGGTATTGGAAGAGTATAAACATCGAATCAGGTAGAAGCAAGTACACTAGGAGTGCAGTTTACGAAGGAAGAGTTTAACAGGAAAGGGCTCGGCCAATATGTGATAGCACGATCTGAAAGTAAGCATGTAAAATCTATACATAGTGTTCGAGACCGGAATAGAATTTAGTAGCAGAACCAGAAAAGATTCAAGTGAGAGGAAAGAATATGGATGAGCTATAAAGCCAATAAGTTTAAACATAGTAAGAGAATATGACATAGATGGGGATAGCTTAGGTACAGGCATAATTGATTCCAAGATAGAAAGAGCAATAAAGGAATTAAAATAAACTTAGTCCATGAAGATACGTTTATAAAATCCCGAAGAGATTGCTAGAGCTTTTAGGAAAACGTGTATGGAAGAGTTTTTAGGGATTAATTCGTACAATTTCTGAGGGAGGAATAGGCCAGAAGATTTTTTAAGATCAGCGTTACTTCCCATCCCAAGCATGGGAACGGCAGCCGTAAGTGAGGACGATGGACAAGGAAGTTTGATTGGGCACACAGCTAAGTTGGTACTCAGGACTATCAATAGGAGGGGTTTTCGTGGCAGTGAAAAGTCATTTTGAAAGCAGGAAAGTTTCATTTGAAAATAATGACATAGAAAGCGTTTGGTGCACCGTACTACGGACCAATCAACCCAACATAAATTTAGGCTCCTTCTACAGACCTCCAGACTCAGATTTGAAAACACTTCATACCCTCAATAATCAAATTTACAATTTTACACGTAAATATAACAACAGCATCAACATAATTGATAGCGACTTTAACCTTCCTGGTATCGATTAGGATGTTCGCGGATGACACGGTGATCTATCGGGAGATATCTGGGGATGAGGATCGTTTTATTCTAGCGCAGGATTTAGATTTCATTACTAAATCGTGTTCTAACTGGGGATTGACACTAAATTATAATGAATATTCGGTGGTAAATTTCTTTAAAAGATCAACGGGATTTGCTTACATATCAGCTGGAGTTGACCTAGAAGTAGTTGATACGGTAATATACCTAGGTCTTACTTTCAATAAAGACTTAACTTGGGGGACTCACATAAGTAAAGTCTGCGGTCAGGCATATAAAAATTGGGATTCATTAGACCCATTGTCGGAGAAAGTGACTCGAAGGTCCAGGAACGTTGTTACCACGTTCTTGTAAGGCCTCATTTAGAATACGCATGCAGCGTGTGGGATCCGAGTGAAAAAGGTCTCATTCGGGAAATTGAAAAGGTTCAACGCTGGGTAGCCCGTTTTGTTAAACATTTTTCCGATAAAACGCAAAGCGTCACCGAAATGCTCATGGAGTTGGGGTTGGAATCATTAGAAGAGAGACGATTCAATGCAAGATTGAAATTATTAAATAAATTCAGATCCGCATGTTTCAGCACCGAGGTCTCGCAAATTATTCGTACTCCTACATACATTGGTGGCTTGGATCATGCATATAAAATTCGGGAAATAGATGCCAGAACTAGCCAGACTCAAGGAATCCTTCTTCCCACTGGCAATACGGGATAGCAACTGCAGGGTTATAGATAGCGAAAATTCCACTTGCCACCCTCAGCGTCTAAGGGAATAAATAGATATGTGCTCCCCATGATAGGCGTGGTGTTAGAACAACCCCCAAATATTCACTTTAATTGGCCGTATTTAGCACTGAACCCTCTATTTCGTAGTTTATATCCTGTTCCTCGCTTCGTTTGTTCCAAAATTTCAAAACTGCGCATTTATCTATATGAAGTGTTAATCCCCATTTATTGCACCATTCCGAGATATTGTCTAAGTCTCTAGAGAGTAGCTCGCGATCTAGTTGGCTCCTTATTTCCCTGTATATCACCGTGTCGTCAGCAAATAACCTCAGATTGCTACTAACGTGTGTGCTTAAGTCATTTATGTAAATTAAGAACAGAAGATGCCCTATTACACTTTCCTGGCGGACGCCCGAAGTTACATATCTATCCGTTGAGCACAACCCATCTATGACTACTATTTGTTTGCGGTTTGACAAGAAGTCTCCAATCCAATTAATAATTTTCTCGTTGATCCCATAGTATTTCAGTTTATGTAACAATTTATTGTGTGGGCTTGCTTGTTGTGTCCTGGCTTGCGTGTTGTTGGATGGCTTTCGTGCTGCATCCTGGGGTGCAGTTGTTTGTTGGTTTATGGCATATGTGTTCGCATGAGTGTTGGATGAAGGGATTTTTGCATGAGCGTGTGCGCTGCTGTGGGTGTAATATTCCACGTTGTTGTTTTGCATGTGGTATTGTACCCTTTTACGGGTGGTGACCTAACACCCCCCGCCACACGTCCTCGCGGCGGCTTGCGGGGTATTATGTAGATGTAGATAATTTTAGAGAAAATGATTATTAAAGGGATGACCTGTTTGTTTTCGAGGTGTGCGATAGAGTGCATAAACTGATTCCAAAAAGCTGCGGGAGATGCCGCAGGAGTAACTTTATGACGAGTCATCCGCTAATATCCGCCAAAGTTTCGGAGTGTATGAGAACGCCTCGATAGCTAGACTGGTTAAGACCTCGGCCAGACATCGAGGGATCCGGGGTCAAATCTCAGTCAAGGCGAATGATTTTAACACCCTGAATTTGTTGGATTGAAATGCACAAACTAAGTAGAATTTGGAAATACGACTTATCAGAAACCGATCTCGGACTGCTCAGGTGCGATTGGTGGATAGATAGCCGAGTGCTTGGAAGATAAGGGTGTTTATCATTATGACCTGAGATTTTCCACGTATACGCGGAAGAAATATGAGGGGATAAGCATGGAATGGACTGGAGATAGGAAATAAAAGAAGGTGAGGAATTTATCAAATCGGTTACCTTTGCGGATGATCAAGCGTTGCCTATATAAGTCATCAGAGGGGATACACTGGCGAAGAAGCGTATTATAAAATGAGTGTCATCGGTAAGTGATGGGAATATATATAGATAGGCGGGTCATCTGAGAAAGAGGAGGGTTCAGTGAACGCGAAAGTAAAAGGCAGACGAGGGTTTGAATTAACTTTTTCGGACCAAGATGGAGGGGGAATTCGGGCCCGAGGAGAAAAATAGCGAGAGACAAAAAAAGAAAGATAGAAAAAAATGGTGGTGAGGCTGAGGAAAGATGCAGTAGGGAGAGACCGGTGAGCACTTTGGTAGTTGGTGTGGTTTCGCATAGGCGGAAGTGGGGGATTGGTTTCATTTCACAGTTAAACTTTCTCGGAAACGTTTTGGTGCAAAACACATCCATTTCCAGTTCTTCCCATTTCTACGTATTTTACCAAATCCTCCACATACACAAGTATGTTAAGCATTTAAATTGAATTAAGGCTAAAAGTTTTCGCGCACAAGAAAAAATTATAATAATCTGTTATTCTGTAAACAAACTTGCACGTGCGCACACGTCTTCCTACCAATTCAGATATTTGCCTCAATTCATTTACGTTTTCCGTTGGATGTATCCACCGCGTTTATATGCTCGCTGTGAACGTAAAAATATAATTAAAAAATAAATATTAAAAAACATTAAATTTCAGCTTCCTTTTAGTACAAAAACAAATATATGATAATAGTATATCGAACCATAAACACGGTTATCAATCGTGGATTGATAGACAATGCCATGACTCACTTAGTACTAATCCAGAGAACGTGTGACATTCACATATCAGAGTCCCCGCACCCTTTCCATCTGTCGCCAGTGGTCAACCATGAAGCTCTGGTACTCGAAACATCTGGCAGCTGAGATTCCCCAGAGGCGTCCCCGGGAATCAAACCTAACCCTTCAGTCAGATATAGGAATATCTCTCTTGTTCCTGGAGAATTCAACGAATGTGCAATGAAATCTTTAATCGCTTTTGGGGAATGCGAATATTTTGCAGTTCCTGGGAGCCAAGCGGATGCCTCCCCCTCGCAAGAAATAATAGAACCATCCTCCCCTGCAAAACCTCCCCCACCTCCCCTGCAAAACCTCCCCCACCTCCATGCAGCTAAATAGATTGCCGTGTGCCATTCACAAAAAGAAGGGATTGATATGCTTGCCAGCCATTGTGAACGGGATGCAGTCGCAGTTTTCATGAAAGGAATACCGAAATTTCTTTTCACATGCAATGGGATAATGGGACCTTGAGATAAAAATCGACGGGACAGGTGGTTGGCACATCAGTTAGCATTCGCGCTGGGTTCCAACCTTTCATACGGTTTCTGGATTGTCTCCAAATATTACAAATTTTACTAAGAGCTCTTGTTTATTGTACCCCGGAGCATTGGGTAACGCTAGAAACATATTAACTGAAACAGTGCCAGCAAAAAAGTGAACGGGTGGGCATGGCATTGAAAGCGAACAGGTTCAGCGGCCACTTCGAAGATAGCCAGTGCTGTGCGGCGGGTCTTTGGGACCAGACTTGACCACCTGGAGCAGTCCGGGCGCAATGCAAATCAAAGGCTTGGGAGAACGTGGAAGGGAGGGTGGTTATGGATTAATTAAAGCATTTATGGGGGAGGAACTCGGGCGGAAGACTGAAGAAGAGTGCTAGTTCCTATTCCAAAAAAGGGAAAGGTAGTAATATGTGAGGGCTCTGTGTAGATCTTTTTTGCGACGAGTTTCATTTCGCATGTAGCTATAATGGATTTAAGGATCATCAATACGAAGTTGGAGAGGTGTAAAAATTATCCCATCACAGAGAGATGAGAATGGGTACTATTGTGAATATTTTCCTATTTTGTCTTTTCAATCAGTTTTTCAATAGTGTTAACTTTCACACTGGCAACACGCAAATCCGCCGCGTGGCGGACCAAAGCTCTCAATGGTAATTGATCCTCTAGCTGCGCCCAGGTAGGCTCTCGTTCCTCCACACAGCAATCAAAATTTAGGGTTAGAGTTGGAATAAAATCCTCATTAGTGTAATTAGATTTCACAATTAATTCTCCTTGCAAAACTGTTTCCAGACCGTACCTCTTGCAAAAAGTGAGAAAGGTCAATTTTCCCGTCCCATGCACAACAATATCGCAAGGATCCTTTTCATTACATAGAAGGGTTACACTTTCGGGCTGGGGCGCAACATAAACCCAGTTGCTGGAGCCGGTAGGTATCCATACCGTTTGGTTTAATTCAACGATTTTACGTTCGCAAAACGAAGGGATTGCATAAATTGGTTGCTACATGCCAGCTTCGCAATCCTTGTGGACCTGCAATAGTTGTAATGGATATAACGGTCTACAGATTCTCCAATGGTTAGTTATTTCCATACCATTTTTAAATTCTTCCAGGGAGAGCTTCAAAAAATATCTTTTCATTTTATCTACTAGCAAATACGGGTGATTTGGTTGAATAAAAATGAACTTATGTTTAGTTTTTTCCACTAGAGTAGGTAGAGGCAACACATGGTACACATTAAATCTAATTTCATGACAGAGGGGAAGATATAACACGTACCCCAACAAATCCTTGGATGAAAACAAATCTAATTTTAACAATTTTACAATAGCATTGGTGTAAACCACACTCGGGGGAAAAGGAAGGGATAGTCATTTGGGCTAATTTGGTTGTTCCTTCTTCAATATATATTAGTCACATCGTCAGGGCTAATTATCTGTAGCTGCCACACCCCCTTGTGTGCACCAACGATTGCATCCAAGATGGTCTCGTATTGATGAATCGCACCATTCACGGCATGGATCAATAAGGTCAAATGTTCATTAGCTGTTATCGTCAGTGAAAGGTAGGCACTCTGGACCTTTTATTCCCCCTTTTAACTCATTTACATAATGTCTCAATTTCTCCAACCCCTCCGACAGAATGCCTTCGTGGGCTTCCACATCCGCTAAAGTACTGTTCACTGTGGAAATTGTGGATTTTGGCATTGTTACATGTTGTTCAACTATAGTAAGGAATTGAGAGCGTTCCCTCTCGAGTTGATTTATCCTATTTATATAAAAAGTCGCTTCGGCCTCATCTGAAGTCCCGAAAAGCATCTTACTCACTTCGCCTATAAAATTGAATAATCCCCTACTCCTTCTCGCCTTGCCCCCGGCAAGTTGAGTGATCATTCGTCGCATTCCTTCCAATTGGAGAAGTCTAGACTTCACTCCAGGAACTAGGGCACTGCAGCCCGTGAAATGAATCCAGCTTGCATTCTTATGCAAATCACAGCATTCACCTGTCAACCTTGCATACTTCTTAACGGTGATAGCGTTGTCATATAATTGGGCTAAATTCACATAAGTAACTATTTTCCACTCACTGTTGAAGAGCTCAGCTTCACCTATATTATTGTAGAAAATCCCTGGGGTCTTCTCGTATGTTACCTGCAGATAATCTCTTACCATGGCACAAGTCACCAGCAGTAAACAAAATGAGACTATGGGACTCATCCTCAGGCTGCCTGTAGAGAGTTAGATAAACAATTTTAGGCGATTGGAGTGAACTTTTACTTCTCCTTTTCTCCTCCCCTTTTTAATGGTGGCGTTCACTCCATCCCTACAGATGACCTCATAAGGACCCGTCCATTGGGAAGACAGTTTTTCGATCTCCCTCGATGCACACTTTCGTCATACAGCAGCAACTTGTCCCCCCTTCAAATAGCTGCAGGTTTGCTGACTTGTCATAATGTTCCTTGCTTCTTTCCTTGCCCCTTTGTAGCACTTCTTTAGCCTTAGAGTGAGTTTCATTCATTCTTTGTTTTAGTTCCCTTAAGTAATCGTTGCAGGTGTAGATTATGTCTGAGGATTCCTTTTGCAAAGATGTAGGAAGATTCGCCTTTCTACCGAACATCATCTCGAAAAGGAGTGAAACCTGTCGACGAGTGAGGTGAGGTGTTGTGTTAAACACAAAAATGGCGTATGGGATCCAAACATCCCAATTATAATGTTCGCAGGAAATGAAATGTCTGAGAAATTCCGTTAGTGTCCTATGACTTCTTTCTAAGGCGCCGTTTGATTGCAGCCGATAGGCTGTCGTCTGTAGTTTCCTTGTTCCTAGCAGGCGACAGGTGATCTTGAATACTTCGCTGAGGAAGTTGCTCCCTTGGTCGGATAGTAGAAACTTAGGGACTCCATTCTTCAATATTATCTTTGCCACCAGCGCTCTGGTCGCCGTTGACGCCTCTTGGTCTGGTAGCGGAATGGCTTCCGTATACTTGGACAAGTCGTCCTGAAATGTCAGCAGATACTTATTTGCACTAGAGGCCGCAGTTAAAGGTCCCACGATGTCCACATTACATTTTCCGAATACGAACTCCGGGGTCGTGGTGATGACCAACGGCATTTTGGTTTTCCTTTGAGTCACCTTATTTTTCTGACATGACTCACAAGATCGAACATACTCCTCCACATCACGCTTTATTCCTGGCCATTTATTAAGCATTTTCATTCTGTTATAAGTGCGGTTCATGCCCTGATGTCCCCCAACGGGCGAATCATGAAATTCGTGCAATAATTCCCTCCTTTTTCCTACTGGAATTTGGTCGCTTTTACTTGTTTCATGCACAGTCTCCTGGCCAGAATCTACAACACATATCCTGCTGAGTGCATCGGCGTTAGTGTTCATAGAACCCTTCTTATAGACTACCTTAAAATCGTATTCTTCTAATTTAATCCACCACCGCATCAACCGCGAGCTTGGATCCTTAACATTCATTAGCCATGTCAGTGGTTTGTGGTCGGTTACCACAGTGAATTTTCGGCCATACAAATACGGTCGGAAATACTGTGTCCCCCACACAATTGCTATAAGTTCTCTTTCAGATGTTGAGTAATTTATCTCGGCTTTATTTAATGCGGCTTGCATAAGTGATTGGTAAGTCCTTTCCTGATGCATCTTGAGATAAAACGGCCCCCAGAGCCCTGTTGCTAGCGTCAGTAGTAAGGGTGAAAGGACGCGTGAAATCAGGATATTGGAGGATTGGCTCCTCCACCAAACATTCTTTTAGCTTTCGAAAGGCTTCTTCCTGCGCGTCCTCCCATTTGAAATTAACCGCGTTTTTTAGCAATCCATGCAAGGGTGCGGCGACTCGGGAAAATCTAGGGATGAACCTTCTGTAATAGCCACACAGTCCCAAAAAACTCTTCAACTCCTTGGTGTTGGTAGGTCGTGGGAATTCCTCTACCGCCTTAGTCTTCAGAGGATCCGGCTTTACACCTTCGTCTGAAATCACATGCCCTAAGTAGTTTACTTCCCTTTGTAAAAATTCACATTTTTCCGGTTGTAGTTTCAGTTGATACCCACCTAGTCTCTCAAATACCTCCCTCGGTTTTTCATTATGAGTCTTAAAATCACTTCCGAAAACAACGATATCATCAAGGTAAACAAAACAACGCAGCCCTTGAAGCCCAGTCAAAACTTTGTTCATTAACCGCTGAAATGTAGCGGGGGCCCCCTTGAGGCCAAACGGCATTCTTAGAAATTCAAAATGGGCGTGACCCGTAATGAAAGCCGTCTTGCATCTGTCTCCCTCCTCCATGGACACCTGGTGGTAGCCACTGGTCAAATCTAGAGTACTAAAGTACGTTGCATTGCCAAGTTGATTGAGTATCTCCGTAATATTTGTTAACGGAAACGCATCACCCACCGTGACTTCATTCAGTTTCCGGTAATCAACCACGATCCTCCACTTTTGTTTCCCGGACGCGTCTTTTTTCTTGGGGACAACCAGTATGGGAGAGTTCCATTCACTTTTGCTGGGTGCTATTATTTCGTCTCTCAGCATTTCTTGGATCTGTCTCCGCACCTCCTCCTTGTGGACTTCGGGAATTCGGTATGGACGAGTGTTGATGGCGTTGCCTTCTTCTCTGGTAGGAGTTGGAATTGTATGTGAAACGGCAGGAGTGCAAGTAAGTTTATCCCCAGGCAAAAAAAATACGTCATGGTATGACATGCATAATTCTAGGAACTCTTCAGCTTCTCATTTACTTAGAGGGCCAACGCGCAGCTGCTGTTTAAGTAGCCTTGCCCGTGTGACGTCTCGTCTCTTCACATGTGAAATTCCAACCAGCGGCTCTTCCTCTATCTTTTACAATAATTTCGGGGGTATTTCACAGTCTACCTGCGCCTCGTTGGTGTTAATTATGTTGGCTATACATTCCCCGGAGATTCCAACGGTCAAAGCCCCAGCCAGATAAACCCCTTCCCGTAATTTCTCTCCTGTCAATAGTCCTTCCCTGTGGATGGGGTTAGGATCTTCACTATACAACTCAACTTCGCATGTAGATATCAGGACAATATGCGGATCAGCTTTAAAGAAACTTGGCTTCATTAAACGGGTGGTGGGGAAATGTAATGAAAGAGTCAAAGAGAAGCAAAAATTCCACTTGCCACCCTCAGCGTCTAAAAAATAATTAGTTCTATTTAAATGCATGCTCTTCCACTAACCTTATGTGTTTTGCTATAATAACCCATTCTTTCCGAATGACCTCATTCATGTTCTGTTCATCTGTTTTTAAGTTTCCCTTTCAATCCCTCGTCCCTCTCCGCGGGGGCAAATTCCTGCTACCTGCAACGTTGGGTCGCATTCCCTGCCTTTTAGAGACTCTTTGGGGGTAGAGTGTTTCGTGGTGCATTTTAATGTGGTGTTTCAATTTCTTGCTTGTTGCGTCCTGGCTTCCGTGTTGTAGGATGGCTTTCGTGCTGCATCATGGGGTGCAGTTTTTTAGTTGTTTTGCGGTATATGTGTTTGCATGAGTATTGGATGAAGGGATTTTTGCATGAGTGTGCGCGCTGCTGTGGGTGTAATTTTCCGTGTTGTTTTTTTGCATGTGGTATTTTTCCTTTTTACGGTTGGTGACCTAACACCCCCCGCCACACGCCCTTGCGGCGGCTTGCGGGGTATTATGTAGATGTAGAAACGTTCGCAGCGGGCGGGAATCGTCAGCTTCCTTCTCATTTCCTTTTCTGCTCCCGGTCGCTGATCCATCTCCATCATCAGTTTCCTCATATATACCTTCTTTTGCTCAACATACACCACAGCGCCTAATTCCCCAAGCATATCTCTTCCCAAGATTCCATCAAAGCTAAGAGACAAACGGGAGCCATGTATTATGTGAAATTCTACGGTGGATTCCTTACCCTGGCACTTTAACGTAAAATCCACTCTCCCTTCGGTGTGCATGAGACCATCCGTTATTCCCTTTAGAGCTATTCTCTCCTCGGGGAAATAGTTGGTGCCTTTCCTTAATAAATTCCCCTTAATTAGACTTACGTCGGCCCCCGTGTCCAACAGCAAGCACAACTCGCCCTTCTCCCACTCTTTGCATTCGAAGGTAACGGAATCTCCACCATCATTCTCATTGAACTTGGCCTTATTTACCTGCCTGACGGCTGCTGGTTTAAAACCCCTTTTTCCATCTGTGTCGTTATCTCCTCTCATTAGTGGTTTCGAACGTTGGGGCCTCTCTGCCTTACTGCGACAATCCCTGGTGAAATGTCCAAAATTTTCCACACCGGAAACATTTACTCCTTTCGGCCGCCCTGCAACATCCATCTCCTTCTGAGTGATTTGATGGTCTCACACGCGTTCTATTTCCCACGTGTTCAGGATTATTTGCTCCTCCAACAAAATGTATTCCCTTGGCTTGATCTGACTTAGACCCCTTTGTAAAACACTGTGACGAGATGTGGCCAGATTTCCCACAATGTTCACACATAAAAGGATGCCTTAGAGTTTCCCTTTCCTTCAGTGACAAGATGGCGCTCTCCTCTTCCAGTGCTATTTCCACAGCATGGGGTAACGTAATCAATTCCCCCTTGCTCCTCACAATAGTCTGGATGCCCTCGTTTGCCAACCCTTGGATGAAGCATGCCTTAGCCAAGTGGTCAACTAAATTTACGGCCCCCCTAATTTCCTTACATCTACACAACATCTACACAACACCCCGCAAGCCGCCGCAAGGGCGTGTGGCGGGGGGTGTCAGGTCACCAACCGTTAAAAGGAAATATACCACATGCAAAAAAACAACACGGAAAATTACACCCACAGCAGCGCACACACTCATGCAAAAATCCCTTCATCCAATACTCATGCAAACACATATACCGCAAAACAACTAAAAAACTGCACCCCATGATGCAGCACGAAAGCCATCCCACAACATGGAAGCCAGGACACAACAAGCAAGAAACTGAAACATCACCACCACACGAAAATGCACCACGAAACACTCCTTAGTTGCTGACACTCTCTTAGCGGCCTCACGGAGATCGGATTGCATGGAATCCATTCCGCTTCCCCAACTAGCTATGCTCTCTCTAGGACCTTGCTTAGAATAAAACATGGTACACGCGTAGAAGTCCAAAGTACACCTCGTTGTAAAATTTTCCTCCAAAATAGCTCTAACCAACGGCCACGTGTGCGTGTTAACCCTAGCTGAAATTTTCGAACGCGCATCACCCGTAATACTCGCCTTCACGAATTTCAACAGCCTATCATGCTCGGCAGGGTCAACAAGATCAAAAACCACGTCGATATTCTCTATTAATTCTCGCAGCTTACGGTTATTCCCGCTAAAAGGTTCACTAATTATCTTCATTGCCTCCGAAATTCCACGGTAATCACGACTTTATGCCGGTTCCCCATTTCTGGCCATTTTCCAAGATTGACACTTCAAAGTTCGCCCAAAATTTTAAGGAGAGGGTATGAGTGCGGCTTACGTACAAAATTAGCAGTACCCTCGCGACCACAGCACACTGTTGTGGAAAAATCGACCGCCCTTCCTTGGCTCGCCTCCTCCGATGCACGATCCGCCTGCGTTTCCCTCGCCAGCGTTGCGTCGTCGCTCCCTTCGTCGGCCGTCCGTCTGCGTTTTCCTCGCTGGTGATCCGCTCGGTCTCCACTCAGAAGCTCAGAAAGCACGCTATTCCGATGTTTCCGCCCGAAATTTATTAAGAATGACCCAACACACCACTCTTAACCCAAGGAAAAGAAAAATAAAGCCAAACACAAACCCCAGACACCTGACACCAGATTTTTATGCCGTATCCCCGCGTCTTCGAGGGGATATTGGCGACACGAGAAAGTACCCCACGAGTCGAGTGGCTGCCTCGAGGGTAAACGGGGGCTTTTAATTTGGTGGATTATGGCGTGGAGAGGAGTTCGTTGATAGAAATGGGGGAAAAGGAAGAACTAAAGAGCGCACAGCGGCGGTCCCGATTCAACTCAAATTTAATGTAGTCTAGGCAGAAACAGAGGTCACAACAATGTATACTATATCCCTTGACACGGCTTGGCACTTCCAAACAGGAGAAGGGGCCCAGCCCAACCTTCCTCTCTGATCTCCAGTCCCAGACTGGCTTCTTCGGGATGACATCAGTCACCCGTCGTCGTTATCAACATCCCTCTCCAGGCAGAAAGGGGGGGGGGTCGGCATCAACCACTGGTCCGTAGTCCACGGCGAGCCACCAGTTATCACTGTGGGTCTATAGTCCACATCGAGTCACCAGCGGTGACTGGTGTTCTCGCACCCACGCCATTACTTGGCCAGTGAATCACACGGCAGACCACGCGGATGCAACATAGAGAGGAATAGAGAATACAATCAGGGTCTGTTTGTCTTTTTCGTATATTAGAAGAATGTGTTTGATAGAATTTTTTAGGTATAATTAAAGAATGAAATGCAGAAAATAGGATTGTATAGGGATAGGAGACTTATCTGCAACATGTACACGTCTCAGGCTGCTCAGGTTCAAGTGGGGGACGGGTAGTGTTAGGAAGAGGTGTAAGGCATGGGTGGTCATTATCAATCTCGTTATTACTGCTTTTGAAAGTATACGTGTATGTGGAGGATATGGTTAAATAGTCGTCGAAGTAATTGAAGAAAGGAATAAAAATCGGCGGGGAATTAAAAAAATTAGGTCGTGCGAAGCTTTCCTTCGCCAGTCAGCTGAGGGATTGCAATATTGATGAACGCAATGAAAAATTAGTGCGATGGGTATGGAATGAGAATGAATATAAATGAAACAAAGGTGATGTTCCTTTAGAGAAAGAGAGTGGCAAAGTTAAACGCCAAAATGGGAGGGCAAAAACTAGAGTAGGTGGAAAATTTCACGTATCTCGGAAGTGTTTGACCAAAATGATCAAAGTAGACCCGCTACATGACACAGGGAGAAGAATAGCGTGAGGCAAAGAGGCTTTCGCGTGAAGAAGGGAGTTGATGGCAGAGACGTTGTTGGGTTAAGATAAGGCTCATCAAAACTTTGATATGGAGTGTGGTTTTTTACGGCGTGGAGGCTTGTGAAATGTGGGTGCGGAGAAGGATGGAAAAGGCTAAGTGGACAGAAAGGAAAGCAAATGAGGATCGGCTAGGTATGGTGAGATGGGAGGAGAAGGGATTGTTAGGAGAAATGATAAGGAAGCAGAAATAATCGATGTAAAGCGTATTTGATCGGCAGTGGGATGTTGAAGGCTGTGATAGAGGGAAGAATGTTAGGCAAACGAGGAAATGGAAGGAATAGGAAAGGGATGCTAGACGGGATGAAGGGAGGAAGTAAGTACTCAGAGATGAAGAGGGGCTTGTTGTAGAGTAGGATTTTGGGTTGTGTTTTGTTAAGAGGAACAAGGAAATAGTCGCTGTTTCGTTGTAAAAGTGTGTTCTGTTGTCAGCCAAACCCGATCTTTACCAATAAAAAACTAATAATGATAGAAACGATAAACCCTTAAGGTTTACTTGAAACTAACTAGGATCACTCAGCGTTTCATACCTAGAAGTGATGATGTAACAGTTTATTTTTGTAGCTCTTCAGAGTTAATACACTGTGTTTGAGTAAAACTGCCTTCATTCCGTTCCACACTTTGGGGTTCTTTATGTGCCATTTAAGATCGCAAAATTTTCATATTTCGTTTGCTTGTTCTGATGTAGACATCACATTTTGCCATTTATTAATAATTTTCCTCCTTCTGCTTGTGGATTGTTTAAATGGAGAATGATGTGTTTAGTGAATTCGACCCAAATTAAAGTCAATCTCTGTGCGAAAGATTGGAAAGGTCTAATGAACTCTTTGGCCATTGAGAAGCAAACTTGATCGTCTCATGATTCATGGAGAACCTCATCAGGTGAGGGCAAAACTAAAAATTCTCAGAAATCTGTCTTTGATTTTCGTTTTTCGACCAACGCTAAAACTATGTTCTGAAAACATTTTCCCTTAAAGAGAGAAAAATAAATCATAACGCAGGCATTGTTTTATAGTGTTCACTCTGGCTCACCAAGCTTACCGACAACGCCTCTGACAAACACGATTTCGTCGAAACATATTTGACCTCAAAGAACTCACGTATATTATTTCCCCTCACTCCTTAGGGCAGCTAAATATACTTATCACGTACTGATAAACAAGCCAATGATCCACTCACGAATTATTGCACAACTTTAAGTTCCCATGAGCCATTTTGGCTTTCATCTTAAAAGCGTCTATTTCTTGCGCAATTTAGAGCTCGCAATCAAAGGAAGTGCATTGGGTGGACTGAAGAATTGGGGCCGATCCGAGAGGAAGCGAGCGAGCCTTCACTGAGGCACAGGTGAGAACGAAGGAAGGATTTCCGTGTGAGAGGTTCTCTTTTTCGAAGGGACTCTGCGGGATGAGAGCAAAGGTCGCCTCAGAGTGCCCTTCGTTTCGGCGGCTGAAACAAAGGACATCTTCGAAGACAAAGGGGACGTCTTTTATCCACTCTGAGTGCGACGTAGGCGCGATTACGGCGAACGAGCGCGAAGTAGGCAACGTCAGATGGCGACCCTCGGTACGTTACATGAAAGATTCTATTCACGCAAAAATTAGAGAGACCCTAACGCATGATTTTAACTAGAGGCAAGGAAGCTCTGAAGGTTGAGTACGAACTTTTAAAAATAGAAGAGGATTAAATGCAAACACTCCGTGAAAAAATGTCTGGGAAGAATAGGAACGACGGACGCTGAAAATCAGTGTTGAAGGAAAAAGGAGGTAGTCACGTAAACGGGTAAAAAGAGCAACGGAAGGATGGTATGGAGGGAGGACTGATTCATTGAGAGTGGGGCTCTTAGTATTTGGGATGAATATGGATCCAGAGACTGCTAAAGGGAGCACTTGCAGGATTTGTAGAATTAAGAAGAGGAAAATAAAACTGGGTCAAACTCATTCGACAATACGGGGAGGCAGAAGTATGCGAAAAGATTGTAAAAAAATTCCTCGATTTTTTTAAATGGGAAACTTCCAGGAGGACGCAGCGGGTGCAGAAAAATGCCGCATGCCCGACCCTCATTATTCGGTGGTGCGTATTGATTAATTTATGTTTTTGAGCATAACTATTAACAAACTTTTGAGAATTTTCTCACTCCAAACACAGTCACTGTAAATATGTACAAAGGGGAGAAATTAAATGAATAATAAGAATGTAAAAATAAGTGACCTCTAAATAGTAAGAGTTTTTTGTGTTCACCAGTCTCCAGTGTCCATGGAAAGAAAATGAAAGGTCAAATTAGACAGAATCTAAGGGGCGCAGTATGAATTTTAATGCCTTGCAGGGGATGTGTAGATTATCTGCTTGCATCAATGAAGCACTCCCAAATGTCGCACTTTTGTTGATTTGGAGAAGGCGCATTCCGGTAGACGGAGAAAATCTGAACAAGGTTTTTTCGAAAATACGGATAAAACGAGCATTTTTTAATGGATGCAAATCATGTAAATAGTACGGCGAAAGCGATACTTGGAGCTATACTATAAAACTAAGCGAAATGTGTATTGTCATAATAGATGTTCAATGTGTTCAGGTAATATTAATCTTATTTTATGTCATGATGACGGGAAGCACGGCGCGAGTAAGAACTGCCCGTACACCCGATCCACAAATACCCAGCCAGGAAAGAATTCATTTTTCTCTTTAACAGAATAGAATGAATGGAAATTAAACACATTCCAAATAAAAAAGTCGCGTTGTGTATAAGAGGGACGAGTGCATTGTAATGGAAAACGAAGAAATAGTTGAACGAGAGGAATGCACTGTACATGTTGGGAGCAAGACTGAGAAAGATATTGGGAGAGATGAAGGGCTTTATAGTCGTGCGAATGTCGGCAGAAAGGTAAACACTCGCACAGAGTTCACAGATGTGGTACGTTGACCTATATATCTACCTAGGCATATTATTATGCGTGGCAAATGCGGAAAAAACGAGAGTGCAATAAGTCTAAGCATCCCCACATTATCAAGATGGATTGCAGATTATAAGTTCTTTGATTTTTATTTTTTTATTTATTTACTCAGCAAGCCACCACTTGGGTGTGTGGCAGGGGATAACACACCAGACTAATTTTTACCCGAACATGATACCATCACGGTCGGATAACGTTATTACGATCCCTTATTGTTCTTGGAAAAAATGGCATATTAAATCTATCTGCTCTACACTTAATCTCTCTAATATTATTGACATGATCTCTCCTACCGTAGAACGATGGGGGTTATAATACATTTTCAACATCATCGCTAAAAAGACGTCCTTCCAATTTATACAGGAGATTGAATCTGTAATTTTGCTTTCGCTCCGTGAGTGATTCCCAGCCTAGCTGCTCTAATATTTTTAGTTTACCGTAACAACGCTATATAAATCTAGCTCCCCTACGCTGCACGCAATTCAATTCGGCAATCAATCCAACTTCGTGAGGATCCCATTCATACTTACAGCATATACTAAATGATGCCTAACCAGCGAAAGACGGCAAGGAGGCCTTCAAGGAGGGCCGGGAAGAGGTTCACGACGATGCTGGCAGCTGTCAACCAGCAAAACCGACAACAATGTGGCTAGTGTCCGACAATTGTTGGAATTTGACCGTCGATTGATTATCAAGATAGTTGCCAATGAACTGAACTTGTCATCAGCTGTGTTATGCGTTATTACTGAAGATTAAGCGATGAGGAAAGTGTGCGCCAAGCTAATACCCAAGGTATATTCAGACAACCAAAAGACCAACGGAACGGAAACTTCAAGTGGATTTTTGTAACGTATTGAAAATGAACCTGATTATTTAAACAACGCCATCACTGATGATGAAACCAGGGTTTTTTAATACGTCCCAGAAACAAAATGCCAAAGCTCTGAGTGGCACACCTATCAGTCCCCCAAGCCAAAAAAGCCTAGAATGAGCAAATCAAGACTGGAAACAATGCTTATTGTCTCTAAGGACAGTAAAGGAGTGGTCCATAAGGAGTTTGTTCCTCAAGGACCGACTGTTAACGATGACTACTACGTGGATGGATGTCCCGAATAGACTTCAGAAAAGGGCCATTAGGACGAGAAACTTTAAAACATTTACTACCAATACATTTAATGTTTCCTTGATATTACGGTTTTTTTAATTTAATTAAACGAGGATCGTCTCCTTATTAATATTGAATCCCTTATAAAATATTCCTTCCGATGCTATATCTGATTCGTGTTAAAGGTAATATTGCCAGCCCTGAGCCTCACATTATTTAAATCGACATAATTTGGTAAAGAAGACTTTAGAGATACACTATTTGACCTACACTTTAATCTAAAAAAGCTCTGCAGTGCTCGAGTATCCTACCCGCTACGCACTTGGCGGCCTCCGGCGAACGAGTGAACACCAAAACGGCTCAAGGGGGTTCCTACACGATTGGATCGCCGGCTGAAGGTCGACGAAGGACGTCTCGATATCCCTGCAGAATGAGGGTGAATTTTGGATGAATTTGGCGGTGCTTTGTGAAGAGCGTTGCGGTAAAAATAGGAAAGATAGCGCGCACGGAATGAGTGCGTTATGAAGAAGTAATGGTTGGACTGCCGATCACGGACAAGAGCATACAAGAAGTGCACCTTGGTCACGTCGAGAGAATGTATGGGAATGGAATCAACAAGAGACATGTGCAGAGTAAATGGGTTGAGAGGAAGGGCCGAGTATGAGAAAGTCACGGGCGAATCTGATCGCTGAGACTTTCGAGAGAAGGAAAAACAGGATTTTCAAGAAATTTAGTTCATGCGTGAAGCAATATATTTTGTGAAACAATGAATCAATAAAAAATGCTCTTTTGTGGTATTCCAATGCAATTTGTTGCTGGAAAACTTTTACAAATCACCGTTAAAAAGTGACGCACGAATAGCGTTTCAATGCATTGGCGTCATAACCAGGTTAGGCATCGAAATAACAATTCCCTTCGCAACAAAGAGAGGCAAGGAAGGAAGAAAAAGGCAGGGAGGGGTAGGAGGAGGGCGGAGGCTCTTTTGCACGACTGCTGCAGGGCAATGGACTTCTTAATGATCTTTTGATCCTCTTAATAGACTTCTGAATAAAATTAATCCTAAAATTTCATTTGCAAGTGATCTCGGATTTAATCGCTCTCTTAATTTTCCAGATCCATTCACTGTCTCTGCGGGAGGTAGCAATGTCTTTTTTCCCATATTTAGTAGGCCTACTTCACCTGCTCGCGTTATTCCTGCAGACTCGAGACAAATTAACCGTCATACATTTTCTTCCTTTAATCATTGATCCGTCGCATTTTTAATGCGTTAATATCTAGATGGAAATTCAATGGATGAATTAAAATAATTAACAAATAACCTATTTATTTATTTATTCAGTATTAGTCCGAAAACAGCACATTTTGGCCTTTACATCGAACTATTAACAACGATAACAATGGTCACATTCACAAACACCCAAGCCCTAGGTGGAGGAAAACTCACCCAGGCGGGAATCGAACCCACGACCCTTGGAATGGCAGACAAGGACGTTACCCCGCCGCCACCGGGGTCGGCATGCTAATATTTATTCACTAAGTTGCGTAGATTTACTCGCTACTTAAAAAGAAAGAATAAGTCCAGTTGACTACGCGTGCTCAAACCTATTTTTAGGCAACAATGCTAATCACATTGTTCGAAAAACCCACACAGAAGAACTATGTCTTTTAAGACTCCGTAAATTTAAGTAATAATGTAAACATTAAGTTAATGAGTGTTTTAAGACTTAATTTAAAGTGTAAAGACTGAAAAAGGGAAGTGAAATGTACGCACTGAAGTGTGGTATTTGAGAAGGGGTATGTTGTACAGATTATCCGAAATTTTAATGTCTAGGCCTATAAACATTTTAGTGTTTTTAGGAATAATTGTGAATTGAAAGAACATTAATGTCAAATATCATTTACGCCGTGACTATATCACTGATTTTATTGTGACCGTTTTCCACTCGACTTGCATTGGCAGTACAATCATTGAATATTAATTTGTGTGAGAAGGGTCTCTTTCCCGATTAATGAAATCTCTAAAGGACATCTGCATTACTTTTAGAATAATTAAGGGATGGATTTAGTCGTGCTTTCCTGAATAGTGCATTATTATTTGGGCATTGATAGGTCAATTGGTCACAGGGCTTGTGTTAAACTATGAGAGGCTCTGGAGCTGATTGAAATCGTCTCAAAATGAGATCTTGGTGAAGCTTCAATAATGTTGGAGACTTTCTCATGACTATGAAAATACAATCGTGACTTTATATCCAGCTCATATACTTATCAGGGTTTTCCAACCAAATTTTCAACTTTCATTTTCAGATGCATAACTCAGTGGAAACCGTCCTCCATCGAACAAGAGAAAACCGCAATTTCATCACTCCCTCGGGAAAGAAAAACACGAAGTAGTTGGATTGTATTGCATTTATCTCAAGTAACAACGAAAATGGTTTTCTCTTAGAAGCTTTACGGATGGAAGATGGCAGAAAAGATAGATTTGTTTTGGCCCAACGTTAATGTCAAAGAGCGTGATTTCGCTGCTTATGGGAAGGCTCTCAAGGCGACATACGGGCACATACAAGGACTGTCCGTATGATCCACAGGCATGCCACCCGTAAATGCACGCAGGAGAACATTTTCGATCGATCAAGAGGACTTAACTAACGAAGTCGAGGAAACGAGAGTCAAGTGCATTGAATTTGTTGAATTTGACGGCTTTAGGCTTATTTAATTATTTTGTTATTACATTATGATTAATTGAAAGGTTAATTCAAAATTTGTTATTTTTTACACACTTACGTAATTGCTCGTTTAGAAACCCCATTTGCGTTTGCTTTTCTTTTTGACGCATCGTTGATCGTAACGAGAGTAAGAGTTTTTCCTCATCCACCTGCTCATCTGTGATGCGGATGTCCCTCAAAAATGATGCGCTCTTGGATTTCACTTTCCGCGACCTGAACTTCATGACTCACTTCCATGCAGTTAAGCCAAGAAAATTTATTTCAGAACTGGTGAGCATCCACATCACATGCTCTCCAACAGCTGATTACCTTGAGAAGGAAATTCCATTGCAAGCGTGTCATTTTCAGCAGCTAGAAACTCGGAAAATGCCATTAACACGGAAAAAATATGAAATATCTTTGACTTTGAAGAACACTTGGGTTGGCTCGTGAATAAATTAAAGTCACCGATGAAATAAAATTGCCAAGGACTTACGGCATGGGGTGAATTAGGTCTACATATATTACACGTACACACACTTAATTTATTTCTGACGTAAATCGCCGCGGCGACTGACAGAGAGACAGAAAATATAGCATACCGGTTTACAGATGGTGATGTCAAATGTAGAGCTAAAATGAAGTCATAATCAGCATGCTGGATCGGAGCTCGACAGGTCTTTAAGTCTGCGGAAGAGAGAAATTCCTTCCGGAGATTGAAATTTCTCTTAATTTACTGTCATTTTGGGAGCTGTTTGTTTAACTTATTTTTTGTGCCGCATTTACAAATGGCTCGCGATGAAAAATGAGGTGGAAGGACAGCAGCAAGTCATAAGTTATTAATTACATTTGGTGGTGATTAGCGTCGCTTCTCTGCTGCTCTTTCTCAAGAGAGGCTTGCCCTGCATTTGATAGGAATTAACAAAGGAAACAAGATTGGTACTTCTTCACCTTTAGCTAAGCCTACATGAAAAGAAAACATTCTTCAGGCCAATCTGAACCAGGAGGGATTAACGATACATATTTACAATATAAAATACACGTTATGGCTTTTATTATGAGAACAATAAAAAATGAAGGGTGACAACTCACCGGAGAGCAAAGGAAATTCACCATGAACGAATGTGAATTGGGGTTGAGAAACGGTAGGAAGGGCCGAGGCGGAGGGGGAATGGGGATATTTCTATAAGAAAATGCAGGAAAGCGTCAATGTCTTTTTTAAGGCCATGGATTTTGTGAAGACATTTGATGGAATATATCACGGGCAAACATTTAAATGGATATGCAACTGGATACAGGAGAATAATGGAAAGATAGATGTCGTCTTGATAGAAAGTTTCAAAGAAAATGTACAAGTTAAGGGTAATGGAAGGAGAATCTTAATGATATGGAATGCAAAAAAGTTAGGTAGGGCTGTACTTGGCGGCCGACATTAAGCAACCTATATCTATGGGAAGGGGAAGAAGGAATTAAAGGGGCTAGAGTAAGAAATGATAAGAGCTTGGCAGTATATATCGTTTATGTTTGCGGATGAAGGAGCGAATATTAGCCAAGAGATTTGCAATTGCTGTTGCAAACTCACAGCCGGGGTAAAGCTTTACTTTATAGGGAAATATTTTCGCATAAAATGGAGGTCATGTTGATTATTGCAGAAAAACAAGTTGCTATCGCAAGCAAGCAATTTTTAAGAGAGTACAATTGATTAACTCGGGACTAAAATTGGAAGTAAATAAAATATAAATTGAACCTTTTATGAAGAGCATAGTGTTATAAGGCTCAAGAAATTATTTTTTGGTGAAAAATGACAAACGAAGTACATTTACTTTATATTTCACATTTTTAGCACATTTATTGAGTTACTTATGAGTGTGGTAAAATATCTTTATTGGCTCTGGAAAACACCTTCAGGTACGGTAATAAGCTTTTTTACAGAGCTGCCTCCCTAAACCGCAGTAATTATTCCTCCCTGTCATTTGGCTATTTTGTGTTGTGCACCTATACGTGTCGTCTAACTCAAGGCCCCTCTTTTCTTAGTGGTCTTTTACACGAAATATATTTACTTTGCCATGATTTCAACAGCATAAAAATGCTCATTTCTTTTCCAGAGTCTTTCCCAGGTGTCGTGCTCCAAGGCAACGCTCCAAGGATGTAAATTACATTTTTTGATATCTCAATCTCTCTTGGAAAGCCATCATTTCGATTTACGTAACGGCTATGGCGATTGTCTCCTTTAACAGTTTTTGTTCTAATCTCAGGAGTGCTCCTTTAAGACCTTCTAAAAGTTCTAAATGGTCTAAAGATTATGATCAACTAAGAGAAAGTGCATTATGTTTTTTCAATTAAACTCCAAGGTTTTCTTTCGTGTTTATATAAATATAAAAGAAAAATAAAAAGAAAACCTGGGTTGCTTGAAGCGTTTCATAAGACGACCCTCATAACAAATCTTGCCAACAGAATTAGCGAATTGGGACGGCCCCAGTCTGGGAGATTCAAACTGAAATAGAAACCGTGCAATTGAATAGATCGGGATTCGGAACCAGACAATCGATTTTCAAGGGACTACTGCTGGTGGTGGGTGTGATTGAGTCTGACACGAGGCTCCTTGTCCTTCGACAGGCTGTTCTGCGCGGACCTCGTGTACGTCATCGTCTTCCCGCAGCTCCTGCTGGGCCTGCACTGGAAGCGCGGGGCCAACGCGTACGGCGCCCTCGCCTCCTTCCTCGTCGGCGCCACCCTGAGGCTCTTGGGTAAGTGAGCCCCGACTGCGGCTACGTCTCTCGCGCGCTCCCAAATTGGCCGTTCCGACCACGCCCTCCCCCATCCAGGGTCCCGAGGGAGGGGAGCGGAGGGGCTGAAGGGGAAGGGTCTCCCGCGCGCGAGGAGCCAATGCCGCTTCCCTTCGACGCCGCCGGTTTGATAGAGCACGCATGCACCCTCGGAGGACGTTTGAAAGCTTGCCACCGGACACAACCGTGGCGGACGGCGTCCCTGGACATGCCGGCCTCTCTCGTTTCAAGTTCGAACAAATTCAACGGAACGAGTGGCTCTAAAAGGCTCTAAAAAGTCCGATAAAGTAATTCACATTGCAATAATATGGCACAGTAAAAAACTACGGCTACATGGCAGGTCTAGTAAATTAATGCGTTGAAAAATATATTTCCTAAATGCCGAATAACCGACAATATCATGCTTTTGCATGAGATTCATGGAGACGTGAAGGGAAATTAAAACAAACTAAAAAAACATCTTCCGACCGGATGACCCGGGATCGATTCCGTATAAAACCTCTGATTAGCTTCCCCCGAGCTGGTATATGTTTTGATTACCAGATCTACAGGAATACCAGTGTCGGCTGAGGGAAAGGACCTGCACCCCCCAAGCTCTGGTGACGTGCGAATGTCACACCACGAATAGGGATTATCTTAGTATTAACTAACTCAAACCTCACCAGTCAAACCGACTTTTAAGGCAACTGCGCAGTGTTTGGGTGGTTTAAAAACAAATCAATAGAGAACAACAAAAGGTTACATTCTTTCCCTCAATATTTTCTCTATTCAATGGCACGGAAGGGAGACGACTGCATAAAGGAGCGAAAAGATGGATTGAAAGGAAGTGTGATTAAATTTCAAGATATAATAGCTGGAAAAAATCAGTTGATACTTGAAATGAATTACGATTGGCAAGCACCAATGACCATCGACGAAGACACGAAAACAAATATTTAAAAATTGTCATAGGTTTTCTAGAGCTGATTCTCTAGGAATGACTCTAGACGGGTGATGACGAAGACAATTAATGAATATAAATGTGTGCTTACAAATGAGAAACATACCCAAGGATCCAATGAGTAGCAATTCAATTGCTGAATTTCATTCTGTGCTGTATATTACAGTATTTAAAGAAAAATTTGATTTCGCTATTCGTGTTAGATAAGTTTGTCAGATGTCATATCTGCCAAACCGTAGGGAACTGCACACCTGACATTAGGCTGGCTGCACCATTTGTCTGGGCGTAGTAAATTACAATTTTTCTGAAAACTGATTTTATCAATATTACTGCCAATTTTTAACCTGAACTTAAAGCTTAGAGAATTTTCTTCAATCTAAATTTAAATTAAAATATTATAAGTTTTGACATCTAATCGTGGATTATTTGAACTCTTATTTTTAATAACTGGATATTACGTGTACCTTGGTTGAAGAAGTATAAAATATTAACATGACTGTAATAAATAACGTCTCCGTGTTTTATTTCATGCAAAGTAAATTGCAGCGGCTTTCAGTCTTTCCCCTAGGGAGAAATAAATACACTTGGTAATAGCAGCATGTGGGACGATGGAAGGTTGGTCAATCGCATGGGAGTTAAATCCTAATCCTCTTCTAATGCAATAAATGATCTAAGAAGTGTGAGATATTTTCGCGTTAGATAATGTTTATTGTAATTCAAGTTCATACGTACCGGGGACCAGTTTTTATTCCTATTGAATAGAGAAGTGCACGTCAACAAAATTACCATGGTTTTATTCCCCCCAGAGAAAAGACTGCCGTCTCCTGATGCGCACATATATTTAAACCTTTGCCAATGCTTAATGGATGGTGAATGCTCCATTTTCCATGCAATGATTCCACGGGACGCATGAATCGAATCGCCGATAAAATGGAACGAATGTAATCGTCCTCGCATTTTCCACCCCTTTGGGTCATCTTGAAAGATGAGCATGGGCATGACTAGGCAGCCCCCGCTACAAGAAAATACTTCGCTTCCAAGCGCGATCCGCAAAAAGGTCAACGAATATTATATGAATAAATTTCCCAGCTCCCATTTTTATAAATGGACGGAACTAATGGGAAACTGTATTAGATAAATTAAAACGTGTTAAGGAAAGGAGTATCACCTTGTTTGCTAAACTAAATGAACTTATCATTGCATTGGGAATGATCCAACAAGGCTTAGTTTAACGCTTCCGTCGGTGATAGTTGTTTTTAGAATAAGAATACTGGCTTATTGATTGCCGGGCGTTACAGCTACATTTCCATTCAAGGAAATGTAGCTGTAATTACCCGGAAATCACCGGGGTTAGTTGAGGTCTCTTCACGTGAGTGGTTGCGGCGCGAATACACACCCCCACCTTCACACGCAGCCCATAGTGAACTGGCGCGGGCGTTGAAGTCACCGCGCGGTGAATGAATCCGCCGATGACCACCACATTCCTATTGATGGACGATACCTTCTCGCCGCTCCACCCTAGGAGAGTGGAGCGGCGAAAAGGCTATGCTTAGCAATTCTTCCTTCTATCAATGCAAAAAATATGAAAACGACTTCTTCGCGGCATTAATCCAATCGGTGTTACATACGAAGAATGAGTCCAAAAATATTTCCGCTATATTCTTTGGCAGCTCGGCGTGGATTATATGAATTCATACCGCCGACTTTATTTAAAAACCTACTCTCTTTTTTGTAATAATTGTCATTTTTTTCTTTTTTTTACTATTCTGCTAATTCTCACAAATTTCTAATGATACATCCATTTTTCCTTGCCTCTGAAATCATCAACGGAGATGTCTCCAATCATCAAACTGATCTCGACACAGCAATTTCTCCATCCGAACGACTTTTCAAGAGAGTGTTAATTAGTTCTCACCCGAACCTTCCCAAAACTTCCCGTAACCGCATCCCCACTCGCATCCCCATTTATCTCTCCGTTAGTCTTTATTGAAAGTTTTTGACCAACTTATTTCCTCGATATTGCTGTCTCCAATGAAGTCGTTCGGTGCTTCTTGCTGCCCCTAGATTTTTATTTCTGCTCAAAATCTTACACGTATCTCCGCAAATTCTTCTCCTTTGCTTTCTTATAATTTAATTTATACTTCATAAACAATAAAATATGACTGAAATCTTCAAACCCAGGAATATGAGGCACTTGATGACACTACTCATTATTACCCACATTACATCTACCTTCATATATCTCACTAGTACTTTCTATTTACAAGTATTTACGCCTTAAAAGAAGTGATTGAAGTGATTTCATAAGTGGGGTTTGAAAGGTGTGTTAGTTACATGTATGCCTCTCTGAAGGGGAGTGTGAGGACCCTTGCCAACCGATTTCTTTGACCTTCAGCATTTATGAGCCCCTCAAGTTCCCTGATAACAAAAATAAACCATTTTATGCTTAGACGGCCAATGTTTTATGTCTCTAAACATTTAATTACATGCATACGTAGTCACGTTTAAATATGCAAAAATGGGTGAAGGTGACTGAAAAATCATAGGTAATATATATTTTACAAATAAGTAAGAGCTGGACTCGGTGGTGGCATTTTTCGGCTCCCGCTATCAAGGCTCAATTCCCGGATTTTTGGCCCGCTCGTCGAGCGGGTCGGTCTTAGGCACTTCGGTGAAGAAGGAGGACTTAAACTGGGGGACGACGCGAGCGACATTCACCCTATTATATTTTAATTGCTTTAAAACGACGAATCAATATAAAAGGTTCGAGATCCGAATTTTGATGAGCACTAAAATTCGAAAGCGAACATATTCTGGGGGCTCTCCGTCCTATTTTATTGTAAAATTTGGTTAAGAGTACGAATTTTAGCATTTATCTGCACGAAAGAAACCGCAGGACGAGAACATGTGTACAAAAAAGGGGCGTCTTCTACATCTACGCAATACCTCTCAAGTCGCCGCAAGGGCGTGCGCCGGAAGGTGTTAGGCCACCAGCCACGCATGCGCAGTTACAGTTATTAAAACTCTGCACTAACATCAATTCGACCATGCGCTCGGACGAAGTTTTTCACCACGAGAGAAGTTTAACATTATGGGTCAACTTAAAATGCATGGTGGCTATTAACAATATACGTGCAAATGTGTGCGTATATATACTATATAACAACTTTTCGCAAACCTAGCTGCTCTACATCGCATTCGTTCTAGTTCGAAAAGTCTTCAAAGCGCGAATCGGAGAGCATCGGGCATCCGCGGTGGATTTGGCAAATGTCGGCAATGGCGAGGGGGCGCACGGCGGGAAAGAGGGGCGGGTCTCCAATCAGCCGCCCAACCGATCAACAGCAATGTGCATGTTCGGCGTACGGCAGGGGGTGGTGCACTCCCGGGTACTGAGGAGCGTGGCTCTTGCGAGGAGGCGGCGTTCGCTCCACGAGAGTGGGAAGGCGTGAGGGAGCGGGGCGATTTCGCAAAAGACATTGAGCTCATTAACTGATTGGCAGGAAAAATAGATATAAGTGGAGCGTTTCAAATGTGGAGCGCACTAGAGGTTCGAGGGGAGAAGATGGAGTTGAAAAAAAGAAGAAAGCAAGGCGACAAGGTTGCAAGGCGGCCGCTTTTCAGCGAATCGGACGAGGGATTAATCGTACGATGGGAATGCGTTAGAGGAAGGAGGGAAAGGCGGTCACTCCGGGCAAGGACTCGACTGCCGAAGACACGTGCGCCCACGGTGGGCGGGGGGGGGGGCGAGGGATTTATCCTTGGCCACCGCGACTGACCCCGGGAAGTCATCAACACAGGCCTTTTGCCCCAATGGCCGACCAATAGCTGCAGATCAACTGCGAAGGGGTCGCTGGAAATAGGAAGAGAAGGCTGTTCCAACCGAGATTGGTTTGATGGGCAAAGCGTAGAGCTCACCTATTGCCAAAGGCCGAGTGAAGAAGTACGTCCCCCGCCCCAAAGTGTAGATACAAACGAGTGAATACTGATCGCATCAAGAATTTACAGTATTTTCTGGATCTTACTTCTGTCAATGTTGGCGCGAAGTATTTGATCTTTCCGAAGATGGGTCACTGAACATCTACTTACATCCATCTGATACCCTGTAACGGGGGGCGTGGTAAGGGCAAGCCCATCGATCATTGTGTCAATGCAGGGAAAGGCGGTATGGTTGGTACCTTTCGTCTGGTTCCTAACCTTCCACCTATCTGCAATGGGTGACCCCAGCAGGAGCTCTCGCCAACGTAGGTCCTAGGGTCATCCGAGAGCATAAGGCCTTCTGCTATGACAAGGTAGTCCTCTATGGGAGGAATGTGTGTACATGTGTATTCATATGGCTATAATTACATCTTTAATATTGTCAAATATGTAAAATGTCCCGAGGACCTCTCAAGCCACTGTTTGCAGGGTGGAACTGTTGCCAAGTCTTCATCTCAGGTACCGAGTTGAGTGAAACTTCCAAAAACCTATTTCTCTGTGACACGCTTGCTAGTTTTTTTATAAAGTTTAGAAAATATTAAAATTTTAATTATCAGTCCTATTTTATTTAACTTAAAAATAACCCTTATGCTAGGATAACTTGCGTTTTACTGGTTTTGTAGCGATTGGGATAGTTTTACTGTTTATTCACTTTCATTATTATATCTAACTGTGACAGATTACACGTAGAGGTACTAATAGAACAAGTGAATTCATTTCAGGGATTCCATTCGTTCCACAATCCATTTATTTCGGTCAAAATTTTAGTTGGCCACATGCAGTATGCACCAGAGAAGAAGAATGGTCTGCCATTCTTTTCTTGTAGCCAAAGAAATCCCTTCGACGAATGAAAGTTCAGTACATCTACATAATACCCCGCAAGCCGCCGCAAGGGCGTGTGGCGGGGGACAGTATGGTTATGCATGTGTCTCACACAATCAAATCTAAGTTGTAATTATAAAATTCCTAAGAAGCGAAACTTTGGTAACATTGCCCCGCCAGATCAGTGACACTCAGTGAAGAAACGGATTTCCAAATGTATCCATTAGTGGCCAAGAAAATCGTGTGCCAAACACACACACACACACGCACACGCACACACACACACACACACACACACACACACACACACACACACACACACACACACACACATATATATATATATATATATATATATATATATATATATATATATATACACACACACACGTGTGTGTATATGTCTATATGTATGTATGACATATAATTCTATCATTAATTTTAATAAACTTCTACATCTTCATCTACATAATACCCCGCAAGCCGCCGAAAACCCCCGTGACCTAAAACCCCCCGTGTGGCGGGGGGTTTTAGGTCACCAACCGTAAAAAGGAACAATACCACATGAAAACAACAACATGAAAAATTACACCCATTGCAGAGTACGCACGCTTGCAAAAATCCCTTCATTCATTACTCATGCGAACACATACCATATATCAAAAAACAACTGCACCCCAGGATGCAGCACGAAAGCCATGCAACAACGCGCAAGCCAGGACACAACAAGCAAGAATCCAAATATCCACCACCACATGAACATGAAACACAAAACACTCTACCCCCCGAGGAGACTGTGAAAGGTAGGAAATGAGACCCAAGGTTCCAGGTAGCAGGAAATTCCCCTCGCGGAAAGGGACGAGAGATTGAAAGGGAGACTTAAGAACAGATTAACAGAACACAAATGAGGTCATTCGGAAAGAATGGGTAATTATAACAAAACACGCGAAGTTGGTGGAAGAGTTCTATATTTAAGTAGAACTAATTGTTTTTTAGACGCTGAGGGTGGCAAGTGGAATTTTTCCTATCTATAACCCTGCAGTTGCTATCCCGTATTGTCCGTGGGAAGAAGGAGTCCTTGAGTCGGCTAGTTCTGGCATCTATTTTCCGAATTTTATGTGCATGATCCAAGCGACCAATGTATGTAGGAGTACGAATAATTTGCGAGACCTCGGTGCTGAAACATGCGGATCTGAACTTATTTAATAATTTCAATCTTGCATTGAATCGTCTCTCTTCTAATGATTCCCACCCCAACTCCATGAGCATTTCGGTGACGCTTTGCGTTTTATCGTAAGAATTTTTAACGTAAAGAAATTGGGAACCAGATGATTTGAACCATGGACCTTTAGGTTAGTAACCCAACGCCTTACCCACCCTACCATCGACCCACCTACCCACCCACTTAGCATGTATATGAAACCGGTCAAAAGTTCAAAATATACTCATACGAATACAGGTATATATTATTAATATTATTATAAGGTAATCTACCGGTTAAGGTAGGTCTTTGGATGGACACCGCTATAAAATAAATATTTTTTGATTCCTAACAAAATACCAAATCCAATATCCTACTCTACATTAGACCCCTCTTAATCTCTGAGTACTTTTTTCCTCCCTTCATCCCGTCCAAAATCCCTATCCTGTTCCATCTATTTCCCCGTTTGACTAACATTCTCCCCTCTTTTACAGTCTTCAACT
This sequence comes from Hetaerina americana, assembly GCF_022747635.1. Taxonomy (NCBI): domain Eukaryota; kingdom Metazoa; phylum Arthropoda; class Insecta; order Odonata; family Calopterygidae; genus Hetaerina; species Hetaerina americana. The sequence continues at coordinate 5,025,131 of NW_027286786.1, read as the reverse complement.
TGCAATCGCATCGCGCGTACCTCCCATGGCCTCAATGGGACCATTACACGGCGGACATTCGAGGTACCTATTACTATTATTCCCTCCCTTCCCGTTCGCTGACGTCTTACCCTAGGCAGTGCCCTGGGAGTAGGGGTAGGGGCTGCAGGTACGGTGGAGCTGTCATCCGACAGCACCTGGTACTTGTTGGAGACGGGGATGGTATCTACCTCCCCAGAGTCCAATCCTCGCCGCATCGTTACCTTCCCCTTGCCCCGAGAGGCGACCCTCCAATCGTCCGACCTACGGACGTGAGACACTCCCTTGTTGAGAGATGGGATACGGGGTAAGTCTCTAATCGCCCAGCAACGTGTAGCCTTTGAACGAATCCGTGCATCCCTATGGGCGTGGCGGGTTTTCGTACTCCCGCCCTGAGCACCATCTCTCCCGAGGGGAGTCCTCCGGCCGGCGATCTCCGATTGAAGCTCCCCCACCATTCTCTCCAGCATGAAGATACGGGCCCTTAAAGCCGCGCATTCGCCAGGGCGTCGAGCATTGCAACAGGGACCTAGATGAAGCCATCCTAATTTGTCTACCGAGTTCCCAACAAAAGCTAACCTGTATACGCAACGATAAAATTTCTAAGAGGGGTTAGTTAAATTTAGCTCAATCAATAAGTTCCGCTTTGGAAGATAGTAAAGAAAGGAAAGAAAAACGATAGTAAGGAAAAGAAAGCACTCACCGATAACCAATTAGATTCGACGGACAAAAACCACCGCAAGCCACTAAGAGTACCCACTAGAAATACCACCACCCTATTAAAAACTAATAACAAGCAACGCAAAAACTAAATAAACTGAACTATTTCACAAAATTAAAGCTGACACTGAACTACACTTCACTAGGGAAGAACAAACACAGAGGCACTGGAGTAACAGCAGGCACGCAGGTAGTCTCAGGTAGGGTCGAACCGGTTCTAGGGAGCGAGCTCGAGAACGTCTTCTCAGCAGAAGCCAGGCAGAGAATGATTCTTTTACATCTACATCTACTTGACACCCCCGCAAGCCGCCGCAAGGGCGTGTGGCGGGGGGTGTTAGGACACCACCCGTAATTTAGAAAGGAAAAAAACCGCATGCAAGAACCACATATTCATACATTCATAAAAAAACATGGCATACATTCATGCAAGAACACTTACACTCCACACATGCAAACAGTCAAACTACATCTTACATACACATGCACCTAAAAGTACACCTAACAGCTTTGTAGTGTTTAACTTTGTTCCGACTAGTAAAATGAATGTTTTTAATATTCCTAAAGTGACTTCGGTTTCTTACTATTATGAGATTCTTGAGATCAATTATATTCTTCACGAATCCATTGTGTCTCAGGGTGTGGCCAATCCATCTTCTTTTCTCTATGCTGTTCCATTGGGTCCGTTCTTCGTCTATTATTCTGTATACTTACTTCTTCATTTCTTTTTTCATCCATCCATTTGGTCTTAAGCATCCTCCTCCGGCACCAGGTTTCGAAGGCTTCTAGTCTTCTCTGGTCTACTTTTCTGATGGTCTATGCTTCTGCGCCATAGAGTGTCACGCTCCATAAGAGTGTTTTCACGTATTGTTTCCTAAGATCTAAGCTATCAAATCTATAAACAATCAAATCAATAAACTGTAATCATATGAAATTAGAATTCCAAGGGCTCAATAGAATCCATTTTTGTTCTGGCAGATAATATAACGTATTACTAACTGAATGAGTCCAGATTTTGTGATAATAGCGTCTGACGCTATGAGTCCCTTCCTTTTTCTCATTTACATTTGTGTACTTATTGAAATTATTCGCCGATGACACGGTCAACTTCGGAGATATCAGAAGTATATTCGAAAGGTAAAGATCAAAATACCGACTTGTCGCAAATCCATCTGTTAATTGTTGCCGAAGTTACCGAAGTCATTGTTTACTTTGATCAGTCGTTTGCCTGGCGGTGACTGCAGATAACAATGTCCGCCAAATCGTTGCTCACGCCAGTTGCGAAGTGCGTGCTCTGATTCCATTTCTTGGCGCTAAAGAAGCTGCCCATATTCATCGGGAGTTGTGCCTAGTTCATGGACCTGCAGTAATGAGTGAAGGAGAGGTTAGGCAATGGTGTAAAGACTACAAAAATGGTACGCATAAATGTATGTGCATGGCAAAGTGCGGATTGGCAGGTTCAGAGCACCCAGACAAATGATATCGTTCAACGAGTTGACCAAGGACTTCGATCCCACCCACGAATGATAAACTTCATCTTATATAGCGCTCCACTGTTTACACAATTTTTACGGAAATTCTCCGATATTACAACTTGTTTTCAAGACGAGTAGTGCCAACTAAATGAGCAAAGAATGCTGAGTAGACCAGCGGATTTTTGACCGCTGTTACCAAGTCGGAGATGACTTCACCTTTCGCCTTGTGACTATTTCCTCTTCTCAAACTTGAAACGGTGGCTTGGGTGGACAACGGTTTGAAGACGACGAGGAACTCAAGACCGCCGCTGTCAACTGGTTCAATTCCGAGGCGGCGAACTTATCTGCTGAGGAATTAAAGAACCGTTACAAAAATTGATTAGCAGTGAACGGCGTTTATGGAGAAAAGTGAAGTAGGTTTGCAGAAAAATAAAACCGCAAATGAAATATATTCTAACCAATATATTTCAATGGCCTTATTCTTGGGATATGAGTCGTAATAGATCATTCATTTAGGATTTTATTAGGATTAAATGAAGGAAGGCTAACTCGGCAGATTCCACCTGAAATTTCACTTTTCACGACCATGGTTTCGTCGCGAGGCAACATCATTTTCATAGGCATATCAATAGTATTGGTGCTTGATGTCAGGAGTAGGTCTTCAAATAATCCTGAAAATAGGTGCAGTAGTGGCTATCCGGAAAAAGAAATTCTCATATCCTTACGCATATGGACGAAAGTATGAACATAAAAATAGCGATTCAAGTGAAATAGATGTTTAAAATAAACTCTGAAATCAATCCACGTGAATGGAGTGAACACGCAAGGAACATTAGTGGAGCTTCAGTTGGCAAATCAAATGAGTAGTTGGGACGGTTCGAATGGAAGTTTTTTCGCTTTGCTCAGGCCTCATCATGAGTGAGCATGTCGCGTGAATGCCACTCCCCTCATCTGCAGGAGTACATCATCATGCAATAAAGTAGGATGTGAAAAAAACCCCCTTCGTCTAGACTTGCTTGTGAACGAACAGAAAGCGTCACATTAGTATACTGGATAGCCTGGGTTGTAAGCCCCTATCAGCGAGAATTACATGAACGACTGAAAACTTATAGATTTATGCAAATCATTCCAATTTAACGCTCACACCAGAAAAAATTTTAGCGCGGCATAAGTGGTCGACGAGTTCTTAAAGAAAATTTAGGAATATTGATTGCAGAATCAATCGCCATGAGATATTATATTTCTCTCGTAAAATTAAAAATCGCCAAATTAGGAAACACAACGAAGGTTAATTCAAACTTCAAGAGTGCCATAATTCACCAATAACTTTAACGGCTGATAACATAGCAAAGCGTGACTTCCATTAGCGTGACTCCCTTGCAAATAACCTCTTTCTTTTTCAAGTAAATTTGAGAATTTTATGGCCTTAAAGAATGTCTCAAGGCCCATTCAAGGATAAAATCAGCACTAACTTATCGCAGAAACTGAAACCTGACATAGTAACATTAACCCTGAACTTGTTCATCATTTGAAAAAAAGGTGGATCTGAAAGTCAAGATTGTTTTTTTTAGACTGAGAGGAAATTACTCCGCCGTTAACAGTAAAATTTCACACTTTTCGCCAAAATAAAACTTTCAAGGAAAATGACAGAGTTTTAAGTACCAACAGTAATTTCCACAGTCAATTTTATCTTTATTGATTTTTTACCCAGTGAGGATTTTATTTATTGTATAATATGGAACGACCGTTGCAAGATGACCCGATTACTGGAATCGCATATTCGGCTGTTTTCTTAACGAATATAAAGAAGATGAGGGGCAAATATCTGCCTTAGGAATTTGCGAGGAAAATCTTCTCGGCTGAAATATATGGACCAAACTGGCCCTGAGCAATTCTTGAAGACACTCCAATGAGGCCACTCCAAATTGATGAACCTCCGAGTTTATTGGCGTTGAGAACTCAACTGCTTTCTCCCCGAGGTCATTCCTCGTGCCTAAACCGTTGTCCCCCACCTCATCACCATCTCTTCCTTCGCCTACCGTCGCATTCCAATCCCCCATTACTATCAAATGCTTCCCTGTAGGAACACAGGCGATTGTGTCCTCTAACTGTTCGTATATCATATCGGCCTCTCCTTCCTGATGGTTGCTCGGTGGCATGTATACCTGAATAATAACCAAGTTCGTCGGTTCTGCTTTTATGTCTATTAGTAATATTCTCTCCGTTAACTGATCTATGTTGACTACGCTTCTTCCTACCTCTTCATTTAATACTATGGCAACCCCTCGTTGGCTCTCGTCCCCGCCTGTGTATATTATTCTATACTTATCACTCGAGTAATCCCCGCTATCCTTCCATCTCACCTCGCATAGATCTAAAATATCGATATTTCCCTTTCCATCTCTCGCTTAATGTTCTCCAATTTTCCTGTCCTCTTCATTGTCCTAACATTCCACGGTCCTATTCTAACTAATTTGGTCTTCTTCTCCTGCGTCTTCTGTCCTGCTGCAGCCGGTTTTCCCTTGCTAGGGTTTCGTGGGATAATGACCGCGGAAGCCTTTCTTCCCCCGTTGCCGGGCACGACACTCGGCCGATTGGGCCGAGTTCCGAATACAGGTGTAGAGAAAATGTATAAAATACCCACAAGAGTGAGAAGCATATGTACTTGTCAACGCTTGTTTTTAAATACCTGTGTGTTTCGCATGTTGAAGAAACGCCATCACGCTTATTTGACAATTGCATTGAGAACATTTGAACGTCGCCAAGTCGGAAAATTTAAGCTTCTAAAGTGGATTGCATCCAGCCAGGCATTCAGTACGCTTAGAACCACGCTGCCACTGTTTCACCCATGGCACAGAAATAAATAAATAGCGCTGGCGCAACTGACGATAGCAAAACACCCTTCTTTAGCAATTGGAGTCGAATATCTTTATACGCGCTACGTGCTTGTACTTCAAGCAAAGTGTTTGGGAAAGTGTCGTACATATAATCTTTCCTTGAGGCGTTTCTTTAGTTTTCATGTTATATTATTCTACTCAACTTTTATTGATCTCTATCCTTGAAACTTTTCTTCCAAGACTAGATATTCCTCGTAGGTTATAAAAGGATTTCGACACGCGGATGGGTGTTTGTAGTCATTCATTAAGGGTTGGGAGGGAAGGGGGCGTTTGTACAACACTCTTTATCTTTTTTATTGAGAAACATAAGCCTGAGCCATGTACCTGACCGAGTGCCAATGCGGATTAATCGCGAAGGAACTTTGGTTATCGTCCGATCAGCAACGTGCTGAACTGCGAAAACGTATCTCTTTCATAATTTACAGCCTCCGTCGCTCTATTTTTTTACTCGAAGTTACATCATCATAATACGTAATATAGCCGTAGCTCAGGAGTGAAGTGGGGAAGGCGAGAATGTCCCATCCCAACCCGAACGCCACTTAATAGCTGGAAGGAATCCTCCCCGATTTGGGTGACCTTGGCGGGTCACTCCACCGAATCGCTGCTGACGCAATGACTTCTAGAATGACCCTAGACGCGTCATAAGGTGGTGTGACGGGGTTACCTCTCCTTATATAATAAATAAAAGACCAAAGTTCCAACGCAGGCATCGACGCTTCATTGCTTGGCGACGGCTCGGTAACATACAAAAGAAACAAGTGGATAAGATGAGGGGTACACACTCACACTCCGGGTGACAATCAATAGATAAAATAAAATCGATGGATAGGATATAGTAAAGCCAGCCGTAACTCTTTACGAGGCTGACGATGACTGTTTTGGTCTCCCGCGATGCAATGCAATCAATTCGATGATTTCCAGAATGAACGCGCCAAACGCCCCCATTTGGTCAAAAAGTATGTTCGAGGACGCTGTTGGCAAAGCAAATCATCGAAATGACTTTAAAGCATCTTTACCTTCGTTAATTCAACGCTATCAAAAATAAATCAAAACCTACACTAAGTTTTTCGTTAAATCTGGCGTTACTTAATTGTACGATTGCTGTTCTTTAGTCTTACTTTAATTCTGCGATTTCAATGACGCCGAACAAATGTGAAGTTTACTCACAACACTAAAAAATTTACGTCGCACATAGAATTATTTACTAAACACGCCTGAACGCATTATTAGTGTATCAACTGACGAGGGCTTGAGTGACCATAAAGTAGTTAATGTCCACTTGGACATAGAAATAAAAAAGCTTGTTAAACCAAAAAGGAAAATTTATAATTACCATAAAGCAGACTTTGAACCTTTTGCCAATCAATTAAACTCTTCACTACCCGAGTTCAAAACCCGTTTAAGTCATGCCAACGTGGAAGAAACTTGGACAGAATTTGTCAATATTATGCAAATAGGCATCACAGATTTCATACCTATAAAATACGTTAAGGCAAGTCGCGACCCCAGGTGGTACAATAAAGACGTTAGAAAAGCCCTTCGAAAGCAGAGAATGCTACACTCTAGGGTAAAGAGGGCAGGCGTGAACACATCATCCCCTGAAAATAAACAATTATGGGACACATAGAGATCCTCTAAAATTGAAACCAAAACACAATTACGTAGCGCCTTACTGGACTTTAAACGAGAGGTACTTTGGGAGTACCTGGACACTGACCCCAAAGCTTTCTGGTCATATGTTAGGGAAGTAAATGGGAGTAAACAAACCGTGGCTTGCTAAGGGATTGTAGCAATATAATTCATATAGACAGTGAGGGTAAAGCTAACATCCTAAATTCATTCTTCCAAAGCGTTTTCTCGAATGATGTTGGCACCGCATATCTCCAAGAAACAATACATACTCCACCCATGGAAAAAATAACAGTGGACCAACAAGGAATACTAAAATTGCTTAATGAGATTAAACCCAACAAATTCCCGGATAGAGCTTCCGCAGTATGAGCGAGTTGCTTGTTCAGACTTCCGAACAATGCATTTGTTCAAACTCTTTACTGCGTTCATCAAACTCTTTCCCTTTAGAATGCTATCCAACTTATTGGTATGTCGTTATTTGCTTTGGTAGTCTGGTTTCATCCATTCCTTAGATGTGGTCCGCCTATTATTCTCAGTATTATTTTATTCCATCGTAATAATTGTAAATTTTTAACTTTGTTTTTACGTCTTCATTAATTGTAAATTTATTGGTGGTGGTTTGTTCCTTTTTACGGTTGCTGACCTAACACCCCCTGCCGCACCCCCTTGCGGCGGCTTGTGGGGTATGATGTAGATGTAGATGCAGAAACTAAACCGAAACCGATGACCGTTCGGTATCACCTCTAATAGGGACAGTGAACACCAAAAGAATAGACAGGTTCATCTTCGACAAAGGCGGCGAGTTGAGGCGACCTGCGCGCAAACATACAAGAGAACTCTTACCTCTTCCGTTCGCTTCAAGTTCGAACTGTTTTCAGTTAATATTTGGGATCCATTTTATTATTTGCCGGTTGTGAGTGGGATAAATCTCTCAGAAAATACACTGCTTCGTGAAAAAACCTTTTGAATGAGGGCAAGAATGCCCATGCAACGGTTTTAGTGAAGAATGACTGAGAATGCCTCGGGGCACACACGGCGCTGATGCAGGGAATAGCGTTCGGTGAGCGTGGGATTTCCCATTCCGATGCGACGCCTTTCCGGACGTCAAAGTGCTCGAGCATCTGGTGGCCTCCTGGCACACCGTGGCGGGGAGGGGGTGAGGAGGAAGAGGAGGGGGTAGGAGGAGAGGTCGAAGGGGGAAATGGGCGAGAAATGATCACCGCTAGTGTGATTCACGGCCACTGCCAGCGGGATGACGTCACGCACTCCACGCCCGGTCCTTTCACTCTCTGGCGCCCGCTGCGGCCCCACCAAGGGGGCGAACGGGCCCAGAAGGGGGCGTATGCCCTTCAAACACCTATTTCTCTCTCTCTAGGGGACCTCCTATTTGAATGGCACCGATATACGATAATATTTGTTCTAAATTTACAATTAATGAAGACGTAAAAACAAAGTTAAAAATTTACAATTATTACGATGGAATAAAATAATACTGAGAATAATAGGCGGACCACATCTAAGGAATGGATGAAACCAGACTACCAAAGCAAATAACGACATACCAATAAGTTGGATAGCATTCTAAAGGGAAAGAGTTTGATGAACGCAGTAAAGAGTTTGAACAAATGCATTGTTCGGAAGTCTGAACAAGCAACTCGCTCATACTGCGGAAGCTCTATCCGGGAATTTGTTGGGTTTAATCTCATTAAGCAATTTTAGTATTCCTTGTTGGTCCACTGTTATTTTTTCCATGGGTGGAGTATGTATTGTTTCTTGGAGATATGCGGTGCCAACATCATTCGAGAAAACGCTTTGGAAGAATGAATTTAGGATGTTAGCTTTACCCTCACTGTCTATATGAATTATATTGCTACAATCCCTTAGCAAGCCACGGTTTGTTTACTCCCATTTACTTCCCTAACATATGACCAGAAAGCTTTGGGGTCAGCGTCCAGGTACTCCCAAAGTACCTCTCGTTTAAAGTCCAGTAAGGCGCTACGTAATTGTGTTTTGGTTTCAATTTTAGAGGATCTCTATGTGTCCCATAATTGTTTATTTTCAGGGGATGATGTGTTCACGCCTGCCCTCTTTACCCTAGAGTGTAGCATTCTCTGCTTTCGTAGGGCTTTTACGGATACACGGTCCGTGACGTCGTTGGCGCCCACATGGGTAACGACCTGCAGCCTAGAGCACTTAGTGCGTGCCTTTGACCGCCGCCTCAATCGCCTTCGTCACCTGAGGGACTCCTCCGCCTGGTATACACTAGGCGGTCACCCTTCGATCAACGCCTACGCGGCGCGCCCTTCTATTCAATGGGACCATTACACGGCGGACATTCGAGCTACCTATTACTACAATTCCCTCCCTTCCCGTTCGCTGACGTCTTACCCTAGGCAGTGCCCTCGGAGTAGGGGTAGGGGCTGCAGGTACGGTGGAGCTGTCATCCGACAGCACCTGGTACCTGTTGGAGACGGGGATGGTATCTGCCTCCGCAGAGTCCAATCCTCGCCGCAGCGTTACCTTCCCCTTGCCCCAAGAGGCGACCCTCCAATCGTCCGATATACGGACGTGAGACACTCCCTCGTTGAGAGATGGGATACAAAGTAAGTCTCTAATCGCCCAGCCACGTGTAGCATTCCCCTAGCGGCGGTTTTCGGGGCATTATGTAGATGTAGATTTATACGACTAACTTCAACCATGGCAAAACAGGTCATGCTGAACTGGAAAGTAAAAAGGGGAAATTCTGCTATTTCATGGGAACACAACTCATAAATTAGATCGCCGGTATCAGCAGTGTCTCAGGAGATCCCTCCAATTTAATAAATGCCCGCGAATTCACCGTCTGATGTGAATAGCAGGGAATGGTAGATAAAATCTCCTCTACGGAAATATCTGTCCTGGCGATGCCGCGGGGCAGCGAAACTATGAGTGTTTGATAATAAATTGCGGTAAAAATCCCTGTAACAGGGATTGGTAAAATTTATCTTACCAATCCCTGCTACATGGAGAAATTCATCATGGTTAAGCCGAAGACAGGTGTCCAGAATAACCTATCGTTTTACTTTGATACCATAACATCATGCTGCTCAAGGTCAAAGCATTCAAAGGCAAAATTGAATGTTTCTAACGGATACGTTATCACAGGTTTATCATCAACTATCCTAGAAACTAAAACAATGTGTAACCAAACAGCTAAAACCAAGGTCTGTGGTATTGTTTCTTGCATAGCACACAAAAAATCAGCTCTTTATAGCATAAGTATAGATAGAATCGAGATATTCCGTTACAAGATAAGGTAGCCCCAAAATCTAATTTTTAAAGAATTTAGCTTTATTAATTACTCAGAAATAATTACACACTTAATATTTTACCTTTACTTGACAATAATGTCATGTTTCTACAGAGTTATGATATAAACGAATGCATCATGGAAATCTCCCGTGCAACTCTACCGCGAGGCGACGGAAACCTTAGGAGAGAATTCTCAACCGGAGTGAATGTTAATTGACGGAGTGAAAGAAGTCACGAATTGTACGTAGCTTAAAAAGTGGCTTAAACCTATGTACAGCGGAATGATGACCAACATGTCAGTCAACTGCGTTGATTCATCTCGTTAGGTTGGTGTTGGCTTCGCACTCTGAGGGTCCTGGTTCGAATTTTGAGGTGGCAGACTTTTATTGGAATCACGATGCCTACTTGGTGTGCTTTACCATTGGTACGCCACCCGTCGAATGGGACGTTATAATGTGGACACCATGGGGTTTTTGTCATTACGCCTAATGCTGGTGCCGGGTTCCTTCCATCCATTCTTTGAAAATTGTGTCTCATCTACTAGGAATGGATCAAATCAACTCAGCCCTTGCCTCCCCTAATAACCACTGCATCTCTCAACCTTCCCTTTGCCCCATCACACGTCATATTGGGATGTGTCTCACGCGACACCAACTTTGCCACGCGCACATATGTTTGCATTCGTCTCTCACTTTCCCCCCCTCTCTCTTAATCAATCGGAGAAAAAAAAACAGTTGGTTTCTTCTTAAACTTTTTATTTACACTCTACCTGATTTTTGCATTTACAAATAAATCCTCGGGTGAACCACACAAAATTCACATCCCCACCTTCAACCCGCATTGGCCAATCCCCTGTCCAATTGGCTAAACACTTAACATTTCAAAAACATGTACACCCAATTGGTAAAATAATTCCTAAGGTTTACGTGAAGATGACCTTGTCAAGTCGATATCCGGATAGTGCGAAAACAAGAGTTTGGAAAAACCAAGCGCTCTTCTTATCTTCAGCGATGAATCGTTTCGACAAAGTGACGACCGATACCACCAACTCATTAAATCTGGTGAAACCGCGTTCCTTCGTGCCTTACACGACTAATTGGGATGGATTTCTTCCTCTGTTTAGCCCATCGTATTATTTCTGAATCCTTACTATTTGTGTTATACGGGGGAAAGAGCGTAAATATTTTTTCTTCCGACCGAGTTAACGGCTGGAAAACACGGGGCGAAGCGGAAAACGCGCCTTCGTCGGCGTTACCGACGCCAAGCGACGGTAACGGAGGAACACGATGCGCCGCCCACCCACCCACCCCTTCCACTCACCCTTTCCCTAATATTAAGCCTATTGAGGAGAACATTAATACAGGAGTTTAGTAAAATGATGGCCACGCGCTAGGATACTAATCCGAGCATAGAAAACCGCTTTCTCGAAGTCGTACTTTGCCGTTATTTGGATATCATTAGCGGGAAAATATGACATTTAATTCTTTCACATCTACAGCTGTTCTAATCTTATTTTCCTGACTAAATAAATTGGAGTGACACCGCTTTCTTATCTCATGGTTACATGTCCGAGAACCCTTCTAGTGAGACATAATTTCTTAAAGGATGGCCTCCATTTTCCTCTGATGTGTGTTCCCCATGAAATATTTCGTCTAAATAAGCATCAAACTTTCCCTTGGCCTGAAACATGACGTAACATCTGACTCAAGGATGTGACTGTTATGAGATGCGTGATTGGATTCCATTTATTACATAATTTACGTATTTTTCCTTTATACTCAAACCTGAGTACTGTTAATTTTCTAATATTTAATTTTGACCCACACTCTTTACACCACTCCGATGCCTGGTCTAAATCACTAGAGATTGGCACGCTATCTAACGGCGCTCTTTTCTCTCTGTCAATCACTGTGCTCTTTGGAGATCATATCAAGATACTCTCACAATTAACATATATGTCTCTCTATCAATTTCGACATTTTCTGTATTTGAATAATGTGCAGTTGTACCTCGCTCTGATGACGCCCTAACGTACGTACGTCCAAAATGGTTTTGGGTTATTTTTTTAAATATTCGCTCACTGCTTTGCCCATAATATTTTTCCGTTTTTTTAGTGAAGCTGAGGATTCCTCTTCTACGGACACACACATTGAATTTAAAATTTTCCACGGGATCATTAACTGGTGCTACAGATCTCACGAGATCCTCCACTTTTTCTCTCCTCTCTAACAAGACGAGGCGCCCGGCATTATTTCACCATTCCCTTTGCCGCTTTACCGTGATTAAGCGATTCCTTGCATGCAATCTCCCGCACGCCTTTAATTTTCCAATTCCGCTTTCTTCTGAAATCGATATCTCATCCCACATCTCACAGATTACCCACCATCCATCCCCAAGCTCGAGCTCTTATCACTGTCAAATAACTTGTGAATGATTATTGGGCTTTATTCCTTTTCGTTCCTGCTATGATTTTTGTCGAAACCGAAGTTTTTCTCCACCATTCATTCACATGATGTAAATGTTTGCCACCCAATTCTATCCTTGTTATTTGTTTTATAATCATTTATCATCTGTTTCTCGTTCATTTCGTTGATTATCAAATACAAAATCCAATTGGCGTATTTTTGGGTGACTTGCTTTTATAAATAAATAAATGCTCCTCCTGTGCGAGGAGATATTATCTATCAAGGCTCACGGTTGAACACGCAATGATAAGGAGAAGCATATCATTACGTTACAGAGAAAATGCTTCAAGCATACGTATTCTTTCGCGGAACACTACTTACATAGCCTTCACTTTCGGATTATTCAATTTGAGTTCACTCTCTCATTGATTTTTATGAAGGCTTATGAAGCTGGCTGGATTTAGTCGCAGGCTTCGTGGTTCGATGAGATTTCAAAGCAATGGGTGAGAGGGGTGGGTATGCTTCTTTCCCTCTCCACGGCCGTTGGTTTGGCGCTCACAGGCGTTGAAGTCTCCGCCCGACGAAGTATGGGGAGGACACCCCCCTCCCCCCGGGTTCCCGTAGATCGTGGATATGACAGGTGCGGCTGCAGGGAAGGGAAAGGGGCACCCTCTCCTCCCCCTCCGGACCCCCCCAATGCCCGAGGGGCGTCCGCATTCCGTCGATCTCCCATTGGGAAAACAACCCTTCCCGTCGTACCTCGGTGATAGGGTACCTGTTGACAGTTGAACATGACACAATTATGTCATAAAGTCGAACTTGAATATTTGAAAACAATAATTGAAATTTGAAGAGCGTCATTTGCGCATTTAATCACGAGTTTTTTTGAATTTTTTAAAATCGACGTACCTGGCGAGCCCGACTCTCCACCCCTGCTTCATAGCATTTCTGATAAAACGCATGACTCAAACTGTAAATTCAACGGTATCAGAGGAGTTTTTTCATGATAAAATGGTTTTGACCGGCCTTGAATAAGCCATGTACTATTAGATTCCTTCCCTGCTTTGTTCACTGCCATTTAGAGTGAAAATAAACCTGATCACTCAAAAATTACTGCAAAGTTGATTTAGCTCTCCTCTTATCCGCTCAAAATGGCATTAGGTGACGGGGAAAGACATGTGGACGAAGCCCTCGGAGAGAGTACCCCGAGACACTGTCAGCGTGCGTAGATCATGAGTCGCGGCTACCATCGTGTTGGCACCAAGGTTCAAAAGCGCCGAGCCGTCCTTTTGCTCAGCTCTAAGAATCCGCCATTCCGGTTTCGCTTGCATCCGATGGGAGGCGACAAATCTCTGGCTACGGCATGGGTAGTAGAAATCATCCACAAATTAAGGTTGGGGTGAAAAAAATAAAGCCAGAAGATAGCCAAAGAAAACTGTTATAATTGTGACAAATCAGAATCAAATGTGGCCCGGTAGAGCGTACTGTTGTAGATTTTCGCTAATCATTAGTATCAGATTTTTGCCTTTATCATTGAAGAAATTAGGACCCTATGTATTCCATACCATAAACTATTAGAGTTCTGGTATTTATCCAATATATTACCTTTTGCGCCTGGATTCATTCAGCCATGATAAATGTGGCATTTAATGGGTTGAAAATATGATCATAAATTTCGTTCCAAGTTAAATATTTTTTGTGACGACAGGAGGTGTCGTCAAGTAATCCGTAAAGGACCAAGACTTTAAATATTCAAAATAGAATTGGAATATTGAAAAAATGACGAAGTCAGTCACATTGAATGACTTTCACTTCTGTTGACATTCACATCTACATCTACATTTACTTAATACCCCGCAAGCCGCCGCAAGGGCGTGTGGCGGGGGGTGTTAGGACACCACCCGTAATTTAGAAAAGAAAAAGAAAAAAAACCGCATGCAATAACCACAAAATCATATATCCACAAAAAAAACATGGCATACATTCATGCATGAACACTTACACCCCACTCACATGCAAACACTCAATCTACATCTTACATACACATGCACCTGAAAGTATACCTAACAGCTTTGCAGTGTTTAGCTTTGCTCCGAATTGTAAATTCAATGCTTTCAATATTTCTAAAGTGACTTCGGTTTCTTACTCTTATGATTTCTGATTGTTCGGGGAAAGAATGAGTATTTGTATCTATCTGTCCTGGAATCTATCTCCCTTAGTTTATCTTTGTGGTCTGATCTACCTATAGTATAGTGTGGGGCCATTATAATCCCTTCAGTGTCATAGTTAAACTCGTTTGTTCTGAACCTTTCTAAAAGTCTAAGCCTCGTTTGTTCTCGCCGCACTTCTAGTGGTTCCCACCCTAAATCCCCTAAGAGACCTGTCACATTTGTGTTCTTATCATAACAATTTTTAACGAATCTGGCGGATTTTCTCTGGACTTTATCTAATTCTTTTTGCCAAATTTTCTCCCAAGGATCCCAAATACTTCCGGCATATTCCAAATGAGGTCTAACTAGAGCAAAATAACACCTCTCTTTAACTTTCTCATTACATTTCCCCACCACCCGTTGTATGAAGCCAAGTTTCCTTAAAGCTGATCCGCATATTGTCCTGATATGTGCTCCCCATGAAAGGCGTGGTGTTAGAACAACCCCCAAATATTTAACTTGATCGGCCGTAGTCAATACTGAACCCTCTATTTCGTAGTTTATATCCTGTTCCTCGCTTCCTTTGTTCCAAAATTTCAAAACTACGCATTTAACTATATTAAGTGTTAATCCCCATTTATTGCACCATTCCGAGATATTTTCTAAGTCTCTAGAGAGTAGCTCGCGATCTAGTTGGTACCTTATTTCCCTGTATATCACCGTGTCGTCAGAAAATAACCTTAGATTGCTACTAACGTGTGTGCTTAAGTCATTTATGTAAATTAAGAACAGAAGATGCCCTATTACACTTTCCTGGGGGACGCCCGAAGTTACATATCTATCCGTTGAGCACAACCCATCTATGACTACTATTTGTTATCGATTTGACAAGAAGTCTCTAGTTCAATTAATAATTTTCTCATTGATTCCATAGTATATAAGTTTATGTAACAATTTATTGTGTGGGACTTTGTCGAAGGCTTTTTTGAAATCCAGGAATACTGCATCGACTTGTGTGTTGTTTTCTCCCGATCTAAGTATATCGTGAATGAAGAGACCAAGTTGTGTTTCGCAAGATCTGCTTTTCCTAAATCCGTGCTGGTTGTGGATTAGTATTTTCCTACTATCAAGAAATCTGATAATGTTAGTGACAATAATGTGTTCCAAAATTTTACAAGAGATCGATGTTAAAGAAATGGCTCGGTAATTGGTTGGTTTATCCCTATCGCCGCCTTTATAGATGGGAGTTATATGGGCTAGCTTCCAGTCGCGAGGCACTGAGCCTTCTTCTATCGATTTTAGAAAAACAATATGTAAAAACGGGGCAATGTCTTCAGCTAATTCCTTTAATATTCTAGCAGGTATTTCTTCCGGACTTCACTCGAAGATGGCGAGGCGAAGGGAAAAATTGTCCCGGGAAAAATGGGAGTTAGTCTTGGGGGAATTGGTTAGTACGGGGGAAAGGCAGATGATATTAATCATAAAATAACATCGGCGTGGAATAAGGACGTGACCTTTGAACAATAGTGCAGCTTTTTTGCACGTAATTCAATTTATAGGACAAAAGCAAATCAACACCACGACGCGAAGATGTTAGAATATATATTTAAATACAAAAGAGTCTGTACAGAAATTGTATGTCTTTGTACAGAAAAATACCGCTTATTGAGAATAATTCTTTAAATGATATCTTAGATATCTTAAGCTGCCATCCAGAAATTGTAGTTACAATTAAGAGTAGTCAGTGAGTATGGTAGGTGATGAAAACAAACAAACCGCGCATATGAATTGCATGCATTGCAATGTACTGACATCTTAATAATAAAAGGCTTGATAAAACGATGCGAGCGGATTTAATTCTGTAGGTTGGACATAGAAAGTATTTGCGCTGGAGCAAAAAACTGACATAGTGGTTGAGACTTCAGGATGGAAATTAAGGTCGTCGAAGAGGCAGAGTCATCTATTGGCAATAAATTAGTTTTACGACAAATAACTTTGACATCCCACAGCCTTGCTGAGATCTCTGAGAGATATCAGGGTGGTTTTCAGAGGAAGAATAAATTGGCTTGTTAAAACAAATCACGAACGTGAATGCATAAAATTGTAGTCACTTCTTCTACCCGCCCACAATTCAAAAGTCTCCAATTTACGCCAACCAATTTCTTTCAAGGAAAAATGTTCCATGCCACAAAAAACCACGCTCCAGGTCAAAGTTTTCACCAATACTTTTCCAACGACCTTACTCAATGCCCCTACGATTAACCTTCTCCTCTCAGCGACTGCTTCTTTGGTCAATAAACCCCTTTTCTTGTAACTCTGCTGCTTTGGCCATCATTATCCAAAACACTTCCAAGTTAGGTAAGTTGTTCCACCTGTTCTAGTTTTTATTTTCCAAAATAAGGGTTTAACTTAAGACTTCAATCATTTCATAAACCTCATTACTTATGGATTGTTTACATTGATTCTACAAACAACTATAACAGTAACGTTTAATACGCTCATCAATATTGTAGCCACTTGGCTGATTGCCTAATGCTTGATCATCCACAAATACGTATTACTGATTTCGTGAATCTATGACAGACTTGCACTCCTGCCTTCAGCCCTTCCCATGTCCCTCTCGCCAATACTTCCGCATCTACGTATTTAAAAAAAAAACCAAGTGATAATGGGCATTGCTGTCTAACTCCTCTATATTGCACAACCAATTATAGCTCTTCATCGGATCGAGATACGTACATGTTGCGGACTATTCGCCTATCTCTCCTACAAGAGGTTTGTTCAAAAGATTCCCGAACATTTTAAATAGCACACCTCCAGTCCGTTATTTTTTTATGTGTTTGAAAGCGTTTAGTTCACGAAAAATTGCCAAATAACTACATTTAATCACTTTTTTGATATCTGGTTTTGCTGATTGGTTACGGTCATTTATGTGAAGGGGTATTCGTGGAGTTAGGCGAAAAATCGGATCCACAGAAATTAGCTTTTTTGAAGGAGCAGCGTTATTCTGCGAAATTATGCGTGAAACTCAGCTAATCCTTATCAAAAACTTTTGAGTTGAATGCCAAGGCTTACGATGAGGATGCCTTGAAACGTACTGCGTGTTGTGAGTGGTTTGCTCGGTTCAAAAAGGAGCGGCAATCAGTGGGAGACGACAAGCGTTTCGATAGACCATCAACGTCGACTGATAACTCCACGTCGAGAACCTGAACAGGCTCGACTGTCGGGAAACTTGCAGAAGAGTTTGGGGTATCTCGTTCGGTTCGTGCTATGAAATCCTGAATGAAACATTGAGGATGCAACGAGTCGCCGCCAAATTCGTGCTTCGCCTGACACCAGCAGACGAGAAACAACATCAAACTCAAGTCTGCCAGAAACTGTTTGATCGCGCTGAAGACGATGAAACCTTCTTGTCCAGGATCATAACAGGTGATGAGTTATGGGTTTATGGGTATGACATCGGAACAAAGTGCAATCTGCTCAATAGATTGGTGGAAAATCACCCCACCCCAAAAAAGCTTTACGAGTTCGCTCAAATATGAAGGTGATGTTGACTGTTTTTTATCAACGCAAAGGGAATACCTACCTTAAGTCCAGGCAGCCAGCACGGACCTGTGGATTATGAAATGCCTAAGAGAGAGAATCAGGCGAAAACGGACCGAGCTATGTGTTTTTTTTCACTGCGACAACGAGCCGACTCAGTCGTCTCTCAGAACTCGTGAGTTTTGAGCCAAACACAAGACCGCTGCGCTACCCCACCCACCCACCCTACTCACCAGACACCAGTCGCCCACTGCGACCTTTTCCTGTTCCCCGTGTATGCGTTGGGAAGGAGACTGCTTTGAAGGGGACCTGACTAATACTTTTTGAGTGAAGTATTTTCTATAGTAATGAAAAAATTTGGAAAATATTTAAATAGACCTAGTACACTTCAATCTTTTACAATACACTCGTCACATACAACCAATTAACTCTATCGAACTCCTTCTCGAAGTCTACGAAACAAACTAATTCATATGGAAAAGGCTAATTGGGTCTTCCACCGGGTCAGTTCCTACATCGATGACGCCAAAGTTTCGGAAAACGACTCGTTATCCGAAAAGTTGGCGTCATCGATGGAGGAACGCCCTCGCGAGTCTTGCGGGGCATGTAGATGTAGATGAGGTATTGACCCGGTGGAAGACCCCAGTAGCCTTATCCACAGCAATCCGCCGGGATAGCACAAGATCATACTTGACACAAAAACATCCCTATTGAGCTCAATGTTCCTTTTTATTATGGACTTCATTATTGATATGGCATGACACGCACCTTTTCCCTTCTTGAAACCAAACTGTCCATCCCTCTTCTCCTTCCTTTGATTATGGTGTTAAGTACCATGTTAGCTGCGTGAGATTTCAAACTGATTTTGCTATAGTTTTAAAATAAAGCAGCCTAATCTTTGTTTTGGGAGGGGAACTAACTCCTAACTAACGCAATCTTCTGGTTGAATTCCTCCCTCATAAATGCCAGTAACTAACGCACAAAAAACCCTCCCCTCTGCGTTTTCCTAAAACTTGCCAACGAGAGGGGATTCGCGGTTTTCAAATTAGCAATCCATTAACAATTTGAAGAATAGTAGTCATGATGAAAGATAGTAGTAATAAAATATGCAAAAACTCTGTTATACAGTCTGTTACACTCTGCTATATGGTTTATTTTCCAATTAAATCTATATCTAAATGCTCTGCTTGCTCTTTCATGCATATTATTTTCTTTATTATTAGATCCATCTTTTTAACAGTTCTAGAGCATAATTTGAATATAAGTATCCTGCTATTGAATATTGTTGCATTCAAGTACTTTCTTTCGTGTGATTAACTTTTTTCAAGCGCATGATCAAACTAATATTTGTGTAGAGGTGACACCATTGGGACTGTGTATGCTTGGCTTATGACGTTACACCCCCCGCCACATGCCCTTGCGGCGACTTTCGGGGCATTGTGTCGATGTATATGCACTCTGAAGCCTCCACAAGGGTGTATGGCAGGAGGCTATGCCGTATATTGCAAGTATAAAACCATAAAGATAATTATCAACCTGAAGTTTGATTTGATAGATGATGCTAAAGAGCTCACCTGGAACTAAGTTCATCGGCGCATGGAATTCACACATTGTCAGGGTATCAATGGGGAGGGGCGGCAGTTTCTTATTCCCCGTACCGCATATAGTTTTCCAGGAAGTTCTGGCACTCAAGAAATCACATAGCTTGGGTGGAGCTGATGGTGTCCAGAGGCGTGTCCAAGAATCGAACCCAGGCTCAACGGTCAGTTGTCCTATGACATCAAAATTAAATTTTTCTTTAAATTAAGTTAATGCTTGAATAAGCTATAACTGTAAAAGTATTCCAATAATGGAAATCATTTTGTCAATACCATACATTTATCAGGGTATGTGAGAGTGACCCTACGCATGCGAGACGTGCCAAAACTGCGAAGGGTACAATAAAATGAATAGAGTGAAGTGATGGCCACACAATAATCGGCTAGTCGGGCATAATAAATCTTTTCTTGCCGAAATCGTTTGCCGTTAATTGAATATCTTATGGTATAAGGAGATAAACGACATCTTAAATGGTTTTATAGTTTATCCCTCTAATCTAATTTTCGTGATCACTCCTTCCGATATGGCCAACTATGCATTTTAACACGCCGCTATTAGTTAATGTATCAGGTATTTTTGATTCATAGACTTCTCTCGTGTCATCCAAAAGAGAGTGATTAAATATGATCCCAAGATGGGGCGCTGTTTCCGGCTTTCATTCCTTACACATGACAGTCGGTAATTGAACGGTCGCGCAGCATTTATTTTTATTGTAATGGCTTCGGCAAACGTTACATTCCGCTAGGGGAAATTCGAGCATCCATTTGACGGAATGGTTTGGTAGGCTATCGAGAAATATGAGGAGAAGTTGACCAAGTTGCCTTAAAGATAAAGATTAATAATTTTTAACATTTTTTAACTGAACTCATTAATATAATTAACATACTAACGTGTTAATTAAATGAAGAATACAATGTATCTTTCCACTGTCCTTTATTCACGTACAACTAGTTTCAACGCTCAAGCGTCATCATCAGGTACAAATTAATCAAGTCGCGGTCCATTTACATACCATTCATGAGGGAGAGGAGGGATGGGTGAGAGAGGGGGGAGAAGGAGGGGAAAGAAAGTGGGGTTGCGATCGGCGTTGATGGGGAGGGGGGAGAGGGGTGTTAAGCGTCAGGAAAGGTGATTGGTGGGTTCACAGTGGGGTGGGGGGTTAGTTGGGTCTTTCTGTGAAGGAAAGGGGTACTTCCAGGATTGGGGAGAGGTATTCACACAATAAATCGTTAACCAAATGACCCGTTTTTAAATTGTTCTTGATCTCCAGCTCTTCCCACTTGTCAATCCTCATTCCTTTTTCCATCTGGTGTAAGAGTTCCGGGTTAAAATTACTCCCATGATTACTTACATTGATTACATTACTCCCATAGATGCTTGGCGAAGTGTGATTGCTTGAGGTCACAGTTTCTGAAACAGCGTTTATGATCCTCCGCCCCTGTTTTTAATGATTTCCCCGTTTGACCTATATATATATATATATATATATATATATATATATATATATATATATATATATATATATATATATATATGTCCCCGTTTGACCTATATATACACTACAGTCCTTACAAGTTAACTTATAAATGCCACTTTTATTTTGTGTACATATTTTGTCTTTTGTAGTATTCAAGAATGATTTCAAGTTAATCGTAATGTAAAAAGCTATTCGAAATTTCTCCCTAGGAAAGAGGTTGGCTAACTTTTGTGAAATAAATCCATAATACGGGAGTTTGAACCATTTGTAACCTATTTCCTCCACATTAATTGGTTTGAACAAAAGATTGTATGCTTTGAAGGAACATTTTCTTTGTAGTATATTGTCAATTGAATTTTCTTTGTAGCCATTTTTCATTGCTAAACTTAAATCATTTTGAGTCCTTTAACAAAATTACTTTTAGAGGGAGGAATGGCCAACAGTCTGTTTATTAGGAAATGAAAAGGGGAAAGCTTGTGCGATATGTGATGGCGGGAGTTGGAGGGGATGATGTGGTCTGTGGTGGTGCTTTTCCGAAAAATTGCAAATTCAAAGTCCCGTCCCTTTCTCGACACTTTGATATCTAAAAAATTTAATTGATTATTCTGTTCTTTCTCGCAAGTGAAATTGATACTTTCGCATTGGGAATTTGGGTTGCTCATAAACTTATCTAATTGTCTATCAGTGCATGTCCATATAGCAAAGATATCGTCTACGTATCGACACCAACAGTGAATATTCTTGGTACAAATTGAGTGGCTGCTGAATATTTTACTTTCAAAATCGTCCATCTACAGGCCAGCAAGTAGTGGTGATAACGGGGACCCCATATCTAATCCTTCAACTTGTTTCAAGAACTCATTGTTAAATTGGAAATAATTTTGTTCCACGCACAGCCTCAAGAGTGACATGAACTCACTTTTTAGCCCTTTCTCCACCACTACCAATGCTTCCAAAACCGGGATATTCGTGAAACGGTTTTTGACACCAAATGACACTAGAATATATTTGGAGGGCGGGGGACCTTTCTTGGAGAGCTGTGCACAGAAATCACTGGAATTTATCACTCCTAACTTATATTGGAAATTTGTCAACTCTCTGAAGAGGGAGTTCAAAAGGGAGGCTAGCTTTCTCGTGGGGGCGGATACATTGGAAATCACTGGCCTCATGGGAATATTTACTTTATGAATTTTAGGAAAGCCGAAAAATCTGGGAGCCCTCGAATTCATCTCTACATCTACATCTACATAATACCCCGCAAGCCGCCGCAAGGGCGTGTGACGGGGGGTGTTAGGTCACCAACCGTAAAAAGGAAAAATACCACATGCAAAAAAGAACAACACGGAAAATTACACCCACAGCAGCGCACACACTCATGCAAAAATCCCTTCATCCAATACTCATGCAAACACACATACCGCAAAAAACTAAAAAATTGCACCCCATGATGCAGCACGAAAGCCATCCTACAACACGGAAGCCAGGACACAACAAGCAAGAAATTAAACTATTGCACATTACTATTATACATCACTATTGCTTTGTAAATTTCACTTTGTTTGAGGATATTGGGGGTGGTTTGAGGATATTGGGGGTGGGCTCGTTAAATCTGGGACCTGCGATCGCGAATCTTGCAATTCCATGATAAAATTGGTTCAAAGAAACTCCCTCCATCAAGCAGTACGCATGCCCACCCGTGGAAAGAACATATTGGATCTATTTCTTACAAACACGCCTGAACGCATTATTAGTGTATCAACTGACGAGGGCTTGAGTGACCATAAAGTAGTTAATGTCCACTTGGACATAGAAATAAAAAAGCTTGTTAAACCAAAAAGGAAAATTTATAATTACCATAAAGCAGACTTTGAACCTTTTGCCAATCAATTAAACTCTTCACTACCCGAGTTCAAAACCCGTTTAAGTCATGCCAACGTGGAAGAAACTTGGACAGAATTTGTCAATATTATGCAAATAGGCATCACAGATTTCATACCTATAAAATACTTTAAGGCAAGTCGCGACCCCAGGTGGTACAATAAAGACGTTAGAAAAGCCCTTCGAAAGCAGAGAATGCTACACTCTAGGGTAAAGAGGGCAGGCGTGAACACATCATCCCCTGAGAATAAACAATTATGGGACACATATAGATCCTCTAAAATTGAAACTAAAACACAATTACGTAGCGCTTTACTGGACTTTAAACGCAAAGTACTTTGCGAGCACTTGGACACTGACCCCAAAGCTTTCTGGTCATATGTTAGGGAAGTAAATGGGAGTAAACAAACCGTGGCTTGCTTAAGGGATTGTAGCAATATAATTCATACAGACAGCGAGGGTAAAGCTAACATCCTGAATTCATTCTTCCAAAGCGTTTTCTCGAATGATGTTGGCACCGCATATCTCCAAGAAACAATACATACTCCACCCATGGAAAAAATAACAGTGGACAAACAAGGAATTATAAAATTGCCTAACGAGATTAAACCCAACAAATCCCCGGGTCCCGAAAATATACCAGCTAGGGTGATAAAACATTTAGCTCCAAACATTGCCCCGTACCTTGAGTTTATATTTCAAAAAATCCCTCACAGAGTGCAAAGTACCTAAGATTTGGAAAACCGCGCAAATAACGCCTATTTTTAAAGGTGGTGACAGGGAGGATCCCAGTAATTACAGACCTATATCTCTCACTTCTATCTGTTGCAAAATCTTAGAGCACATAATTGTCAGTTCAATAATGAGACACCTTGACAATATTAACTTTTTAAGTGACAATCAACACGGATTCAGGAAAACCCGCTCCTGCGAGACCCAATTAGGATTATTTACACATGATTTACTTTTATCGGGTGAGAGGGGCAGGCAAGTGGATGCCATCTTCTTAGATTTTCAAAAGGCATTTGATAAGGTCCCACATGGTAAACTCATTCATAAATTAATGGTCGCGGGTATAAACAAGGGCGCCATAAGTTGGGTTAAAGATTTTCTTTCGGAGCGGGAACAGAGGGTAGTCCTTGATGGCGCTAGTTCCGACAGCGTTCGAGTCACGTAGGGGATACCTCAGGGAAGTGTGATCGGGCCGTTGCTTTTCTTGATTTTTGTTAACGATTTGAACCGCGAAGTAAAAAGTAAAATTAGGATGTTCGCGGATGACACGGTGATCTATCGGGAGATTTCTGGGGATGAGGATCGTTTTATTCTAGAGCAGGATTTGGATTGCATTACTAAATGGTGTTCTAACTGGGGATTGACTCTAAATTATAATAAATGTTCAGTGGTAAATTTCTTTAAAAGATCAACGGGATTTGCTTACAAATTAGCTGGAGGTGACCTAGCAGTAGTTGATACGGTAAAATACCTAGGTGTCACATTCACAAAAGACTTAACTTGGGGGACTCACATACGTAAAATCTGTGGTCAAGCATATAAAAAATTGGGATTCATTAGACGCATTGTCGGCAAAAGTGACTCGAAGGTCAAGGAACGTGGTTACCACGCTCTTTTAAGGCCTCATTTAGAATACGCATGCAGCGTGTGGGATCCGAGTGAAAAAGGTCTCATTCGGGAAATTGAGAAGGTTCAACGCCGGGCAGTTTTGTAAAAAATTCCTTCGATAAAACGCAAAGCGTCACCGAAATGCTCATGGATTTGGGGTGGGAATCATTGGCTGAGAGACGATTCAACGCAAGATTGAAATTATTAAATAAATTTAGATCCGCATGTTTCAGCACCGAGGTCTCGCAAATTATTCGTACTCCTGCATACATTGGTCGCTCGGATCATGCATATAAAATTCGGGAAATAGATGCCAGAACTAGCCGACTCAAGGAATCCTGCTTCCTACGGACAATACGGGATAGCAACTGCAGGGTTATAGATAGCAAAAATTCCACTTGCCACCCTCAGCGTCTAAAAAATAATTATTTCTATTTAAATGCATGCTCTTCCACTAACCTTATGTGTTTTGCTATAATAACCCATTCTTTCCGAATGACCTCATTCGTGTTCTGTTCATCTGTTTTTAAGTTTCCCTTTCAGTCCCTCGTCCCTCTCCGCGGGGGGAAATTCCTGCTACCTGCAACGTTGGGTCGCATTCCCTGCCTTTTACAGACTCTTTGGGGGTAGAGTGTTTCGTGGTGCATTTTCATGTGGTAGTGATGTTTCAATTTCTTGCTTGTTGTGTCCTGGCTTCCGTGTTGTAGGATGGCTTTCGTGCTGCATCATGGGGTGCAGTTTTTTAGTTGTTTTGCGGTATATGTGTTTGCATGAGTATTGGATGAAGGGATTTTTGCATGAGTGTGCGCGCTGCTGTGGGTGTAATTTTCCGTGTTGTTTTTTTGCATGTGGTATTTTTCCTTTTTACGGTTGGTGACCTAACAGCCCCCGCCACACGCCCTTGCGGCGGCTTGCGGGGTATTATGTAGATGTAGATGGTTTTTAAACTCTTAATAACTATTCTTTGGAATTTCGTGGTGGGGTCATTTGGGAGTTTCACAATTTTTTCACTGCTGATGACGTCATAACACTTTCCAATATAGTCACTTTTATTCATTACTACCACTGTGTTGCCTTTGCCCGCTTTTTCAACGATCAGATTGTTGTCTTTCAAAACTTTTTTGCAGGAGGTGATCGAAGATAGCTCTTGAGAATAGGACCTACTTTTAGAGAAGTCCACATTGACAAAGAATTTAAACTTCCTAGCTTGATCGTCTTTAAGCAGATGTCTTTCTTCCTAAGGGCAACTTCGCAGTCCACGGCTAAATTTTCCAAGTCTTTCGTTCCAATTGGAATGTTCGGGACATATTTAAAACCATGATCAATTAATTTTTTGTGCTCGATATCAAGTTCTACATTTGACATGTTAACCACTCTATTGTGAAAGACGGATGGAGTATCTTCCGCAGTGGGCTTTTTTGAGGAATGCTTTAACCTTTCAATACGGTTAATTTTATCACAGATAACTAACCTATTCTTATGCGAAGTATCACTGCTTTTTTGTCGAACGTAGTCATCCAATGACGCCCATTCGATCCAACTCAGCTCTTGGCACAGTTCGGTGTGTAACAGGAATCTGTAGTGGTTGATGTTGTTTCTCCTTGCGCACCAGGTTTGCAGTTCTTTTTTCACCCATACTCTCTGTGCTGCTCGGACTGCGTGCCTCGCCGCCAAGGAATCGCTGTTGGAGTTCAAGTTGACGTAGTTTAGGATGAGTCCAAGATTGATGCATCTGCTATTGAAGTAGATATTCAAAGATGTCACCCTGTACTTGATGCTAAGTGTCCGGTAGAGTTTGGCCTTTTTTGCTATACTTGCGTTTTTTTAAATTCAATTCAATTCATGGATTTCCACTAAGTTGAGCCGTGAACAATGAATACTACCGTGTATTGTGATAAAGCGGGGATCATCGTCTACAGCACGTTATTGATCAAATGCAAGTAGTATATTCATGGATGCAGAAATATTAGTATAAAGCTGAAATACTTGGTACCCATATTTGAAGCAGTATGATTTTTGTAATAAATGAGGGCTCCTAAATAACCCAGATAGCTACAATTCGGTCGTGGGAGTAAGTATTTGGGGAGTAGTGTTTTATTCTTGCCACACGAGAGGATAATCCCTTTTGAGGCCCGGCCCCAGCGACACGTTAGGAACACCAAGGACGTGTTCTCAACGGCGGTGACAGCCAGAGAAATTGAATCCGCTCTCATTAAAGCCAAGTGCAAAATAATTGTTTTTCCGCAATGTGGGTGACACCCCTACACCACTCACAATCCCGGGTGCAATAAAGTACAACGGCGCGGAGCATTAAATCACGGACCCTCGTTATTTTACGCTTCAGTGAAAGACAAATTCTTACCAATAACTGCAATAAGCCATTTTTTTAAGCAAGCCATTAAACAAACATCGCAAATTCCCAATCATACAATCTTCGAAATGGATCGCTGGAGTCCTTGAATAAACTATATATTGTTGCATTCATTCGTAAATATTTATGAAATTGCTTTCTTGCGGATAACTGATTGACAGCCAACGTCAATTTAACGGGAAAAAATTATGGTCGGGGAGATTATGACTCCTGTGGTCAATGCAATGAAGTATGAACACCTAGATGTGTTATTAGTCGTTAAATTGCTTTCCTATCGAACAAACGGGGATATAAAGGCGAAGCCATCCAAAATGCAATGCATCACTTGAAGCAACACGCCACTTGGCTTTCTCAAGCTCAAGTAATAGAGCTGGGAGGAGAGATCTGGGGAGCGTGTGGACCGCCAAGAGACCTCATGTGCGCACCACTCCACATTCCACCGCTGAATGTCTAGAATTCCTCGTTCCTTCCCTCAATGCACTTCCCTTGTCGTCAGGGCACTCGATTGTCGAATTAAAAAGGCATGCTTGAATATTTAAAGAGCATCTTCATGTTTTTGGTATTTTCAAATACCTTAGACCGAAGCCAGAAGGAGGATCACTTGATTCGGATCGAAGCACTTGCTTGCAAGAGAAGAGAGAACCATAGAATACCACATTATTCGCTGGAAGCCGGGAATATACTATATAGTATGTCTTTTAGGAATAGGAAAATAATTTTTGTGGCGTTTTCAAAAATTGCTGATAGTGGCATAAAAAGCATTCGGACTCACAGGACTGCTCGAATCCCCTCCGTGAGCTGTCAGCCAAGACGAAAGAAAGTAAGGCGGCAGGGAACTCGAATGAAAAGGGGTGGCTTCCGTATTGTCTCTACAGAATGGTTATTGTGATTTCTTCGGAAAGACGTCGCCACCGTCTACAGGGCAAATATATCATCATGAATATATCCAAACACATAAGGACTTTGTGTGATCAAATTGAAGGAATATGGATTGTTGTGAACGAGCGAAGTCGACGTGGCCGGCACGCACAAACAGCAATCGCCCAGCGTCTTGTGTGGGCACACTTCCCCGCAGTCGTCATGCTCTGCACGTCGAAGCAGAAATCATACGGAGCAAAATGTCAGAAGGTCCGTCAATATTTATGGAACGGACTTGAGGAAAAGAGGATGAGAGATCATGAGAAGAGTATTCTCCAGAGAGTTCGACACAGTGCCATAGGGTACTTGAATATGCTCATTCATATAAATATCCCGAGATCCACCAAAAAGGTGTGTGGCAAGGGGTGCAAGCACCATGTGGGACGAGAAAGGGATAAAGTGAGAGGAATGATGTTTCATTGGTTGGAAAAGGATTAAAACATTCGCTAAAAACGCCAAAAAGACGTGCAAATCCATAGCGGAAAACTTAGTTCAAAACAAGTGCTTATTTCACCAAATAAAAAAGTTATTTGGCGTAAAGAAGGAGATAATACATATAAAAATTCTTCAGAGAAATTACGTTAGCTTTTGAATGTGCAGTGGGGCAAGATTTTTCGGGAAAACATGTGGTTTATAGCCTGGCTTACCTCCCCAATTCTACTCCTCCGAAAGCAAAAATGGACTATTTTCCACATGTTCCCAGTTTTCATAATATATATTTTATTTCTTACCACAATTTATACGATATTACGTGCTTTTAATATGCCCCTTGTACAAATATTTCATAGAGACATCTTATACTCGGGAGAAGGGCAAGCAAGAAGTAGCAGGTAAATCCCCTACCCTGTTCGCCCTAAGAGTTCCCTAATAGACGAGGGAGGGAGTTAAATATTCCAAGGCAAATATTGCCTCGGATCCAACAAGCTATGAGGTCTATGCTCACAGATTAAATATTTGGAAAAGGGAAAAGAGGGAAAGGCGGCGTGCCGAAATGGTTTAGGAGAGCAAATTTGAGTTTAAGAAAATACTACTCCGTCGCATTTTTGTTGGATGCCTTCGAGGTTTGCCATGATTGTGCATTCCTCGATGTAGCATTTTGAGTTGGCTGCACTCATCGCAATGACGCATCTGATGCGCGATGGATGGCCTAATTGTTGCACGCCCAACCTCTCCCGACGACTCGACTACCCTCGAGAAAAACTGCAGCAAATCAACCGCGTTTACAAGGGAAGGCACGGCCGTTTGCCCGACTACTGTCGGCTGCCCCGGGCAAGTCAATGTGCAAGAAGACCCGCCCCGGACACGCGCCGTCTGCAAACGTGGTGGGTTACTTGTGAGGCAAATGGTGAAACTGCCAACACAGATCCACGAAACACTTACATTTGCGCGGTTGAAGGCGGTGCAGAAACCGCCAGACGTTTCGGATGCGAGTCGTGACAGGACATGTGACTGGGTGTACGCGGCGACAGGAAAGGAAGTTGGTTGACGATTGGTTTTGGGAGGAAAGCTTCGGGATTTTGCAAATTAGGGTCGTGTGAGTATCGGATGCCTTTGACCTCCCTGCGAAATCCAATCAGCATTCCTTGCTGTGCGTTAATTTACGTGTACTATCGATGGTCAAGTCTCTTCACCAATCGCCCGTTCTCTTCAATTCATGACTGATGGCTTGACAGACGATGCCTTTCTTGGCACACGGCTCGACCTCATTTAACCATGGCGGAATCTAGAAGGGTGAAATAAGGGTGTCTAAGTAGTTGCTGGACGCCGGAAGCATTGGCGGGCTTCGATTGAGAATTCGCCAAATTGAAGTGAATACGATTGCATGGGGCTAAATGTGAACTCTCCAGATTAAGGAAAAGAGCAAGCGATCCATTGAAAACGGGCCCAGGATAACTCAGGGCCCTCCTTCGCTGGCTGGATGGCTTTGCCCCCTTTTCTGGGTAACTGTGTCATGGACAGCGGAGAAACCCCCTCCGTCACCCGCCTATTCGCCCTGCATGCATGAGGTCCAAAAGGATTTATTCTCTCCCCCCTCGCCTTGGCTGCACCCTGACGACCCCCCCCCACCCTCGCCCCGAACCTCCCCCTCCTTCGTCGCAGTCGACCGCCTCTCCAGCCCCGTGCATCGCTCGAGCAGCCACGGGGGGCGAAGGTCTCCCGCGGACGAAAACAGGAAGTCCCTTCCCGGAGGCGTTGATTCCTGCCTCTCTTGTCGGGGCGTGGGGGTGGGAGAGGAGGAGGCTGGGAAGGCTGGAGAACTGCATTGCTGTCTGCTCAAATGGAAAATGTCGCACTTGAATCGGCTGCTCGTGAACACGCGTCGACAAAAAGAGAATGCAAAAGCATCGGTTGTCGCGAGGGCGGCTGAGCAAAACGGTAGTGGAAGGGGATGTGAGTCGGGTTGGACCCGCCTCTCTAGGTTGCAAATTCAACTAAAACTTCCCCATTCAAAGTATCCTTCTTATTTTTGAAAGGTAGATTTCCGAAGGTGCATCACGACTCTTTACCTCTTAGGACTGTGAGAACTTAATATCCTGTTCTAAGTCAATTATTTGTTTTAATAGTTTAATCTTCTGAGTGATGGTATTATGACCCAATGTTAAATGGCTCAGCTAGTTAGTTATCAGACGCGTCAAATAACAGTTATATTACGGAGACCGTATTATCACAATTTACTACAATTTGAGTGCTCAACTCTGGGATATCAAATGTTATTATCACTGTACATTTCAATTATATTTTCCTTCTTTTGCTTTGCCGTTCCGGTTAATGTTTCTACATTCCATTTTTTAAGCCATCTTCCCTGTTTTATCCTTTTGAAACTGACATTGCAGTTCATCGTTACTAAACTGTGATCTGAATTCCCGGGAAAATGAGCGAATTGGTCAGGCTGCTCCTGAATCCATTCCAAAACAGAATATAATCTAACTGATACCTTTCTGAGTCACCTGGCATTTTTAACAATAAGCAATGTTTCGTAATGATTAATCCCTGCCTTCAGCAAAACTCTTTTGCTTTACCCCCGCGTCCATTACTCATATTTAAATCTTACTCACTCACCTCATCACAATCGCCTACCGTCGCATTCCAATCACTATCAAATGCTTCCTTTCAGGATCACTCGCAATTATGTCCTCCAACTGATCGTATACCCTATCCAATTCTTCCTCCTTAGTGGTGTAGCTTGGTGGCATATAAACCTGAGCAATGGCCAAGTTCGTCGGATCGTCTTTTACGTCTACGTATTGATAATATTCTATTACCCACCTGCTCTCTGATTACAAAGCTTCTTCCACTTTATTTTATTTATATGGAAAATTGTAAAAAACCAACAAAGATAATTTTTAAAAAACATTTCTGAAAATTACATCCAAGGCCAATTTATTTTAATTAGGTTTGAAAATTATTTAATCCAGATCATCCGACCTTGGATAGCAATACACATTTTTAGCCGTTCAAAAGGTTTTCGAAATTTCTTCTAACTATATCTTGCGTTATTCCAGAGATGACATCTGTAATTGCCTCCTTAAGAGCTTTCAAGATCCTTGATCGAAGTTTTTAAACCTCAGCTTTGAGATAAATCCAAAGAAAAAAATCACATGGGCTCAAATCCAGGGAGCGAGGGGACCATGGAAGATCCCCTCGTAAGGAGATCAGGCTGCCGGGTAATTGTTCTTCCAGGATTGGGCGTGAACGACGGGCAGTGGTATGAGCCGTGGCACCATCCTGTCGAAACCAAAAGGCTTCTGTTTCATATTCCTCACCATACTCTTCCATTTTGGGGAGTTAAAAGGTCTCCAGCGTCTCATAATAGCGCACAGAGTTCACAGTAACATTTGAAACTCGAAATTTTAAAAAGTAAGGCTCGTAATGCCTATTGAGGACACAACGCAACCAAACTGTCACTTAGGGGCTATGAAGAGGTCTTGGGTGAAGTTTGCGAGGGTTGTCAGTGACCCAGTAACAAAAATGTTGCTTATTTACTGAGCCGGAGAGGTGAAAATGCGCCTCATCGCTAGACCACAGCCCCCTCTGCGTCGCCACCAGGATATCTTTGTTCTTCCTCTACATCTACTTAATACCCCGCAAGCCGCCGCAAGGGCGTGTGGCGGGGAGTGTTAGGACATCACCCGTAATTTAGAAAGGAGAAAAAACCGCATGCAAGAACCACAAATTCATACATTCACAAAAAAACATGGCATACATTCATGCAAGAACACTTACACCCCACACACATGCCAACACTCAAACTACCAACTAACATACACATGCATCTGAAAGTATGCCTAAAGCTTTGCAGTGTTTAACTTTGCCCCGACTTGTAAATTCAATGTTTTTAATATTTCTAAAGTGACTTCGGTTTCTTAATATTATGATTTCTGATTGCTCGGTGTAGGAATGAGCATTTGTATCTATCTGTACTGGAATCAATCTCCCTTATTTCATCTTTGTGGTCTGATCTACCCATAGTATAGTGTGGGGCCATTATAATCCCTTCATTGTCATAGTTAAACTCGTTCGTTCTGGAAACTTCTAAAAGTCTAAGTCTCGCTTGTTCTCTCCGCACTTCAAGTGGTTCCCAGCCTAAATCCCCTAAGAGACCTGTCACACTTGTGTTCTTATCATAGCAATTTTAACGAATCCAGCGGATTTTCTCTGGACTTTATCTAATTCTTTTTGCCAAATTTTCTTCCAAGGATCCCAAATACTTGCAACATATTCCAAATGAGGTCTAACCAGAGCAAAATAACACCTCTTTAACTTTATTAATACATTTCCCCACCACCCGTTTTATGAAGCCAAGTTTCTTTAAAGCTGATCCGCATATTGTCCTGATATGTGCTCCCAATGAAAGGCGTGGTGTTAGAACAACCCCCAAATATTTAACTTGATCGGCCGTAGTCAATACTAAACCCTCTATTTCGTAGTTTATATCCTGTTCCTCGCTTCCTTTGTTCCAAAATTTCAAAACTACGCATTTATCTATATTAAGTGTTAATCCCCATTTATTGCACCATTCCGAGATATTGTCCAAGTCTCCAGAGAGTATCTCGCGATCCAGTTGGTACCTTATTTCCCTGTATACCACCGTGTCGCCAGCAAATAACCTCAGATTGCTACCAACGTGTGTGCGTAAGTCATTAATGTAAATTAAGAACAGAAGATGCCCTATTACACTTCCCTGGGGGACGCCCGAAGTTACATATCTATCCGTTGAGCACAACCCATCTATGACTACTATTTGTTATCGATTTGACAAGAAGTCTCTAGTTCAATTAATAATTTTCTCATTGATTCCATAGTATTTAAGTTTATGTAACAATTTATTGTGTGGGACTTTGTCGAAGGCTTTTTTGAAATCCAGGAAAAATGCATCGACTTTTGTGTGTTGTTTTCTCCCGATCTAAGTATATCGTGAATGAAGAGACCAAGTTGTGTTTCGCAAGATCTGCTTTTCCTAAATCCGTGCTGGTTGTGGATTAGTATTTTCCTACTATCAAGAAATCTGATAATGTTAGTGACAATAATGTGTTCCAAAATTTTACAAGAGATCGATGTTAAAGAAATGGCTCGGTAATTGGTTGGTTTATCCCTATCGCCGCCTTTATAGATGGGAGTTATATGGGCTAGCTTCCAGTCGCGAGGCACTGAGCCTTCTTCTATCGATTTTAGAAAAACAATATGTAAAAACGGGGCAATGTCTTCAGCTAATTCCTTTAATATTCTAGCAGGTATTTCTTCCGGACCAGGTGCCTTGTGTGCTTCGATACTATGGAGCAGATGTAATATTCCCTGCCTGAATCTTAAAGGACTTTTCTACGACAACGCTTCGATGCTTGTCTGGCCGTTACATGGCAATTGCTAAAAATCGGGTTAATATCCCCAGCTAACCCCACTACTCCTATTCCGCTAATTTATCTGCGCGCTTTTCAGTGACCTTTTAAATCTAGGGAGTCCACTCTACTCCGCCCTGTATATATGCGAGTAATCTGTCAATTTATATTCTGTATTGGCCTATTCAATATATTCTTGTATTGTCCTAAACTATCGCTGTGATGAGGTCCCTAAAAGAAAAGAACAATACAATTTGGTACTATTTTCTTGTTTCATGCATTACGAGGAGGTGTTCGATAGATTAAAATGGGTAAAATGAATGCATGGATTGCCGAAGATATAATTTGAACGGAGGGAAGGGCGACTCAACCGCAGCATGCACTTATCTTACACTGCTCAGGTGCGAGTGGTGGATGAAGAGTCGAGATGGGCAGCGCTAAGTGAGGGGGTGCCACTATGATCAGTTATTTTCTACATATATATGCTGTTGCTATTTATACTTTGAGCCTTGGCAACACTGAGCGCTTTAGGCGCCATTGGACGTTTCCATCTGAAACTTGGACCCTTTTAACGCTGTTTTCAGAACTGTTTGTCATTTCATCATAGCTTGTGTTGTTTACGGTGACTCGACAATTTTGTCTCAGGGAAAAAGGGATGAACGGCGATGAACCCCATCCTTTGCACCGTGAAACGCTGGTATAACGAATTCAATCATGGGCGCCGTTTGCTCAGCAACGAAAGTCGTGAAGGTCGTCCAGAATAAGTTGTTGTGCCAGAAAACATTGATGATGTGCAAGAACTAGTAAAGGAAGGTCGTCATATGCCGTATTGATGCGTTAGATTGAGGCATCTTTAGGGATTATTATGACGTGCATCAATAAGATATTGCATGAACATTTAGCTGTGAAAAAAATTGCTCGCGTTGGATCCCGCATAATTTGGCAAAAGTTCAAAAAGATGTTCGTGTCAATTGGTGCTAAGAAATTTTCAATACATACAAGCGAAAGATGTGCATACTATCTACACAGGTGACGAATCTTGGATATAGGCGTATGAGCCCTAAACAAAATAGCAATCCACTGAATGGGTCTTCCAAGACGAGACGAATCCGACAAAAGTGATTCGTGCACGAAGCACATCGAAGCAAATGATCGCTTATTGTCTTCGGAATAACTGGGCATGTGGCAACCGCACTGTTAGAGCAACGTAGAATCATGAATTCTAAATGGTATACGATCATTGCTTGCCACTAGTGCTTGGTGAATTACGGAAAAAGAAGCGGCAACGAAGGATCATTCTTCATCAAGGCAATTGCAAGATTTCTCAGATCGACTGAAACAACTACCTTTTTGACTGGCTAACACGTCGAATTGATGGGTCATCCACCTTAAAGCCCTGATTGAGCACCAAATGACTTATTTTTTTATTCCCGATAATCACGAAAAAATTGCACGGCCAATGTTTTTCGGCGTCTGAAGAAGTCGTTGATGAATTCAAAAATCATGTTACCTCAATCGGAGTGGAAAAAGTGTCACGGAAATTGGATCGAGCGAATGAAAAAGTGTATTGATTATCATGGAGAGTGATTCGACAATCAAATAATCCCTTTTCAACAATGAATTACTGTATTTTCATTACTAGGTTCAAAATATAAATAGCAGCCCTCGTACATGCGGTGTTAATGACAAGAGAGACATATGAAGGGCTGAAGATAATCGTGAAATTCGGTGAGGACTTCATACAATTAGGCAGGATCAAGTATCAGTTTGTCAGACAGCCTTGGGGTGACAATCATTGACGAGTCAATTAGAACATTATTGCAAACGAAAGAAACAAAAAAGATCATGCTTGTAAACAAAAGAAAGGTTAAGGGGTTGTCGAGAAAGTGGAAGGTTAAGCGTTCACTAATTGACGGGCAAAAATCAGAGCAATGGCAACAGTTTAGCAAGAGGGCGAATGTTTCGTGCCAGGATGAACTTTGTTACTCAAAGAGTGTTTCATGAGGAGGAGAAAATATCACTGAGAATTAGATATTTCAATAATGAGGAACCAACCTCTTTTAAAGACGTCAATCGATTCTGTGTTTACAATACTGTATTAAACTTCTTAAATCAAAACGCAAAATACCTTGCTCTATTAAAATTTAGTTTTCATTAGAAGGTGTATGCTAAAATAAATTACAAGTACCCATGACTTTTAAAAGATCAATCATGATTCAAACTGAGCGTCATAATAGCTGACCTAAATGGAATAATTTTTTACTACTGCTGAATGAAATTTGATAGAATAGAAAAATAGTATTTGCAAAGATGAAAGAACTGATTGCAGGCACGCAAAATTAAAGCCTGGATAAAATGTAATCATTAGTCAAGAGTGACCGCGGGGAGAAAGCAGTTGAGTTCTGCAGGAGACAGCGGTTAGTCATCACCAACACTTGGTTTAGACACCACAATAGACATAGGTATACATGAAAAATGCCAGTTGACTCTAAAAGGTATCAATTAGATTATATCCTGGTTAGACACAGGTTTAGGAACAGTGTGATAAATTCGCACAGCTTCCCGGGAGCGGATCCGGACTCTGACCACAATTTAGTTGTTATGAAATACAGCGTCCGTTTCAAAAAGATAAGGCAGAGGCGACGAGTTAGAAAATGGAATGTAGAAGCATTAAATGGTTTGAAAAGGAAGGATTATCAACAGACGGTAGAGGAAAGCATGAAGGATGGTAAAGAGCTTAGTACTATCGAAGAAAAATGGGAAAGGATCAAGAAAGGATTATCGAAAGCCGCAAAAGACACTATTGGAACCGTTAACGCTAAAAGGACTAGGAAACCATGGATCACGGATGAGATGATTACAAAGATGGATGAGAATAGAAAATGGAAGAATGTCAATACAGAGTTAGGCAAAATGAAGTACAAAGAATTGAAAAATAAATTGAGGCGGGCAACAAATAAAGCAAAAGAAGCATGGTGGAAGACGCAGTGCGAGGATATGGAAAGCCTGCAGAGGAAGGGTTAAATCGGTGCGCTGCACAGCAAAGTTAAATCTTTATCGGGAAGTATGAAAGGGAGATCAAGGATAGCAGTTAGAGATAAGGCGGGTAAGGTAATAGTTGACACGGGAAAGATCCAGGAGAGATGGAAGGAATATATTGAAAAACTGTAAAGAACGTAGACCAACAAAGTTAGACATTGAAAACGAATATGACGTAGAGGAAGGCAGCTTAGGTCCAGGCATACTAGACAATGAGATAGAAAGGTCATTAAGGGAGATGAAACTAAATAACGCCGTGTGGGTGGATAACATTCCCGCGGAACTATTGAAATGTTTAGGAAAATGTGGGAGAAAGAGGCTATATGGGCTCATTAGTAGTATTTATGATTGAGGAATCTGGTCGGAAGACTTTGTGAGATCAGTTTAGTTCCTATTCCGAAAAAGGTAAAGGCTACATCATGTGAGGACTACAGGACGAAAACTTTGATATCACACGCAGCTAAAGTTGTTCTCAGGATCATAAGCAAAAGGATAGAGAGTAGGGCAAATGATTACTTAGGGGATGATCAGTTTGGGTTTAGGAAGGGGAGAGGTACGCGTGATGCCATTGCAGTAATGAGATTATTAATCGAGAGGAAGATAGAACACAACCAGGAGGTATTTGCCTGTTTCGTAAATTTCGAAAAAGCGTTTGATAGAGTAAATTGGGAAAAACTAATGAGTATATTGAAGAAAATAGGAATAGATTGGAGGGAAATGAGGCTAATCCGCAACCTGTACATGTCTCAGACTGCTCAGGTGCGGATGGGAAACGGGGAGTCCGGATGGGCAGTGTTAGGAAGGGGTGTAAGGCAGAGTTGCCCATTATCACCGTTGCTGTTCAACCTGTATGCAGACGAAATGATCAAAGAGGCATGGGAAGAACTGGAGGTAGGAATGAAAGTGGGCGGGGAATTCGTAAAATCAGTTAGGTTTGCTGATGACCAAGCTCTAGTTTGTCAGTTAGCCTAGGGGTTGCAAGCATTGCTGAGTGAATTGGAAATTCAGTGTGACAGGTATGGGATGAAAATCAATATTAATAAAAAAAAAGGTTATGCGATTTTCTAGAAAGAAAAAGACTAAGCTTAACATTAAAATAGTAGGGCAAAAACTAGAGCTGGTAGAACGGTTTACGTATCTCGGAAATGTTTTGGACCAACACGGTCAAAGTAGTAGGGACGTAAGGGGAAGAATTGCGCTAGGCAAAGAGGCTTTCACAAGGAGGAGGGAGTTGATGACAGGGACGTTGAGTAAGGATGTTAAGAAAAGACTCGTAGAATGGAGAAGGTAAAATGGACAGAAAAAAAACAAATGAGGAAGTACTTGGTATGGTGGGCGAAGAGAGAGGTTTGTTGGGAGAAATCCTATGGAGGCAGGAAAAGTGGATGAAGGGGGTATTGACCGGCAGTGGGATGTTGAAGGCTGTAATTTAGGGGAGAATATTAGGCAAACGAGGAAAGGGAAGGAACAGGATAGGGATGTTGGACGGGATGAAGGGAGGAAGAAAGTACTCACAGCTGAAGAGGGACCTGATGTAGAGTAGGATGTTGTGTTTTGCTAGGGGTCACAAATTATTTAATTAGAAATTATGTCCATCCAAAAACCTACCTTAACCGGTAGATTACCTTAAAAAAATTGGTCAAAACGGGGCGTAGCGTAGCGTAGTGTGGCGTAGCGTAGTGTGTTTCTAAAACCTGTTTTTGGACGCAAGGTGTTCTTTCTTAGGATACAGTTGGTCTGGAGGATTCTTGAGGTTTTGTATGGATGAGAATGGAGGGAGCTGGATGGAGAGTAAGAGAAGCGAGAGTAAGACTAAATCATACTAGTGGAGGGAGAAAAGAGGGAGTCGGCCCGAGATATCTGAGGAAGGCCGGCAACTTCGGTGCAGTAGATATGGGAAGGTAGCGTGGACATGCCGAGAAGGCTGAGGAAAGCATAAAGAGCTGAAGGAATAAGCAGTGCAAGGAGGAGGTGAATTTCGGCGGCAGGTAGTGCTCAGGCGTCCGCGAAGACATTAAGAAGAGCACGCTTCTAACCTGATAGAGATGACGACAACAGCGAAAGGTTCGATGTATCTGTTTAGTGGTACAGGAGCTAGTGTGGCCAAATAAGATTTAAAGGGAGAGAAACGAGGATCGCACTCCTGAGGGCCCATAATTCACTCGGACCTAGGAGAAAAGGCGGTTCTGCAAGAGTTAGGGCCTCGTTAGCTTTTCTGGTGAACATACAAACCAACTGGATGTTGAACTTCGGGCGCGGAAACGGACGACGGTCGATGGACAAAGAGGCCACTCGCAAGAGCGCAATTCCTTCCAACCCTCCGTCGAGTAAGCACGCGTGAATGAACATCTTATGGCTCCCGAAATGTTTAAAGATACTGACATATCAAGTCCTCCGTGAAGATATTAATATTACCATAGGCATCAACCAAAATACAATAAGACATTTATTATTTATCGCATATCCACTTATTTCGACGTCATGTGGACTCACAAGAGAAGACATGAAAAAGTATGCATTATAGATCCCCGTAATATAAAGTCACCCAACGTTGCTAGATGGACCAGAGGTCCGGAGGGGCGCCAGTCCTTTACCTTGCAGATCGCACAGCTTCCAATTTCCAACTGAAGTGTTCCTTAATTCACTTGGTCTATATACCAAAATTCAGGGTTCGTCCGGAAAATAAGTGTACTGATTTTTTCCCGCCGCTCCAGGCGCGCCCAGCACCGCTCTGACGAGCTGCGATTGGAGGGGGGTATGTTGGCAAGCGACGCTGAAAAAGGCAGTCGGCTCTGAGCTGTGGTGTAGTGAGGAGCTCTGTTAACGCGAACCTCCACGCTCGACCCACGTCACGGAACGCGATGCCGAAGTTTTTGGAGCAGCGTTATTCCATCAAATTTGCAAATCACCATAAAGCTTGGGAAATCGTCTACCGAAACTGTCGCTATGATTAACCAGGCTTACGGGGAGTCAGCCATGTCCAGAAACATGATCTTTCGGTGGCACAAGATGTTCGTGGAGGGCAGAGAAGAGGTCGACGACGAACCCCGGCCTGGACGCCCATCAACGACACTCACCGACGAAAATGTGCGAAAAGTTCGCGATGTACTGAACTCTGATCGTCGTCTTAGTGTTCGGATGATAGCAGAGCAGTGTAATGTGCCAAAAACAATAGTGCACGAGATTATTAGGGAGCAATTACAGATGCGAAAAATTTGTGCAAAGTTGGTGCCGAAAGTGCTCAGTGATGATCAAAGACTCAATCGTTTGGGAATCGCGACACAACTTGCGGATCACTGCAAAAATGATCCACATTTTTTAGAGAACTGTTCTGTTCCCGAAGATAAAGAGGAGTTTGAAAGGAACGCGATACGGGACTTTGCACGCCGTCAAAGAGGCCGTGACGACGTGTCTTCGAGAGGTTCCCGATGATGCCTTCGCGGGAGCGTTCCAGGAATCGGAACGCCGCTGGAACAAGTGTATCGACTCACAAGGGTCCTATTTTGAAGAATATTAGCTTAAGATATGTAAAAGTGTAATAAATTTTTTTTCCTGAGCTCAGTACACTTATTTTCCGGACGAACCCTGTATGGAAGCGATTTAGAGAATTCCTCTCGTTGCTCCAATTGCAATACAATGTCAAAAGAAGTTACTCTCAAGATGCAATTTAATGTGGATGTTTATTTGAGCTCTAAATCACAAGAAACATACTTCTTGTGCCGAGAGTAGCCGTCAATGTGGATGGGACTATCATAGTAATATAATAGTTTCGAAAGAATTGATAAAGTTTTACTTCCGTTCTCCACTTTCAATTTCCAGTTACGCATGAGAACGCGTAATTGGCTCGAAACGAGAAACAACTGGCTCCTTCATTCATTTCCTTTCGTAATTTCAAGCCATTACCATCGAATACAACGATTAGTGTTTTCATTCCTCTCAGTTGAATATTGAATTGAAATCCAATGTATTCAGCTCGAGTACCCTCGGCATTATATTTTTCTATTCACGAGCATAATAATCCGTCCCTCGATATACATTAAACATGTCCGCTATTATCCTTCTGCCATCGAACCATTCTTCTCTCGCCTATTCTTTGAAGGAATCCTCTCCGTGAAGCGCACTCAACCATGTCACGTGACCCACGTGCTCCAAGGAACGCTCTTGGCCAACCATTTCTCGATTCGCAGCGTTGGAAAGTAAATGTACTCTTTACTTTCACTCGGCATCGCCTACGACATGGCTGACAGACATGAATGTGATTAGATAAAAATACTGTTCAAACCATTACTCTTCTAATAGTTATGGCTCTTAGAATTGCTTCATTCTAACTAAAATCGTATACATTCAAGTCCTGAATGGAAAAAATTCTTACATCCGTATAGCAAGGCGGAAGGCAATTTTTGCCGTCCGGTTTCACGGGAAATTGAGCAATCATTAGCGCCAAGGCAACATGCAACAGAGGAAAAGAATAATCAGCATCGACAAACAGCTTCCAGGTTTGCCAAAGACTGCTTTCTCAAATTGCTGGACCCCAAAAATAAATATTCCAATGCGAATTTATTTTCCCGATACAGGCTTCCCCTAAACTTCAACTTAAAAGGTGCCCAACGTGTAGTCGAAGCTTAAGATACGAGAATTAAAATAAAATTCTATGTCTGCAAGAGTCTCTCATTAGTTATCATGATGAATTTACATCTACTGACGTCTGAGACATATAAGAGATAATGTCTTCCTTAGGAGACAGGTTTGCTACCGTCCAAAGTGACCACTGTCATATGTTTCATGCCGCTGGGCTCACTAAGTACGGATTTCAGGGAATGAGGGAAGATCAGACCGCTATATTCGCGAATGGTCGCACCCGAGGGAAGTACACTTGCGCAGACTAGAAAAGGGAGGATTTCAATTGTCCATGTTGAAAAAACGGCGACAGGACTCACCCTACAATTTAATTCCATCGCACGATCCTTACTTCAGACGAAAATCATGTCGACGATGACATGAAATGACGAGCCGTGCTATGCGAATAGTATCTACATCTAAAACCACATAATACACCGCAATTCGCCGCAATGGCGTATGTCTACCAACCATTATCTACCAAGCTGATTTTACGTACGTGATCTGATCTATAATGTAAGCCGTGGCCTCGAATGTGACTCAATAATCCTCATAAAAGTGATCTGCCACAAAATTTACGCAGTAAATTTAACCTGTATTTCAATCTACGGTCAACTAGTGGCTCCCACCCTAATTCTTCCATTAGTGTCGTGACACTGCTACCTTGTACATTAAACAACTTGTCACAAACCTAGCTGCTCTACGTTGCACTCGATCTAGTTCCAAGATTTAGTCTACCTCGTAAGGATCCCATTTACTTGCAGCATACTCAGGATAAGGGCCTAAATAACGTGAAATGATTAAACTCCTGGACCCACTCATTGTAATTTCTAAATTTTCTTCTTATGAATCCTAACTTATTATTTGCTATGCCGCAATTGTTTCGGTTGTGTTCTATCCGGGACATGTCCTTAGTTATCTTAACACTCTTTTATTTTACCGATGCACGGGTACACCTACGAATATACTTTATGTCTATGCAGCGTTTAATCTTGTTCGTACTCGTAAAATGAATGTATTTGCTATTTTCATAGTGACCTAGATTTCTTACAATTACAAATCCCGATTGTCCGGGGAAAAACGAGTATTTGTAGCTATCTTTACTGGGGTCTACGTCCCTTATCTTATCTTTGTGGTCTGATCTACCTAACTAGTGTAGGGCCATAATGGTTCCTTTAGTGCAATTGT
Source organism: Hetaerina americana (assembly GCF_022747635.1). Taxonomy (NCBI): domain Eukaryota; kingdom Metazoa; phylum Arthropoda; class Insecta; order Odonata; family Calopterygidae; genus Hetaerina; species Hetaerina americana. The sequence continues at coordinate 4,982,462 of NW_027286786.1, read as the reverse complement.
TTAGCTCGCGTGATCTGAAACTTGCTAAAAGCCGCTGGAATAATGTCATAAGGGTGCCGCGCGTTCAAGAGAAGTGGGCGGGTGGGGGAGGGGGGGGGGAATGGCGGAATTGAAAACCGCGCAATCCTCGTTACCTTGGGAAGTCATGACGGCACCAATTGCCGAGGGGTGCGAACCAGTTATGTATATTTTTTTCGAAACCTGAGGTCGCCAATTTAAAACAATAAAGTAATAATGAGTTCAGTCGAAATCGTGGGCGTGAAATTGTGAGATCAATTATCCGTCCTTCGCGTCCTTGGATGGCGAGAGGAAAAAGTGATTCATGATTTTTCTGGAATGCGGCGGTGAGCGAGAGGAAGGAGAATGGATGCCAATGGAGCAATTGACCGATCCGGCCCCGGGCAGCGGCCCTGCGCGCTGCCCCGGAAGATCCGGTTATCGCGGGGAGCAGCCAGCGACCCGCTAGTCTCCCGAGAAGGATTGGTATGCATATCACACAACCAGGACACAGAATGTGGTCCTCCCCCCCCCACGCCACCCCTGAGAGCATTGGCAATCGACTGATTCGATGGACCCCCGACATGTCTCCGTTGTTGCTTCTCTGCGCCCGGGTGGCTGCCGCGGGAAATAAACAATCCCTCCGTCAGGGTTTCACGTTCTAGTACCATGACAAGTCAAAACAAGACTTTGTGCGACTCTTTGCATAACCACGAACGGTATTTCAACGGGCGCAATGAGAAATCGACAGCAACGCAAAATTATTCAATTCCACGATGGGTCTAATGGATGGCGGAACTGGTTGGCTCTCCCAACTTGACGAGCATATCTGTACGACCTACTTATCTGCATAGGTGGTACTACTTCTTCGTTGTCATTCCACCAATTCCTGGTTGTGAGATTATCCCATTTTCTTCTCTTTTCGTTTTTTAAAAGGTGTTTTAGAGCATTGACCTGCCGACCAAAGGCCAAGGATCGATTCCAGGTGACCCTCAGGGCACCTCCAGTTTCACCCAAGTAATGCGATAAGTTTCGAGCAGCAGATCATCCTGAGAAAACGACGGTGGAACACTCAAAAGACAGGCAAGATTTTATTAGGACCTATTAGGCCGTAATTATGGTTGACTACTTTGGTTTCAAGTTTTCGAGACGGAGGAAGGTTGCGTTCGGCACTACAGACCAAAATTAGGTTGGGAGTCGCATGCGAAGAGAACAAGCGAGGCTTAGACTTTTAGATAGGTTTAGAACAAACGAGTTTAACTATGACACAAAAGGAATCAGTATGTCCCCCCACTACTCAGGTAGATGAGGCCGCAAAGATACAATAAGCGAGATAGACCCCACACACAGATAGATGCAAATACTCGTTCTTTCTCCGGACTGTCAGGAATCATGATAGCAAGTAAGTAAATTCATAATATTAATTGTAAAGAAGTGTTATTTACAAATCAGGACAGGATTAAATGTTGCGTAGACATATTTATTTTATTTATTTATCAACTTAATTGGGCGAGGTTGAGACTTATGGTCTTCCACCTAACCCTTACATTACAGACATTACATTGAAGACAATCACATACAACCAAGCCCTAGATGGAGGAAAATCCACCTAGGCGGGAATCGAACACGCGACCTCTGGGTTGGTAGGCGAGGACGTAACTCCGCCGCCACCGGGGCCGGCAGGGGCAAATAAAGGGTATATTGGTAGGTGCATGTGTATGTTAGTTTATTGTAGATACATTTGCATGCGTGTGAGTTAAATTGTTTTTTGCATGAATATGTACATTTCTGTGACAGTAGATTTGCATGAATTTGCTGGTTTTGCATGCGGTTTCATTCTCTTTTACGGGTGGTGACCAAGCACCCCCCGCCACATGCCCTTGCGGCAGCTTGCGGAGTATTATGTAGGTGTATCTACATATACTACCTTTGAATTTTAAACGTTAAGATTGGAGGGAATAAATAAGAACAGTTGGAGGAGTTTACCTATCATGGAAGAGATCTCGACTAAGATGGTCAAAGTAACAGACACATCAGAAGTAGAATCGCATCAAGCAAAGAAGCCTTCACAAGGAGAATGGAATTGATGACAGTGACGTTGAGTGAAGATGCTAAGAAGAGGCTGGATAAAACTTTGATATAGAACGTAATTATGTTCGGCGTGGAAACAGGATCACCGAAGCAGGATGGTGAGCATAGGTAGGAGGCCTTTGAAATGTGTGTGTGGAGAAGGATAGATCGACAGATGGATTATTTTAGGGCGAGATTGAGACTATGGAGTCTCTTCTACCACCTAATCCACCCTAAGGATGGAGAAGGTGAAGTGGGCATAAAGGGAAACAAATGAGGAAGTGCTGGGTGTGGTGTGGGAGAGGAGGAGAGGGGATTGCCGAGAGAAGTCGACGGGAAGCAGGAAAAATGGATGAAGGGCATAATGATCGACAGTGGGATGTTGAAGACTGTGAGAGAGGGGAGAATATTGGGCAAGCAAGGAAGGGACATTAAAAGGGAATGGGAGCATGTTGGGCAGAAGAAAGGCATTAAGGAAGCATGCGGAATCGAAGAAGGGTTTGCTGTAGTTTTGAGTATCAGGATATCTTTTGATTGAGGCACGCATGGCTGTTGAGTTGGTGTTGATCCAAAGCCGAATGTATGTGGTAGAGTACCCAAGGATAATCATACTGCGGTTTATTTTTCATATCCCTTCCATTCAATTACTTCAAAACTTCGATAATGTCTCCATCACGCTGCTGTGCAAGTTAGCACGCCCGATGAGTATTTGTCCATTATTGTGCCAGCAGCTCGGCGTTCCTTTTCCGGAACGGCCATCAACTGCCTCGTCCCAATCTCTTTCATCTCGTCTACCACAAAAATTTAGTGCTGCAGTTGCAGAGGACTAGACTGAAGTCAGAGGAGTCATGGTCCTGCGACTATGACCCAGAGACATAAGCCCAATCTTCCTGGGGATTAATTGTTGGATAGCGCACTGGCTTCCTACCTAGAGGGCCCGGGTTGGAATCCTGGATACGTGAGATCTTTTTCAATGGTATCCCGATCCCTAATTGAGGTGATTTGTGGAGATTACACCGCCCGTAAGATTGGGCGTTAATCCGTGCCATCCCTTGGCGCATTTCGTCAACGATAGGCTAATACCGACGCCGGGTTTCTCTCCACCCTTCCTCCTTTCCCATTCCTCCTTAATGGCGCAAACGACCTCACTGTCGGTCGCCTCCCCTAAATCAACTACTACCACCTACTACTCATTCTTCCCACCAATGGGTCACCGTTATGTAGGGGAATGCGAGGACGAGGCCGCTGGTGAACATTCTGAAAAAGGGCTTTGCCGATTGTTTTTGAAGAGTGGAAAAGACGCTGAGATAAGTGGAAGAGGTCCCGAGGGGAGCATACTTCCAAGGGGACAACCAAGGCCTCCTCACTGTTCCAGAGAGGCTATTTTTCCCAAAACATTGCATGGATGCATCTTCCCGGACAGATCTCGTATCATCGAGACTCAAAAGGGCTCACGGGCTCAACTAGCGGTCGCACCTCTTTGAACTCACTTCAGAGTAATGATTTGCAGCACATATTCCAGTATTTATGAATAATATTTCGTTCCGTCTAGCAGAGGACTAACTTAAAATACGAATTCAACAACATTTTTACAAGTGGTATCTGTTGCTCGTCCGATTAGAAAGCATGGAGACATAGAATGGGTTGAATACAGCCGCAATAAAAAAATCTGTTATTTTGGTGAAATGAGACAAAAAATCGGAGCGTTATTGGATACGCAGTAGTATCCACTAATCTAATGCAGCAAAGGTCACTTCAGATGCTCCCCAGGGAAGTGTCATCGGACCTCTTTTATTCCTACTTCATATTAACGATATTGACTCCGGAGTCAGTAGTAAGATACCCCTATTTTCCGGCGATTCAGTGGTTCACCGTGATATTCGTGATGCTGACAACACAGCAGCTTTATCAGCTGACCTTAGTGTCATACAACGCTGGTGCGACACTTGGCAATTACAATTAAACTTAAAAAAGTGCGTAGTCATAAATTTTTGAAAAAAGAGCAATTCCCTCCCGAACGCCTGCTGCATTGGGAACACCGAAATGGAATGTGTAGACTCAACAAAATACCTAGGCGTTACCCTCACTCCTCATCTCTCCTAGGTGAAACGCATACCGGGAATATGCGGACAAATTAACAAAAAACTAGGATTAATTGGATGCGTACTTAGTAAAAGTGATGAAAAGGTCAAAGAGAAATATTATCTGTCGTTGTGGAGGCCTCATTTAGAATACACTGACAGTATGAATGGGATTCTAATGAAGTTGGATTGATTGCCAAATTGGATCACATGGAGCGTTGAGAAGCTAGATTTGTAAAACGTTGTTATGCTAAACTTAGTAGCGCATCCAAAATATTATAGCAGCTAGGCTGGGAAATACTCACGGAGCGAAGGTTAAATTACAGATTGAATCTCTCCTTGCATCAATTGGAAGGACGTATCTTTCGCAACTATGTTGAAAATGTATTATTAGCCCCATCGCATTACGGTAGGAGTGATCATGCCAGTAATATAAGAGGTATTGAGTGCAGAACAGGGAGATTTAAGATGCCATTTTTTCCACAAACTATAGGGGATCATATTAACGTTGTCCGACCGCGCTACGGGAGCGGTGAGTGCTATCACCGCTCCCGTAGCGCGGGAGCGGTGGCTTGCAGTGTGCTAAAAATACTTAAATACTCGTTCCGTGGATTAGGAGCAGGGTGAAGTCCCCGAATCGATGAAAGCATGAGTTGGAGTGGTGAAGGTGTTTTGTGTGTGTGCGTGTGTTTTCGCATCGACAACTCTTCCTGAATAGTTTCTGTCAGAGAATTGGACCTCAGCTTACACAATGAGGTTGGAAAAGATGGGATTATCTAGAGATTTTATCTAGATATATGTTGCTTTAGCAGTGATGCTGAAAATGTATTCTTACCCCCATCGTACTACGGTAGGAGAGGTCATGTCAATGCAATTAGAGAGATTAAGAGTAGAGCAGATGGATTTAAGATGCCATACCTCCGACGAACGATAATAGATCAGAATAAAATAAATTTCGTCCAACGGCGCTAGGCGGGAAAGGTGTATTGAGTCAAGGGTAGTCTGGTGTGAAATCAACCCCTGCCCCACACCCTAACGGTCTCTCCCAGGGCGCTTAATAGAACTTTAACTAATATATGTTTATAAGCAGTTAATGCTAGCTAGTTGATTTCGAAAACCGCACCAATTTTCTGTTACAATATCAGAAAGGTTTTGTAGTGATAATTACACAAAACAAAAATATAAATTGATTTATAAGCAAAATTATAAAAATAACTAAAACCTAATTTAACGCCAATTTTCGGTACCTGGACAGCTCAGATGCATCGAGTTTTGACTCCATGGAGTTATTGGCTACCATTTTCAAGTTTTTTGTGGAAAAGAATAAAATCAACTCTGAATAATGTTATTTCACTCAAAACAAATGAAATCATTATTGAGATAACGATTAACTGCTGTCAACGTGGAATGAAATCGCTTTCAATAACCCGTGCGCTAATATACGTAGTACGCCTTATGCCAGTTGAAGATTCACAGTATTTTCAATTCTGAGATAGCTGTCGATGGCGCGTGAAAATGCGCGTGTGCATGGCACGCATTCTTCTAAAACACGAATGAATGCGCGGTCAATTAGGGTGTGCGCGCGCTTGGTTCGCGCTGCTTCCAATGGAGGAGCGGGGAGAGCGGTTGCCTGCTTTGGAAGAGGTCAGGAGAGGGGAAATAGAAGAGGGAAAGGGAACCTGGGGTACCTCTATGGCTCGGTTTTTCTCGTGGCTCGTGCTGGAGAAAATGAACCGAAACATTGAAGTGCCACGACATATTTGGTGCCGAAAGCGAATGGCAGGGATGCTATGAGTGAGAGAGGCTGCTGCAAGGTCTTGGGGACTTGGTTCGCCCTATTTGGCATTGATCGTACAAGTCGATCAAGCGCCTCGGTTGCCGCGACGGGCGCTCTCGATCGGGAAATGGAATTCCACCAAGAAACCTACAATGTTACTCGCGCCATTGGTGGAAATGTGAGAGGACAGCCTGAGATGGGGGCGGAGTGGAAATGATTAAGCAGCGATTGGACGGTTGGTTCCAAGTGATGGGAAAGGTTTGGTATTGCAATGGCTCGACGCCGCAACAGTCAATTGGCTTTGCTCAAGGCATTCGAAGATATTGCATTGCTTATACACCAACGGATGGGGAGACTGAGATCGAGAAAGATTACTGCTAAGAATAATTGAATGGGTGGTCTTGAGGTAAAAATAGGGGAGGAAGGGCAAGGGATGAGCGGTGGGTCGTGAAAGAATGAGGGCAGGAGACACCGTTCGGGCGATCACCAAAGAAGTGGGCAACGCTGCTTCGGGCATGTTAAAAGAATGGATGAGGACCGGACCATCGATATCCATACATAATACCCGGCAAGCCAGCGGGGAGGTGTGTGGCAGGGGCCAGGCATACACAGCGCACGAAGAGATATAAGTCACGCACCACGCATGGATCAAAGTCACAGAAAAAAATTCCGACATGCAAATGAACTTGTCACTGCTTATTGGACTCGGCATTAATACGAGACGTGTGCAGATGGGAGATTCATGCCAAAATATTCATCAGTGAATACAGATTATTCATATACCAGTTTGGCACGACTACAAAAAAAATGACAACTGTCAACAAGGAAGATTTAAATATCGAAGCAGCAAACTGGAACAAATGTACGGAGATATTATTGCAGAGCACTTGGTACAAATGTGAATTGTTGCCATGGGATCCAAGCAATAACAACATCGATGCCCGAGTGAGATCACTTATGGAGGCGCTGCAAGGTTCCGCTCTGGCCTCGACCCCTCTGACCAGAACACGACGAAACGAAACAGTGTGAAGGAATGAGCAATTTCATAGGCTTAAGAAAAATTGTAGAAACCTACGGAGAACATACCAGAAAAGTATTAGCCACAAAGAACGTACATCAACAAAAGAAGATAATTTGAGGCAAAGGAGAACTATGAACATCAAGTGCAAAAAAGCAAGGAAAAAAGCCGGGCGAAATTCTCGAGGTCCCCAGGCATTGATGGCATAAACGCTGAATTGATCAAAGCAGCCGAGCCGTTTATCCTCAACTATTGAACTCGATTGCTACAGGACTGTTGCAGAAACAAATACTTCCCTGCGGCATGGGAAATGGTGTCCTATGCACCATCTTGAAATATAAGGAAAAATACCCCTCTGATGCTAAGACATACAGACCCATAATAATACTACCCGAAATGGGGAAAAATCTCGATAGAATCATCAAAATGAAAATTGAAGAAGCAGTTGGTGAGGAGGATCTACTCCACATAAGCCAATTTGGATTCCGTAGAGGCGGATCCACCGCAGCCGCGGCAATGAAACTGCTGCTATAAATCAAAAATCGTAAATATAAGTATAAGGTGGCCTTATTCATATATTACGAAGTAGCATTCGATTCATTGTGGTAGCCCATTGCATAAACCAGCTCAAAAGTTATAAAATCCCGGGACAAATAGTATAAAAGTATTAGTAAATAGTAAAAATTATTTCTTGAATAGAAACCACCAAAATACAACTAAATAATCTGGAAGTTGAAAAGAACATTACAAAAGGGGCACCACAGGGATCCATACTCGGTCCTTTTCTTTGGAACATCTCCATGAACGATTTACTGAATCAACCCCTTCCTGGAAACTGCAGATGGACAGCCTACACTGATGACGTTGTGATCACAATGCCTGCAAATTCCAGGAGAGAAATAGAAAACATTGCAAAGGTATGTTACCATATAGTGGAGTCATGGAGTGCGAAATTAAAATTAAAAATGTCTGTTAATAAGACTAAGTACGTCGTATTCGGGAAAAAATTGTTACGAAACCAAACTATAAAAATCTAAGGTCAAAACATCGAAAGTGCCTCCACATTTAGATACATGGGTATTGAATTCGATGCCAGACTAACATTCCAAGAACCTGCAAATTACGCAGCAGGCAATGTCAAGAAAATATTTACCTGCTTAAGAAGGCTGTGTAGAAACAGATTTGGCATGACCACAAATAGCCTAAGAACTATTTACAACTTAATCACCATCCCAGCATTAGCATACGGCTGTGAGGTGAGAGAGGCTGAACTACAGAAAAATCCAGAGGAAACTGGAGGTGGCCCAAAGATCTTGCCTAATTGCAAGATCCGGGAGCTACAATACGGTCTGTAATGAAGCTCCCCAAATAATAACTGGGATACAGCCGATAACGTTCTCAATAGAGGAAAGAAGAATCAAGGCACGGATGAAGCAGATGGAAGAGGCTACTCTAGGAGATGTAGCTTTGTCTCCAACTGAGAAATGGAGCAGGAACAGGAAGGTTATGAGAGTGTATTTCCTGGATATGTGGGAACGGGAATGGGAAACCTTAGAAAAGGGGAAAACAACCAGACAATTCCTACCTAGCGTGAAGGAAAGAATAAAGATTTAATTAAACACTTACAAAAGAATTACGCACATTTTAACAGGACACGGGGAGTTTAGATCATACCTCAAGAAAATAGGGGAAAAAAGAAGGGGACGTGTGAATGCATGATGGAGGAGGACACGGCAATGCACAGAGAGAGTCCTTTATTGCCCAACTTATGCCGAGGAAAGACGCGAACTGGAAGAGACTATATTTGGATATTTGCATAGCGTCAAACAAATTGGGAGATATCTCCACGAGGAACCGATTAGGAAAATATTGGATAGATTTATCAACAGAAGATATAGTGGGAAAGGGGAGAACGACGAAAAGGAAGTGCATGTAACTCATATTTTGTAGAAAAGTTCAACGAAATTGTATTGGGGGTTTGAAAATAAGGTACCCCAGAAAAATTGAAATAATAATTTGCCCGGTTATAATCGAACGGGCCAAAAGAGACCTGCAATTTTTGCATGGTAACATCGGACTGAAGAGGAATGCATACCACCATCACCACCATTTCTAGTACAAACATGTAAAAAAGCAGCATGCTATAGTATAGTTAGGTTTTAGGCTGTCTTATATACATGCGCGCTCGGGTTCAGGTGACTTCTGATTGGTCCGACGAGGGGGAGCTTCATGATTGGCCGCCGGGTCGTTGTGCTTTGCTCCTTTCTTTTTCTCACCTCCATTTGCACAGGTTTCCATGTGTGGCCGAGGGAATAGCCGGAACCCCTGTTGAAAATCCGTCCTGCCATTCTAATTTTGATAGACTCCTTGATGATGCGGTCCTAGTAACCACCGGCGCGGGCTAGTAGCTTGGTCCCGTTGAAATCAATTGAGTCCTCCATCCCGATGCTGTGTTCGGCGATGGCTGATTTTTCCACCTGCCCTAGTCGTCAATGTCTTTTATTCTCCTTCAACCTGGTCTCGGTGGTCCGCCCTGTCTCTCCAATGTAGGCATCTCCGCAGGTACACGGGACTTGGTATATGCCCGGGGTCTTTAGGCCGATTGGGTCCTTCGCTCTGACCAGCAAGTTTCTGATTTTCCCCGGTGGTTTATGGATTGCCTTGATTTTATGCCTCGCCAGTATCCTGGATATTTTCCCGGAGATCGAGGTGAAGTACGGCAAGCAGGCCCTAGCTAATGGTTTTTCTTTTTCCTCCGCCGTGCGTGGTTGCGGGTCGAAGGACCTTTTTGGGGCCAAGGAGATTTCGCGTCCACTAAACCCATTCTGGAGGAAGGTGGTTTTCAGGTGGTTAATCTCCGCCGGCAAGCTATTTTCGTCAGCGATGACCCTGGCTCGTTGAAAGAGTAAGTTCAGCACTGCTCGCCTTTGGGATGGGTGGTGGTGGCTGTTTCCATTGAGATACAGCCCGGTGTGCGTCGGCTTCCTATACACACTATGTCCGAGTGTGCCATTGCTCTTACATTGGACCAGGATGTCAAGAAAAGGGAGTTTGGCGTCGATTTCCAATTCCATGGTGAAGGATATGTTGGGGTGCTGGCGATTCATGTTCACCAGGAATTCATTAAGTGCATCCTTCCCATGTGGCCAAATCACAAAGGTGTCGTCTACATAACGGAAAAAACGTTTTGGGCGGAGCGGGGCTGATTTTAGTGCCTTTTCTTCTAAGTCTTCCATGAAGAAGTTTGCTATGGCGGGGGAGAGGGGAGATCCCATTGCCACTCCATCTGCTTTCTCGAAGTATTATTGCCCATCATACAGGAAGTATGTGGAGGTCAAGACGTGACGAAATGGCATCGCCGTGGCAGCGTCGAACTTGGCGTCCAAGAAGCGTAAAGTATCAGTCAGGGGGACCCGTGTGAAAAGGGATACCACGTCCAAACTCACCAGGATATCCCCTTCTGCTATATGGATTTCATCCAGGATTTTTACAAAACCTGCAGAGTTTCTCAGATGATGCTCACAGCAGCCTACATGTGGCGACAGAGCGCCGGTGTGGTGCTTCGCTAGGTTGTAGGTGGGGGAGCTGATGGCACTCACAATTGGTCTCAGGGGTGCTCCTATTTTGTGAATCTTGGGTAATCCGTATAACCTCTGGGGGTCTAGTGCTTGTGGCCTCAAAGTTTTAGCAATTTCGGCAGGAAACTCGGTCTTCTTTATGAGAGTGTTCGTATTCCTCATGACAGCATCCGTCGGGTCACGGGACAGCCTTACGTAAGCTTTGTCTGAGAGAATGTCTCGTATTTTACTATGGTATTCCTCCTTGCTCATGATAACCGTAGCGTTGCCCTTATCCGCAGGTAATACCACGATGCCCGTATGCCTACGCAAAGTTTGGAGTGCTTCTCCTTCCTCCTCGGAGATGTTAGGTTTTGGCGGCAAGGCCCTTTTTAGGACCATGGTTACTTCATTCCTCACTTCCTCTACTGCTTCGCTGGGAAGCTTCCGGACCGCCTGTTCAATTCCTCCAATGAAGTCTGAGTAAGGAATGGACCGAGGGGCCGGTGCAAAATTTAGTCCTTTTGAGAGGACTGAAAGGGTGGGTTCGTCCAATACCGTGTCGGTCAAATTGATGACCGTTCTGCTACGGTCCAGCGGCATTCTGATCGCTTTGGTGCTGCGCAGTCTGGCGAATTTATTCTTCTATCTCTCTGTATCCTTTCTCAGAAGTAGTTCACCATTAGCAGTGGTCGCACGGTCGATGCAGTCCCAATCCATTGGAGAGAGTTTCGCTGTGAGATGAAGATGCAGCGATTTCAATTCCTTGCCGTTCCAATCGAGGGTTCGTCGTTTTTTATGGATGCGTTCACGCACCGGGGCAAGTCCGGTGCACTTCAAGATTCTTTCGGCTGCCGGAGTTCTCACGGCGAACCGAACAACGGCAAAAGTAGGAATGGCTTCTTCATCGCGGCATCTTAAGAGAAAGGCCAGAGAACTGATGAGTCTTGCCTTCACTTTCCGCAAGGGCTCAAAGGCACGGATGTCTGGATGCGTCTCCTCCCTGTAGAGGTGGGTGAAGTAATAATGTTTATTGATAGATGCATGTGTGTGTTAGTTGATAGTTTATGTATTTGCATTTTTACAAGTTATATGTATTTTTAATGAATATATACGCCTCTGTGGGCGTGAATTGGCATGAATTTTTGGTTTGGCTTGTGGTTTTATAATTTTTTACGGGTGGTAACCTAACAACCCCCGCCACACTGACTTGCAAGGTATTGCGTAGATGTAGAATTAGAGGGAGAAGTCACTACTTTAAAACTCCATCTCGACAATAGGAGAGTTATGATCGGAGGGGGGTTTCAATCATTCCTGCATCGGCAAACAATGAAGACGACCGAGGGGAAGCACCGACGCATGATACATGTTTTCTAAGGGAAGAGGTTAAGGGGGAGAAGAGAAGCGAGACAGGAGCGCAGCCAAAGACACTCTCGAAACGAGTTTTATTAAATCTCGGGAGCGGAAGAGAACGTACGAATCAATTTGCGAGTTTGGTGGAGGCGAAAAAAGTATACAAGGGCATGGCAGTGTGGAAGAAATCGTTGGGAGGGAGTAATTTTTCCTTACAGCTCACTTAAAGTAATTTATTTTTAACCTTAGTGCAGGAGAAGGAACGGCGTGTGTAATATAGAACGGGACATCGAAAAATGCCTGAATAGAACATACGAGGGCTGTTCAAAAATTTTCACGACTTCTATGTTTTTTCAAAAATTATTTATTTATTCGTGAATAGCTATTTTGTCCCCTTCAAAGTAATCCCCGTTAGATATTATACACTAATGCCAACGTTTTTTTCCAATCCTCGAAGCACTTCAAAAAATCATTTTTTGTGATCTTATTCAGCTCCTCCTTCGATACAGTTTTCATCTCGTCAATCGTAGCGTAGCGTAGTCCTTTCATGGGAATCTTCAGTTTCGGGAACAAGAAAAAGGTCACTGGGGGCCAGATCTGGGGAATACGGTGGCTGCGGCATCATTAGTGTATTGTTTTTGGCCAAATATCCGCGCACAAATAACGATGTGTGAGCAGGGGTGTTGTCATGGTGTAAAAGCCAATTTTTGTTCTTCCACAAACCCGGCAGTTTGTGGCGGATTGCTTCGCGCAAATTGCGCAATACTCGCAGGTTCCTTATTTACCGTTCTACCCTGTGAAAAGAACTCATGATGCACCACGCCCCTGTACTCGAAGATCACTGTAAGCAAATTTTCACATTCGACCGAACTTGGCGCACTTTTTTCGGTCTTGGCTCGTGCTGCAGCTTCCATTGGGATGATTGAGCTTTACTTTCTACGTCATAACCATAAATCGTCACCATTTATGACCCTCTGGAGCAAACTTTGTTCGTCGCGGACAGAGTCCAACACGTTATTAGCAATGTTAGTGCGTTGCTGTTTTTGGTCAAAATTGAGCAATTTTGGTACGAACTTCGCGCGCGGCGACCCATGTCATGCCCAAATCATTGGTAAAAATCGAATGGCACGAGTCAATCGATATGTTTAGGTCCTCAGCAACTTCTCTAACGGTCATTCGACGATTAGCTAATTCTATTTTCTTCTCTTCAATGCTTTCGTCTGTTGTTGATGTGCTCGGGCGTCCGGCACGCTCTTCGTCGTTCACATCTTCTCGGCCCTCTTAGAACATCTTTCACCACCGATAAACGTCTCTTCGATCCAAGGTAGCTTCTCCATATGCCACAGCCAAAATTTTGAATGCGTCCGCGCACTTAATTCCGTGTTTCACACAAAATTTGATTCAGATTCTTTAATCCATTTTTTGGAACAGGCCAAAATCGAAGACAAGTCAAAACACGTCCAAGCAAAACTGCCCGCAGCAATTAACTTTTCGGCATAAGTGAGAGGCATAATTACTAGCATAACGCCACAAAAAATCGAAAATGAAATAATCCTAACCCGCGAAAATTCAAAATTCGCGATACTTTTTTAACAGACCGCGTATAACGATACATTTGTGTGTTGTGGGTTATGATATTTATCACGGTCCTTCGTCTTATGAAGTTGTGTCCTGTATTCATGTTGACTGATTATTCAAGATAATAGCAAAAGGTGTTTACCGAGCATTGTTTAGAGACATAAATGAGTTTGCATATGTTTAGGAACTAATCTTTCACATTTGGTTTTCATTAATTACACCTTAGAATATATCTGCGCCATTGGAACAGCAAATTATTCCATACCCATGAATCATAGCGCATCACCCGGCGCTTATGAAGGACACAGCTGCTTTATCAGATGACCTTAACGTCATGCAACGTTGGTGCGACACATGGCAATTTGAATTAAACTTAAAAAAAACGTAGTCATACATTTTTAAAAAAGAGCAATTCCCTCCCGAACGCCTATTGCATTGGGAACACCGAAATGGAATTTGTAGACTCAATTAAATATCTAGGCTTTACCCTCACTCACAATCTCTCCTGGGTGAAACATACCGGGAATATGCGGACAAATTAACAAAAAACTAGGATTAATTAGAAGAGTACTTAGTGAAAGTGATGAAAAGGTCAAAGAGAAATGTTATCTGTCGTTGGTTAGGCCTCATTTAGAATACACTCACAGTATGAATGGGATTCTAATGAAGTTGGATTGATTGCCGAATTGGATCGCTGGCAGCGTAGAGGAGCTACATTTATAAAACGTTGTCATGATTAACATATTAGCGTATCTAAAACATTAGAGGAGCTAGACTGGGAATAACTGACGGAGCGAAGGTTAAATTACTGATTAAACCTCTTCTCGCGTATATTGGAAGGACGTCTCTTTGGCGGTGATGCTGAAAATTTATTATTACTCCCATCGTACTACGGTAAGAGATAATGTAAATAAAATTAGAGAGATTAAGTGTAGAACAGATGGATTTAAGATGGTACTTTACCCGCAATAATTAAGGTATCATAATAACGTTGTCCGACCGCGCTACCGGGAGAAAAGTATTGTGTTATTACCCTTCGCCACTCATCCTAGCCTGGTGGCTTGCAGGGTTCCAAAATAAATAGCGATATCAACAGCCCTATGCTGAGGTGCTCGTTCTGCATCATGTCAAATAATAACTGCCGCCTTCACGGGGAAATGGTCAACGAAAGAGACCAAAGTACACGAACGAGAGAAAATTCATGTTGGTGTCCGGGGGTCTTTGGAGTTAACGTATTTATAAGCTGCTAAAAGATTCAAAGAACTACAGGAGATGCCGTGAGGGTAACGTTTAACGAATTCATCCAGTAATATGCATTAAAATACAGAGTTTTTGAATCATAAGGTAAAAATCTTTGTGTTTAAAACATTGGCTTTTACCACGTGGACGGTGGCGCTACGGGCACGATTACCAATGCCTGTGACATTGTATGTACGGTATTTTGGTATAACTTCTTGTGCCTTTAACTCCCTCAAAAATTTCAGAGTGTAAAACGACGCCTCGGTAGCTTAGCTACCTAAAGCACTCGGCCGGACATCGAGGGATCCGGATTCGAATCACGGTCAAGGCACGTGATTTTAGCCCTCCGAAATTTCCGCTTTTTAAGCTTATAATAGCTCACGTTACACCAAACACTTTCTATCCATTGTGTTCGCATTCAGAACGATACGACAAGAAGTGATTCGCAAGTTGACTACAATGAATACTCCTGCACCTAGGTTTCCCTTTCCTTCATACGATGAAACCTCTCGGGAAAATCATGTTCACTGCTATACCTTCCACAAACCAACTTTCCAATCCAAAGCCTTGCTTTTTACTCACAAATATTTGTTCTATATCGGATATTTTCTTTTTTTTATATCTCGGCGATTTATTGTGATAATATTATTTTGTGTGACACTTCATGTTCGTAGGCATTCGGAATGTGATCGCGCGTAGTACGGCTTTCGTTGCTGTGTACGAGTGCTTTCCGAGAGCTTCATGTCCTCGGGAGTTTACCTCAATAATTACCAGGAAGCCTACGCTCTGAACCGCCACTCCGCTACCCTCCCGCACCCTGGTCGTGCTACCTCCTGCGATGCCTTGTCCGCGTAATGGACTCACGAACGATCCAGAGGCAGTGAAAAGACAGACAGCAAGCCAATAAAATCCATTTCTAACCCTGCACAATAACTTCTCAAACAACGAAATAACCCGTAAATACGGGTGCAATGCTTTGCCCCCACGGGACGTGCGTGTACACGAAGCATGAGGAAATTTCGATCCAGCCCCAAATGAAAGGGGGAGCGACCAAACATGGGCCGTCCTTAAAACACTAATAAAAAGGTGCATATAACACCTCAGACAAAATATGTACATAAATCCATCGTGAGGCAATCAGGATTACTATAACCTTTGGGCAGTAAAGTGGATAATGAAGGTAAATGAATCGCACTTCAAATAACGGAAGGGGGGTGGCTGAATGGCGGTTGTACTCCACGAAACGAATGGCCACGAAACTGAGTCCGGCCGGGGGTCAAGTGCCGTAAACAAATAAGCGCCGTCAAACAGGAATAAAATATGGAGAGAAATCCCTCGACCTCTTGATTTTCAGGGAGACACAAAGGGACGCACGGAAACCACGTGCGTCTCGCCCGCGGCCCACTGATTTCCACGGCCTTGGTATTGACAATGGCGACCACGCAAAATGAAGTGGCGCCACTTCGGCTGTTCCACTCGCGGTTATCAATAATGCTTGACGCCCACGGAAAGACTCGATAAAAGTGCCGGGATTGATAAGGTGCGCCCTCCTTCGACGGAAGTGGGAACTTGCGCCGTGCCGACAGTTGAGGATCGGATTGACGCCATTGCGATCCATTAAGATACACCTCAAACTTTTTTCGGTTAACGACTTTTAAAAGGTTCAAAAAAGCAAAGTTAAACAATCATGTTCAAAATACGCATTCTCAATGGAAATCACTTAAGCAAATATAGTAAATACATCGGTCGGTAAAACTAGATTTTAAACAATTCACAAAGTTAGACTTGATATTCCATAAAGATGGGAATAATTGCATGTTTAGTATTAAGCAACAGAATAAACAAAATAATAGGCTACGTCCATGCGTACTGTTGGCCCGTTTACTCGCGATATATATTACGTATTTTCTCCGAAGCAAGTGTGCACTTGCCTGCCAACATTGTTTTCCTTATCGTTGGGTTCTCTCTAGGAAGCACTTATCGTGGATGACACTGAGTCCGTCATTAGTATCCGAGGCAAGACAGCCGTCAGCTGCAGAAGATGGCGGAGTGAAACTTGGCCTTGGTATATACTGTACACTTTCAGGCTTCACTTCGTGTAATTGTTGGATTTCCATAATAAAAGAGTTTGTACTTTTCCGCAGAAAAGTCTGTGGAAAAGTACAAACCGATTTAGTTTGGCCATAGTTCTCGGTTTTGAACAAGAGCGTGAAGTCTGAAATTAAAGATAAACATGCATTTGATAGCAATGATTAAAATCAGCAATTTCTCTATCTCTACACTCTACACGTAGGTGTATATTATTTGAGCGTTCGGTAGAAATTTCGGAATTTTACGTTCGTATTGAACGCGTTTCCAAAATATTGGCGAGCGACTGTTTCTTTGGAGCCCACTTCATTTCACATTTCCGGATTCCAATATATATATATATATATATATATATATATATATATATATATATATATATATATATATATATATATATATATACGGACACACACACACACATATAAATGTATAAATGTATAAATGTGTGTGTGTGTCTGTGTATATATGTGTGTGTGAAATGAAAAGAAGTTGACAACACAAATTTAAAGACCTTATTGAGTGCCTTTGACAAGCTGACATTCAGGGGCGGGGTTTTGAGGGCTCTTTGAAGAAAATCAACCCACTCCAATAATGTGTTATTCAAACATCACTTTTGCAGTACTATGAAATCGATAATCCAGCTCTATTTGATCCCCATTGGAACCGTTGGTCTTCTATTTGTTCAAGTGTGTCGGTCGACTCCTCCCGCACCACAAACCCCACACTCTAACGCTACAATCCGAGAATCTTTCAAGACAGCAGCAGCAACAAGGGTGCGTCAACTGGAGCATTCAGCCTTCCAGGCGGCGGGGGCACACCTTTGGCCGAGAGAGCGCCCGTCACTAGCTCAGAGGCACACACAGGGAGAGACCAACCGGAACCAATTAGCCAGAGGCATTTTGTAAAAGCACAAGAACTCCTTCAAAACGACTCTTTTGTTTACTCGAGCGATTCTTTTCAAAGGCGCCCTTCGTTTACCTCCTTGCGCGGAATGTCGGGTAATTCCCTGGTAGAGGGGGAAACCGCGCGGGGGGCCGTGACGGCCTTGGAATTGGAGGGGGCGGAGAGGAAGGGGGGGGGGAAGGAAGAAGGCCTTCCCGAATGCTAAGCCTCCCCCCCCCCGCGCAACCAATCACAATCCTCCTCATCCTCTTCCTTCGAGCGAATTGATATAATAATATTTGATTTATCCTTGTGTTTACCCATTGTGAATAAAAACCTTGACGCCACGAAATACGGATGAATAAAACAATGAAATCCGTTTCATAGATGTAAAATTATACGAAGGACAATGTCCTTACTTGAAAAAGCGGCGCCATTTCGGTGGGATGAGAGGGATTTATGATTTACGATTGGATCTTTGGTGATCGGCCGCGAGCCGGGCATATGATTCCACCGCATTAGTGCTGAGATGGAGCAAGGAAAGTGCATGCCCATGGCGCCTCTCGTAAACCATCCCAGCTGATGCATCCTACTGACAACAACGACGCACCAAGGCAACCCAGTCTATCGGCAGCCGGACCTCTTCGTGCATGCGAGTGCGATGGAGCGAGCGGAATGCGGAATGGAGCACTCATCGCCACGAGAGTAAACAGCACAAAGATGGATTCCGAAAATGCAGTGGCCCCGGGGCGGGGGGGGGAGCCTTGGCGGAGACATCTCGATATTCCAGTGTAGTTAAGATTGCAAATGATTGGATGTCTTCTGCGGCTGGTGCTTCTTTTCTCTCATTGTATATGCAATGCCAAATAACATCGCCAATCCAAATGAATAATATTATGCGGACTGATGATACCCTCAAAACACAATCAAGCCCGAGGCCCCCTCCCTTCTCCGGCATGACCCGCTGACGATGCATTCGCTGCGAAGACGTAATTGTTAGTCAGACAAGGATTGAACTTACAGGGGAATGAATATAAAACCCAAAGCCGTACTCTTGAGGGCACTAATAGGTGGAATTAAAGAAGGGGGGTTTACAGGGAGCGAGAAAGTTATAGCAATCACTCAATCACTCCGGTATATGTAGGCACATTGACCGTCGTGAATCGCAAACACACAACACTCAGGGTTTACGGGGTTGGAAACCCGACGCCAGTGACCCGTCACTCAAACTAGGAAGACACTGTAAGCACAGTGCTGGTGGGGAAATAGTGCCGAAAAACCTGACACCAGGTGTTTCGCCTGCTAAGCAGGCCTCTTCAGAGAAGAATGATGAAATTAGTCGGAGCCGAAATATATAAGTAATAGTTAAGCAGGGGATCATTTCATCATTCTTCTCTGAAGAGGCCTGCTTAGCAGGCGAAACACCTGGTGTCAGGTTTTTCGGCACTATTTCCCCACCAGCACTGTGCTTACAGTGTCTTCCTAGTTTGAGTGACGGGTCACTGGCGTCGGGTTTCCAACCCCGTAAACCCTGAGTGTGTGTGTGTGGTTGCGACTTGTGAAGGTCAATTTGTTTTGCAAATACCTGATCGAGGGAGTAATTGTTATAATTATTTATTTAATATTTCATTGGTCTGAATGACGGGTCACTTGCGTCGGGCTTCCCGCCCCGTAAACCCTGAGTGTGTGTGTGGTTGCGACTTGTGAAGGTCAATTTGTTTTGCAAATACCTGATCGATGGAGTAATTGTTAGAACTATTTATTTTATATTTCATTTGTCTGAGTGACGGGTCACTGGCGTCGGGCTTCCCGCCCCGTAAACCCTGAGTGTTGTGTGTTTGCGATTCACGACGGTCAATGTGCCTACATATACCGGAGTGATTGAGTGATTGCTATAACTTTCTCGCTCCCTGTAAACCCCCCTTCTTTTTTCCACCTATTAGTGCCCTTAAGAGTACGGCTTTGGGTTTTATATTCATTCCATTCATTCGGCCGTAGTACGTTCTTTATCTATTTATTGAACTTACATGCAAATGAAGGAAAATCAGGGTGTGATTTCTTTTCTTCGTTGGTTTTGGAGCTGCATATGGTGCATTTCATTTCAGCGCTACGACAAATATTTTAATATGATGGGTAGATGTCGCTACATCCACAGACCAATCACAAAAGAGTCATACTTTTGATAGTTTTTTATACAGTTTATCAAATATTCCATTCAAATTATGATAATTAACATATGATTAAATTCCACTGATGCTGCAGGCGTGGCGTGTCCTAAGCGCATTTTCGGGACAATGGGACGTCAGGTCCCGAAGAGATGGGGAAGCCTGTCCGGGAATGTCGGAGACTTTTGATCATGTGTGAAGGAATTCAAGTAGAACATCTCAGAAAAATTCAGATTTACCTTATTGCCCGGCATGCTTAGGTTAAAATTGAGCTAAAATAACCGGGAAGGGAAATGATCCAGGGAATGATGGACACGGCGACAAGAGAAGCACTAAAGGGAAGAAGCATGGCGGTGAGCGGCACTCGTAAAATGATCCCCCAGCTGCACCCCCAAGCCGATCCCCTTTCCGCTCACCCCCCTCCCACGCACCCGAGCGCCACCGGTCGACGGGTCGGAGCCCCAGGGGTCGACAAAGAAAATAATCACAGGTGCGGCTGCGCGTTCGAAAGGTTTCCCTCGGATCACCATGCGTCACAGATATTTTCATCGTGAACACAAGAGTGATAATTATTAAGCGTGGGACGGAATGAATGAATATTTAATAGTATTTAATAGTCAAGATATTAAGGATACAGGAAAGCTTTTAAGGTTCAACTTAAATGCACATCAAGGAAAATTGATGTAAAAAATCATCCTCATTGGATTCATCCTTATTTTCCCTTCTCCATTTGTCTTTGAGTTATGATACCTTTTATATTAGGACAATAAAGACCTCTATCTATCTATCTATGGCAAATATTTCAACATATTAAAATTGCTACGAATGCGGGTAAAAAATCTAAATAATATTACGAAAAAAATGTTCGTAAGATCATGCTCAATTTGAAACTATTTTAGAAGAATGAATAATTTATTTGATGAGTGTTCGGTAAATGCGATGAAAATGTCAAATAGAAATGCCGGGAATATGCGGACAAAATAACAAAAAACTAGGATTAATTAGAAGAGTACTTGGTAAAAGTGATGAAAAGTCAAATAGAAATATTATCAGTCGCTGGTCAGGCCTCATTAAGAATATGCTGCAAGTATTAATGGGATCCCCACGTGGTTGGATTGCTTGTCGAATTGGATTTGCGTTCAGCATAGAGGAGATAGATTTCTAAAACGTTGTAATGATAAACTTAGTAGCGTATCCAAAATATTAGAGCAGCTAGGCTGGGAATCACTCTATGGAGCGAAGGTTAACTACAGATTGAAGCTCTTGCATACTCGTACATTGGAAGGTCGTCTCTTTAGAAGTGATGTTGAAGATGTATTATTACACCCATCGTACCACGGTAGGAGAGATGATGTCAAATTTTCAGTATACAAACAAAAAAATTGTGAAATAAACTGTGATATGATTAGCAATGTGAGAATCGGAATAATTTGAACTTCGTTCCGTGTGGTTTCTAATCCTCGCCGATGATCATTACTAGTTCTTCATGAAGAGCATTACATCTCTCACGCCTGGCAAAGTGCCGTTAGAGAGCGGGGCTACACAGAAGATGTTCCCGAAGACTCCCTTCGCCTGCACCAGCCTCTGCCCACGGCGACCGCCGACGAGTCGGGCGGAAGTCGATGCAAATACGCAGGGACCGTCGGATGAGGGACGTCGAACGGGAGCTCACCCAACCGGGAGCCATCAAAGGTGATTGCATAAATCCGCGAGGGAAGCCCTTAGTCATTAGATTCGCAATAAAATCAACGGTTTCGCCCATCCCGCCACGAGAAGTGCAACAACGACCTGTCGTCGGAAGATTCGATTCACCCTTCTTTCTCTCCATTTGATGGACGTTTGTGCATTTTACACAACGCCATGTCCTCTTCACCAGAGAGGATACCTCAACTACATTAAATTAAAATTAAAAGTTAGGCTGCCACGTCCGAAATCAAAAACTGTAAACTATCTGCTATAATGACTGTCAAGGATGTAATTGGATGATAAGTTCCGCCAGTACACTCCGTGACAATGCCGGTGGCGGCGAGGTGACGTCCTCGCCTACCAACCTAGAGGTCGTGGGTTCGATCCCCGCCTAGGTGGATTTCCCTCCATCTAGGGCTTGGTTGTATGTGGTTGTCTTCAATATAATGTCTGTAATGTAAGGGTTAGGTGGAAGGAGGGACCATAGGTCTCAACCTCGCCCAATTAAGTCGATGAATAAATAAATAAAATTGGTTTCTGGAGACACTTTTGATGCTTGGTGAAGGGAGACTAGGTTTTTACTATCATAGAATTTATGGCCAGCATATCGAATTAAATATTCTGTCGAATGGATCACCTCCTTTCCCCCTCAGTCCCATTTCGCTAAATAATTTCGGGCCGGTGGGGTCGTTTGGCGGAGCGGCAAGGCGACGGCCGCCGCCCCCGAGGCCCCAGGCGGGCGGCCACAGAGGGGTGGCAACCTCCGCTCGACCGTTTTTTTCTCCAGCAGGTGACCCTGGCCTCGCCTTTCCCGCTCTGCTGCGCTACCCGCTGTTCGACCCGGAGACGGGCCGCCAAGGCGCCCCTCACCGCACCATTGCCATGGCGTCGGCCCTGGTGGCGCACCTGGCCGCCTCCCTCGCCGCCAGGGCCCTTCTGCTGCGCGGCCCCCTCAGCCCTCGCTATGACTTCCTCGGGTGCTTCGGCTCGGCGGAGAAAGACCCGCCTCCCGCAGACCACCCCCGGGGCCCGACCGCGCCCCCCGTGGCCAGGGTCCGCTTCTCGGAGGACCCCGAGAGCGATCTCGAAGAGTGCGGGGGGCAGTGGGCGCTCCGGTCTCCACCGGCGGCCGACTCGTGAGCCGCGCCCGGGGCAGCCTTTGCTGGAGAGGTCCGCACTGATTCATGGGAGCGATCGAGTCCATCTCGGCCCGAATGAGAGGCAGGCGTGACTCATTTTGGATATCCGTTATTGAAGAAACAACTTTGTGCCTGGTGACCACTCCTTTTTTTAATTTCCATCCCCGTCTTTTTCGAGACAAACTTCCCGATTTCTTTCGTCCTGTTTTCCTCCAGAATATTTGGACTTAGTACTGCGTCCGCCACCGAGATGGCCTCCACTCCACCGTGCCTTCGTGTCTTTCAGGGTGTGACGGTGGCCGAGGCAAAACAAATGAAAGGCGCATCATCCTTAATATCGCACTTCCGGTTCGCGTATCGTTTTCTAGTCGTTCAACACATCGCCCTCGGCTCGAATTGTTCAATATTGAAATAATGTGATCGAAACCCCCCCCCCCACCAATGCTAGATTCCTCCCGACTGGATGGCCGACCCGTTGCGATTAGGGAGGAAGGAACAGCCGCCGCCGCTCTCCGCCGCACCGGCCTTCATCCCCTCCCATCCCATTCATTGCCGGACGGTTATTCCGCTGAATGCATCTTGCGCGAGTAGGCCACAGGGCGGCTAAATGCGCTGCGTCGCTGTCTTCTTCATTTAACAAGTGGAGACCACGAAGTCGTTTTAATTATGGAGAACCAGCAACCCAAAGTTCATCACCGTAGCCTGCTGCACCATTACATTTAGGACGGATGACGTGTTTCGGACGGTCGCCCTTTCATCGGATGCGACACCAAGGAATTCCGAGCGTCTTCTTGTTCCGACACTAAACTCTTTCCCGTCCCACGGTGTTTACAGCTCTCAGCACTTTCTTCCAAGCACTGAACCTCTCTTGAACCCCCATTCTGGTCCTCCCTCGGCATCGTCAGCCCACCGAATTCCCCCCTAGGCACAACCTTGGGCACCGCCCCTCGATATCTCATCCTCGCACTTCCTCCGCCTTCTTCGAGCTTCACCCAGAAAATACATCTCCAAATTCATATTTGACCAAATCCAACGCTTCCTTCCCTTTCTTCCTCTCAAAAGCCGTGCCTGTCGAGACTCCAAGACTACGCCCCCTCCTCTTTCCTCAATAACGACTTCCAAAAGCCATTAACGAGAGTCCACCGGCCATGATAGGTTTTGCAGGGTCGTATGCATGTGTAATGCCACGTAACCAAGAAAGTGATTTTGTGTTCAAGAAGTTCTCTCGGGTTTCCCACCGGGTCAGGTTGCAGTACACCGACGTTTCGAAGGCTGACTCTGCCATCGTCTTCAGGGTGAAGTATTGAGCATGAAAAAGGCCTGGTATTTATACACTCCGCCGGGGCTCAGGTGTGCCCTGATTGGTCGGAAGCGTTAGTGTGCTCCGTTACGGCCAATCGGGTGCGTTCCCGTGCATTCTTTATTTTCTTTAGCACTGGCTTCCAAGTGTTACTGATTTGGAAGCCGTTGTCTCTGTTGAAAGTATTGGTGTCTAGCCGGATTTCAACGGCTTCTTTCACCACGTGATCCCAATAGCCGTTGGCGTGGCATAGCCTCTTCGTGTCGGTAAAGTTAATTCTGTGGTCGTTATTAAGGCAATGTTCGGCGACCGCAGATTTCGCTGGGTATATTAATGAGATGCACCTCTCGTGCTCCTTTAGGCGTGTTTCTATGGTGCGGCCGCACTCGCAAGGAATCCGGTACACTCCTGAGGTCTTCAAACCCCGTTTGTCTTCCGCTGTGTCAAGGACTGATTGCAGCTTCCTTATCGGATTTATGCACTCCGCCAAGGCTCAGGTGTGCCCTGATTGGTCGGAAGCGTTAGTGTGCTCCGCTACGGCCAATCGGGTGCGTTCCCGTACATTCTTTATTTTCTTTAGCACTGGCCACAAACCGATAAACCCGGCCGATTGGGCCGATTGACTGTATTGTCCATCATATTTATCTTGGGAATGATAATTGAGGTGGTTTCCCGTTGCCTTCCTCAATAGTGTTTTTAACGTGACACCATCACTTACTGGCCGCCCCACTGGGGTCAGACGCCATTGCAGCCGCCTCACTGAGGAACAGACGCTGCGTGGACTACCTTTCGTCTGGCTCCCAACCTTCGACCTATCTGGCATGGATGACCCTACCAGGACAAATTATTATTACTCCCGCCAGCACAGCTCTAGGGGTCATCGGAACGCACAAGCCCCTCCACCACGTCAAGGTTGCAGTCCGGGGAGGGATATATATATATATATATATATATATATATATATATATATATATATATATATATATATATATGTAAGTAGTGGACTTTAAACAATTTGCAGAATAAGAATATGTTTTCAACCGAGGAAAAACTTTTTCACGGTGTTTTTTAACAAACACACAATCCCAAATTAGAAAATAAACGCTTTAAGAATGATGCCACCAGTGCATCACTTTTATTATTTGCAAGGAACAATTTTTGGAAAATCTTGGATTCTTGAATTTTTTGGAATTGGATCTTTATGATTCCCGAATTAAAATAACACCTCTTCAGATCGAAGGACTTGGCCGTCACTGTGCGTTAGTAGGATTTTCGAGTAAATACTCTTATATATCATTTCAACTAATACCTTTTTATTGCGCAACAAGTCATGTTTCACACAAACATTTTGATCACTGATTGACAATCAGTCGTCAGCAGCTAACCCGAAAACGACAGATTTTTAGAACCCAGGGTGTTTAATAAAAATACATAAGTGGAAATGGATGCGAAGTCAATTTTACTTTATACATACAAAAATAGCTCTTCGTCTAAAAGTTGGTGATACCAAAAAGGTAAAAACTCCCCATTGAATATGAAGACTTATGAAATAAATACGCTTTCCCTCGAGGCCTTTTGGCCTTTTTTTTCACCCGCGAATCCTTCCATTGCAAAAACAATTGAAGAGCGAGAGGAGAGAATGCAAACGAGGAAATGCGATCATCCCAGGGAGCGCAGCATTGAAGCAGCGTTACCAACAGGGAGGGGGTTGGTCCTCGAGGGGGGAGAGCTCGTACTCTGCACGGAACACCTCCGCGGTCCCTTGATGCGGTGTGCTCACCCACCCCCTTTTGCATCCCCGGGATTCCAGAGTCGAACGCTCGAAGGGCGCCCGCAACTTCCCGTCAATGCCTCGCCCGTCTGAACGCCGAACAAGTGTGCAGAGCGAGAGGTATTCTTCGTGCATCCATGCCTATCACCCCGTTCACTTTTGGGGTAGGCAGAGGGAAAAGGACTGACTGTTGAGGGGCCTTGTTCCCTCCGCCCCCGCCCGCCTCGATCTCCCCGCATCGGAGCCCTTTCCGCTCCCGTCACATCCACTCGTCGTTTCATCCGCGCATGCTCTCATCCGTTGGTCCTGGGACTTTTCATAGCGCCCCTCTTGAGGTTCTCAGCCGTAACCTCCTCCCTCCTCTGAAGTCATTCACATTCCCTTCGCGCTTTGTTATGGTATTCTCTCGACTTGATCGAATCGGCGGCGATTCAAACGTGTTCAGCACATGTCATCAATCGAAAGTGCAATCGGATCCAATCCACAATCATTCACCACCTCTCTCCCTTCTATTTGGATCGCCAACACTCTTCCTGTACCACATTCTCAATACGCTCAGACAATATTGCGTGAGTCCGAATCCGACCACGGTAGCGTAAAAATCGGAATACCGTCAATCAATGCGCTGGTGCGGCAAACACACAAGCAGTCTGGGATATGGAAGGTCCGGAGGGCGCGCGAAGTGAGGAGGGAGATGGCGCGCGTGTGCTGTTCCTCGGTTGCCCCCCCGTAAGCCCCCCGGCCGCCGGACGAGATCTTTCAAGATGAACCGCGAGTCGTCGGATGGCGAGGGATCTTGCCAATCATAGGCATTTTACTCAGATGGAAACCATTTCATTATGTGCACAGCTTCCAACCCAGTAATCACGATGTCACCCGTCCAAATTTGACCGGTCGTCTTCTTGACCTGCCTGTGAGCATCTGATGCGGGGAATGGACCATGGCGCACCCGCCACCACTCCCGGGTGCAGCCTTCCGGCTCTACCGGGGGCCGCAAACACGTGTTCCTCTCAGACACGGTGAAGAGGACAAGAGGCGTAGAGGAAACGAAGGCCGTTTGGCCGATCGGGGCTCCCGCCGCTCTTCCCGTTACCGAGCAGAGCCGTCGGAAATGCATCCGTTCACATTTGTTTCACTTTCCGATGTTAATCCTCGGCCGTGCAGTGGAACGGCGTGCCCATTCGAAACGGCATGCGATGCGCGCTCGAACTGAGGCCCACCTCCGTTGACCCGTCGCCTCGAATCAAGTGCCTCCTCACTTTCGACCTCTCCCCTCCACATGCCAGGCGGGTCCCTCCTCCGGGGGACTAGTACGTGCGCCTGCGCAACCGGGAGAGGGAGATCAGCGACGGAATCTTCACATTTCAAGCACCAGCCCGAGAAGTAATGCACTCCTGTGCGAAGCGCAGTTCGCCCACGCTTCTCATTTCATTCGTCGTTCCTTCAAAGTGGGCATGTCATGAAATGGACGGATATTGGTGAACGGGATCTTTTAGAATAATCCTTTAGGATTATTACACGACAGGTTCACTCGATGGTACATGCCACAGAATGATACACCAAATTAAGACCCTGGTTTCCATTTTTTGGTAGAGTATTGCGTATTTCATGCATTCATTGCACACACCCCCATCGTCAGTCTCCAGCCCCCTTCCACCGCGGAGGGGAGGAGGGCCTCCTGCCGGCTGCATGACCGACCGACGAGGGCGTTCGAAGTGACGTTTGCGGTGACCTCAGGGCGACGCCCCCGTCGCCTCCTCCCAGGGACCACGGCCGGGGGGGAAGACGCACGCCTTCGATGCGGGGCCCTTGCGAGAGAGGACGTTTTCGAAGCATTGGGCCTCAGTACTTGCGGTCCAAATGAAGTGCAAAGTACTCTGGAAGTGATGGACTGATGGAGCGGAGCTGCATTTCTGGCATCTGTTTTATGGTGATCGTGATTCTTACTCGAATAGATCTCGTACTCTGTATCTCGAAGAAATATTTTTGCAAAAATTATACAAAAACAGGTTTTGCTTAAATTGATGTTACCTAATGCCTTTTCTGATAAAAGGGAAAAATAAGCATTTAATTGATTCGGAAGGAATAAAAATATGTGCAGAGTTGGAGCAATGGAAGTTTTATTAAGATGCCCCTCGAATATGAAGGTGCTCTCGGCAGGTAAAAAAATGTTTTAACCCGGCTATGATTTCGAGCTAGATCTTTTGAAATGCTCCGATGGAAGAGACTGTTCGGTCATGTGACTCCTTTAACTTACCGGCCTTTGACGTATCCCAGTTCCTGTAAAGTGAAATTATTTATTTTCTTACACAATATCCACTCATTTCTGGAGCTGCCCCATTTCAACACGCGTGCTATTACCTCAATTCGCACATGACCGCTAATGGCAAATCAATTATCAAAACTGGTAATGGTTCAGTGGCCGATGTGAAAATGAAGATAAAATTTGGAAGGAGTTCCTAGTGAAATGAGAAAAACACAAAATGTTTTGATTTGACCGTTAGCAAATTGATAGGAAGCAATATCGTGTCGGAAGATCCATTTCTCAATAAATATAGACATAAAGGAGGCAAACATTAGTAATGTAACTGCGGAATATCACAATGTATTTACCAAAATTTTCACGGTATTACTCATTAAGTTTCTGATGGGGGTTTCCGCGGCGTTCAGATTAATCACGCAACTTCCTGGTTTCCTCCGCTTTGGGCCATCCCGCTGATGGTCCAGCCATGGGCCAACGAGCCACCTCTACCTAATGAGAGGATGATGCTGGAAAATGTGGATCCCGCAGCGCCTCAAACTTCCATTAATAAATCCAGATAAATAAATGTAAAAATGTAAAGAAGCCCTTAGGGGGAGGGGATTGACTTGAGGTCAACAAATTCCGAATGGGTGGCTCACGACGGAAAACACGCTTTATTTTCTCCCACCTAAGGGACTCACTACGTGCCCATCAAGGGGCCGTTTGAAATCGTACGACTTAAATGACGTCCCAGTAAAGTAACTTTGATGTAGCAAAGAGGAAACGGTGCCCTAGGGACGAGCCAATCTCTACTCTAGACAACCAAGAGTGGCGTTATTAAACTCAAAAGATACAATGAAATGAACAAGACGCCTTGAATTCAAGCATAGGTTTAGTTCGATCAAGACTTGGGTCACAACTTTCATTCGAAGCGCTCGCGTGGTAAAATAATCTTAAACGAATAATCACTTCAATCTCGGCGTGAAGAGCGACAAACGATTTGTTTCTATCGATAGATGAGAGAAAGACGAAAAGTATTGATGCCATGAGTTCTCAAAAACGGCAGGAGTTGTATGGGAATCGCCGGTAGTCGCGCTATATTTTGCGAACTCTGATTGGTTAACTTAATATCACAAACGTTTCAGGAATTCCTTCTGAAGGTCCCCACGACGTGACGATAAGGAAGGCCTTCCAAGATTCACTCCGCGTCGGTGAATGTTGCTGGGACACCGGTTGGTTTCGCCGGCATTCCAGTCGGCGAAACTGTTGGCCGCGCAACATGGCCACGGACTAAATCCCGGAAGACTTGGAACTCAACGTTTCAAAGGCAGACGTTGAGAGGAGACCGAATCACCCAAGTGGGTTCTGGCTGAAAATTGTCGCGATTACGAATAAGTAGATTCTGAGGTTTTTGGGCAAGATTTATTGAATGAAATTAATTGAGTTGAACGTGGCAAAATTTCGGATAACACTGCCTAATGACACACTTACTGTGCCGGACTTTATCTATAACGACCCATTGCTCGAGGCCTGTTAAAATTAGATGAATCCAGTCTATTGCACCCTTACCTATCCCGTAACGTTCCAACGTTTAGAACAACTTCCTATCTACATCCACATCTGCTTAATACCCCGCAAGCCGTCGCAGGGGCGTGTGGCGTGGGGTGTTAGGGCACCACCCGCCACTCGCCATTAATAAAATAGAACCGCATGCAAAAGCCACAAATGTATACAATCCACAAGCAAAACATGATATACATTCATACAAAAACCCTCATACACTACACCCATACAAGCACACAAACTACTAGCTAACATACACATGCTCCCACAAATATACCTGATGTCTTTCCAATATTTAATTTTATTCCAACTTATAAATTAAATGTTTTTAATATTCCTAAAGTGACTTCGGTTTCTTAATATTATGATTTCTGATTGTTCGGGGAAAGAATCTATCCGTAAAGTATCTATCCATACTGGAATCTATTTCCCTTATTTTATCTTTGTGGTCTGATCTACCGAAGTAGTGTGGGGCCATTATAATTCCTTCAGTGTCATAGTTAAACTCGTTTGTTCTGAACCTTTCTAAAAGTCTAAGCCTCGCTTGTTCTCTCCGCACTTCAAGTGGTTCCCAGCCTAATTCCCCTAAGAGACCTGTCACATTTGTGTTCTTAGTTTAACAATTTTTCACGAACATGGTGGATTTTCTCTGGACTTTATCTAGTTCTTTTTGCCAAATTTTCTACCAAAGATCCCAAATACTTCCGGCATATTAGAAATGAGGTCTACCTAGGGAAAAATTACACCTCTCTTTAACTTTCTCATCACATTTCCCCACCACCCGTTTAATGAAGCCGAGTTTCTTTAAAGGGACTTATCCAATTTCCCAAAAACAATTCGTGCAAGGGACTTTGTCCAATGCCTTTTTAAAATCTAGGAATATAGAATTGTCCCAACTTCAGAATACCGTTCCAGGGGAAAGAGTGAACGGACAAGGGGGAGAGAGGGAATGTGTGGGCGGCCATTGGATAATTTTATTGTGCTGACTTTAGCTTGGGAGGTCGGAAAGACTGAAGTACTCAGATGTGTGGGGTATCTCGCGTTTCTCACTTCCACACTGCATGCAGTCTCGGAGAGGCTTCCAATCAACTAAACGGAGAAGCAGTCGTCAAAGGATTGGTCGCGGGAAGCAGAGTGGGTAGGGACGGGATGATTGAAGAAGGTGGGAGATTTAGTTGAGTAGCGGTGGTTACTCGTGCGGAGGGAAAGGGCGGTCGCGCATTCACCCGCGTAGAAGGCAGGCCTAAAGTGACACGAGAGACGGCAGATAATATTTGCTGAAGAGAAGGTGGCGAAGGAATGACTCTTGGGTTGGAATTTGGTGGGCAGGGAGGAGGCGGGCGGGGCAGCATTTGCAGCGTGGGTGGTTGCAGTGGGCGGAGAAGAGAGAGGGGGGCCGCAGGAGGCCTTGTGGACTTGACAACGTCTCGGAAGTGCGACGGGCGTTTAAATGTAACGGAGGGAATAAAAGTGATGTGGTCGTATTGTTTTGAATAATTGGGAAGAGTGTTTGTATTGGCAATAATGTATGATTTTGGGGGTTATAGCGAATATTGTAGGATTTGATATGTATTTGATAGTTTAGTACCCTGGGAGCCACTGCCAGGGTGTGTGGCAGAGGTTGAATACGAACCAGACTAATTTTGACCCAAATATGACCCTACCGCGGTCGGACAATCTTATTCTGATCCCTTATCCTTCGTGGAAAAAAATGACATTTCAATCTATCCATACTACACTTAATCTCTCTGATTTAATTGACATGATCTCTCTACCACCGTAGTACGGTAAGGGTGATAATACATTTTAAACACCATTACTAAAGAGACATCCTTCAAATTATTGCAAGAGACTTAGTCTGTAATTAAACATTCGCTCCGTGAGTGATTCCCAGGCTTCATCCTCTAATAACTTTGATATACAACTCAGTGTATCCATGACAACGTTTTACGAATCTAGCTCGTCTAGGCTGCACGCGATCCAATTCGTGAGGATCCCATTTATACATGCAGCATATTCTAAATGAGGCCTAACCAGCGAAAGATAACATTTCTCGTTGACATTTTGACCTCATTCACCCAATACTCTTCTAATAAATCCTAATATTTTGTTAGCCTGTCCACATATTCCCCGTATACGTTTCACCCAGGACAGAGTCCGTGACGTCTGAGTACAGAGGTATTTAATCAAGTCTACACTTTCTATTTCGGTGATCCTAATGCAGTAGGCGCTCGGGTGGGAATTACTCTTTTTTAAAAATTAATCACTACGCACTTGTTTTAGTTATATTCTAATCACGAAGGGTCGCTCCAGCGTTAAGTGTCATTGAGGTCAGCTGATAAAACTGCTGTGTCCTGAGGATCAAGGATATCACGGTAAACCACTGCATCGTCGGCAAATAAATGTATATTACTAGTAACTACGAAGTCAATTTCGTTAACGTAAAAAAGTAATAAAAGAGGTCCGATGACACTTCCCTGGGGAACACCTGAAGTAATTTCTACTGCATTTCAGCTAACTCCATCTATGACTACTCTTTGTGCCCGACCATTCAAAAAGTCTTTAATCCAACCACGGATATTTTATCTATGTCAAATGCTTCTAGCTTTGTGAGTAGTTTACCATGAGGTACTTTATCGAAGGCTTTCTTAAAATTCAGAAAAAGGGCGTCTACTGGAACATTGCTCCCTCCCGAAATAAGAATATCATGAACAAAAAGCGCAAGTTGTGTCTCGTAGGGTCTACCTTTCCGGAAACCGTTTGTATTGCCTTAATAACTCCTGATTATCGAGGTGTCTCACGATCGAAATAGCAACTATATGCTCCATTACCTAGCACAAAATGGATGTGAGGGAAATAGGTTTTTAATTACTTGGTTCTTCCTTGCTCCATTTTTAAATATTGGTGTTACGTTAGCCCTTTTCCAATCTCTGGGAACCTTGTGATCTACCAGTGACTTCTTAAATATTGTTGCTAGATCCGGCGCAATTTCCAAAGCTAGATCCTTAAATAAACGAGCGGGTATTTCATCGGGCACGGAGGATTTATTAACCTTAATATTTTTCAGAAAACGTTCTATTTCATTATGTGAGATTTCAATTTTGGGCGTCGGTTGACCGGCACGATTTGGTAAGCTATCGGAGGTATTCTGTGAGACATTTGGTGAAGACGCTTTGAAAGAAGGACTTAAATAAGTTAGCCTTATCTCAAACTGCTAGTTACTCTTTTACCTTTATCATTCCTGAAAGAATTAACAGTTGAATTATTTCCCTGAGCTTCTCTTCTCTGACGCACGACCAAAATGCTTTCGGATTCTCTCAGAAATGATCCGCTAAACTTTTCCTTTTGAATTCACTTAACGCTTTCCGAAATTCATTATCAGCATTCGCCTTAGATTTCTTCTAATCATAAATGATCTCATTCCTTTTGTCCCTAGAAATATCATCCCTAATACTTTCATCATGGCATGGCATAGCCTTTGACGTCGAAAAGCCTTTCTAACACCCGCGTTGTACCATCTAGGTTGCGAATAATCTTTTTATAAATTTACTGGGAATGAGCTTGTTGACTTTTGACCGCGTGGTCTCAATGAAGAGATTCCACATATTGTCATTTTTTTCGGTGATTACTATATTTCTTAAATTTTGCAAATTGACTCTGTAGCAAGCATTTTAGACCATTGTAGTCCCCTTACTGAAACAAGTAAATTTTTCTCTAAGGCTAGCTATTTCTCACCATGTGGAGCGAAGACAGCATTTGCTACCCTGTGGTCACTAATTCCTACTTTAGTTACTACAGTTTATTTATTTGATTAATTTATGCATTTAATAAAGTAGCCAAAAACGACACAAAGACTTTCAAATTGGCTGACAGGCAATGCATATAATAAAAAACAAAAAACGAAAGGATAAGAGCAATAGGCAACATTGAAAAATTAACAAAAACAGACGTTGAGGACAAGTGTCGGATAGCAGGAGAGCACATCGAAGCAGCAAGCGAAGGGGGCAGAGTGACTTGTATGGCGTTGAAGGAGGGAGGTGAAAGCGGTGAGTGAGGAAGAGAGGTCCAGGGAAGGATACTGAATGGTCAAGGAATTAAATGTAGCGGGGAGTCGATGGAATATGGAACGTTGAAGTTCAGGCTTTTTCGGGTATGTTCGTTGCTAACAAATCAAGAATATTATTCCTAGCCTCTAGTTGGTGAAGTAACAAGTAAATGCAAGGAGTTCAACAAAAAAGAATGTAATAGCCATTCTCAGATATATTTGTCTTTAACCCTCGTTTTAAAACTATAACCGCTTCATTCAATAGATGGGGCATTGTAATCTACACCGATTACAACGCCGCGATCATTATATTGGCATTAGAAATTTTTGATTTGCTGATTTAATTCTATTGTTGAATTATGTTTGTCGTTCGGTGGTCTGTAAAGTACGCAAACATAAATTCTTTGGGATTGATTGGGGCTTTTAATTGAGCGCCAAATACTTTCCAATCCATTAAATGAACTATCACTAGTATCACTAATGAGATGACATTAACTGAAGCTTAAATTAACTATCGCTAGCATTATCCCTTACTTCATCTTAAGCTAAATTATTTGGCAAAGGCCAATTTAGAGACTCTTCACTTGACCTACACGCTGACCTACACTTTCATCTAAAATATACCTGCAGGGCTCAAAAATCCTACGCGCCGCACACCTTGAGGTCACTGACGTGTAGCGAACACCAAAACGGTCCAGGGGATTCCTACTTGATTCGATGAAGGTCGACGAAGGACGCCCCGATATCCCTGCAGAAAACACGCAACCTCTAATGATGCCTTCCCCTCGGCTCCAATCCAGAGATCCACGATTAATCCTCAAGGCTGCAGATCGAGAGCGTCACATCAACCCCCTCGACACCACCCACCCACCCTCTTCACATCCGAGTTCAATTCCCTGGAAGAATCCAGAATTTGGTGATTGGAGAGTTTCTGAGAGTACCGGTAGGTTCGGGTATTTTTGGGTGGTTTAGTTTGGGACGAAAAGTGAATTAGGTTGAAGGTTTAAAGGAGTTGTTATTGCGTAGGTTTTCCGGATACCCACGTTTCCTTTGGGAGTCGTGTAGGCGGTCCATGTATTTCTGATGCATTGTCACAAAGACGGAGGCTGAAAGACCGAGAGTGAAAAAGGGATCGGTGCATTTTGTGCGCGATGGGTGGCAGCTGTCGAACTGAACGATTTGTCGTTTGTTTTCCGGTTTCATGTGAACTGGTGTTAAATTTATTATTTATTTAAATTAAAGGAATATTTTGTGTAAACGGGTGGAGTGAGTTCAGTGAGAATGTCTGCAGAGAGGGGGTGGCTTGTAGGAGGTAGGGCTGGCATGTGTTTGAGGCATGTGTTGCTTGTAGGAGAGAGGGTGTAACTTGTGTTTGAGGCATTCTAGGTCTTATTTGTGGGAGACGGAGATGTAAAGGGACGTGGCCATGGCAATGTTAGCGTTTTGATTGATTGGGATGTAGCGTAAACGTTAGAGGAAGTGGTGCGAATCTTTGGCATAAGAGGGGAGGGAAGTGACTATGGGTTGAAGGAAGTGGTGCGTGTAGAGTGCAGGTTCAGTGCTTGAGTTGAGACGGTGGGGCGTCTTTGTTTATATCTTTGGTTCGTTTTGGGTAGAAATAGAAGTATTAGGTGAAGAAATGATCGCGATATCTTTGGGTGAGAGGTTTTCTTCAGGTCAAAATTTGGAGAAGAAGCAGTTGGCGCAATGCTTAAGGAACGTAGTATTTTTTGTTTAGCAGCAATACGGATGATACTTTATAAATCAACAAATACATAAATATATATACACATATATATTTATACATATTTATTATTATACATATATATTATTATTTTTATTAGGTAATCTACCGGTAAAGGTAGTTTTTTGGATGGGTACAGCAACTAAATAAATATTTTGTGCCTCCTAATAAAATACAAAATCCAGTCTCCTACTCTACATCAGGTCAATCTTCATTTCTGAACACTTTCTTCCTCCCTTCATCCCGTCCAACATCCCTATCCTGTTTCTTCCCTTTCCGCGATTGTCTAACATTCTCCCTTCAATTACAGTCTTCAACATCCCGCTGCCGGTCAAAACCCCCTTCATCCACTTTTCCTGCCTCCATAGGATTTCTCCCAACAAACCCCTCTCTTTGCCCACCATACCAAGTACTTCCTCATTTGTTTTCTTCTCTGTCCATTTCACCTTCTCCATTTTTCTCCACACCCACATTTCAAAAGCCTCCAATCCACGCCTATCCTCCTACTTCAATGACCACGTTTCCGCACCGTAAATAGCTACGCTCCATATCAAAGTTTTTACGAGTCTTTTCTTAATATACTTACTCAACGTCCCTGTCATCAACTCCCTCCTCCTTGTGAAAGCCAATTTGCCTAGCGCAATTCTTCCCCTTACGTCCCTACTACTTTGACCGTGTTGGTCCAAAACACTTCCGAGATACGTAAACTGTTCTACCTGCTCTAGTTTTTTCCCTCCTATTTTAATGTTAAGCTTAGTCTTTTTCTTTCTAAAAAATCGCATAACCTTTGTTTTATTAATATTGATTCTCATCCCATACCTGTCGCACTGAATTTCCAATTCACTCAGCAATGCTTGCAACCCCTTGGCTGACTGACAAACTAAAGCTTGATCATCAGCATACCTAACTGATTTTACGAATTCCCGGCCCACTTTAATTCCTACCTCCAGTTCTTCCAACGTCTCCTTAATCATTTCCTCCGCATATACGTTGAACAACAACGGTGATAAAGGGCAACCCTGCCTTACGCCTCTTCCTAACACTGCCCATCCGGACTTCCCCGTTCCCCACCCGCACCTGACTAGTCTGAGATATGTACAGGTTGCGGATTAGCCTCTTTTCCCTCCAATCTATTCCTATTTTCTGCAATATACTTATTAGT
Organism: Hetaerina americana; assembly: GCF_022747635.1. Lineage (NCBI taxonomy): Eukaryota > Metazoa > Arthropoda > Insecta > Odonata > Calopterygidae > Hetaerina > Hetaerina americana. The sequence goes on along the minus strand of NW_027286786.1, from coordinate 4,946,005 downwards.
ATTCCCCAATTCAATCTATCAAACGCTTTTTCGAAATCTACGAAATAGGAAAGTACCTCCTGGTTGTGTTCTATATTCCTCTCGATTAATAATCTCATTCCTGCAATGGCATCACGCATACCTCTCCCCTCCCTAAACCCAAACTGATCATCCCCTAAGTAATCATTTGCCCTACTCTTTATCCTTTTGTTTATGATCCTTTAGCTGCGTGGGATATCAAACTAATTGTCCTATAGTCCTCACAAGATGTAGCCTTTAACTTTTTCGGAATGGAACAAAAACTGGTCTCACAAAGTCTTCCGGCCAGATTCCTTCCTCATAAATACTACGAATCAGCCCATATAGCCTCTTCCTCCCACATTTGCCTAAGCATTTCAGTAGTGTCGCAGGAATGTTATCCACTCCCACGGCCTTATTTAGTTTCATCTCCCTTAATGCCCTTTCTATCTCATCGTCTAGTATGCCTGGACCTAAGCTATCTTCCTCTACGTCAAATCCTTTTTAATGTCTAACTTTGTGGGTCGAAGTTCTTTACTATACAGTTCTTCTATATACTCCTTCCATCTCTCTTGGATCATTCCTGTGTCACCTACTATCTTACCCGCCTTATCTCTAACTGTTTTTATAGATCTTCCTTTTTACTTCCCGATAAAGATTTAACTTTGCTGTACAGCGCACCAATTTCACCCTTCCTCTGCAAACTTTCCATATCCTCACACTGCGTCTTCTACCATGTTTCCCTTGCCCTATTTGTTGCCCACCTTAATTTATTGTTTAACTCTTCTTACTCTATTTTGCCTGTCTGTATTTGCATTCTTCCATTTTCTCTGTTCATCCATCTTTGTAACCATCTCATCCGTGATCCATGGTTTCTAGTCCTTTTCGCACTAACGGTTCCAATAGTGTCTCTTGGGGATTTTGATAACCCTTTTTTGATACTTTCCCATTTTTCTTCAATAGTACTTAGCTCTTTACCATCTTCAATGATTTCCTCTACAGCCTGTTGGTACTGTTTCTTTTTTAATCCATTTAATGCTTCTACATTCTATTCTCTAACCCGCCGCCCCAGTCTTATCTTTTTGAAACGGACGCTACATTTCATAACAGCTAAATTGTGTCTACATGTATATATATATATATATATATATATATATATATATATATATATATATATATATATATATATATATATATAATATGGCTTGCTACTATGTGAGTTATAAACTAAAGTATCAGTCCAGCCTAGGAGTTGATAACTTCGTCATAGCTAACGTAATAGGGACATAAGTCCCGATACAACACCCGTCTTAATCGAGTCCGCGTCGCGGCGGTGCCGCCGTAGTCGCTGGCGGCCCTCTCGGCCTTCCCCACTTTCGGGGGGGTGGGGGCGAGAGGTGAAGCGCGTCCTTCGGAGGAGGGAGACATCAAGTGGTTCGCCCCGGCTAATTAGCGGCGGCACCCCGCTGCTTCACGGACCCCGGAGGTTGCTATCAATGCGAGGCAGTCCACGCAGAGCGAGCGCCTCCCCGCGGCAATTAGCGGAGGCGCTCAAACCACGCATGAAGCGCCACGGCTTTGTCTCGTGGGAACCGCGCTTAGTCGGCGCCGCCGGTGTTGGCCACCACCGGGGTCACGCCCCCACGAGGTTCTCCCGGAGTCGCGCCACACACTACAGGGGCGAGGGAAGATAGCAATGCGCAGGAATGAGCGCGGCGGCGGGTGACACTCGCCGCCCATAGTTCATCGAAGAGGCCGTTTGACGTGCCGCTCGCTTCACTTTCTCTAGCCAAGGAGTGCCTGTCTGTCTGTGCGTCTGAAGATGCGACCTCGGTTCGCCACGGACAATGCCACTCCACCCAATGCCATTCTAAACTCCTGATTTTGGCGTAAAAGCTTACGTTTTGTGACCTCGTCGGCAACTATGTTAACGCTTCAATTTCAATATGTATTTAGGGGTCGCTACGTCAGATTTCGTCCAGAATTTAGCCAGGGAAAAGCCAGTGGTGGTTTAAGTAGGATTCAAATTTAACTGCCAAATATTTGCAAATCAAATTGAGAAATGTTTATGAAGGCATAGGAAAGGGATTCTTAACCATCATGATCATTGGCCGAATCAGGGAGCACCGGCGCGTGAGTTTCGGCGCAATGAGCCAATAAATATGCGGGCGTTTGCAGGAATGGAAGGTATTGGCGAAAGTGTCCCAGTTGTAATTGGTGTGCGCTCCCGCCGACTGGCGAGGCTTCTCTCGCCCCAGGGCACTTCTCCCGGCAAGTCACGAAAAAAAGCCTCGCAGTAAAACGATGCGGGCTCCAGCGCCAACAATTGGCAGCATCTTAAACGTTCCAGCTCCCATGTGGTTCATCGCACGGTTTTCCGTTTTACACGCCGAGATTTCAATCGTCCTAGTCTGGATACCCAAGTAAGTATCGTGTAAAATCACCCTAAAAATCCCCACCCCTTGAAATGATGAGTGTAAGGCATTGGCACTAAAAACAAACAGTAAGTTAATTACTCAGGTTGATTTTTCTCTTTTCTTGCACCCGACGCAGTGCTGAAGTACTGTGAAAACTAATCGACGCACGAAAGCATTAAGCGGGAACGCGTGTCGGCCCTGCCGAAAGAGGGGCGCATTGCATTCTGGAGATTTTATCGGCAAGTGCTGTCCGAAGCCTATAAAAACACGCAAACGCGTGGACATATTCATACACTAATGGGATCATTGGAGGGGAAGGTAACAAACAAATGAGAAAAAAACAATTCTTCTGTCTTTCCTCACGGACCTACCCCTACTCTAAAACAAAGTCCCTATTCATACCCTCGTACTTCCCTCATCTCTTTCTTCATCTGACCGACATGTGTCTATGCTCTTTTTCTGTCTCTCATACGTTTGCATAACTTTCCCCCCTCTATCACAGTCTTCAACATCCGATTGCCGATCTATATGCTCCCTGCATCCACTTTTCCTGCCTCCATAGGATTTCGCCCACCATACTTCCTCATCTGTTTTCCTTTTGGTCCACTTCACCTACTCCATCCTCACATTTCACCAACCTTCAATCTACACCTTCTATCATCCTGATTCATTGACAATGTTTCCACGCAATACACAACTCCGCTCCTCATCAAAATTTTGAGGAGCCTTTTCTTTACATCATCATCATCGTCCTTGAAGTGACTACTTTAACCGTTGCTGTCATTACTTAATACTTAAGGAGATTCTAAAATACGTGGTCTCACAAAAAAATTGAAACATTTTGCTTAAAAAGCCCTTTAAAAATATGCCTACTATCCCCGGATTTAAAGTTGCTGGCTTGTAGCGCAACCGTCCTGCGTGAACTCCTTTTAAAATTACCTTATTATTATATTTTCTCGAAAAAAATGCCTTAAGTTCCTTAAATATTAAAAACTCTATTTAGGAAATACCATGGAATTACTTTAGAATATTCCATAGTACCTTTCCATAGACACTCCCCTCCACACGCCCTTAGGGCAGCTTGCGGGGTATTATGAAGGTGCGCTCGTATACTTATTTCCGCAGAGGATTAACGCTTTCGGAATGATTTCTTTGATCGATTAGCTACAATATTTTATTCATTTATAGATAAATTGTTTACTCCTCCAAAATTATTATTATTATTAGGTAATCTACCGGTTAAGGTAGGTTTTTGGATGGACATAATTTCTAATTAAATAATTTGTGACCCCTAGTAAAACACAACATCCTACTCTACATCAGGTCCCTCTTCAGCACTGAGTACTTTCTTCCTCCCCTCATCCCGTCCGACATCCCTATCCTGTTCCTTCCCTTTCCTCGTTTGCCAAACATTATCCCCTCTATTACAGTCTTCAACATCCCACTGCCGGTCAATACCCCCTTCATCCAATTTTCCTGCCTCCATAGGATTTCTCCCAACAAACCCCTCTCTTCGCTCAACATACCAAGTACTTCCTCATTTGTTTTCTTCTCTGTCCATTTCACCTTCTCCATTCTTCTCCACACCCACATTTCAAAAGCCTCCAGTCTACGTCTATCCTCCTACTTCAATGACCACGTTTCCGCACCGTAAATAGCTACGCTCCATATCAAAGTTTTTACGAGTCTTTTCTTAATATCCTTACTCAACGTCCCTGTCATCAACTCCCTCCTCCTTGTGAAAGCCTCTTTGCCTAGCGCAATTCTTCCCCTTACGTCCCTACTACTTTGACCGTGTTGGTCCAAAACACTACCGGGATACGTAAACCGTTCTACCAGCTCTAATTTTTTCCCTCCTATTTTAATGTTAAGTTACCTTAGTCTTTTTCTTTCTAAAAAATCGCATAACCTTTGTTTTATTAATATTGATTATCATCCCATACCTGTCGCACTGAATTTCAAATTCACTAATCAATGCTTGCAACCCCTTGGCTGACTGACAAACTAAAGCTTGGTCATCAGCAAACCTATCTGATTTTACGAATTCCCCGCCCACTTTCATTCCTACCTCCAGTTCTTCCCATGCCTCTTTAATCATTTCCTCTGCATACAAGTTGAACAGCAACGGTGATAATGGGCAACCCTGTCATACACCTCTTCCTAACACTACCCATCCGCACTCCCCGTTCCCCACCCGCACCTGTGCAGTCTGAGACATCTACAGGTTGCGGATTAGCCTCCTTTCCATCCAATCTATTCCTATTTTATTCAATATACTCATTAGTTTTTCCCAATTTACTCTATCAAACGCTTTTTCGAAATTTACGAAACAGGCAAATACCTCCTGGTTGTGTTCTATATTCCTCTCGATTAATAATCTCATTACTGCCATGGCATCACGCGTACCTCTCCCCTTCCTAAACCCAAACTGATCATCCCCTAAGTAATCATTTGCCCTACTCTCTATCCTTTTGTTTATGATCCTGAGAACAACTTTAGCTGCGTGGGATATCAAACTTTTCGTCCTGTAGGCCTCACATGATGTCGCCTTTACCTTTTTCGGAATAGGAACTAAAACTGATCTCACAAAGTCTTCCGACCAGATTCCTTCCTCATAAATACTACGGATATAGCCCATATAGCCTCTTCCTCCCACGTTTTCCTAAACATTTCAATAGTTCCGCGGGAATGTTATCCACCCCCACGGCCTTATTTAGTTTCATCTCCCTTAATGCTCTTTCTATCTCATCGTCTAGTATGCCTGGACCTATGCTATCTTCCTCTACGTCAAATCCTTTTTAATGTCTAACTTTGTGGGTCGAAGTTCTTTACTATACAGTTCTTCTATATACTCCTTTTATCTCTCTTGGATCATTCCTGTGTCAACTATTACCGTACCCGCCTTATCTCTAACTGTTAGCATAGATCTCCTTGTCTTACTTCCCGATAACAATTTAACTTTGCTGCACAGCGCACCGATTTCACCCTTCCTCTGCAGACTTTCCATATCCTCGCACTGTCTTCCGCCATGCTTCTTTTACTTTATTTGTTGCCCGCCTCAATTTATTGTTTAATTTTTTGTACTTCATTTTACCAAAATTTGTATTGACATTCTTCCATTTTCTCCGTTCATCCATCTTGGTAATTATCTCATCCGTCATCCATGGTTTCCTAGTCCTTTTAGCGTTAACGGTGTCAATAGTCTATTTTGTGACTTGAGACAACCCTTTCTTGATACTTTCCCATTTTTCTTCGATAGTACTTAGCTCTTTACCATCCTTCATGCTTTCCTCTACAGACTGTTTGTATTCCTTCCTTTTCAAACCATTTAATGCTTTTACATTCCATTTTCTAACCCGCCGCCCCTGCCTTTTCTTTTTGAAACGGACGCTACATTTCATATCAACTAAATTGTGGTCAGAGTCTGCATCCGCTCCCGGGAAGCTGTGCGAATTTATCACACTGTTCCTAAACCTGTGTCTAACCAGGATATAATCCATCTGATACCTTTTTGGGTCGCCTGGTATTTTCCATGTATACCCGCGTCTTTTGTGGTGTCTAAACCAAGGTGATGACTAACCCCTGTCTCCTTCAGAACTCAACTGCTTTCTCCCCGCGGTCATGCCTCGTCCCTAAACCGTAGTCCCCCACCTCGTCACCAACTCTTCCTTCGCCTACCATCGCATTCCAATCCCCCATCACTATCAAATATTTCCCTGCAGGAACACACGCGATTATTTCCTCTAACTGATCGTATATCCTATCGACTTCTTCTTTCATATGGTTGCTCGGTGGAATGTATACCTGAATAATAACCAAGTTCGTCGGTTCTGCTTTTATCTCTACTAGTAATATTCTATCGGTTACCTGTTCTATGGTGACTACGCTTCTTCCTACCTCTTCATTTAATACTACTTGGAACCACTCGTTGGCTCTCGTCCTCGCCGCTGTATATTATTCTATAATTATCACTCCAGTAATCCCCGCTATCCTTCCATCTCACCTCGCATAGACCTAAAATATCTATTTTTCCCCTTTCCATCTCTCGCTTTATATTTTCCAATTTCCCTGTCCTCATCATTGTCCTAACATTCCACGCTTCTAAGTAATTTGGTATTCTTCTCCTGCGTCTTTTGTTCTGCTGCTGCTGGTTTTCCCTTGCAAGGGTTTCGTGGAATGACGACCGCGGAAGCCCTTCCTCCCCCGCTGCCGGGCACGATACACGGCAGATTGGGCCGAGCCCCGTAGTTGTTAGGACTTAAAATCTCTGTTTTATCCATCATGTAAATCTTGGGAATGATAATTGAGGTGGTTTCCCGTTGCCTTCCTAAATAGTGCTTTTAACGTGACACCATCACTTACTGGCCGCCCCACTGGGATCAGACGCCATTGCAGCCGCCTCACTGAGGAACAGACGCTTCGTGGACTACCTTTCGTCTGGCTCCTAACCTTCGACCTATCTGGCATGGGTGACCCTACCAGGAGCAATAATTATTACTCCCGCCAGCACAGCTCTAGGGGTCATCGGAACGCACAAGCCCTTCCAACACGTCAAGGTTGTAGTCCGAGGAAATATATATGTATATATATATATTTTTTTTTAAGGTAATCTACCGGTTAAGGTAGGTTTTTCGATGGACACAACCACCAAACAAATATTTCGTGACTACTAACAAAACACAACCCTAAATTCTACTCTACACCAGGTCCCTCTTCATCTCTGAGTACTTTCTTCCTCCCTTCATCCCGTCCAACATCCCTATCCTGTTCCTTCCCTTTCCTCTTTAGCCCAACATTCTACCCTCTATCACAGTCTCCAACATCCCACTGCCGGCAACACCCCCCTCATCCACCTTTCCTGCCTCCATAGGATTGCTCCCAACAAACCCCTCTCTTCGCCCACCATAGCAAGTACTTCCTCATTTGTTTTCCTCTCTGTCCATTTCACCTTCTCCATTCTTCTCCACACCCACATTTCAAAAGCCTCCAGTCTACGTCTATCCTCCTGCTTCAATGACCACGTTTCCGCACCGTACATAGCTACGCTCCATATCAAAGTTTTTACGAGTCTTTTCTTAACATCCTTACTCAAAGTCCCCGTCATCAACTCCCTCCTCCTCGTGAAAGCCTCTTTGCCTAGCGCAATTCTTCTCCTTACGTCCCTACTACTTTGACCGTGTTGGTCCAAAACACTACCGAGATACGTAAACTGTTCTACCTCCTATTTTAATGTTAAGCTTAGCCTTTTTCTTTCTAGAAAATCGCATAACCTTTGTTTTATTAATGTTGATTCTCATCCCATACCTGTCGCACTGAATTTCCAATTCACTCAGCAATGGTTGTAGCCCCTTGGCTGACTGACAAACTAAAGCTTGGTCATCAGCAAACCTAACTGATTTTACGAATTCCCCGCCCACTTTCATTCCTACCTCTAGTTCTTCCCATGCCTCTTTGATCATTTCCTCTGCATACAGGTTGAACAGCAACGGTGATAATGGGCAACCCTGCCTTACACCCCTTCCTAACACTGCCCATCCTGACTCCCCGTTTCCCACCCGCACCTGAGCAGTCTGAGACATGTACAGGTTGCGGATTAGCCTCCTTTCCCTCCAATCTATTCCTATTTTCTGCAATATACTCATTAGTTTTTCCCAATTCACTCTATCAAACGCTTTTTCGAAATCTGCGAAACAGGCAAATACCTCCTGGTTGTGTTCTATAGTATTCCTCTCGATTAATAATCTCATTACTGCAATGGCATCACGCGTACCTCTCCCTTTCCTAAACCCAAACTCATCATCCCCTAAGTAATCATTTGCCCTACTCTCTATCCGTTTGTTTATGATCCTGAGAACAACTTTAGCTGCGTGGGATATCAAACTAATTGTCCTATAGTCCTCACATGACGTGGCCTTTACCTTTTTCGGAATCGGAACTAAAACTGCTCTCACAAAGTCTTCCGGCCAGATTCCCTCCTCATAAATGCTACGGATCAGCCCATATAGCCTCTTCCTCCCACATTTTCCTAAACATTTTGAAAGTTCCACGGGAATGTTATCTACCCCCACGGCCTTATTTAGTTTCATCTCCCTTAATGCCCTTTCTATCTCATTGTCTAGTATGCCTGGACTTAAGCTGTCTTCCTCAACGTCATTTTCTTTTTCAATGTCTAACTGTGTTGGTCTGAGTTCTTTACTATACAGTTCTTCTATATACTCCTTCCATCTCTCTTGGATCTTTCCTGCGTCAACTATTACCTTACCCGCCTTATCTCTAACTATTAGCATAGCTCTTTCTTTCTTACTTCCCGATAACGATAACTTTGCTGTACAGCGCACCGATTTCGCCCTTCCTCTGGAGACTTTCAATATCCTCGCACTGCGTCTTCCACCATGCGTCTTTTGCCTTATTTGTTGATATGTATATTAATATATATATATATATATTTATAAATATAAAAACCATGAACACAGTAATCAACCCGAAGGTCGGTTTAGTAGGTGATGGTAGAGATCACCCAGTACTAAGCCCTATACGGCGTGTGCAAATTCACACATCTGGGTAGGGGGGCCAGTTCCTTTCCCTGTGCTGGTTATGGTTTCCCAGGAAGACCTGGTACCCGAAAAATCACTTTAGCTTGTATATAAATAAATAAATATGTATATTTATATATATATATATATATATATATATATATATATATATATATATATATATATATATATATACATACATACTCGTATGTATGTATATATATATATACACACATTCAAACACCGAATCCCGCCAAACGGCGAACAAATACTCATTTATATAGAAACAGATATAAGGAAAAGGGATAGGAACATACATAAAGGACGAACACAGGAGAGGTGGGGAAGGCGGTTCAAGCAGATCACGAATGCAAAAATATTTCCTAGAACCCGGTCTGGTAAATATGTGTGTGTGTATATATATATATATATATATATATATATATATATATATATATATATATATATATATATATTCACAAAATCTCTCCACATATTGGAGAACATAGTTGTTCAATCTGTAGAGAGGTGTAATGTTTGTGCATGACTTAACACCCCCGCCACACGCCCTGGCGGCTGTTTGAGGCATGTTATGTAATTGTAGCCGTTGTAAGGAAGAGCAGAATGCAAGTATCCGAGGGAAACTAAAGAAAAGGATGAATCGACAGCAATTTACGTAATAAAGACATAAGAGACGAAGCAGCCTCGGAAGAGCTTTGATTGGCTATACGATTGCTGCCGTGAAGAAGTCATCGGCAAATGGAGCCAGTGAGGAGTTTCTTTGGTGAATGTAATGCCTACTCACTAGATATACGGATAGAGGTACACTGATACTACAAGATGTAAATGGAGGAAACATGTAAACTTCGATGGGAGATAACTTACATCTGCATAATACCTCGCAAGCCACCGCCAAGGTGTGTGGAGGGGGGTGTTAGGTCACAAGTCTTTCATTCCCTATCAAAATCATGGCACTTCTACACAAATATCAGTTTGGTCATTCGAAGTTATTAATAAGAAGTAAGGTGCTTCCATGCGGGAACATTCAACAGCAGGACACGTACATTGTAATCAATCTGCAGGAACATTGTAAAGATGGGTATATTCAGAAAATGGTGCTCGATATCCACAAAATATGAAACACTCTCAGTGGTGAACGAAGCCTTTCTTTGCGCCTGCTGCCGAAGTTATTATGTTCTCTAATCATGCGAGGTGTAAAATGACATATTAAATCTATCAATTCTGCTATCTATCCCCCTGGTTTTAACTTGGTGATCTGATCTATCATAGGAATTCGGGGCTCAGATCAATAGCCAACCGCAAATGTGCGCAGCAAATTAACCTGCATTTAGGCCTACGGTCAACTAGCGGCTCCCGCCCTAATTCTTCCAATAGTGTCGTGGCAATGCTGCCTGATTCATAACGACTGTTCGCAAACCTAGATGCTCCACGTTTTGGGCTCGACTTACGTAGTCCAAAAACTAATCCTACCTCGGGAGGATTCTCTTCTCATGTCATATAGAGAAGGAAGTTCGAGGACTACTACACAAGGTTGGCATCGAATGTTTGTGGTCCGTAATCACGTTCGTCCAAAATTCGAAGAAAATAATCAAACGGAGGAGGAAAGATGGAAAATTTGCAGGAAATGTGAGAAGAGCACCTCGATAAAGGGAGGAATGAGAAAAGGCGAGGGCACGGAATTATGCTGACGGAAGCAAGAACACACGCCAAGGAGCCATTTTGATCTCGGCACACTTAGACTTAGCGGAACACTTACTCAAGCAAACTTGATCAACTATGATTTGAAAATAGAAAAATGAAATTTAAAAATGACGACAGTACGCCACTTTCTGATAAACTACTTAAACTATTGTGGATGAAGCAATAAAAGAATCACGAAGTATGGCGAAGAGGGAAGAAATGAGCACTCTTCGTTTCGTGGATGATACGAGTGCATGCTATAGCAGCGGTGGTCCGAACTCAGAGGTGTCCGAATGCAATGGATCAGGGACTCTAAAGGATAGCAGAACGAGAAAATCGACATTGAGTGGAATCCATCACCCGTCTCGGAAGACCCATTACGCGAAGCAGTAGGACATTGATGGATATTAAGTGGAAATATACTCACACCAAGAGGATTCAATGAGGAAGACTCATTTACGTCGCCACGCTCAGCGAATAAACGTAAAAGGAGGAATGCATGGAAGAACACGCTCCGCGCGTGCCGAGGTCGGAAGCCGGGGAATTTGGGAAATGAGACCAAAAAAGAGCGGAAGTCATCACAACATCTGGTGCTGGAGGCGCATACATATATATATCAAGCGATAAAACGATGAAAGGAGGAAGTGTGCAGAAGATTAGAAGAGGGTAAGGCCACCCGGACAGCATCCGGAAGAGCAGACGAGATGGATTGGACCACCTTGAGATAAATGGGTTCGTTGGGAACATAAGTGTGTCCGAAAAGAAGGAGGCGGCCCACGAGGAGAAAGACCAGTGGGCCGGGCGAGGCTTACGTAAGGCAGAAACAGGTCTCGTGGAGCAAAAGAGAACCGATAAAAGAATGGCAGAGGATCTTAAATCTGAGGCCCACAAATGGAAATACGAATGGCGGAGATTAGTTTAGTGGTGACCCATTTGTTCGCACCGCCGACCTGCGAATTTTAGAGATGCGTCTCAATGCTTCGAAATTCACGCGACGACTAACGCGAACGAAACGTGCTCATCGCGTGACTTTTGAAAATCTTAATTGGGTTTTTACAAATGACTCCAAAGCGCTTTTTAACAGTCAAATATACGAATACATTCTCATTCTCCGCTGTGTCCATTCGGTCGTGGGTCGTTTCTCGTTGATCTCAAGAAGAACCTGCATACATCAGCCGAGGAAGGCACTTAACATATTGCGATAAGTTACTTCACATTCGCCGAAACTCCCAACACCGATTTCATTGGGCGTACTCATTCTCCCACGGGATTTCCGCCCCGTGAGACTAACTTTCAAGAAATTCGCGTTATTAAACATTCCACGAGCACAAATAAAGAGTAACTGATGGGTCAGGCTCATTGTCAGCGTCTGCGTATTTAATTGTGAAACCTGAGATAATTTTCAGTGATTGCGCGCCGAAAACGCCTTGGATTTTTTCCTTTGACGATGCGGCCTCTAAAACTCGAAAGCGGCGGGGCCAAGACCAGACTTGGTTTTCTCCCGCGAGAGGGGCGTCCTTCCGGCGGCGAGATCCACCTGCAGGAGCGGCGAAACTCGTTCCGGCGATCGGAAGAGGGGAGGGGGAAGGGCGAGGAGCGGAAAGGGCCGAGGAACCGAAGCCAAGTTAGTTACGATTTCTCGGCCCGGGGGCCGCGCCCGTTTAGTCGGGAGAAAAGAACGCCTCCGCTTTTCAATATTCTGCTCCAAATTCTTTACACTGGACTCACAACAAAAAGGTGAAGGGAAAAAAATGTCGCGTTCAATCTTTCAACTTTTGGAGTCAAAAATTTCCGTAGTGCCCACTAAAACTTCACTTCTTCCACGAAGGAGAAAGGACATCGCCTTCACCACCCCTTCTCATCCGTTCTCATTTTGGCAGGCACGCGCTTGTCGTTGAATGAGATGATGGTAGCAAAGCGGGGCAGGGTTTTTTGTGAATCATGATTTCATTTACGAAAATGCTCACAGGATTCGACCACGAGGGAAAGGTGCCCTCACAAGGACGCTCTGCGTGGGAGGAGACAATGAATAGACGATGGGCGCTGTCTTCTGCTCGGGGACACCGAACGGGCCCGCATCGGGAGGCAGAGGAGCCCCTGGGGGCAACTCCGCGCCCAATGGCCAAAGCAGAGCAAACCCTCGACGCTGGTGCAAACTGCAACACTCATGCGTTCATATGTAAGGAGACGGGAGGAGGAGAAAAGAAAGTTGAGGAGACGGCGACCCGCACTGTTTGTGACACGCACTACTTCCACGTAATATCCCTCAAGGGCGTGTGGCAGAGGATGTTAGGTCACCACCCGTAAAAGGGAATAAAAACACATGCAAGACCAAAAATGCATGCGAATCTACGCCCACAGAGATGAATGCGATATCCATGTGAAAACCTTTTCGACTCACACGCATGCGAATGCATACGTATACTATCCAGTAACACATCCATGCACCTACGAATATGCCTTATATCTACGCCACGTTTAATCTTATCATCACTTGTAAATGGAATGTCTTCCATGTTTCTAAAGTGACTTCGGTTTCTTACTATTACGATTTTCTGATTGTTCGGGAAAAGAATGAGCATTTGTATGAATCTCTACTGGAATCTATCTCCATTATCTTACAGTAGTGTCGTGGTCTGATCTACCTAAATAGTGTGGGGCCATAACAATTATTCCTTTAGTGACATCGTTAAACTCATTTGTTCTGAACCTTTCTGAAATGTTTCTCGCTCGTTCGTTTCGCATCTGAAGAGACTCCCAGCTTAATTCCTCTCAAAGGCCTGGCACGGTCATCTTCTTATTGTAACGCATTTTGACGAATCTGGCGAATATTTCCTGGAATTTAACTGATTCTTTTCGCTATACGTTCCACCAAAGATGCATACGTATTACGGTTTGAATTGGCAAGTCGCGGAGGTCCCACAGGCAGAAGAACGCTAATTTACGTCTTCACAGACTACTGACCGTGATTTCGACAAACCATCAAGTTCCAATGTCTTATTTTCTCAATTCCTGGTTTACATGAAACGAAAAACACCGCGTCGTTTAGATAAGGGGCGAAGAAGTGGTATTCCATAGAAGCCAAACGGCCGAAAGAGAACCGCGGGTGTCCAACACGCAATCGATTTCATCCACGCCCGCATCCTTCCCATCACTTAGGTGATGACCTGAGGTGAAGATTGAAGAGTTCGATTCCGAGGGGTGCGGGCGAGGGGTCGAAGGTGAGCCCGCCGAATGGGAGGGCACCTCGTCTGGCTCCCGAGTCCCACGCTTGAGGATGTCATTTTCGAAAATTGGGCCGAAGGTTTTGGTAGCGCCGTGTCGCAGAGATGTTCTGCATTACCGGGTCTTTCTCTTGGCCTGGATTCAGTGTATCTTACAACACGCACGAAACGTTGTCGCATTTAGAGCGGACCAGCCGGGTAGAAATATTGAAAACCAGAACCCACCTGCATAATGCACCAGATTCGAAGGCTTTATATTTGAAAATCTTCTTATAGGCCCCGGAGGAGTTCTTGGCGAGGATTCACGACGGACTTACGACAAGTATTAATTTTCCTCTGCACGTGTCCTGTGCTAACGCACCATGGGTACCAACCGAATTTTTTATTTACACTCATGATATTTGCTGTGATTTGCTGTCGATTTCGCGGCATCGATTAAGGCTCTGATTGTGGATCTTCTCGTAGTCCATTGCATACAAAGACGGACTACACACGTGGTATGTGTAGAGACTCTCTTCTCCGTGGATGCGGGTGAATGGGATCCTCGCGAGGTAGCCTTAGTTTTTGGTCTACGTACATCGAGTGAAACGTAGAGCAGCTAGGTTGGTGAACAGTCGTTATGAACATGACACCATTGTCACAACGCTATTGGAATAATTAGGATGAGAGCCACTGGCTGATTGCAGGCTTAAACACAGGTTAGATTTACCGCGTACATTTGAGGTAGGTTACTTATACGAGGATTCAAAAAGGCATTTTACAGGCCCTGACTCACTATGATTGAGTAGATCACGTACGTAACACCCGGGAGATAGAAAGTAGAACGGGTATATTCAATATATCATTTCTTCCTCGCACTATTAGAGATCAAAATAGATATTAACGCAAGCGCTGAGGGGATAATTAGTATTGGTAGTGTATTTTGTCGATATCCTGCATCCTTTTTAAATAGCCTTATCTTCATAACATTTGTTTCAGCACGGTTTTAATTTGTCCTGTTATTGAATCTTCTTGGATGTAAGTAACTTATTTATAAGCGAAAACCTTAGTTCGAGTGCATGATCGAACTAATATTTGCCAATCAATTAAACTCTTCACTACCCGAGTTCAAAAACCGCTTAAGTCATGTCAACGTGGAAGAAACTTGGACAGAATTTGTCAATATCATGCAAAAAGGAATCGTAGATTTCATCCCTATACAATACGTTAAAGCATCGCGAAAAATCGCAACCCCAGGTGGTACAATAAAGACGTTAGAAAAGCCCTTCGAAAGCAGAGAATGCTACACTCTAGGGTAAAGAGGGCAGGCGTGAACACATCATCCCCTGAGAATAAACAATTATGGGACACATATAGATCCTCTAAAATTGAAACCAAAACACAATTACGTAGCGCTTTACAGGACTTTAAACGCAAAGTACTTTGCGAGCACTTGGACACTGACCCCAAAGCTTTCTGGTAATATGTTAGGGAAGTAAATGGGAGTAAACAAACCGTGGCTTGCTTAAGGGATTGTAGCAATATAATTCATACAGACAGTGAGGGTAAAGCTAACATCCTAAATTCATTCTTCCAGAGCGTTTTCTCGAATGATGTTGCCACCGCATATCTCCAAGAAACAATACATACTCCACCCATGGAAAAAATAACAGTGGACCAACAAGGAATTCTAAAATTGCTTAACGAGATTAAACCCAACAAATCCCCGGGTCCCGAAAATATACCAGCTAGGGTGATAAAACATTTAGCTCCAAACATTGCCCCGTACCTTGAATTTATATTTTAAAAATCCCTCAAGGAGTGCAAAGTACCTAAGATTTGGAAAACCGCGCAAATAACGCCTATTTTTAAAGGTGGTGACAGGGAGGACCCCAGTAATTACAGACCTATATCTCTCACTTCTATCTGTTGCAAAATCTTAGAGCACATAATTGTCAGTTCAATAATGAGACACCTTGACAATATTAACTTTTTAAGTGACAATCAACACGGATTCAGGAAAACCCGCTCCTGCGAAACCCGATTAGGATTATTTACACATGATTTACTTTTATCGGGTGAGAGAGGTAGGCAAGTGGATGCCATCTTCTTAGATTTTCAAAAGGCATTTGATAAGGTCCCACATGGTAAACTCATTCATAAATTAATGGTCGCGGGTATAAACAAGGGCGCCATAAGTTGGGTTAAAGA
Source organism: Hetaerina americana (assembly GCF_022747635.1). Taxonomy (NCBI): domain Eukaryota; kingdom Metazoa; phylum Arthropoda; class Insecta; order Odonata; family Calopterygidae; genus Hetaerina; species Hetaerina americana. The sequence goes on along the minus strand of NW_027286786.1, from coordinate 4,929,943 downwards.
TTTTCTTTCAGAGCGGGAACAGAGGGTAGTCCTTGATGGCGCTAGTTCCGACAGCGTTCGAGTAACGTCGGGGGTACCTCAGGGAAGTGTGATCGGGACGTTGCTTTTCTTGATTTTTGTTAACGATTTGAACCGCGAAGTTAAAAGTAAAATTAGGATGTTCGCGGATGACATGGTGATCTATCGGGAGATATCTGGGGATGAGGATCGTTTTATTCTAGCGCAGGATTTAGATTGCATTACTAAATGGTGTTCTAACTGGGGATTGACTCTAAATTATAATAAATGTTCAGTGGTAAATTTCTTTAAAAGATCAACGGGATTTGCTTACAAATTAGCTGGAGGTGACCTAGCAGTAGTTGATACGGTAAAATACCTAGGTGTCACATTCACAAAAGACTTAACTTGGGGGACTCACATACGTAAAGTCTGCGGTCAAGCATATAAAAAATTGGGATTCATTAGACGCGTTGTCGGCAAAAGTGACTCGAAGGTCAAGGAACGTTGTTACCACGCTCTTGTAAGGCCTCATTTAGAATACGCATGAAGCGGGTGGAATCCGAGTGAAAAAGGTCTCATTCGGGAAATTGAGAAGGTTCAACGCCGGGCAGCCCGTTTTGTAAAAAATTCCTACGATAAAACGCAAAGCGTCACCGAAATGCTCATGAATTTGGGGTGGGAATCATTGGCTGAGAGACGAGTCAATGCAAGATTGAAATTATTAAATAAATTTAGATCCGCATGTTTCAGCACCGAGGTCTCGCAAATTATCCGTACTCCTACATACATTGGTCGCTTGGATCATGCATATAAAATTCGGAAAATAGATGCCAGAACTAGCCGACTCAAGGACTCCTTCTTCCCACGGACAATACGGGATAGAAACTGCAGGGTTATAGATAGAAAAAAATTCTACTTGCCACCCTCAGCGTCTAAAAAATAATTAGTTGTATTTAAATACATGCTCTTCCACTAACCTTATGTGTTTTGCTATAATAACCCATTCTTTCCGAATGACCTCATTCATTTCCTGTTCATCTGTTTTTAAGTTTCCCTTTCAATCCCTCGTCCCTCTCCGCGGGGGGAAATACCTGCTGCCTGCAACGTTGGGTCGCATTCCCTGCCATTTAGAGACTCTTTGGGGGTAGAGTGTTTCGTGTCGCATTTTCATGTGGTAGTGATGTTTCAATTTCTTGCTTGTTGTGTCCTGGCTTCCGTGTTGTAGGATGGCTTTCGTGCTGCATCATGGGGTGCAGTTTTTTAGTTGTTTTGCGGTACATGTGTTTGCATGAGTATTGGATGAAGGGATTTTTGCATGAGTGTGTGCGCTGCTGTGGGTGTAATTTTCCGTGTTGTTTTTTTGCATGTGGTATTTTTCTTTTTTACGGTTGGTGACCTAACATCCCCCGCCACACGCACTTGCGGCGGCTTGCGGGGTATTATGTAGATGTAGATGTAATATTGGCTAGAGGTGTAATGATTGTGATCGTGCAAACCAGAGTGGTGACCTAACACCCCCCGCCACACGCCCTTCCGCCGTCGAGTATCATGTAGATAGATGTTTGCTGTCGTTCGCGGACAACGCCGCCTGCCGCCGCCTCAGGAATTAAAGAGTTATTGTCTCTCTCCCCCTGGTGGTTGAGCGGGGGGGAGGGGGTTGAAATTGGGGATTTTGTTCCTCTTTCGCTCCTGCTCCCCCAAGGCTGATGCCTTGTCCGTGGGAATGCGGGGAGGGGAGTCCTAATTGCACTGCCGCCATACGTAGAGGCGGCGTGGGGGGACCCACTCCCTCGGAGGACAGCCCGGGCGGTTACGTCGTTTCGGAGACCGGGGTTTCATGGCCGCCGCGTTTCGAGCTCCTGAGAAACTTCGGCCGCCGTCTCCCACCGAGAGGCCAGAGCGAAGACATGTCCACTGAACCGCAGGATGGACAGCGCAGCCGGTAGTTGTAGTAGTTTTTATGGCAGGCGACCGAGAGGTAAGATCATTTGCGCCATCAGGGATCTACATCTACATCTACTTAATACCCCACAAGCCGCCGCAAGGGCGTGTGGCGGGGGGTGTTAAGACATCACTCGTAATTTAGAAAAGAAAAAAATATCGCATGCTAGAACCAAAAATTCATACATCCATTAAAAAAATGGCATACATTCTTGCAAGAACACTTACACCCCACAAACATGCAAACACAAACTACATCTTACATACATATGCACCTGAAAGTATACCTAACAGCTTTGCAGTGTTTAACTTTGCTCCAACTTGTAAATTCAATGTTTTTTATATTTCTAAAGTGACTTCGGTTTCTTACCAATTATGATTTCTGATTGTTCGGGGAAAGAATGAGTATTTGTACCTATCTGTCTTGGAATCTATCCCCCTTATTTTGTCCTTGTGGTCTGATGGCCATTAGAATTCCTTCAGTGTAATAGTTAAACTCGTTTGTTCTGAACCTTTCTAAAAGTCTAAGCCTTGCTTGTTCTCTCCGCACTTCAAGTGGTTCCCTGCCTAAATCCCCTGAGAGACCTGTCACACTTGTGTTCTAATCATAGCAATTTTTAACGAATCTAGCGGATTTTCTCTGGACTTTATCTAGTTCTTTTTGCCAAATTTTCTCCCAAGGGTCCCAAATATTTGCGGCTTATTCCAAATGAGGTCTAACTAGAGCAAAATAACACCTCTTTAACTTTATCATTACATTTCCCCACCACCCGTTTTATGAAGCCAAGTTTCTTTGAAGATGACCCGCATATTGTCCTGATATGTGCTCCCCATGAAAGGCGTGGTGTTAGAACAACCCCCAAATATTTAACTTGATTGGCCGTAGTCAATACTGAACCCTCTACTTCGTAGTTTACATCATGTTCCTCGCTTTCTTTGTTCCAAAATTTCAAAACTGCGCATTTATCTATATTAAGTGTTAATCCCCATTTATTGCACCATTCCGAGATATTGTCTAAGTCTCTAGAGAGTAGCTCGCGATCTAGTTGGTACCTTATTTCCCTGTATACCACCGTGTCGTCAGAAAATAACCTCAGATTGCTACCAACGTGTGTGCGTAAGTCATTAATGGATATTAAGAACAGAAGAGGCCCTATTACACTACCCTGGGGGATGCCCGAATTTACATATCTATCCGTTGAGCACAACCCATCTATGACTACTATTTGTTATCGATTTGACAAGAAGTCTCTAATCCAATTAATAATTTTCTCATTGATTCCATAGTATTTAAGTTTCTGTAACAGTTTATTGTGTGGGACTTTGTCGAAGGCTTTTTTGAAATCCAGGAATACTGCATCGACTTGTGTGTTGTTTTCTCCCGATCTAAGTATATCGTGAATGAAGAGACCAAGTTGTGTTTCGCAACATCTGCTTCACCTAAATCCGTGCTGGTTGTGGATTAGTATTTTCCTCCTATCAAGAAATCTCATAATGTTAGTGACAATAATGTTTTCCAATATTTTACAAGAGATCGATGTGAAAGAAATGGGTCGGTAATCGGTTGGTTTATCCCTATCGCTGCCTTTATAGATTGGAGTTATATGGGCTAGCTTCCAGTCGCGAGGCACTGAGCCTTCTTCTATCGATTTTAGAAAAACAATATGTAAAAACGGGGCAATGTCTTCAGCTAATTCCTTTAATATTCTAGCAGGTATTTCTTCCGGACCAGGTGCCTTGTGTGCTTTGATACAACGGAGCAGATGTACTATTCCCTGCTTGGTCAGTGTAATATCGCTCATGTGTTCCCCGGGTGGGTGAGGAGGATCGTTTGGTTCGTTTGTGTTTTTATTGTAGACGCTCTGGAAAAAATTGTTTAAAATATCTGCCTTTTTCATGCTATCTGTAATGATTTCTCTATTTTCCGTCTTCAAAGAATGAACAGTTGGACGTTTACCCTGTATTTCCCTAACGTAGGACCAGAATGACGTTGGATTTTCCTCAAGATATTCGCTTAGCATTTTAGATTTAAAAGAGTGTAGTGCTGTGCGCATAATACTTTTCGTCTTACTACGACATTCTTTTAGTTGCTCTTTGGATGTATTCATATAAACTATATCGTCACTTTTTAAACTCCTGAAATTTGACTGTAGCTTTCTTTGCCGTCTTAATGCCGATCTGACTTCCCCGTTGTACCATCTAGGTTCCTTACTGTCGCATTTGAGTTTGGACGGGATGTACGTCTTCATTCCTTCGCGTAAAATATTTAAGAAATAATTCCAAGTGTTCTCTGTATTGGTTGTCAGTGTTTTTGTCTTGTATTCCGGTAATTTTATCTTTAAATATTCTCTTAGTCCGTTAAAATTTGCCTTGGTATATAGGTATATTTTACGCTTTTCTTTGTTTATTTTGACGAACTTAGTTTTTAACTCTACAAGAATAGCCTTATGGTCACTGATTCCGTCTATTACTTCAATGTTAGTAATGATTTCGGGCATAGAAGTAGCAGAGATGTCTAGTATGCTTTGGCCCCGTGTTGGTGATTTAACAATTTGTTCTAAGGAGTGTTTTGTGAATATATGAAGGAGTTCTTGGCATGAATCTCTGTTTTTGGCAGATTTTCCTACGCAGTAGTTGTCCCAGTCAATTGACGGTAGATTTGTGTCAGCAGCGATTATAGTAATACTGTTGCTTTGTCTGCTACTGATAGTGGATATTTGTTCGTCGAGCTTGTGTAGGACATCTGCGTTAGAATCTGGGGGTCTATAAAATGAACACACGCATAGGCTTCTGCCGTCGTAGTCCTTAATGTTGCACCAAACGCTCCAGTCGCTTAGTTTTCCCGTAGTAGTAGTATTTAAGGGAGGCGACCGACAGCTGAGGACATTTGCGCCATAAGGGATGGATGGGAAAGGATGAAGGGTGAAGAGAATCCGGGCGTCAGCATTGTTGTCGAAAGGCGCCAAGGGGTCCGCTGTTCAGCGTCCCATCCGACGGGCGTCGTATTTACTCAAAGTGATCTCCAAAAAGCACCTCAAGCAGGGATCGGGATACCGCTGAAAAGTATTTATTTTCTCCAGGATTAGAACCCGGTGGGAAGCCTGCACGTTATCTTCCGCACCACCCCGATCCACAGGGCGTTTTTACATTTAAGTGAATACACACACGCTTTTCCAAATGGTCACACACCCTTTGACATAAGTACTTGTTTCCGAATAGTAACAGAGCTGTTAACACATTAAAACGATCTTAACAGGTGATTCTGAAAAGTGCAAAACAGGTTTTTGCGGAAAGTTAATTTTTGAAATAAATTCTATGGAACTCATAGTGAACGACGGTTAAGGACAGTAAAATTGAAGACTTGAGTTTCCAGGGATATCGAGACAACAGTTTACCTATGAATTCTTTCGTATAACCGTTACAGGAGGCGATCATGTTAAATAACGGTGCATTCTAGGGAAAATTTATCCTCAGATGGAGGGAGACGGTGCAGAGAGGACTTAAAAGTCAGAAAAAGTTTGGTGGTGGAGGTCATTAGAGTCACTGAGAATGATGGCATCAGAGAAATTATTTCAACGATTAGTGTCGAAGATGGGCTTTTATTCCGAAATGGAAGTATTACAATCTAATAAGCTTAATTTGAATAAATGGACTTCAACTGCGAACGAAATGGAAGGGTGGAGGGAATTCGCATGGTCAAAAAGTGATCGTGTTTTCTTGTACCTTGTACCTCATCCGGCGGTATGTGACATCATCCAGGCTTCGTAAACAGATATGAAACATTTTTAGCGCTGAGTTGCTCGAACTGAAAATTTAGCCTCTAAATTATCCCCTCAAATGTCGACCAAAATAATTGACAGAGGTGAACTCACGGACCAATCATTAGATAGGATATCAAATGAGACATTACAATGGAAATAGTGTGGTTTTGTACATGACCCGATTACGCAGCTGCTCAAGATTTTCGATAATCGATGAAGGACGACTTCCTTTCTACAAAAAAATAAATAAAGGGCAAGGCATTAAAGGCGGGCAACCAAGTAGTCGTAAAGATCCAGCTCCATTTCTCGCATTCGGTGAACACATTCGAACAGATAGGCTTCGGTGCATTTCTCAAAGGCAATCATGGTCTCACTCCGTCATGTCAAGAAGTGATTATCGGTGGTTGACAAGTAGATGGCATCACAATTATAAATTCACTCAGTTCAATCTCGGATCATGACCATCGCCTCCTTAGCCCACAGTTTCAGCAGTCCAATCGCGAAGGGTTAACCCCGCTCCCCAAACCTCCGTCCTCACCTCGCAAAAATGCCTCCCTCATTCATGCGTGTGCCTCTTCATAGATATGCTTACGCATTGAAACTACTAGCCGGGTTGTTTTAAGAAATATATTGAGGAATGTTAAATATTGATTCTCATTTCTTATTTGCGATGAACGTTTACTCATCGTTTTTGAAACTGATGCTTTGAGACACACGTGGCGAGTGGAGAAGATCTCCTCTGGGCATCTGTGGGTCAACGTAATTTAATGATTGGAATGGAGGGCTCGATGTCCATGGACGAAGATTAAAATGACCCTTCATCGTCGTATCCTTCTGGTCCAGTCGGGTCACCGTGCATGTGACCAGTAGATTGATGCACGCTGGTGGTGCGGAGATTCGGCAGGACAGGACCCCCCCCCCCCCCCGAAGCCCCGTCAATCAGCCCCACCCTCAAAGCGACACTCTTTTTGCGATTCCGATCGCACCGATGTCCATAATTTGGCCGCCTCACGAACAGTGGTGCGCGTCCAAGGGCACTGGCGTCGCCTTTCTCATTACAATCGAAATGGCCACGAACAGCCAGCCATTGGCGGGTGACCGAAGTGAAAGTGAAAGCAAAGGAAAAGGAAAATTCCTCCATTGTGCGCACTCGTATTCCAATTTTCAGGTTTTTACATCCATATTTATTCATCCAGCATAGACGGTAAATGGGATCTCATTTGACTCCATATTGTCTTGACCTTTTCCGGCAAATATGGAGAGAGGTATGACTGTGAAGAAACAAGACACGCAAGGCAGTGCTCGTGAATTTTACGGATGGTGGAGTCGTATATCTTGTTGGCTCAATAAGATATACGTAGAGCTGCTGGATTATGAGTTGGCTCGTACCGGTGGATAGAACACGGCCGACATGTGGGTGACCGAGCGAAGGAAGAAGGCAAAGGAGGTCAGGGAATGACCGTGAGAGCATGGATTGATGCATGACATGTCTTAGTATGGTGGGGACACGTCGCATAAAAGGCTGTAATTCATTTTCGCTCCCATTTTTTGCATTACAAATAGCCAATTCCTTAGGTAAAATTAGCCTTTGTTTCAAGTCTTCCTCCAGTATGTCTGCAAATTTGCACGTTATTTGATAGTTTTTTTACTGAATAGTTTTCTCTTTTCCCTTCCCCTCCCATATCCTTCCTTCCTTATCACTTACCTTTCCTACGTGGTGCCAACACCCCATGTCACGCACCTTTGTGGTGGATCGCGGGGCATTCAGGGAGACGTCGAGTGGGCCACATTCTATATTTGTGGGAGGACACGTGCGATGGAATTGATGACTAGCTGGAATAAAATGAACGTACTTTTACAAGGCCGTGCCTTTAGCGAGACGGTCCAGTCGCCCCCCCCTTCCCCCTACCCCCGCCTTCCTCGGACTGCAGATGGAACCAAGAGAGGGGGGGGGGCGAGTCACGACGGGGGCGCAGTGACGGTGAATGTGTCCCGGGGGCGTTTTTTTGGTTCCCTTCGGAGTTGCACAACAGCGACGACCTCATCTCCCTTCGACTCCCCTCCCCCCTATACCCCCAAATTGCCCCCATCCCCCTTGTTCCCTCGGATCGAGGGTGATCCAGAGCGCGCGTGGCTCTCGCCCGATCGGACCGAGGGGAAACTCCATTTTGTTCACATGAAATGGTAATTTCAAGAGTTCAATCGTAACATTATAAAGTTTTGTAGGACTGTATCGAAATTCGTAGTGTGGTACGTATTAGTTCTTCTTTTTTAATATCTTTCTGCGGGCCAGGGGTTGTTATACTGCATTATGGGTCACACCCCAAATGGCCCGCGGAGGTCACGGCAAGGTCACGACCGAAGGCAAAGGGACGATCGAACGTCACCTCCTCTCTGGCGGCGGCGGAGGATCCCGATGGGATATCGCGGCGCACGTCGAGCAAATCGGCGCATCGAACTTGCTGGCCGGAGGACTCCCCTCAGGAGAGATGGTGCTCGGGGTGGGAATACGAAAACCCGCCACGCCCATATGGGTGCACGGATTCGTCCGAATGCTACACGTGGCTGGGCGATTAGAGACCTACCCCGTGTCCCATCTCCCAACGAGGGAGTGTCTCACGTCCGTAGGTCAGACGATTGGAGGGTTGTCTCTCGGGGCAAGGGGAAGGTAACGCTGCGGCGTGGATTGGACTCTGCGGAGGCAGATACCATCCCCGTCTCCAACAGGTACCAGGTGTTGTCGGATGACAGCACCACCGTACCTGCAGCCCCTACCCCTACTCCGAGGGCACTGCCTAGGGTAAGACGTCAGGGAACGGGAAGGGAGGGAATTGTAGTAATAGGTAGCTCGAATGTCCGTCGTGTAATGGTCCCATTGAGGGAGAGGGCGCGCCGCGTAGGCGCCGATCAACGGGTGACCGCCTGGTGTATACCAGGCGGAGGAGTCCCTCAGGTGACGAAGGCGATCGAGGCGGCGGTCAAAGGCACGAAGTGCTCTAGGCTGCAGGTCGTGGCCCATGTGGGCACCAACGACGTCACGGACCGTGGATCCGAGGAGGTCCTCCGTTCCCTTAGGGAACTGAGCTCCGAGGTGAAGCGCGTCCAGGGCGTCGAGGGGGTTCGGCTGGGACTAACGGTCTGCAGCATCGTTCCGAGGGAGGATCGCGGGTCTCTGGTTTGGAGCCGAGTGGAAGGCATAAACCAGAGACTATCGAGATTCTGCTCGGACATAGGAGCCTCCTTCGTCGACCTCAGACCAACCCTCCGATCTTGCAGGACTCCCCTTAACCGATCTGGGGTCCATTACACGGCGGAAGCGGCGAGTAAGGTAGCGGATAGGATACTCGACCACTGTAGGCCTTTTTTAGGATAGAGAGCAGGTCACTTAGTGGGTCAATAACATCTGGGGATAGCGCGTATAATGTTATTAATAAAAATATAAAAGTCATTGACAACACTGGCAATGATTTAGAAAGACATGTGACACGCACTTCCCCACAAAGGCGTCCTAAATTACAGTCAGACACTAATAAGGACGTTATTCAACATCAAAATAATTTAACTATACTTGTTATAAATTGCAGAAGCCTCAAGAACAAATCAGCGGATCTAGAACACATAATCCAAACTCATTCCGCTGATATAGTATTAGGCACAGAGAGTTGGCTGTGCAATGATATTAATGACCAAGAAATTTTCCCAATAGATTTCAAAGTTTACCGACACGATAGAGATACAAGACCCGGAGGAGGGGTTTTCGTGGCAGTTAAAAGTCATTTTGAAAGCAGGCAAGTTTCATTTGAAAATAATAACATAGAAAGTGTTTGGTGCACCTTACTACGGACCAATCAACCCAACATAAATTTATGCTCTTTCTACAGACCTCCAGACTCAGATTTGAAAACACTTCACACCCTCAACGATCAAATTCACAAGTTTACACGTAAATATAATAACAGCATAAACATAATTGGTGGCGACTTTAACCTCCCTGGTATAGATTGGGACAGCAATATCGTTAAATCTGGGACCCGCGATCGCGAATCTTGCAATTCCATGATAAAATTGGTTCAAAGAAACTCCCTCCATCAAGCAGTACGCATGCCCACCCGTGGAAAGAACATATTGGATCTATTTCTTACAAACACGCCGGAACGTATTATTAGTGTATCAACTGATGAGGGCTTGAGTGACCATAAAGCAATTAATGTCCTCTTGGACATAGAAATAAAAATTATTGTTAAACCAAAAAGAAAAATTTATAATTACCATAAAGCAGACTTTGAATCTTTTGCCAATCAATTAAACTCTTCACTACCCGAGTTCAAAACCCGCTTAAGTCATGTCAACGTGGAAGAAACTTGGACAGAATTTGTCAATATCATGCAAAAAGGAATCGTAGATTTCATACCTATAAAATACGTTAAAGCAAATCGCGACCCCAGGTGGTACAATAAAGACGTTAGAAAAGCCCTTCGAAAGCAGAGAATGCTACACTCTAGGGTAAAGAGGGCAGGCGTGAACACATCATCTCCTGAGAATACACAATTATGGGACACATATAAATCCTCTAAAATTGAAACCAAAAAACAATTACGTAGCGCCTTACTGGAATTTAAACGCAAAGTACTTTGCGAGCACTTGGACACTGACCCCAAAGCTTTCTGGTCATATGTTAGGGAAGTAAATGGGAGTAAACAAACCGTGGCTTGCTTAAGGGATTGTAGCAATGTAATTCATACAGACAGCGAGGTTAAAGCTAACATCTTAAATTCATTCTTCCAAAGCGTTTTCTCGAATGATGTTGCCACCGCATATCTCCAAGAAACAATACATACTCCACCCATGGAAAAAATAACAGTGGACCAACAAGGAATTCTAAAATTACTTAATGAGATTAAACCCAACAAATCCCCGGGTCCCGAAAATATACCAGCTAGGGTGATAAAACATTTAGCTCCAAACATTGCCCCGTACCTTGAATTTATATTTAACAAATCCCTCACAGAGTGCAAAGTACCTAAGATTTGGAAAACCGCGCAAATAACGCCTATTTTTAAAAGTGGTGACAGGGAGGATCCCAGTAATTACAGACCTATATCTCTCACTTCTATCTGTTGTAAAATATTAGAGCACATAATTGTCAGTTCAATAATGAGACACCTTGACAATATTAACTTTTTAAGTGACAATCAACACGGATTCAGGAAAACCCGCTCCTGCGAAACCCAATTAGGATTATTTACACATGATTTACTTGTATCTGGTGAGAGAGGCAGGCAAGTGGATGCCATCTTCTTAGATTTTCAAAAGGCATTTGATAAGGTCCCACATGGTAAACTCATTCATAAATTAAAGGTCGCGGGTATAAACAAGGGCGCTATAAGTTGGGTTAAAGATTTTCTTTCAGAGCGGGAACAGAGGGTAGTCCTTGATGGCGCTAGTTCCGACAGCGTTCGAGTCACGTCGGGGGTACCTCAGGGAAGTGTGATCGGGCCGTTACTTTTCTTGATTTTTGTTAACGATTTGAACCGCGAAGTGAAAAGTAACATTAGGATGTTTGCGGATGACACGGTGATCTATCGGGAGATATCTGGGGATGAGGATCGTTTTATTCTAGCGCAGGATTTAGATTGCATTACTAAATGGTGTTCTAACTGGGGATTGACTCTAAATTATAATAAATGTTCAGTGGTAAATTTCTTTAAAAGATCAACGGGATTTGCTTACAAATTAGCTGGAGGTGACCTAGCAGTAGTTGATACGGTAAAATACCTAGGTGTCACATTCACTAAAGACTTAACTTGGGGGACTCACATACGTAAAGTCTGCGGTCAAGCAAATAAAAAATTGGGATTCATTAGACGCATTGTCGGCAAAAGTGACTCAAAGGTCAAGGAACGTTGTTACCACGCTCTTGTAAGGCCTCATTTAGAATACGCATGCAGCGTGTGGGACCCGAGTGTAAAAGGTCTCATTCGGGAAATTGAGAAGGTTCAACGCCGGGCAGCCCGTTTTGTAAAAAATTCCTACGATAAAACGCAAAGCGTTACCGAAATGCTCATGGATTTGGGGTGGGAATCATTAGAAGAGAGACGATTCAATGCAAGACTGAAATTATTAAATAAATTCAGATCCGCATGTTTCAGCACCGAGGTCTCGCAGATTATTCGTACTCCTACATACATTGGTCGCTTGGATCATGCATATAAAATTCGGGAAATAGATGCCAGGACTAGCCGACTCAAGGACTCCTTCTTCCCACGGACAATACGGGATAGCAACTGTAGGATTATAGATAGTAAAAATTCCACTTGCCACCCTCAGTGTCTAAAAAATAATTAGTTCTACTTAAATGCATGCTCCTCCACTAACCTTATGTGTTTTGTTATAATAACCCATTCTTTCCGCATGATATCATTCGTGTTCTGTTCATCTGTTTTTAAGTTTCCCTTTCAGACCCTCTTCCCTCCCGGCGGGGGGAAATTCCTGCTACCTGCAACGTTGGGTCGAATTCCCTTCCTTTTACTGTCTCTTTGGGGGGTTGAGTGTTTTGTGGTGCATTTTCATGTGGTAGTGATGTTTCACATTCTTGCTTGTTGTGTCCTGGCTTGCGTGTTTTAGGATGGCTTTCGTGCTGTATCCTGGGGTGCAGTTTTTTGTTGTTTTGCGGTGTATGTGTTTGCATGAGTATTGGATGGAGGGAGTTTTGCATGAGTGTGTGCGCTGCTGGGGTGTAATTTTCCGTGTTGTTTTTTGCATGTGGTATTTTTCGTTTTTACGGTTGGTGACATAACACCCCCCGCCACACGCCCTTGCGGCGGCTTGCGGGGTATTATGTAGATGTAGATGTAGATGAACTTCGGCTCGCGCCGAGCGGTTGGCTCCCCTGCGCAAGGCCCTCGAAAACAAAAAATGGGTCCCTGTTGTTGACCATGATGCACCACGAGCTGGGCTTGGTCCATTCTCCACACGACCTATAGTATTCCAGGAAATCATGTTTACCGCTCCCCTCCGACTTTATTTCTGCAACTGAGGACCCGCCGATGACCAGCAGACGGGCGAGAGGACACGCCCTGAGTCCACCATGCTAAGTGGAAATTGTTGGGATGCTAGAAAAATCTCCCGTCTTCACGCTGCTCAATCTTTTCCCTCTCGTTAATCTTTTGGCGTAGCTTTGAAGAGGGCAGCAAAGGGACGAGTCCGCGAGTGAAGCAAGAAAAGGCACTCACTTTCCGATTCGGGGGTCACTCTCGAGCTCACCATTCATGCACCATCGGCAGAATCAGCACATTTGTTGATGCCCCAGTTAAACAAGAAGTCATTTACAGTGAAAATGATACTGCTATTGCATGCCAATATCTAATTAAGTGAATGGCCACATGGCATGACATGGCGCGTCATTTCCCACAAGTTCCAAAGGAGACATGTCCTCTTCATCCCAAGGGGTTTAAGATTGCCCGGCTGAGGGTCCGCAATTTTTTCTCTCCAGTCTGACATAAGGGTCAGGGTGCATTTATTTTTTTTCCAAATTCCTCGGTCTTCCGTGAGTGGATTTCACTTTGCTGGACAGATGTGCATTCAAACACTTTCATGCAGTAGAGAGAGCGATCGAGGAGGAAATCTATCCGTAGGGAACGAAAACATAAAGAGTTCGAAATTAAAGAAGAGAGCAGCGATTGAGCTGGTGTCAAAATTCCATCCTGACCATCCATCCATTCGCCACATTGGCACGCAAGAAATGCCGTCCATAGTGCTGCAGCGATGGCCTCCTAATGCTGTACCCTTCTGAGAAAACATTTTTACTAAACCTTTGTGCAATTTTAGAACGGTAGAAGTTCTGATTACCACAGATTTAGCGAATGCCCATAGGCCTGAGGTGTTGGCCGTCGTCCATCGCCGCTCTCCGAGAATGGGCTCGCGTCAGCGTGCGTGCCTTTCGGGCGATTCGATCCGCTTCACCTCGCCGTTTGCGCCGGCCTCCTCCGCGGACGCATGCGCAGACGGAATTTGCTTAAATTGAGAGACAGTGGGAGACAAATGACGTTGCGCAACCACGTACACCCTCGCGGTCGCGTTAGAGTGAATCAATAGACCAAAGCCGAGCAACTCTGTGCACAAAATGTGTTGCATGAGAAATGGCGCATGTTGCATTCTGATTTCCATAGAGCCATCACCCTTCAAATCTTCACCGTGAAATAATATACGATCCCGATAAAATTATAAGCAGAAATACAAATAAAAAATGAAGAGAAAGGGCTTCAAGGGCGACGTAGATCTGCAACGGATACCTTCCTTACAACTAAATGCATGCTCTTCCACTAACCTTATGTGTTTTGCTATAATAACCCATTCTTTCCGAATGACCTCATTCATGTTCTGTTCATCTGTTTTTAAGTTTCCCTTTCAATTCCTCGTCCCTCTCCGCGGGGGGAAATTCCTGCTACCTGCAACGTTGGGTCGCATTCCCTGCCTTTTACAGACTCTTTGGGGATAGAGTGTTTCGTGGTGCATTTTCATGTGGTAGTGATGTTTCAATTTCTTGCTTGTTGTGTCCTGGCTTACGTGTTGTAGGATGGCTTTCGTGCTGCATCATTGCGTGCAGTTTTTTAGTTGTTTTGCGGTATATGTGTTTGCATGAGTATTGGATGAAGGGATTTTTGCATGAGTGTGTGCGCTGCTGTGGGTGTAATTTTCCGTGTTGTTCTTTTTTGCATGTGGTATTTTTCCTTTTTACGGTTGGTGACCTAACACCCCACCGCCACACGCCCTTGCGGCGGCTTGCGGGGTATTATGTAGATGTAGATGTAAATGAATGCAATGAAAAGAAATGGAGACCGGTTCATGTGAAAACATCTGATATTCCGCTTGATCGAAAAAATATTGAATTTGAAAGTGAGAAAAAAATTGAAGTAAACATTTAATACAGCTGTTGCTAATGTTGTCATACTTTAGGGGCATTGGGGCAACATGATAAAAAATAATTTTGACAATCGGACTCTCCAAATTGAAAAATTCTCGTTATTTTCTGAACACACCTCTACATTGGTGTTTGAATCGGGTAGGGATTCTAGGATGGTCGGGGAGAAACACTGGTCGAAGGATAGGCCGTGGGAATTTGCGTGTGAAGGGACAGGAAGAGAAGAGCTAATTGCAGGAGTAGCGGTGATTGTTCATTCGAATGGATGAGGGGGCCCTGCATTCGCCTATGTAAAATGAAGTGCATTGTTTGCATGACAAAAGATAAATAATGTTTTTGGAGAGGTAATTAGCGTGGGAACCAGGTAAGGGGGCAATGAGGGGATGTGGGGAGAGGGCAGCAGATCTGATAAGCAGACATTTTTGACATCGGGGGCGATTTCAAGCAGGGGAAACGAGGAAATCTGTCGGGGGGTGGGTGCGCCAAAGGGTTGATGGATCTCAGAAGGTTTTTGAGATTGGCGGGTCGTCTGTATGCGAGAGAGGGGCATTGGGGTAGTAAGGATGAGGTCGCGTCATTGTCATGTAAAATTGGAAACAGTTCTTTAAGGAGGGTTTTCAGTCTGTGTGATCCGGGGAAATAGGTGGTGCAAAGGTTGAGTCCTGCGTCAGATGTGGGCTTGTTTTCATTTGTGTGTGTGGTCGGGTGGAGCGGGGGATTTTATTTGTAGAAGGTTTTATGGATAACCGCGCTTGTGGAGTGCATTGGGCAGATTGTGGAGGTATTTGTTGAGGGTGGCTTTGTTGTTGCAAGTCTGGTGTCCGCGGATAGAGAGAGAGAGTTGGGAATCGAGCGTTTGGTGTGAGAAGGGTGACAGCTTGTGTGGTGTAGGTATCGCTGATTGTTACTGGCTTTGATGTGTACTGAAGTGGTGAATTTGTTGTTTTGAAGTGAGATGTCTGTGTCAAGAAAGGTGATGGTGGAGTCTGAAATGGAAGACGTGAAGTTAATGGTGAAAGATGAATTTAAGGCCGATGCGAAGTTATTGAGGGACTCAGACTCGTTTTTTGTAGAGAATAAAAATGTCGTCTATGTAGCGGACCCAGAAAAGATGTTGGATGGTTTCTTGTGAAAGGCAGGTCTCTTCAAAGTGTCCATTAAGATATTGGCGTATGATGGCTCCCTCCTCATTCCCATCGCTGTGCCTTTGGTCTGTAAATAGAAACAATTTTTGAACGAGAATGCGTTTCTTGTGAGGGTAAAAGTGGTTAGATTGAGGAGAAATTCAGTCAAAGGGCGCTTGGGGGGGGGGGTAGAGAAAGATATTAACGGAGAGAGGATAGACCTTCTGCATGGGGAATAGAGGTGTAAAGGGAGGTGACGTCGATGGTGGCCATAAGTTGGTTGGGGGTGGAGGGAAAGGAGACTGAATTTAAACGGCGGAGGAAGTGATATGTATCTTTCGTGAAGGAGGGCAAGGAGAGTACAAGTGGCTGTAGGTGGTGGTCAAGGTATGCGGAGATTCTTTTGGTGGGAAAGTTGAAACTAGAAACTATAGGGCGACAGGGGCTGTTGGGTGTGTGCATTTTTGGGAGAAGATAAAACCGGGGTGGTCTGGGGTTTGGCGGTGAGAGTAGGGATATGTCTTGTGAGGTGAGGCCTTCTTCTGGTACAAATTGGAGCAGGAAAGACCGAATTTCTCTTTGGAAAGTTGGTTTCGGGTTGCTGATAAGAGTGGCATAGGTACGCAGATGTATCATTGAGGTGACCGATGGCTTTGGAAATATAATCATTGATATAAGAGACTGTTTTAGCCGTTACTCTGTGGAATTTTTCCATCGTATAGAAAGAAAGAAAACACAGCAATTCCACATTTACACTTTATTCAGACGACCATGGTTTCACCACTGCGTGGCATCTTCAGGTGAAGGCAGGGAGGGGGGGTGGATTGGGGAGAACGGAGGAGGGAGGGGGGGAGGAGTCTGGGTAATGGGTATGAGTGGGAGAGGTCTTAGGCCACTCAGCGGGGGTTTGAAGGCTTTGCGAGGTTAAGGGGGAATGGTTTGGTAATGGGAGGCATAAGAGAGGGGAACGGGAAGGGTACAAAATCTCATTGACCAGGTGGGTTTCTTTAGAATTCTTGCGGGTGATTATTTCCAACTCTTCCAGTGCATCTAACCTTGGACCTTTTTTTCTCTATGTGTAAGATGTTGGGGATAAATTTACTGTGGTGTTTGTGTGTTTTTGTGTGTTTGTGTGTCTTTTAGTGAAGTGCAGTGTAGTGTCAACGTATACGTTGCTTCGTTTATATAGTTTTCGTTTTGTGTGTGGCTTGTTAACCTGTGTGTGGTAGTAGTAATTTATTTAGTGGATTGTGGTGGTTTTTGTCTTTCGACTCTGATTGGTGACCGGTGAGTGCTTTCCTTTTTCTTTCTTTTGGTCCTCCGAAAACCAGACCTTACTCAAGCAACGTTTTTTCCACTTAGGCTTCATATTCAATTCCAAATCGTAACTTATTGTTTGAGCTAAAGTTAGCTAACCCCTTCTAGAAATTTTAGCATAGTGTATACAGGTTAGCTTTTGTTGGGAACTTGGTAATTAAATTAGGATGGCTTCATCCAGGTCCCCTGTTGCTATGCTCGAAGGCACTGGCGAATGCGCGGCTTTAAGGGCCCGTATCGTCATGCTGGAGAGAATGGTGCGGGAGCTTCGATCGGAGATCGCCGGCCGGAGGGCTCCCCTCGGGAGAGATGGTGATCAGGGTGGGAATTCGAAAACCCGCCACGCCCATAGGGGTGCACGGATTCGTCCGAATGCAACACGTGGCTGGGCGATTAGAGACCTACCCCGTGTCCCATCTCTCAACGAGGGAGTGTCTCGCGTCCGTAGGTCGGACGATTGGAGGGTCGTCTCTCGGGGCAAGGGGAAGGTAACGCTGCGGCGAGGATTGGACTCTGCGGAGGCAGATACCATCCCCGTCTCCAACAGGTACCAGGTGCTGTCGGATGACAGCACCACCGTACCTGCAGCCCCTATCCCTACTCCGAGGGCACTGCCTAGGGTAAGGCATCAGCGGTCGGGGAGGGAGGGAACCGTTATATTAGGTAGTTCAAATGTCCGGCGTATAATGAACCCGCTGCGCCGCAGAGTCCAACAGGAGGGAGGTGTTGGATTCTTGTCGTCCTGGTGTATACCGGGCGGCGGGGTACCCCAGGCAACGCTGGCGGTGAAGGCGGCCGTCAGTAATACGGGCTGCTCCAAGCTACGCATTGTGGCTCATGTCGGGACAAACGACGCCTCGGAACGTGGATCTGAAGAGATCCTGCGCTCCTTTAAGGAGATGCACTCGGAGGTGAAACGAGTCGAGGCAGAGTTGAAGGTCCCAATTAAATTAAGTATATGTAGTATTGCAGCTAAGGTTGTTCTCAGGATCATAAACAAAAGGATAGAGAGTAGGGCAAATGATTACTTAGGGGATGATCAGTTTGGGTTTAGGAAGGGGAGAGGTACGCGTGATGCCATTGCAGTAATGAGATTATTAATCGAGAGGAATATAGAACACAACCAGGAGGTATTTGCCTGTTTCGTAGATTTCGAAAAAGCGTTTGATAGAGTGAATTGGGAAAATCTAATGAGTATATTGCAGAAAATAGGAATAGATTGGAGGGAAAGGAGGCTAATCCGCAACCTGTACATGTCTCAGACTGCTCAGGTGCGGGTGGGAAACGGGGAGTCAGGATGGGCAGTGTTAGGAAGGGGTGTAAGGCAGGGTTGCCCATTATCACCGTTGCTGTTCAACCTGTACGCAGAAGAAATGATCAAAGAGGCATGGGAAGAACTCGAGGTAGGAATGAAAGTGGGCGGGGAATTCGTAAAATCAGTTAGGTTTGCTGATGACCAAGCTTTAGTTTGTCAGTCAGCCAAGGGGCTGCAAGCTTTGCTTAGTGAATTGGAAATTCAGTGCGACAGGTATGGGATGAGAATCAATATTAATAAAACAAAGGTTATGCGATTTTCTAGAAAGAAAAAGGGCAAGCTTAACATTAAAATAGGAGGGCAAAAGCTAGAGCAGGTAGAACAGTTTACGTATCTCGGTAGTGTTTTGGACCAACACGGTCAAAGTAGTAGGGACGTAAGGAGAAGAATTGCGCTAGGCAAAGAGGCTTTCACAAGGAGGAGGGAGTTGATGACAGGGACTTTGAGTAAGGATGTTAAGAAAAGACTCGTAAAAACTTTGATATGGAGCGTAGCTATGTACGGAGCGGAAACGTGGTCATTGAAGCAGGAGGATAGACGTAGATTGGAGGCTTTTGAAATGTGGGTGTGGAGAAGAATGGAGAAGGTGAAATGGACAGAGAAGAAAACAAATGAGGAAGTACTTGGTATGGTGGGCGAAGAGAGGGGTTTGTTGGGAGCAATCCTATGGAGGCAGGAAAAGTGGATTAAGGGGGTGTTGACCGGCAGTGGGATGTTGAAGACTGTGATAGAGGGTAGAATGTTGGGCAAAAGAGGAAAGGGAAGGAACAGGATAGGGTTGTTGGACGGGATGAAGGGAGGAAGGAAGTACTCAGAGATGAAGAGGGACCTGATATAGAGTAGGATGATTGATTTTGTGTTTTGTTAGGAGTAATAAAATATTTGTTTGGTAGTTGTGTCAGTCCAAAAACCTACCTTAACCGGTAGATTACTTAAAAAAAAAAATATGTAGTATTGTGCCGCGTTCAGACCGCGGAAGGCTCGTTTGGAGCCGCATTGAGGGTTTAAATGAGAGATTGCTGGGATTTTGCCGGGGAATCGGAGCGGACTTCGTTGATCTGAGGCCCGTCCTCTCATCGTGTCGGGTACCCCTTAATCGCTCCGGGGTCCATTATACTGCCGAGGCATCGCAGTTGGTAGCGCGTAGGTTACACGAACACGTGTCGAGGGTTTAGCATAGCTGGTAGGCAAGAGCGTAGGTCATATATTGGGAAAAATAAAGTAGAATCCAGCGCTTTTTGTCAATTCAGTTCAGGTAATGCCTCTCAAATCCCCAATAATATTGAACAAACAAGCACTTGCGTTAAAACAACATATAACCCACGTAAATTTAATAAAATTGGTGCCTCTACATACATAACAGATAGCAATGCAAGTGAATGTAATTCTTTTGTCTCTGTTCACCACGAATCGTCTCAAAACAGTTTTGTTAGCGTACATAAAACCGAAAAACAAGAAGTTATTAGCCATATTAAAATTATAACATTAAATTGCCGTAGCATTAGAAACAAAATATCGGATATTGAACATATTTTTGTCAGTACAAACGCAGACATAGTAGTTGGAACAGAAAGTTGGCTCACGGGAGATATAGCAAACAATGAGGTTTTTCCAAACGGCTTCACAATTTACAGAAGGGACAGACCAAATAGGTTGGGTGGGGGAGTATTCATTGCAGTAAAGTCACATCTTAGTAGCCAACGATATGAATGCGACGTAGATGACATAGAAAGCGTTTGGTGCAACATTAAGGACTACAACGGCAGAAGCCTATACGTGTGTTCATTTTATAGACCCCCAGTTTCTAACACAGATGTCCTACACAAGCTCGACGAACAAATATCCACTATCAGCAGCAGACAAAGCAACAGTATTACTATAATCGCTGGTGACACAAATCTACCGTCAATTGACTGGGAAAACTACTGCGTGGGAAAATCTGCCAAAAACAGAGATTCATGCCAAGAACTCCTTCATATATTCACAAAACACTCCTTAGAACAAATAGTTAAATCACCAACAAGGGGCCAAAGCATACTAGACATCTTTGCGACTTCTATGCCCGAAATCATTACTAACATTGAAATAATAGACGGAATCAGTGACCATAAGGCTATTCTTGTGGAGTTAAAAACTAAGTTCGTCAAAATAAACAAAGAAAAGCGTAAAATATACCTATACAACAAGGCAAATTTTAACGGACTAAGAGAATATTTAAAGATAAAATTACCGGAATACAAGACAAAAACACTGACAACAAATACAGAGAACACTTGGAATTATTTCTTAAATATTTTACGCGAAGGAATAAAGACGTACATCCCGTCCAAACTCAAATGCGACAGTAAGGAACCTAGATGGTACAACGGGGAAGTCAGATCGGCATTAAGAAGGCAAAGAAAGCTACAGTCAAATTTCAAAAAGAGTTTAAAAAGTGACGATATAAGTTTTGTGAATACAACCAAACAGCTACTAAAAGAATGTCGTAGTAAGACGAAAAGTATTATGCGCACAGCACTACACTCTTTTAAATCTAAAATGCTAAGCGAATATCTTGAGGAAAATCCAAAGTCATTCTGGTCCTATGTTAGGGAAATACAGGGTAAACGTCCCACTGTTCACTCTTTGAAGACGGAAAATGGAGAAATCATTACAGATAGCGTGAAAAAGGCAAATATTTTAAACCATTTTTTCCAGAGCGTCTACAACAAAAACACAAACGCACCAAACGATCCTCCACACCCACCCGGGGAACACATGAGCGATCTTACACTGACCAAGCAGGGAATAGTACATCTGCTCCGTAGTATCAAAGCACACAAGGCACCTGGTCCGGAAGAAATACCTGCTAGAATATTAAAGGAATTAGCTGACGACATTGCCCCATTTTTACATATTGTTTTTCTAAAATCGATAGAAGAAGGCTCAGTGCCTCGCGACTGGAAGCTAGCCCATATAACTCCCATCTATAAAGGCGGCGATAGGGATAAACCAACCAATTACCGACCCATTTCTTTAACATCGATCTCTTGTAAAATATTGGAACACGTTATTGTCACTAACATTATGAAATTTCTTGATAGTAGGAAAATACTAATCCACAACCAGCACGGATTTAGGAAAAGCAGATCTTGCGAAACACAACTTGGTCTCTTCATTCACGATATACTTAGATCGGGAGAAAACAACACCCAAGTCGATGCAGTATTCCTGGATTTCAAAAAAGCCTTCGACAAAGTCCCACACAATAAATTGTTACACAAACTTAAATACTATGGGATCAATGAGAAAATAATTAATTGGATTAGGGACTTCTTGTCAAACCGCAAACAAATAGTAGTCATAGATGGGTTGTGCTCAACGGAGAGAGATGTTACTTCGGGCGTCCCCCAGGGAAGTGTAATAGGGCCTCTTCTGTTCTTAATATACATAAATGACTTAAGCACACACGTTAGTAGCAATCTAAGGTTATTTGCTGACGACACGGTGATATACAGGGAAATAAGGAGCCAACTAGATCGCGAGCTACTCTCTAGAGACTTAGACAATATCTCGGGATGGTGCAATAAATGGGGATTAACACTTAATATAGATAAATGTGCAGTTTTGAAATTTTGGAATAAACGAAGCGAGGAACAGGATATAAACTACAAAATAGAGGGTTCAGTATTGACTACGGCAAATCAAGTTAAATATTTGGGGGTTGTTCTAACACCACGCCTTTCATGGGGAGCACATATCAGGACAATATGCGGATCAGCTTTAAAGAAACTTGGCTTCATAAAACGGGTGGTGGGGAAATGTAATGAAAAAGTTAAAGAGAGGTGTTATTTTGCTCTAGTTAGACCTCATTTGGAATATGCCGCAAGTATTTGGGATCCGTGGGAGAAAATTTGGCAAAAAGAATTAGATAAAGTCCAGAGAAAATCCGCTAGATTCGTTAAAAATTGTTATGATAAAAACACAAGTGTGACAGGTCTCTTAGGGGATTTAGGCTGGGAACCACTTGAAGTGCGGAGAGAACAAGCGAGGCTTAGACTTTTAGAAAGGTTCAGAACAAACGAGTTTAAATATGACACTGAAGGAATTATAATGGCCCCACACTACTTAGGTAGATCAGACCACAAAGATAAACTAAGGGAGATAGATTCCAAGACAGATAGGTACAAATACTCATTCTTTCCCCGAACAATCAGTAATCATAATAGCAAGAAACCGAAGTCACTTTAGAAATATTAAAAACTTTGAATTTACAAGTCGGAACAAAATTAAACACTATAGAGATGTTAGGTATACTTTCAGGTGCATGTGTATGTTAGTTGGTAGTTTGAGTGTTTGCATGTGTGTGGGGTGTAAGTGTTCATGCATGAATGTATGCCATGTTTTTTTTTTTTTATATATGATTTTGTTGTTATTGCATGCGATTTTTTTTT
Source organism: Hetaerina americana (assembly GCF_022747635.1). Lineage (NCBI taxonomy): Eukaryota > Metazoa > Arthropoda > Insecta > Odonata > Calopterygidae > Hetaerina > Hetaerina americana. Next base: position 4,907,132 of record NW_027286786.1, on the reverse strand, counting down.
TTTTTTATTTTTCTTTTCTAAATTATGGGTGGTGTCCTAGCACCCCCCGCCACACGCCCTTGCGGCGGCTTGCGGGGTATTGAGTAGATGTAGATGTAGATGTGTGTTAGTAGATGATTAGCGAATTTGGATGTGTGTTTGTTGTTTGTGAAGCAGGCTAAGTGTTCTTTGGTTCTGATGTTGAATGTTCTCCCAGTCTGTCCAATATATATTGCGTTACAGTCATCGCAGCGGAGCTCGTAAACTCCGCTTTGTTCCATTTTGTGTATTTTGTCTTTGTTGGATCCCAGGATGTCTTTTAGTGTCTGTCTGTTGTAGAAGGCGGCTTTGATTTTTTCCCGGGGGAGTAATCTTTGGATTTTGTGTGATATATTCCCAAGGAAAGGTAGTCTCCGACACTTGGATCCGCCTGACTGTGTACATATACCCGCCCTCTACTATGTATGCCTTCACCTGAAGATGCCACGCAGTGGTGAAACCATGGTCGTCTGAATAAAGTGTAAATGTGGAATTGATGTGTTTTCTTTCTTTCTAGACGATAATCATTGATGTTTCGTGGTGGATTTTCATGTGGTGTTTCAATTTCTTGCTTGTTGTGTCCTGGCTTCGGTGTTGTAGAATGTCTTTCGTGCTGCATCATGGGGTGCAGTTTTTTAGTTGTTTTGCGGTATATAGTATGTGTTTGCATGAGTATTGGATGAAGGGATTTTTGCATGAGTGTGTGCGCTGCTGTGGGTGTAATTTTCCGTGTTGTTTTTTTGCATGTGGTATTTTTCTTTTTTACGGTTGGTGACCTAACACCCCTCGCCACACGCCCTTGCGGCGGCTTGCGGGGTATTATGTAGATGTAGATGTTTAGAATTACTACTGAGGAGCCTTAATCGGTGGTGGTGACAGCGATGTTGGGTTTAGAGAGTAGGGTTTTAAGGGCATGACGCTCGTTCGTGGAGAGGTTATTTTTAGGTTTGAGAGATTCTACGAAGGATTTATTAGAGACTTTGTGGAGAAGTAGATGCATGAAAATTTCAACAGGATGGTTACTTGGAAGCCGTTCGGTACCGGAAGTTCAGAACCGGTTCGACCCTACCTGAGACTACCTGCGTGCCTGCTGATACTTCTGTACCTCTGTGTTTGTTCTTCCCTAGTGAAGTGTAGTTTAGTGTTAGCTTTAATTTTGTGAAATATAGTAGTTAAGTTTATTTAGTTTTTGTGTTGCTTGTTATTAGTTTTTAATAGTTTGGTGGTATTCCTAGTGGGTACTCGTAGTGGCTTGCGGTGGTTTTTGTCCGTCGAATCTAATTGGTTATCGGTGAGTTCTTTATTTTCTTTACCATCTTTTTTCTTTCCTTTCTTTACTATCTTCCAAAGCGTAACTTATTGATTGAGGTAAATTTAACTAACCCCTCTTAGAAATTTTAGCGTAGCGTATAAAAGTTAGCTTTTGTTGGGAACTCGGTTGTTATTTAAGATGGCTTCATCTAGGTCCCCTGTTGCCATGCTCGAAGGCACTGGCGAATGCGCAGCTTTAAGGGCCCGTATTGTCATGCTGGAGAGAATGGTGCGGGAGCTTCGATCGGAGATCGCCGGCCGGAGGACTCCCCTCAGGAGAGATGGTGCTCGGGGTGGGAATACGAAAACCCGCCACGCGGGTTCACGGATGGGTGCACGGATTCGTCCGAATGCAACACGTGGCTGGGCGATTAGAGACCTACCCCGTGTCCCAACGAGGGAGTGTCTCACGTCCGTAGGTCGGACGATTGGAGGGTCGTCTCTCGGGGCAAGGGGAAGGTAACGCTGCGGCGTGGATTGGACTCTGCGGAGGCAGATACCATCCCCGTCTCCAACAGGTACCAGGTGCTGTCGGATGACAGCACCACCGTACCTGCAGCCCCTATCCCTACTCCGAGGGCACTGCCTAGGGTAAGACGTCAGGGAACGGGAAGGGAGGGAGTTGTAGTAATAGGTAGCTCGAATGTCCGTCGTGTGATGGTTCCACTGAGGGAAAGGGCGCGCCGCGTAGGCGCCGATCAACGGGTGACCGCCTGGTGTATACCAGGCGGAGGAGTCCCTCAGGTGACGAAGGCGATCGAGGCGGCGGTCAAAGGCACGAAGTGCTCTAGGCTGCAGGTCGTGGCCCATGTGGGCACCAACGACGTCACGGACCGTGGATCCGAGGAGGTCCTCCGTTCCCTTAGGGTAGCCTTAGTTTTGGGTCTACGTACATCGAGTGAAACGTAGAGCAGCTAGGTTGGTGAACAGTCGTTATGAACATGACACCATTGTCACAACGCTATTGGAATAATTAGGATGAGAGCCACTGGCTGATTGCAGGCTTAAACACAGGTTAGATTTACCGCGTACATTTGAGGTAGGTTACTTATACGAGGATTCAAAAAGGCATTTTACAGGCCCTGACTCACTATGATTGAGTAGATCACGTACGTAACACCCGGGAGATAGAAAGTAGAACGGGTATATTCAATATATCATTTCTTCCTCGCACTATTAGAGATCAAAATAGATATTAACGCAAGCGCTGAGGGGATAATTAGTATTGGTAGTGTATTTTGTCGATATCCTGCATCCTTTTTAAATAGCCTTATCTTCATAACATTTGTTTCAGCACGGTTTTAATTTGTCCTGTTATTGAATCTTCTTGGATGTAAGTAACTTATTTATAAGCGAAAACCTTAGTTCGAGTGCATGATCGAACTAATATTTGCCAATCAATTAAACTCTTCACTACCCGAGTTCAAAAACCGCTTAAGTCATGTCAACGTGGAAGAAACTTGGACAGAATTTGTCAATATCATGCAAAAAGGAATCGTAGATTTCATCCCTATACAATACGTTAAAGCATCGCGAAAAATCGCGACCCCAGGTGGTACAATAAAGACGTTAGAAAAGCCCTTCGAAAGCAGAGAATGCTACATTCTAGGGTAAAGAGGGCAGGCGTGAACACATCATCTCCTGAGAATACACAATTATGGGACACATATAGATCCTCTAAAATTGAAACCAAAAAACAATTACGTAGCGCCTTACTGGAATTTAAACGCAAAGTACTTTGCGAGCACTTGGACACTGACCCCAAAGCTTTCTGGTCATATGTTAGGGAAGTAAATGGGAGTAAACAAACCGTGGCTTGCTTAAGGGATTGTAGCAATGTAATTCATACAGACAGCGAGGTTAAAGCTAACATCTTAAATTCATTCTTCCAAAGCGTTTTCTCGAATGATGTTGCCACCGCATATCTCCAAGAAACAATACATACTCCACCCATGGAAAAAATAACAGTGGACCAACAAGGAATTCTAAAATTACTTAATGAGATTAAACCCAACAAATCCCCGGGTCCCGAAAATATACCAGCTAGGGTGATTAAACATTTAGCTCCAAACATTGCCCCGTACCTTGAATTTATATTTAACAAATCCCTCACAGAGTGCAAAGTACCTAAGATTTGGAAAACCGCGCAAATAACGCCTATTTTTAAAAGTGGTGACAGGGAGGATCCCAGTAATTACAGACCTATATCTCTCACTTCTATCTGTTGTAAAATCTTAGAGCACATAATTGTCAGTTCAATAATGAGACACCTTGACAATATTAACTTTTTAAGTGACAATCAACACGGATTCAGGAAAACCCGCTCCTGCGAAACCCAATTAGGATTATTTACACATGATTTACTTGTATCTGGTGAGAGAGGTAGGCAAGTGGATGCCATCTTCTTAGATTTTCAAAAGGCATTTGATAAAGTCCCACATGGTAAACTCATTCATAAATTAAAGGTCGCGGGTATAAACAAGGGCGCCATAAGTTGGGTTAAAGATTTTCTTTCAGAGCGGGAACAGAGGGTAGTCCTTGATGGCGCTAGTTCCGACAGCGTTCGAGTCACGTCGGGGGTACCTCAGGGAAGTGTGATCGGGCCATTGCTTTTCTTGATTTTTGTTAACGATTTGAACCGCGAAGTGAAAAGTAAAATTAGGATGTTCGCGGATGACACGGTGATCTATCGGGAGATATCTGGGGATGAGGATCGTTTTATTCTAGCGCAGGATTTAGATTGCATTACTAAATGGTGTTCTAACTGGGGATTGACTCTAAATTATAATAAATGTTCAGTGGTAAATTTCTTTAAAAGATCAACGGGATTTGCTTACAAATTAGCTGGAGGTGACCTGGCAGTAGTTGATACGGTAAAATACCTAGGTGTCACATTCTCAAAAGACTTAACTTGGGGGACTCACATACGTAAAGTCTGCGGTCAAGCATATAAAAGATTGGGATTCATTAGACGCATTGTCGGCAAAAGTGACTCGAAGGTCAAGGAACGTTGTTACCACGCTCTTGTAAGGCCTCATTTAGAATACGCATGCAGCGTGTGGGATCCGAGTGAAAAAGGCCTCATTCGGGAAGTTGAGAAGGTTCAACGCCGGGCAGCCCGTTTTGTAAAAAATTCCTACGATAAAACGCAAAGCGTCACCGAAATGCTCATGGATTTGGGGTGGGAATCATTGGCTGAGAGACGATTCAATGCAAGATTGAAATTATTAAATAAATTTAGATCCGCATGTTTCAGCACCGAGGTCTCGCAAATTATTCGTACTCCTACATACATTGGTCGCTTGGATCATGCAAATAAAATTCGGGAAATAGATGCCAGAACTAGCCGACTCAAGGACTCCTTCTTCCCACGGACAATACGGGATAGCAACTGCAGGGTTATAGATAGCAAAAATTCCACTTGCCACCCTCAGCGTCTAAAAAATAATTAGTTGTATTTAAATGCATGCTCTTCCACTAACCTTATGTGTTTTGTTATATTAACACATTCTTCCCGAATGACCTCATTCATGTTCTGTTCATCTGTTTTTAAGTTTCCCTTTCAATCCCTCGTCCCTCTCCGCGGGGGGAAATTCCTGCTACCTGCTACGTTGGGTCGCATTCCCTGCCTTTTAAAGACTCTTTGGGGGCAGAGTGTTTCGTGGTGCATTTTCATGTGGTGTTTCAATTTCTTGCTTGTTGTGTCCTGGCTTTCGTGTTGTAGGATGGCTTTCGTGCCGCATCATGGGGTGCAGTTTTTAGTTGTTTTGCGGTATATGTGTTTGCATGAGTATTGGATGAAGGGATTTTTGCATGAGTGTGTGCGCTGCTGTGGGTGTAATTTTCCGTGTTGTTTTTTTGCATGTGGTATTTTTCTTTTTTACGGTTGGTGACCTAACACCCCCCGCCACACGCCCTTGCGGCGGCTTGCGGGGTATTATGTAGATGTAGATGTAGATGAAAGCACATCGCGACCCCAGGTGGTACAATAAAGACGTTAGAAAAGCCCTTCGAAAGCAGAGAATGCTACACTCTAGGGTAAAGAGGGCAGGCGTGAACACATCATCTCCTGAGAATAAACAATTATGGGACACATATAGATCCTCTAAAATTGAAACCAAAACACAATTACGTAGCGCTTTACAGGACTTTAAACGCAAAGTACTTTGCGAGCACTTGGACACTGACCCCAAAGCTTTCTGGTAATATGTTAGGGAAGTAAATGGGAGTAAACAAACCGTGGCTTGCTTAAGGGATTGTAGCAATATAATTCATACAGACAGTGAGGGTAAAGCTAACATCCTAAATTCATTCTTCCAGAGCGTTTTCTCGAATGATGTTGCCACCGCATATCTCCAAGAAACAATACATACTCCACCCATGGAAAAAATAACAGTGGACCAACAAGGAATTCTAAAATTGCTTAACGAGATTAAACCCAACAAATCCCCGGGTCCCGAAAATATACCAGCTAGGGTGATAAAACATTTAGCTCCAAACATTGCCCCGTACCTTGAATTTATATTTAACAAATCCCTCACAGAGTGCAAAGTACCTAAGATTTGGAAAGCCGCGCAAATAACGCCTATTTTTAAAAGTGGTGACAGGGAGGATCCCAGTAATTACAGACCTATATCTCTCACTTCTATCTGTTGCAAAATCTTAGAGCACATAATTGTCAGTTCAATAATGAGACACCTTGACAATATTAACTTTTTAAGTGACAATCAACACGGATTCAGGAAAACCCGCTCCTGCGAAACCCAATTAGGATTATTTACACATGATTTACTTTTATCGGGTGAGAGAGGTAGGCAAGTGGATGCCATCTTCTTAGATTTTCAAAAGGCATTTGATAAGGTCCCACATGGTAAACTCATTCATAAATTAAAGGTCGCGGGTATAAATAAGAGCGCCATAAGTTGGGTTAAAGATTTTCTTTCAGAGCGGGAACAGAGGGTAGTCCTTGATGGCGCTAGTTCCGACAGCGTTCGAGTAACGTCGGGGGTACCTCAGGGAAGTGTGATCGGGACGTTGCTTTTCTTGATTTTTGTTAACGATTTGAACCGCGAAGTGAAAAGTAAAATTAGGATGTTCGCGGATAACATGGTGATCTATCGGGAGATATCTGGGGATGAGGATCGTTTTATTCTAGCGCAGGATTTAGATTGCATTACTAAATGGTGTTCTAACTGGGGATTGACTCTAAATTATAATAAATGTTCAGTGGTAAATTTCTTTAAAAGATCAACGGGATTTGCTTACAAATTAGCTGGAGGTGACCTAGCAGTAGTTGATACGGTAAAATACCTAGGTGTCACATTCACAAAAGACTTAACTTGGGGGACTCACATACGTAAAGTCTGCGGTCAAGCATATAAAAAATTGGGATTCATTCGACGCGTTGTCCGGAAAAGTGACACGAAGGTCAAGGAACGTTGTTACCACGCTCTTGTAAGGCCTCATTTAGAATACGCATGCAGCGTGTGGGATCCGAGTGAAAAAGGTCTCATTCGGGAAATTGAGAAGGTTCAACGCCGGGCAGCCCGTTTTGTAAAAAATTCCTACGATAAAACGCAAAGCGTCACCGAAATGCTCATGGATTTGGGGAGTAGTAGTAGTTTTGAGGGGAGGCGACCGACAGCTAAGGTCATTTGCGCCATAGGGGATGGACAGGAAAGGATGAAGGGTGGAGAGAAACCCGGCGTCGGCATTAGCCTACTCTTTACGAAAGGCGCCAAGGGGTCCGCAGTTTAACGTCCCATCCGACGGACGGCGTACTCACTCAAAGTGCCCTCCACAAAGCATCTCAAGTAGGGATCGAGATACCTCTGAAAAATATTCAACACCGCCGGGATTTGAACCCGCGCCCTCATGGTGGGAAGCCAGTACGTTAGCCCCCGCACCATCTCGATCCCCTCATGGATTTGGGGTGGGAATCATTGGCTGAGAGACGATTCAATGCAAGATTGAAATTATTAAATAAATTTAGATCCGCATGTTTCAGCACCGAGGTCTCGCAAATTATTCGTACTCCTACATACATTAGTCGCTTGGATCATGCATATAAAATTCGGGAAATAGATGCCAGAACTAGCCGACTCAAGGACTCCTTCCCACGGACAATACGGGATAGGAACTGCAGGGTTATAGATAGCAAAAATTCCACTTGCCACCCTCAGCGTCTAAAAAATAATTAGTTCTACTTAAATGCATGCTCTTCCACTAAACTTATGTGTTTTGTTATAATAACCTATATCTTTCAGTCCCTCTTCCCTCCCGGCGGGGGGAAATTCCTGCTACCTGCAACGTTGGGTCGAATTCCCTTCCTTTTACTGTCTCTTTGGGGGGTTGAGTGTTTTGTGGTGCATTTTCATGTGGTAGTGATGTTTCACATTCTTGCTTGTTGTGTCCTGGCTTGCGTGTTTTAGGATGGCTTTCGTGCTGTATCCTGGGGTGCAGTTTTTTGTTGTTTTGCGGTGTATGTGTTTGCATGAGTATTGGATGGAGGGAGTTTTGCATGAGTGTGTGCGCTGCTGGGGTGTAATTTTCCGTGTTGTTTTTTGCATGTGGTATTTTTCGTTTTTACGGTTGGTGACCTAACACCCCCCGCCACACGCCCTTGCGGCGGCTTGCGGGGTATTATGTAGATGTAGATAGATGAACCCATTCTTTCCGAATGACCTCATTCGTGTTCTGTTCATCTACATCTACATCTACATAATACCCCGCAAGCCGCCGCAAGGGCGTGTGGCGGGGGGTGTTAGGTCACCAACCGTAAAAACGAAAAATACCACATGCAAAAAACAACACGGAAAATTACACCCCAGCAGCGCACACACTCATGCAAAACTCCCTCCATCCAATACTCATGCAAACACATACACCGCAAAACAACAAAAAACTGCACCCCAGGATACAGCACGAAAGCCATCCTAAAACACGCAAGCCAGGACACAACAAGCAAGAATGTGAAACATCACTACCACATGAAAATGCACCACAAAACACTCAACCCCCCAAAGAGACAGTAAAAGGAAGGGAATTCGACCCAACGTTGCAGGTAGCAGGAATTTCCCCCCGCCGGGAGGGAAGAGGGACTGAAAGGGAAACTTAAAAACAGATGAACAGAACACGAATGATATCATGCGGAAAGAATGGGTTATTATAACAAAACACATAAGGTTAGTGGAGGAGCATGCATTTAAGTAGAACTAATTATTTTTTAGACACTGAGGGTGGCAAGTGGAATTTTTACTATCTATAATCCTACAGTTGCTATCCCGTATTGTCCGTGGGAAGAAGGAGTCCTTGAGTCGGCTAGTCCTGGCATCTATTTCCCGAATTTTATATGCATGATCCAAGCGACCAATGTATGTAGGAGTACGAATAATCTGCGAGACCTCGGTGCTGAAACATGCGGATCTGAATTTATTTAATAATTTCAGTCTTGCATTGAATCGTCTCTCTTCTAATGATTCCCACCCCAAATCCATGAGCATTTCGGTAACGCTTTGCGTTTTATCGTAGGAATTTTTTACAAAACGGGCTGCCCGGCGTTGAACCTTCTCAATTTCCCGAATGAGACCTTTTTCACTCGGGTCCCACACGCTGCATGCGTATTCTAAATGAGGCCTTACAAGAGCGTGGTAACAACGTTCCTTGACCTTTGAGTCACTTTTGCCGACAATGCGTCTAATGAATCCCAATTTTTTATTTGCTTGACCGCAGACTTTACGTATGTGAGTCCCCCAAGTTAAGTCTTTAGTGAATGTGACACCTAGGTATTTTACCGTATCAACTACTGCTAGGTCACCTCCAGCTAATTTGTAAGCAAATCCCGTTGATCTTTTAAAGAAATTTACCACTGAACATTTATTATAATTTAGAGTCAATCCCCAGTTAGAACACCATTTAGTAATGCAATCTAAATCCTGCGCTAGAATAAAACGATCCTCATCCCCAGATATCTCCCGATAGATCACCGTGTCATCCGCAAACATCCTAATGTTACTTTTCACTTCGCGGTTCAAATCGTTAACAAAAATCAAGAAAAGTAACGGCCCGATCACACTTCCCTGAGGTACCCCCGACGTGACTCGAACGCTGTCGGAACTAGCGCCATCAAGGACTACCCTCTGTTCCCGCTCTGAAAGAAAATCTTTAACCCAACTTATAGCGCCCTTGTTTATACCCGCGACCTTTAATTTATGAATGAGTTTACCATGTGGGACCTTATCAAATGCCTTTTGAAAATCTAAGAAGATGGCATCCACTTGCCTACCTCTCTCACCAGATACAAGTAAATCATGTGTAAATAATCCTAATTGGGTTTCGCAGGAGCGGGTTTTCCTGAATCCGTGTTGATTGTCACTTAAAAAGTTAATGTTGTCAAGGTGTCTCATTATTGAACTGACAATTATGTGCTCTAATATTTTACAACAGATAGAAGTGAGAGATATAGGTCTGTAATTACTGGGATCCTCCCTGTCACCACTTTTAAAAATAGGCGTTATTTGCGCGGTTTTCCAAATCTTAGGTACTTTGCACTCTGTGAGGGATTTGTTAAATATAAATTCAAGGTACGGGGCAATGTTTGGAGCTAAATGTTTTATCACCCTAGCTGGTATATTTTCGGGACCCGGGGATTTGTTGGGTTTAATCTCATTAAGTAATTTTAGAATTCCTTGTTGGTCCACTGTTATTTTTTCCATGGGTGGAGTATGTATTGTTTCTTGGAGATATGCGGTGGCAACATCATTCGAGAAAACGCTTTGGAAGAATGAATTTAAGATGTTAGCTTTAACCTCGCTGTCTGTATGAATTACATTGCTACAATCCCTTAAGCAAGCCACGGTTTGTTTACTCCCATTTACTTCCCTAACATATGACCAGAAAGCTTTGGGGTCAGTGTCCAAGTGCTCGCAAAGTACTTTGCGTTTAAATTCCAGTAAGGCGCTACGTAATTGTTTTTTGGTTTCAATTTTAGAGGATCTATATGTGTCCCATAATTGTGTATTCTCAGGAGATGATGTGTTCACGCCTGCCCTCTTTACCCTAGAGTGTAGCATTCTCTGCTTTCGAAGGGCTTTTCTAACGTCTTTATTGTACCACCTGGGGTCGCGATTTGCTTTAACGTATTTTATAGGTATGAAATCTACGATTCCTTTTTGCATGATATTGACAAATTCTGTCCAAGTTTCTTCCACGTTGGCATGACTTAAGCGGGTTTTGAACTCGGGTAGTGAAGAGTTTAATTGATTGGCAAAAGATTCAAAGTCTGCTTTATGGTAATTATAAATTTTTCTTTTTGGTTTAACAATCTTTTTTATTGCTATGTCCAAATGGACATTAATTGCTTTATGGTCACTCAAGCCCTCATCAGTTGATACACTAATAATACGTTCCGGCGTGTTTGTAAGAAATAGATCCAATATGTTTTTTCCACGGGTGGGCATGCGTACTGCTTGATGGAGGGAGTTTCTTTGAACCAATTTTATCATGGAATTGCATCTGTTCATCTGTTCATCTGTTTTTAAGTCTCTTTCCTTTCAATCCCTCGTCCCTCTCCGCGGGGGGAAATTCCTGCTACCTGCAACGTTGGGTCGCCTTTTACAGACACTTTGGGGGTAGAGTGTTTCGTGGTGCATTTTCATGTGGTAGTGATGTTTCAATTTCTTGCCTGTTGTGTCCTGGCTTCCGTGTTGTAGGATGTCTTTCGTGCTGCATCATGGGGTGCAGTTTTTTAGTTGTTTTGCGGTATATGTGTTTGCATGAGTATTGGATGAAGGGATTTTTGCATGAGTGTGTGCGCTGCTGTGGGTGTAATTTTCCGTGTTGTTTTTTTGCATGTGGTATTTTTCTTTTTTACGGTTGGTGACCTAACACCCCCCGCCACACGCCCTTGCGGCGGCTTGCGGGGTATTATGTAGATGTAGATGTAGATGAAGGGGTTTTGGTTAATTGGTTGAAGCAGGGTGGAATTTGTCAATGCGGTATTCGCGTTCATTTGACCGTAAGGGTTACTTTGTGATTTCCAGAAGGCGCGCTTTCAAAGGTTTCGGCTAAAATTGAGGATATCGGTTACTATATCGATGTGTTAGACTTGTGGTGCAGGAGAGAAGGATAGGCATTTACTTAGAACGGAAATTCCACTGTCAGAGAGGCTGGTATTTGAATGGTTTATAACATCATTAGAATCATTATCGGGGGAGGGGAGGTGTTGGGTCCCCTCGGTTGTGGCTGGCGCCTGGGAAAAACTGGAGGGCCTTTGGGAGTTTGTAAATGCTTCGGAGGTCGGGCTTGTATTCAAAGAGTGGAGGTCGTTTGGGAGGAGGTGGTGGGAAACGGTGACAATCTACATAATACCCCGCAAGTCGCCGCAAGGGCGTGTGGCGGGGGTTGTTAGGTCACCAACCGTAAAATGGAACAATACCACTTGCAAAACAACAACGTGGAAAATTACACGCACAGCAGCGCACACACTCATGCAAAAATCCCTTCATCCAACACTCATGCAAACACATATACCATAAATCAACAAGAACTGCACCCCAGGATGCAGCACGAAAGGCATCCTACAACACGCAAGACAGGACACAACAAGCAAGAATGAAAAACACCACTACCACATGAACATGCACCACAAAACACTCTACCCCTGAGGATACTGTAAAAGGCAGGGAATGCGACCCAACGTTGCAGGTAGCAGGAATTTCCCACCGCGGAGAGGGACGAGAGATTGAAAGGGAGACTTAAAAACAGATGAATAGAACACTAATGAGGTCATTCGGAAAGAATGGGTTATGATATGAACGATATTTCATGAGGTTAGTGGAAGAGCATGCATTTAAGTATAACTAATTATTCTTTAGACGCTGAGGGTGGCAAGTGGAATTTTTGCTATCCGTATTTTCCGTGGGAAGAAGGAGTCCTTGAGTCAGCTAGTTCTGGCAATGTGGAAGTTTGAGACCCACTCGGAAGATGGAAATACAGACATTCGGCAACTTTGTAAGGAGACGTCGTTTCTGTTAGAGGGAACGTAGGGCGGATGAAAATATGGCGTTACGTTGTGGAATTAGGTGAGCAGCAGCCAAGGAGGTTATTTTGAAGAGGGAAAATGGGTTAGACATGCGTTGTCCACGAATGCATTGGTATCTACATCTACATCTACATCTACATAATACCCCGCAAGCCGCCGCAAGGGCGTGTGGCGGGGGGTGTTAGGTCACCAACCGTAAAAAAGAAAAATACCACATGCAAAAAAAAAAACACGGAAAATTACACCCACAGCAGCGCACACACTCATGCAAAAATCCCTTCATCCAACACTCATGCGAACACATACTCCGCAAAACAACTTAAAAAACTGCACCCCATGATGCAGCACGAAAGCCATCCTACAACACGGAAGCCAGGACACAACAAGCAAGAAATTGAAACACCACATGAAAATGCACCACGAAACACTCTACCCCCAAAGAGTCTCTAAATGGCAGGGAATGCGACCCAATGTTGCAGGTAGCAGGAATTTGCCCCCGCGGAGAGGGACGAGGGATTGAAAGGGAAACTTAAAAACAGATGAACAGAACACGAATGAGGTCATTCGGAAAGAATGGGTTATTATAGCAAAACACATAAGGTTAGTGGAAGAGCATGCATTTAAATACAACTAGTTATTTTTTAGACGCTGAGGGTGGCAAGTGGAATTTTTGCTATCTACATCTACATCTACTTAATACCCCGCAAGCCGCTGCAAGGGCGTGTGGCGGGGGGTGCTAGGACACCACCCGTAATTTAGAAGAGAAAAAGGAAAAAAAACCGCATGCAATAACGACAAAATGTTATATAAAAAAAACATGGCAGACATTCATGCATGAACACTTACACCCCACACACATGCAAACACTCAAACTACCAACTAACATACACATGTACCTGAAAGTATACCTAACATCTCTATAGTGTTTAATTTTGTTCCGACTTGTAAATTCAACGTTTTTAATATTTCTAAAGTGACTTCGGTTTCTTGCTATTATGATTACTGATTGTTCGGGGAAAGAATGAGTATTTGTACCTATCTGTCTTGGAATCTATCTCCCTTAATTTATCTTTGTGGTCTGATCTACCTAAGTAGTGTGGGGCCATTATAATTCCTTCAATGTCATATTTAAACTCGTTTGTTCTGAACCTTTCTAAAAGTCTAAGCCTCGCTTGTTCTCTCCGCACTTCAAGTGGTTCCCAGCCTAAATCCCCTAAGAGACCTGTCACACTTGTGTTTTTATCATAACAATTTTTAACGAATCTAGCGGATTTTCTCTGGACTTTATCTAATTCTTTTTGCCAAATTTTCTCCCACGGATCCCAAATACTTGCGGCATATTCCAAATGAGGTCTAACTAGAGCAAAATAACACCTCTCTTTAACTTTTTCATTACATTTCCCCACCACCCGTTTTATGAAGCCAAGTTTCTTTAAAGCTGATCCGCATATTGTCCTGATATGTGCTCCCCATGAAAGGCGTGGTGTTAGAACAACACCCAAATATTTAACTTGATTTGCCGTGGTCAATACTGAACCCTCTATTTTGTAGTTTATATCCTGTTCCTCGCTTCGTTTATTCCAAAATTTCAAAACTGCACATTCATCTATATTAAGTGTTAATCCCCATTTATTGCACCATTCCGAGATATTGTCTAAGTCTCTAGAGAGTAGCTCGCGATCTAGTTGGCTCCTTATTTCCCTGTATATCACCGTGTCGTCAGCAAATAACCTTAGATTGCTACTAACGTGTGTGCTTAAGTCATTTATGTATATTAAGAACAGAAGAGGCCCTATTACACTTCCCTGGGGGACGCCCGAATTTACATCTCTCTCCGTTGAGCACAACCCATCTATGACTATTATTTGTTTGCGGTTTGACAAGAAGTCTCTAATCCAATTAATTATTTTCTCATTGATCCCATAGTATTTAAGTTTATGTAACAATTTATTGTGTGGGACTTTGTCGAAGGCTTTTTTGAAATCCAGGAATACTGCATCGACTTGTGTGTTGTTTTCTCCCGATCTAAGTATATCGTGAATAAAGAGACCAAGTTGTGTTTCGCAAGATCTGCTTTTCCTAAATCCGTGCTGGTTGTGGATTAGTATTTTCCTACTATCAAGAAATTTCATAATGTTAGTGACAATAATGTGTTCCAATATTTTACAAGAGATCGATGTTAAAGAAATGGGTCGGTAATTGGTTGGTTTTTACCTATCGCCGCCTTTATAGATTGGAGTTATATGGGCTAGCTTCCAGTCGCGAGGCACTGAGCCTTCTTCTATCGATTTTAGAAAAACAATGCGTAAAAATGGGGCAATGTCGTAAGCTAATTCCTTTAATATTCTAGCAGGTAATTCTTCCGGACCAGGTGCCTGGTGTGCTTTGATACTACGGATCAGATGTACTATTCCCTGCTTGGTCAGTGTAAGATCGCTCATGTGTTCCCCGGGTGGGTGTCGAGGATCGTTTGTGTTTTTATTGTAGACGCTCTGGAAAAAATGGTTTAAAATCTTTGCCTTTTTCACGCTATCTGTAATGATTTATCCATTTTCCGTCTTCAAAGAATGAACAGTTGGACGTTTATCCTGTATTTCCCTAACGTAGGACCAGAATGACTTTGGATTTTCCTCAAGATGTTCGCTTAGCATTTTAGATTTAAAAGAATGTAGTGCTGTGCGCATAATATTTTTCCTCTTTCTACGACATTCTTTTAGTTGCTCTTTGGATGTATTCATATAAACTATATCGTCACTTTTTAAACTCCTTCTGAAATTTGACTGTAGCTTTCTTTGCCTTCTTAATGCCGATCTGACTTCCCCGTTGTACCACCTCGGCTTCTTACTGTCGCATTTGAGTTTGGACGGGATGTACGTCTTCATTCCTTCGCGTAAAATATTTAAGAAATAATTCCAAGTGTTCTCTGTATTTGTTGTCAGTGTTTTTGTCTTGTATTCTGGTGATTTTATTTTTAAATATTCTCTTATTCCGTTAAAATTTGCCTTGTTGTATAGGTATATTTTACGCTTTTCTTTGTTTATTTTGACGAACTTAGTTTTTAACTCCACAAGAATAGCCTTATGGTCACTGATTCCGTCTATTATTTCAATGTTAGTAATGATTTCGGGCTTAGATGTCGCAAAGATGTCTAGTATGCTTTGGCCCCGTGTTGGTGATTTCACAAGTTGTTCTAAGGAGTGTTTTGTGAATATATGAAGGAGTTCTTGGCATGAATCTCTGTTTTTGGCAGATTTTCCTACGCAGTAGTTGTCCCAGTCAATTGTCGGTAGATTTGTGTCACCAGCGATTATAGTAATACTGTTGCTTTGTCTGCTGCTGATAGTGGATATTTGTTCGTCGAGCTTGTGTAGGACATCTGTGTTAGAATCTGGGGGTCTATAAAATGAACACACGAATAGGCTTCTGCCGTTGTAGTCCTTAATGTTGCACCAAACGCTTTCTATGTCATCTACGTCGCATTCATATCGTTGGCTACTAAGATGTGACTTTACTGCAATAAATACTCCCCCACCCAACCTATTTGGTCTGTCCCTTCTGTAAATTGTGAAACCGTTTGGAAAAACCTCATTGTTTGCTATATCTCCCGTGAGCCAACTTTCCGTTCCAACTACTATGTCTGCGTTTGTACTGACAAAAATATGTTCAATATCCGATATTTTGTTTCTAATGCTACGGCAGTTTAATGTTATAATTTTAATATGGCTAATAACTTCTTGTTTTTCGGTTTTATGTACGCTAACAAAACTGTTTTGAGACGATTCGTGGTGAACAGAGACAAAAGAATTACATTCACTTGCATTGCTATCTGTTATGTATGTAGAGGCACCAATTTTATTAAATTTACGTGGGTTATATGTTGTTTTAACGCAAGTATTGCATTGTGGTGGTTTTTGTCCTTCGACTCTGATTGGTGACCGGTGAGTGCTTTCCTTTTTCTTTCTTTTGGTCCTCTGAAAACCAGACCTTACTCAAGCAACGTTTTTTTCCACTTAGGCTTCATATTCAATTCCAAATCGTAACTTATTGTTTGAGCTAAAGTTAGCTAACCCCTTCTAGAAATTTTAGCATAGTGTATACAAGTTAGCTTTTGTTGGGAACTTGGTAATTAAATTAGGATGGCTTCATCCAGGTCCCCTGTTGCTATGCTCGAAGGCACTGGCGAATGCGCGGCTTTAAGGGCCCGTATCGTCATGCTGGAGAGAATGGTGCGGGAGCTTCGATCGGAGATCGCCGGCCGGAGGGCTCCCCTCGGGAGAGATGGTGCTCAGGGTGGGAATTCGAAAACCCGCCACGCCCATAGGGGTGCACGGATTCGTCCGAATGCAACACGTGGCTGGGCGATTAGAGACCTACCCCGTGTCCCATCTCTCAACGAGGGAGTGTCTCGCGTCCGTAGGTCGGACGATTGGAGGGTCGTCTCTCGGGGCAAGGGGAAGGTAACGCTGCGGCGAGGATTGGACTCTGCGGAGGCAGATACCATCCCCGTCTCCAACAGGTACCAGGTGCTGTCGGATGACAGCACCACCGTACCTGCAGCCCCTATCCCTACTCCGAGGGCACTGCCTAGGGTAAGGCATCAGCGGTCGGGGAGGGAGGGAACCGTTATATTAGGTAGTTCAAATGTCCGGCGTATAATGAACCCGCTGCGCCGCAGAGTCCAACAGGAGGGAGGTGTTGGATTCTTGTCGTCCTGGTGTATACCGGGCGGCGGGGTACCCCAGGCGACGCTGGCGGTGAAGGCGGCCGTCAGTAATACGGGCTGCTCCAAGCTACGCATTGTGGCTCATGTCGGGACAAACGACGCCTCGGAACGTGGATCTGAAGAGATCCTGCGCTCCTTTAAGGAGATGCACTCGGAGGTGAAACGAGTCGAGGCAGAGTTGAAGGTACCAATTAAATTAAGTATATGTAGTATTGTGCCGCGTTCAGACCGCGGAAGGCTCGTTTGGAGCCGCATTGAGGGTTTAAATGAGAGATTGCTGGGATTTTGCCGGGGAATCGGAGCGGACTTCGTTGATCTGAGGCCCGTCCTCTCATCGTGTCGGGTACCCCTTAATCGCTCCGGGGTCCATTATACTGCCGAGGCATCGCAGTTGGTAGCGCGTAGGTTACACGAACACGTGTCGAGGGTTTAGCATAGCTGGTAGGCAAGAGCGTAGGTCATATATGGGGAAAAATAAAGTAGAATCCAGCGCTTTTTGTCAATTCAGTTCAGGTAATGCCTCTCAAATCCCCAAAAATATTGAACAAACAAGCACTTGCGTTAAAACAACATATAACCCACGTAAATTTAATAAAATTGGTGCCTCTACATACATAACAGATAGCAATGCAAGTGAATGTAATTCTTTTGCCTCTGTTCACCACGAATCGTCTCAAAACAGTTTTGTTAGCGTACATAAAACCGAAAAACAAGAAGTTATTAGCCATATTAAAATTATAACATTAAATTGCCGTAGCATTAGAAACAAAATATCGGATATTGAACATATTTTTGTCAGTACAAACGCAGACATAGTAGTTGGAACAGAAAGTTGGCTCACGGGAGATATAGCAAACAATGAGGTTTTTCCAAACGGCTTCACAATTTACAGAAGGGACAGACCAAATAGGTTGGGTGGGGGAGTATTTATTGCAGTAAAGTCACATCTTAGTAGCCAACGATATGAATGCGACGTAGATGACATAGAAAGCGTTTGGTGCAACATTAAGGACTACAACGGCAGAAGCCTATACGTGTGTTCATTTTATAGACCCCCAGATTCTAACACAGATGTCCTACACAAGCTCGACGAACAAATATCCACTATCAGCAGCAGACAAAGCAACAGTATTACTATAATCGCTGGTGACACAAATCTACCGTCAATTGACTGGGAAAACTACTGCGTGGGAAAATCTGCCAAAAACAGAGATTCATGCCAAGAACTCCTTCATATATTCACAAAACACTCCTTAGAACAAATAGTTAAATCACCAACAAGGGGCCAAAGCATACTAGACATCTTTGCGACTTCTATGCCCGAAATCATTACTAACATTGAAATAATAGACGGAATCAGTGACCATAAGGCTATTCTTGTGGAGTTAAAAACTAAGTTCGTCAAAATAAACAAAGAAAAGCGTAAAATATACCTATACAACAAGGCAAATTTTAACGGACTAAGAGAATATTTAAAGATAAAATTACCGGAATACAAGACAAAAACACTGACAACAAATACAGAGAACACTTGGAATTATTTCTTAAATATTTTACGCGAAGGAATAAAGACGTACATCCCGTCCAAACTCAAATGCGACAGTAAGGAACCTAGATGGTACAACGGGGAAGTCAGATCGGCATTAAGAAGGCAAAGAAAGCTACAGTCAAATTTCAAAAAGAGTTTAAAAAGTGACGATATAAGTTTTGTGAATACAACCAAACAGCTACTAAAAGAATGTCGTAGTAAGACGAAAAGTATTATGCGCACAGCACTACACTCTTTTAAATCTAAAATGCTAAGCGAATATCTTGAGGAAAATCCAAAGTCATTCTGGTCCTATGTTAGGGAAATACAGGGTAAACGTCCCACTGTTCACTCTTTGAAGACGGAAAATGGAGAAATCATTACAGATAGCGTGAAAAAGGCAAATATTTTAAACCATTTTTTTCCTGAGCGTCTACAACAAAAACACAAACGCACCAAACGATCCTCCACACCCACCCGGGGAACACATGAGCGATCTTACACTGACCAAGCAGGGAATAGTACATCTGCTCCGTAGTATCAAAGCACACAAGGCACCTGGTCCGGAAGAAATACCTGCTAGAATATTAAAGGAATTAGCTGACGACATTGCCCCATTTTTACATATTGTTTTTCTAAAATCGATAGAAGAAGGCTCAGTGCCTCGCGACTGGAAGCTAGCCCATATAACTCCCATCTATAAAGGCGGCGATAGGGATAAACCAACCAATTACCGACCCATTTCTTTAACATCGATCTCTTGTAAAATATTGGAACACGTTATTGTCACTAACATTATGAAATTTCTTGATAGTAGGAAAATACTAATCCACAACCAGCACGGATTTAGGAAAAGCAGATCTTGCGAAACACAACTTGGTCTCTTCATTCACGATATACTTAGATCGGGAGAAAACAACACCCAAGTCGATGCAGTATTCCTGGATTTCAAAAAAGCCTTCGACAAAGTCCCACACAATAAATTGTTACACAAACTTAAATACTATGGGATCAATGAGAAAATAATTAATTGGATTAGGGACTTCTTGTCAAACCGCAAACAAATAGTAGTCATAGATGGGTTGTGCTCAACGGAGAGAGATGTTACTTCGGGCGTCCCCCAGGGAAGTGTAATAGGGCCTCTTCTGTTCTTAATATACATAAATGACTTAAGCACACACGTTAGTAGCAATCTAAGGTTATTTGCTGACGACACGGTGATATACAGGGAAATAAGGAGCCAACTAGATCGCGAGCTACTCTCTAGAGACTTAGACAATATCTCGGGATGGTGCAATAAATGGGGATTAACACTTAATATAGATAAATGTGCAGTTTTGAAATTTTGGAATAAACGAAGCGAGGAACAGGATATAAACTACAAAATAGAGGGTTCAGTATTGACTACGGCAAATCAAGTTAAATATTTGGGGGTTGTTCTAACACCACGCCTTTCATGGGGAGCACATATCAGGACAATATGCGGATCAGCTTTAAAGAAACTTGGCTTCATAAAACGGGTGGTGGGGAAATGTAATGAAAAAGTTAAAGAGAGGTGTTATTTTGCTCTAGTTAGACCTCATTTGGAATATGCCGCAAGTATTTGGGATCCGTGGGAGAAAATTTGGCAAAAAGAATTAGATAAAGTCCAGAGAAAATCCGCTAGATTCGTTAAAAATTGTTATGATAAAAACACAAGTGTGACAGGTCTCTTAGGGGATTTAGGCTGGGAACCACTTGAAGTGCGGAGAGAACAAGCGAGGCTTAGACTTTTAGAAAGGTTCAGAACAAACGAGTTTAAATATGACACTGAAGGAATTATAATGGCCCCACACTACTTAGGTAGATCAGACCACAAAGATAAACTAAGGGAGATAGATTCCAAGACAGATAGGTACAAATACTCATTCTTTCCCCGAACAATCAGTAATCATAATAGCAAGAAACCGAAGTCACTTTAGAAATATTAAAAACTTTGAATTTACAAGTCGGAACAAAATTAAACACTATAGAGATGTTAGGTATACTTTCAGGTGCATGTGTATGTTAGTTGGTAGTTTGAGTGTTTGCATGTGTGTGGGGTGTAAGTGTTCATGCATGAATGTATGCCATGTTTTTTTTTATATATGATTTTCTCGTTATTGCATGCGATTTTTTTTTTTTTTTTCTTTTCTAAATTATGGGTGGTGTCCTAGCACCCCCCGCCACACGCCCTTGCGGCGGCTTGCGGGGTATTGAGTAGATGTAGATGTAGAAGTATTTGTTTGTTCAATTTTTTTGGGGATCTGAGAGGCATTACCTGAACTGAATTGACCAAAGGCGCTGGATTCTACTTTATTTTTCCCAATATATGACCTACGCTCTTGTCTACCAGCTATGCTAAACCCTCGAAACGTGTTCGTGTAACCTACGCGCTACCAACTGCGATGCCTCGGCAGTATAATGGACCCCGGAGCGATTAAGGGGTACCCGACACGATGAGAGGACGGGCCTCAGATCAACGAAGTCCGCTCCGATTCCCCGGCAAAATCCCAGCAATCTCTGATTTAAACCCTCAATGCGGCTCCAAACGAGCCTTCCGCGGTCTACACGCGGCACAATACTACATATACTTAATTTAATTGGGACCTTCAACTCTGCCTCGACTCGTTTCACCTCCGAGTGCTATCTATAACCCTGCAGTTGCTATCCCGTATTGTCCGTGGGAAGAAGGAGTCCTTGAGTCGGCTAGTTCTGGCATCTATTTCCCGAATTTTATATGCATGATCCAAGCGACCAATGTATGTAGGAGTACGAATAATTTGCGAGACCTCGGTGCTGAAACATGCGGATCTAAATTTATTTAATAATTTCAATCTTGCATTGAATCGTCTCTCAGCCAATGATTCCCACCCCAAATCCATGAGCATTTCGGTGACGCTTTGCGTTTTATCGTAGGAATTTTTTACAAAACGGGCTGCCCGGCGTTGAACCTTCTCAATTTCCCGAATGAGACCTTTTTCACTCGGATCCCACACGCTGCATGCGTATTCTAAATGAGGCCTTACAAGAGCGTGGTAACAACGTTCCTTGACCTTCGAGTCACTTTTGCCGACAACGCGTCATACGCAGTTTCCCAGAGAGCTTCCACAGGATCCGGATTCATCGCCGCGCGCAAGCAATTCGATCCTGTCCGTTTTTTACTTACGGGCACTGAGCTCGGCTCCATCATCGGCTCTCCTTGAGTTCCTCTTTGTGCCATTCTTCAGTTCGCTTTACTTTCGGTGCCTTCTCTCGCTGCAACCGTCACTTTCCGCTGAAAATACGAGTCAATTGACAGGAGTCACAACTGGATTGATTCCGCAGGCACATGCCGGGGTCACCAACCATCGCACCCGTCTCGGGCAGATGGTGCTCTTCGCCGCCCGCACCCCAGCCACTCACACCACGCATTCGACGCCCTCCGCTGAAATTGCATCACGCGGCGGTCGGCGGGTATTCGAGCGCCATTCCTTTTTCTTCATTCGACTGC
Source organism: Hetaerina americana (assembly GCF_022747635.1). Classification (NCBI taxonomy): domain Eukaryota; kingdom Metazoa; phylum Arthropoda; class Insecta; order Odonata; family Calopterygidae; genus Hetaerina; species Hetaerina americana. Next base: position 4,885,000 of record NW_027286786.1, on the reverse strand, counting down.
TTTCATGAACGGAGGCAGTCATGCTTGAAACTGACTTTTGTACTGTTTATATCCCGATTTCATGGGAGAGAGATATTTGAGAGGGGAAGGCCTTCCAAGGCAATGAGGCCAACCCGGAAGTGCTCCTTCGGGCGTAGAGCAAGAACCACGGCGGCTATTCTTTATACTTTGGCATGCCCTTTGCAGAAAGTAAAAGTACGTTTGGTTGTAAGTAGTGAATGTGCACCGTACCCTGACAGTCGCCTCAAGGGCATTTTACGTGTCATTAAAGTAATTGGTGGTTAATGGCATGTCGTATCATATTTTTCAGGCAACTCAAATTGTCGCAAGTGTTGTTGATTCCTGCTGTGGTCAAAGGATTGTGAGAAGGAAATGGGATTAACGGCATCTGTCTGTATGACACTCAAATTTCCCTTTCTAGTCACTGTGGCCTCTGCTACCAATATGCTGCGGAACTACAATGATGCCCTCTAGGTCAGCGTTAAAATCCGATGATTTGTATTTATACTTTTGTATTTTTTCATTGTATTTATATGTATGTGGTTTAAGTTAACATGTCCGTCGTGTAATGGTTCCATTGAGGGAAAGGGCGCGCCGCGTAGGCGCCGATCAACGGGTGACCGCCTGGTGTATACCAGGCGGAGGAGTCCCTCAGGTGACGAAGGCGATCGAGGCGGCGGTCAAAGGCACGAAGTGCTCTAGGCTGCAGGTCGTGGCCCATGTGGGCACCAACGACGTCACGGACCGTGGATCCGAGGAGGTCCTCCGTTCCCTTAGGGAACTGAGCTCCGAGGTGAAGCGCGTCCAGGGCGTCGAGGGGGTTCGGCTGGGACTAACGGTCTGCAGCATCGTTCCGAGGGAGGATCGCGGGTCTCTGGTTTGGAGCCGAGTGGAAGGCATAAACCAGAGACTATCGAGATTCTGCTCGGACATAGGAGCCTCCTTCGTCGACCTGAGACCAACCCTCCGATCTTGCAGGACTCCCCTTAACCGATCTGGGGTCCATTACACGGCGGAAGCGGCGAGTAAGGTAGCGGATAGGATTCTCGACCACTGTAGGCCTTTTTTAGGATAGATAGCAGGTCACTTAGTGGGTCAGTAACATCTGGGGATAGCGCGTATAATATTATTAATAAAAATATAAAAGTCACCGACAAAACTGGCATTGATTTAGAAAGACATGTGACGCGCACTTCCCCACAAAGGCGTCCTAAACTACAGTCAGGCACAAATAAGGACGTTATTCAACATCAAAATAACTTAACTATACTTGTTATAAATTGCAGAAGCCTCAAGAACAAATCAGCGGATCTAGAACACATAATCCAAACTCATTCCGCTGATATAGTATTAGGCACAGAGAGTTGGCTGTGCAATAACATAAACGACCAAGAAATTTTCCCAATAGAATTCAAAGTTTACCGACACGATAGAGATACAAGACCCGGAGGAGGGGTTTTCGTGGCCGTTAAAAGTCATTTTGAAAGCAGGCAAGTTTCATTTGAAAATAATAACATAGAAAGTGTTTGGTGCACCTTAATACGGACCAATCAACCCAACATAAATTTATGCTCTTTCTACAGACCTCCAGACTCAGATTTGAAAACACTCCACACCCTCAACGATCAAATTTACAAGTTTACACGTAAATATAATAACAGCATAAACATAATTGGTGGCGACTTTAATCTCCCTGGTATAGATTGGGACAACAATATCGTTAAATCTGGGACCCGCGATCGCGAATATTGCAATTCCATGATAAAATTGGTTCAAAGAAACTCCCTCCATCAAGCAGTACGCATGCCCACCCGTGGAAAGAACATATTGGATCTATTTCTTACAAACACGCCTGAACGTATTATTAGTGTATCAACTGATGAGGGCTTGAGTGACCATAAAGCAATTAATGTCCACTTGGACATAGAAATAAAAAAGATCATTAAACCAAAAAGAAAAATTTATAATTACCATAAAGCAGACTTTGAATCCTTTGCCAATCAATTAAACTCTTCACTACCCGAGTTCAAAACCCGCTTAAGTCATGTCAACGTGGAAGAAACTTGGACAGAATTTGTCAATATCATGCAAAAAGGAATCGTAGATTTCATACCTATAAAATACGTTAAAGCAAATCGCGACCCCAGGTGGTACAATAAAGACGTTAGAAAAGCCCTTCGAAAGCAGAGAATGCTACACTCTAGGGTAAAGAGGGCAGGCGTGAACACATCATCTCCTGAGAATAAACAATTATGGGACACATATAGATCCTCTAAAATTGAAACCAAAACACAATTACGTAGCGCTTTACAGGACTTTAAACGCAAAGTACTTTGCGAGCACTTGGACACTGACCCCAAAGCTTTCTGGTAATATGTTAGGGAAGTAAATGGGAGTAAACAAACCGTGGCTTGCTTAAGGGATTGTAGCAATATAATTCATACAGACAGTGAGGGTAAAGCTAACATCCTAAATTCATTCTTCCAGAGCGTTTTCTCGAATGATGTTGCCACCGCATATCTCCAAGAAACAATACATACTCCACCCATGGAAAAAATAACAGTGGACCAACAAGGAATTCTAAAATTGCTTAACGAGATTAAACCCAACAAATCCCCGGGTCCCGAAAATATACCAGCTAGGGTGATAAAACATTTAGCTCCAAACAATGCCCCGTACCTTGAATTTATATTTAACAAATCCCTCACAGAGTGCAAAGTACCTAAGATTTGGAAAGCCGCGCAAATAACGCCTATTTTTAAAAGTGGTGACAGGGAGGATCCCAGTAATTACAGACCTATATCTCTCACTTCTATCTGTTGCAAAATCTTAGAGCACATAATTGTCAGTTCAATAATGAGACACCTTGACAATATTAACTTTTTAAGTGACAATCAACACGGATTCAGGAAAACCCGCTCCTGCGAAACCCAATTAGGATTATTTACACATGATTTACTTTTATCGGGTGAGAGAGGTAGGCAAGTGGATGCCATCTTCTTAGATTTTCAAAAGGCATTTGATAAGGTCCCACATGGTAAACTCATTCATAAATTAATGGTCGCGGGTATAAACAAGGGCGCCATAAGTTGGGTTAAAGATTTTCTTTCAGAGCGGGAACAGAGGGTAGTCCTTGATGGCGCTAGTTCCGACAGCGTTCGAGTCACGTCGGGGGTACCTCAGGGAAGTGTGATCGGGCCGTTGCTTTTCTTGATTTTTGTTCACGATTTGAACCGCGAAGTGAAAAGTAAAATTAGGATGTTCGCGGATGACACGGTGATCTATCGGGAGATATCTGGGGATGAGGATCGTTTTATTCTAGAGCAGGATTTAGGTTGCATTACTAAATGGTGTTCTAACTGGGGATTGACTCTAAATTATAATAAATGTTCAGTGGTAAATTTCTTTAAAAGATCAACGGGATTTGCTTACAAATTAGCTGGAGGTGACCTGGCAGTAGTTGATACGGTAAAATACCTAGGTGTCACATTCACAAAAGACTTAACTTGGTGGACTCACATACGTAAAGTCTGCGGTCAAGCATATAAAAAATTGGGATTCATTCGACGCATTGTCGGAAAAAGTGACTCGAAGGTCAAGGAACGTTGTCACCACGCTCTTGTAAGGCCTCATTTACAATACGCATGCAGCGTGTGGGATCCGAGTGAAAAAGGCCTCATTCGGGAAATTGAGAAGGTACAACGCCAGGCAGCCCGTTTTGTAAAAAATTCCTAAGATAAAACGCAAAGCGTCACCGAAATGCTCATGGATTTGGGGTGGGAATCATTGGCTGAGAGACGATTCAATGCAAGATTGAAATTATTAAATAAATTTAGATCCGCATGTTTCAGCACCGAGGTCTCGCAAATTATTCGTACTCCTACATACATTGGTCGCTTGGATCATGCATATAAAATTCGGGAAATAGATGCCAGAACTAGCCGACTCAAGGACTCCTTCTTCCCACGGACAATACGGGATAGGAACTGCAGGGTTTTAGATAGCAAAAATTCCACTTGCCACCCTCAGCGTCTAAAAAATAATTAGTTGTATTTAAATGCATGCTCTTCCACTAACCTTATGTGTTTTGTTATAATAACACATTCTTTCCGAATGACCTCATTCATGTTCTGTTCATCTGTTTTTAAGTTTCCCTTTCAGTCCCTCGTCCCTCTCCGCGGGGGGAAATTCCTGCTACCTGCAACGTTAGGTCGCATTCCCTGCCTTTTACAGTCTTTTCGGGGAGTAGAGTGCTTCGTGGTGCATTTTCATGTGGTGTTTCAATTTCTTGCTTGTTGTGTCCTGGCTTCCGTGTTGTAGGATGGCTTTCGTGCTGCATCTTGGGGTGCAGTTTTTTAAGTTGTTTTTCGTTATATGTGTTTGCATGAGTATTGGATGAAGGGATTTTTGCATGAGTGTGTGCGCTGCTGTGGGTGTAATTTTCCGTGTTGTTTTTTTGCATGTGGTATTTTTCTTTTTTACGGTTGGTGACCTAACACCCCCCGCCACACGCCCTTGCGGCGGCTTGCGGGGTATTATGTAGATGTAGATGTAGATGTTTGTGTTCCGATTGGCTCTCAGCCCAGACTTATAATAATTTACTATTCGTTGATAAAGATTCTTCGTAAAATTGGTGACATTTCTCTGTATCCTGTTACATCACAAAATAAGGCCACTCTCTCCGAAGGGTCGACCCACAGGGCATGAGTTCTAACGAACGAGAGATAAAGGCTCTCTTAAAATTGGTTTAACTAATCGTTCGTTGAACCCAAGTTTCCTAAATACTTACTCCTGATTTTTGTTAACGGTTTGAACCGGGCAGTGAAAAATAAGAATACAATGTCCGCGGATGACACGGTGATCTATCGGGAGATATCTGGGGATGAGGGTCGTTTTATTCTAGCACTGGGTTTAGATGACATTACTAAATGGTGTTCAAAATGGGGATTGTCATTAAATCAACATAAATGTTCGATGGTAAATGTTTTTAAATGATCAACGGGATTTGGTCACAAATTAGCTGGAGATGACCTAGAAGTAGTTGATACGGTAAAATACCTAGGTGTTACATCCACTAAAGGCTTAACTTGGGGGGGGGGCACATACAGAGAGTCTGCGGGCAAGCTTATACAAATTGGGATTTATTAGACGCATTGTCCATAGGAGTGACTCCAAGGTCAAGGAGCGTTGTTACCACGCTCTTGTAAGGCCATATTTAGAATATGCATGTAGTCAATGGGATCCGAGTGAAAAAGGCCTCATTCGGGAAATTTGAGAAAGGTTCAACGCCGGTCAGCCCGTTTCGTTAAAAACTCATACGATAAAACGCAAAGCGCCACTGTAATGCTTTTGGAGTTGGGGGGGGGGGAACATTTGAAGAAAGACGTTTCAATGCTAGGTTGAACTTACTCAATAAATTCAGATCCGCATGTTTCAGCACCGAGGTCTCGCAAATTATTCGTACTCCTACATATATTGGTCGCTTGGATCATGCATATAAAATTCGGGAAATAGATGCCAGAACTAGCCGACTCGAGGACTCCTTCCATCCACGGACAGTACGGGAGAGCAACTGCAGGGTTATAGATAGCAAAAATTCCACTTGCCACCCTCAGCGTCTAAAAAATAATTAGTTGTATTTAAATGCATGCTCTTCCACTAACCTTATATGTTTTGTTATAATAACCCTTTCTTTCCGCATGACCGCATTCGAATGCCATTGAATAGTGTAGTGCTCTTAATAGCATTGCTTGCTCTGCCTTGTCTGTTTTTAAGTTTACCCTTCCATTCCTCGTCTTTCTATTTGGGGGGACCCTCCCGCTATCTGCAGCGTTGGGTCGCATTCCCTACTTCTACCCTTGCGAGAGGAGACCGTTGTAACGTACTGTATGTTGCATGTCCATGTGGTAGTGTAATTACGCCTTCTCACTTGTCAAGTTCTAGCTTGCACGTTATTGGATACATTTTTTACTACATCCTAAGGTGCAATTGTTTGTTAGTTGATAGTATATGTATTTGCATACGTGTAAGTTGAAAGGTTTTTTGCATGAATGTGTACGCCACTGTGGGTATACTTTTGCATTGATGTGTTGATTTTGCATGTGATTTAGTTCTCTTTTACGGGTGGTGACCTAACACTCCCCGCCACGCGCCCTTGCGGCGGATTGCGGGGTATCATGTAGATGTAGAATACAGTTCCGCAGGTATTCTACCTGCCACACTATTTTTATGTTTATATCTCCGAGTCTGTGCTTTGTAGTGCTTCATCTACATAAGCCCTGCAAGGGCTTATGGTTATGGGCGTGTTGGGTCACCACCCGTAAAAGGGAGCGAAACCACATGCAAAATCAACACATCCATGCAAACCTACATCTACATCTACATTATACCCCGCAAGCCGCCGCAAGGGCGTGGGGCGGGGGGTGTTAGGTCACCAACCGTAAAAAGGAAAAATACCACATGCAAAAAAGAACAATACGGAAAATTACACCCACAGCAGCGCACACACTCATGCAAAAATCCCTTCATCCAATACTCATGCAAACACATATAACGAAAAACAACTTAAAAAACTGCACCCCAAGATGCAGCACGAAAGCCATCCTACAACACGGAAGCCAGGACACAACAAGCAAGAATGTGAAACATCACTACCACATGAAAATGCACCACGAAGCACTCTACTCCCCGAAAAGACTGTAAAAGGCAGGGAATGCGACCTAACGTTGCAGGTAGCAGGAATTTCCCCCCGCGGAGAGGGACGAGGGACTGAAAGGGAAACTTAAAAACAGATGAACAGAACATGAATGAGGTCATTCGGAAAGAATGGGTTATTATAACAAAACGCATAAGGTTAGTGGAAGAGCATGCATTTAAATACAACTAATTATTTTTTTATTTTTTAGACGCTGAGGGTGGCAAGTGGAATTTTTGCTATCTATAACCCTGCAGTTGCTATCCCGTATTGTCCGTGGGAAGAAGGAGTCCTTGAGTCGGCTAGTTCTGGCATCTATTTCCCGAATTTTATATGCATGATCCAAGCGACCAATGTATGTAGGAGTACGAATAATTTGCGAGACCTCGGTGCTGAAACATGCGGATCTGAATTTATTTAATAATTTCAATACAGCCGCAGTGGCGTATGAATTCATGCAAAAATCCTTTCAACTTACATGCATGCAAATTCATTTACTATCGGCTAACAAACAATTGCTCCTTAGGATGCAGTACAAATGTATCCAATAATGTGAAAGCTAGAAATTGAATGTGTTTAAGGATGCCTTTCTCCTGAAATTAGTAGCTGAAATTCTTTTTCAAATAAAATTGGAGACCCCACTCTGGTCACATTATTGAGATCGCAAGGAGCCTCACATTCCGATTCATCGCATGTGTATGACTGGGATTCATCGAGTCTTACATTCCGGGGGGGGGGGGCGAAGGAGATAGCGGGCTCACGCCCCCTTGCCCCCCCGCCCCCCGAACACGCACGGATTCAATGCATGTGTCGCCTTCACCGACACCTGTTGAGTGCGAACGCCTCTCCCCCATCTGCTTCCCTCCTTTGCCCATCCTTCCCTTTACCCGAAGCAGCGAGGAGTGGGTGGACGAAGACAATGGTGCTGTCATATAGTATGCAACCTACGCTTTCGTGCGAATTCAAGCGAGTAGTAGGATGATAACTTGGTGGAGCGGAAACAGGCAGATCCCTCGTTCAATCTTTGCAGCGGTCCAATTTTCCCTCTGCAAATCTATATATTCACTAAGGTGGTGGTCCATATTTTTTCGTTTCTGGTTTTCTTCTGAATCCTTGATAAAATGTTTCGCCGTTGAGTGAGTTTCCATGCATACCAATGTCTTAATGGTTTGCATAATAGTTTAAGAGGGATGCGTAACATGAAAAGGACGAACAAAAGCCGAGTTGAGATGGTGGAAGGAAGAAGTTTCCAAACAAGACGAAATATACCCCGTGGTCTAGGGATCGATCCAGGAACCAGGATGTGCGTGTATTCCCGGAAGGCACCTTTTTCTTGCCTGGAATCTTCCTCCTTCAACTTTCCCGATTAACAATGCGCCAATCCCATCTTTAAGTCGCCTATCGCTCCAAAATAAATATTTTGTGACTCCTAGCAAATCACAACATCCTACTCAGGCCCCTCTTCATCTCAGAGTACCTTCTTCCTCCCTTCATCCCGTCCAATATCCCTATCCTCCTCGTTCCTCCTTGTTCCTTCCCTATCCTCGTTTGCCTAACGTTCTCCCCTCAATTACAGTCATCAACATCCCGCTGCCGGTCAATAACCCCTTCATCCACTTTTCCTGCCTCCATAGGATTTCTCCCAACAAACCCCTCTCTTCGCCCACCATACCAAGTACTTCCTCATTTGTTTTCTTCTCTGTCCATTTCATCTTCTCCAATCTTCTCCACACCCACATTTCAAAAGCCTCCAGTCTACGTCTATCCTCCTGCTTCAATGACCACGTTTCCGCGTCGTACATAGCTACGCTCCATATCAAAGTTTTACGAGTCTCTTCTTAACATCCTTACTCAACGTCCCTGTAATACCCCCTCCTCATAATAAAAACTTTATTGCAATTTTCCACAATTAAAACTTTATTTCGACCATGGTTTCGATACACTGTATCATCATCAGGTGACCCTCGTCCTTGTGAAAGTCTCTTTACCTAGCGCATTCTTCTCCTTTCGTCCTTACTACTTTGACCGTGTTGGTCCAAAACACTACCGAGATACGTAAACTGTTCTACCTGCTCTAATTTTTGCCTGCCTATTTTAATGTTAAGCTTAGTCTTTTCCTTTCTAGAAAATCGCATAACCTTTGTTTTATTAATATTGATTCTCATCTCATACCTGTCGCACTGAATTTCCAATTCACTCAGCAATGCTTGTAACCCCTTGGCTGACTGACAAACCAAAGCAACCCTAACTGATTTTACGAATTCCCCGCCCACTTTCACTCCTACCTCCAGTTCTTCCCATGCCTCTTTAATCATTTCCTCTGCATACAGGTTGAACAGCAACGGTGATAATGGGCAACCCTGCCTTACACCTCTTCCTAACACCGCCCATCCGGACTCCCCGTTCCCCACTCGCACCCGTACAGTCTGAGACATGTGCAGGTTGCGGATTTACCTCCTTTCCCTCCAATCTATTCCTATTTTCTTCAATATACTCATTAATTTTCCCAATTCACTCTTTCAAACACTTTTTCGAAATCTACGAAACAGGCAAATACCTCCTGGTTGTGTTCTATATTCCTCTCGATTAATAATCTCATTACTGCCATGGCATCACGCGTACCTCTCCCCTCCCTAAACCCAAACTGATTATCCCCTAAGTAATCATTTGCCCTCCTCTTTAGCCTTTTGTATATGATCCTTTAGCTGCGTGGGATATCAAACTTATTGTCCTGTAGTCCTCAGATGACCTAGCCTTTACCTTTTTAGGAATAGGAACTAAAACTGGTCTCACAAAGTCTTCCGGCCAGATTCCTTTCTCATAAATACTACAAATCAGCCAATATAGCCTCTTCCTCCCACATTTGCCTAAACATTTCAGTAGTTCCGCGGGAATGTTATCCACCCCCACGGCCTTATTTAGTTTCATCTCCCTTACTGCCCTTTTTATCTCATCGTCGAGTATGCCTGGACCTAAGCTATTTCCTCTACGTCATATTCTTTTTCAATGTCTAGGTTTGTTGGTCGAAGTTCTTTACTATACAGTTCTTCTATATACTCCTTCCAACTCTTTTGGATCATTCCTGTGTCAATTATTACCTTACCCGCCTTATCTCTAACTGTTACCATATATCTCCCTATCTTACTTCCCAATATAGATTTAAATTTGCTGTGCAGTGCACCAATTTCACCCTTCCTCTGCGGACTTTCCATATCCTCGCACTGCATCTTCCACCATGCTTCTTTTGCTTTATTTGTTGCCCCTCTCAATTTATTGTTTAATTCTTCGTACTTCATTTTGCCAAACTCTGTATTTGCATTCTTTCATTTTCTCCGCTCATCTATCTTTGTAATCATCTCATCTTGGACCATGTTTTCCGAGTCCTTTTAGCGTCAACGGTTTCAATAGTGTATTTTGTGACTTGAGACAACCCTTTCTTGATACTTTGATATGTAGATGTAGATACTTTCCCATTTTTCTTCGATAGTACTTAGCTCTTTACCATCCTCCATGATTTCCTCTACCGCCTGTTTGTATTCCCTCCTTTTCAAACCATTTAATGTTTCTATATTCCATTTTCTAACTCGCCGCCCCTGCCTTATCATTTTGAAACGGACGCTACATTTCATAAAAACTAAATTTTGGTCAGAGTCCGCATCCGCTCCCGGGAAGCTGTGGGAATTTATCACACTATTCCTAAACCTGTGTCTAACCAGGATATAATCTAGCTGATATCTTCCTGAGTCACCTGGCATTTTCCATGTATACCTGCGTCTTTTGTGGTGTCTAAACCAAGTGTTGGTGATGACTAACCCCTGTCTCCTGCAGAACTCAACTGTTTTCTCCCCGCGGTCATTCCTCGTGCCTAAACCGTAGCCCCCCACCTCAAAACCATCTCTTCTTTCGCCTACAGTTGCATTCCAATACCCCATCACTATCAAATGTTTCCGTGCAGGAACACACACGATTATGTCCTCTAATTGATCGTATATCCTATCGACCTATTCCTCCGTATGGTTTTTCGGTGGCATGTATACCTGAATAATAACCAAGTTCGTCGGTTCTGCTTTTATCTCCACTAGTAGTATTCTATCCGTTACCTGCTCTACATCTACATTTACATCTACTCAATACCCCGCAAGCCGCCGCAAGGGCGTGTGGCGGGGGGTGCTAGGACACCACCCATAATTTAGAAAAGAAAAATAATAAAAAAAAAATCGCATGCAATAACGACAAAATCATATATTAAAAAAAAAAAAAAAACATGGCATACATTCATGCATGAACACTTACACCCCACACACATGCAAACACTCAAACTACCAACTAACATACACATGCACCTGAAAGTATACCTAACATCTCTATAGTGTTTAATTTTGTTCCGACTTGTAAATTCAAAGTTTTTAATATTTCTAAAGTGACTTCGGTTTCTTGCTATTATGATTACTGATTGTTCGGGGAAAGAATGAGTATTTGTACCTATCTGTCTTGGAATCTATCTCCCTTAGTTTATCTTTGTGGTCTGATCTACCTAAGTAGTGTGGGGCCATTATAATTCCTTCAGTGTCATATTTAAACTCGTTTGTTCTGAACCTTTCTAAAAGTCTAAGCCTCGCTTGTTCTCTCCGCACTTCAAGTGGTTCCCAGCCTAAATTCCCTAAGAGACCTGTCACACTTGTGTTTTTATCATAACAATTTTTAACAAATCTAGCGGATTTTCTCTGGACTTTATCTAATTCTTTTTGCCAAATTTTCTCCCACGGATCCCAAATACTTGCGGCATATTCCAAATGAGGTCTAACTAGAGCAAAATAACACCTCTCTTTAACTTTTTCATTACATTTCCCCACCACCCGTTTTATGAAGCCAAGTTTCTTTAAAGCTGATCCGCATATTGTCCTGATATGTGCTCCCCATGAAAGGCGTGGTGTTAGAACAACCCCCAAATATTTAACTTGATTTGCCGTAGTCAATACTGAACCCTCTATTTTGTAGTTTATATCCTGTTCCTCGCTTCGTTTATTCCAAAATTTCAAAACTGCACATTTATCTATATTAAGTGTTAATCCCCATTTATTGCACCATCCCGAGATATTGTCTAAGTCTCTAGAGAGTAGCTCGCGATCTAGTTGGCTCCTTATTTCCCTGTATATCACCGTGTCGTCAGCAAATAACCTTAGATTGCTACTAACGTGTGTGCTTAAGTCATTTATGTATATTAAGAACAGAAGAGGCCCTATTACACTTCCCTGGGGGACGCCCGAAGTAACATCTCTCTCCGTTGAGCACAACCCATCTATGACTACTATTTGTTTGCGGTTTGACAAGAAGTCCCTAATCCAATTAATTATTTTCTCATTGATCCCATAGTATTTAAGTTTGTGTAACAATTTATTGTGTGGGACTTTGTCGAAGGCTTTTTTGAAATCCAGGAATACTGCATCGACTTGGGTGTTGTTTTCTCCCGATCTAAGTATATCGTGAATGAAGAGACCAAGTTGTGTTTCGCAAGATCTGCTTTTCCTAAATCCGTGCTGGTTGTGGATTAGTATTTTCCTACTATCAAGAAATTTCATAATGTTAGTGACAATAACGTGTTCCAATATTTTACAAGAGATCGATGTTAAAGAAATGGGTCGGTAATTGGTTGGTTTATCCCTATCGCCGCCTTTATAGATGGGAGTTATATGGGCTAGCTTCCAGTCGCGAGGCACTGAGCCTTCTTCTATCGATTTTAGAAAAACAATATGTAAAAATGGGGCAATGTCGTCAGCTAATTCCTTTAATATTCTAGCAGGTATTTCTTCCGGACCAGGTGCCTTGTGTGCTTTGATACTACGGAGCAGATGTACTATTCCCTGCTTGGTCAGTGTAAGATCGCTCATGTGTTCCCCGGGTGGGTGTGGAGGATCGTTTGGTGCGTTTGTGTTTTTGTTGTAGACGCTCAGGAAAAAATGGTTTAAAATATTTGCCTTTTTCACGCTATCTGTAATGATTTCTCCATTTTCCGTCTTCAAAGAGTGAACAGTGGGACGTTTACCCTGTATTTCCCTAACATAGGACCAGAATGACTTTGGATTTTCCTCAAGATATTCGCTTAGCATTTTAGATTTAAAAGAGTGTAGTGCTGTGCGCATAATACTTTTCGTCTTACTACGACATTCTTTTAGTAGCTGTTTGGTTGTATTCACAAAACTTATATCGTCACTTTTTAAACTCTTTTTGAAATTTGACTGTAGCTTTCTTTGCCTTCTTAATGCCGATCTGACTTCCCCGTTGTACCATCTAGGTTCCTTACTGTCGCATTTGAGTTTGGACGGGATGTACGTCTTTATTCCTTCGCGTAAAATATTTAAGAAATAATTCCAAGTGTTCTCTGTATTTGTTGTCAGTGTTTTTGTCTTGTATTCCGGTAATTTTATCTTTAAATATTCTCTTAGTCCGTTAAAATTTGCCTTGTTGTATAGGTATATTTTACGCTTTTCTTTGTTTATTTTGACGAACTTAGTTTTTAACTCCACAAGAATAGCCTTATGGTCACTGATTCCGTCTATTATTTCAATGTTAGTAATGATTTCGGGCATAGAAGTCGCAAAGATGTCTAGTATGCTTTGGCCCCGTGTTGGTGATTTAACTATTTGTTCTAAGGAGTGTTTTGTGAATATATGAAGGAGTTCTTGGCATGAATCTCTGTTTTTGGCAGATTTTCCCACGCAGTAGTTTTCCCAGTCAATTGACGGTAGATTTGTGTCACCAGCTATTATAGTAATACTGTTGCTTTGTCTGCTGCTGATAGTGGATATTTGTTCGTCGAGCTTGTGTAGGACATCTGTGTTAGAATCTGGGGGTCTATAAAATGAACACACGTATAGGCTTCTGCCGTTGTAGTCCTTAATGTTGCACCAAACGCTTTCTATGTCATCTACGTCGCATTCATATCGTTGGCTACTAAGATGTGACTTTACTGCAATGAATACTCCCCCACCCAACCTATTTGGTCTGTCCCTTCTGTAAATTGTGAAGCCGTTTGGAAAAACCTCATTGTTTGCTATATCTCCCGTGAGCCAACTTTCTGTTCCAACTACTATGTCTGCGTTTGTACTGACAAAAATATGTTCAATATCCGATATTTTGTTTCTAATGCTACGGCAATTTAATGTTATAATTTTAATATGGCTAATAACTTCTTGTTTTTCGGTTTTATGTACGCTAACAAAACTGTTTTGAGACGATTCGTGGTGAACAGAGACAAAAGAATTACATTCACTTGCATTGCTATCTGTTATGTATGTAGAGGCACCAATTTTATTAAATTTACGTGGGTTATATGTTGTTTTAACGCAAGTGCTTGTTTGTTCAATATTTTTGGGGATTTGAGAGGCATTACCTGAACTGAATTGACAAAAAGCGCTGGATTCTACTTTATTTTTCCCAATATATGACCTACGCTCTTGCCTACCAGCTATGCTAAACCCTCGACACGTGTTCGTGTAACCTACGCGCTACCAACTGCGATGCCTTGGCAGTATAATGGACCCCGGAGCGATTAAGGGGTACCCGACACGATGAGAGGACGGGCCTCAGATCAATGAAGTCCGCTCCGATTCCCCGGCAAAATCCCAGCAATCTCTCATTTAAACCCTCAATGCGGCTCCAAACGAGCCTTCCGCGGTCTGAACGCGGCACAATACTACATATACTTAATTTAATTGGGACCTTCAACTCTGCCTCGACTCGTTTCACCTCCGAGTGCATCTCCTTAAAGGAGCGCAGGATCTCTTCAGATCCACGTTCCGAGGCGTCGTTTGTCCCGACATGAGCCACAATGCGTAGCTTGGAGCAGCCCGTATTACTGACGGCCGCCTTCACCGCCAGCGTCGCCTGGGGTACCCCGCCGCCCGGTATACACCAGGACGACAAGAATCCAACACCTCCCTCCTGTTGGACTCTGCGGCGCAGCGGGTTCATTATACGCCGGACATTTGAACTACCTAATATAACGGTTCCCTCCCTCCCCGACCGCTGATGCCTTACCCTAGGCAGTGCCCTCGGAGTAGGGATAGGGGCTGCAGGTACGGTGGTGCTGTCATCCGACAGCACCTGGTACCTGTTGGAGACGGGGATGGTATCTGCCTCCGCAGAGTCCAATCCTCGCCGCAGCGTTACCTTCCCCTTGCCCCGAGAGACGACCCTCCAATCGTCCGACCTACGGACGTGAGACACTCCCTCGTTGAGAGATGGGACACGGGGTAGGTCTCTAATCGCCCAGCCACGTGTTGCATTCGGACGAATCCGTGCACCCCTATGGGCGTGGCGGGTTTTCGAATTCCCACCCTGAGCACCATCTCTCCCGAGGGGAGCCCTCCGGCCGGCGATCTCCGATCGAAGCTCCCGCACCATTCTCTCCAGCATGACGATACGGGCCCTTAAAGCCGCGCATTCGCCAGTGCCTTCGAGCATAGCAACAGGGGACCTGGATGAAGCCATCCTAATTTAATTACCAAGTTCCCAACAAAAGCTAACCTGTATACACTATGCTAAAATTTCTAGAAGGGGTTAGCTAACTTTAGCTCAAACAATAAGTTACGATTTGGAATTGAATATGAAGCCTAAGTGGAAAAAACGATGCTTGAGTAAGGTCTGGTTTTCAGAGGACCAAAAGAAAGAAAAAGGAAAGCACTCACCGGTCACCAATCAGAGTCGAAGGACAAAAACCACCACAATCCACTAAATAAATTACTACTACCACACACAGGTTAACAAACCACACACAAAACGAAAACTATATAAACGAAGCAACGTATACGTTGACACTACACTGCACTTCACTAAAACCAAAAGCACCAAGAATCGAGGTGGCAGGAAGGTAGTCTCTGGTGGGTCAAACCGGTTACCAGGAGCGCTCAGTAGGCAGGTCCGCTCAGGTTGAGGGCTAGAGAGAGAATGATGACTACGCTCTATGTTGACTACGCTTCTTCCTACCTCTTCATTTGATACTATGGCGACCCCTCGTTGGCTCTCGTCCCCACCGCTGTATATTATTCTATACTTATCACTCCAGTAATCCCCACTATCTTTCCATCTCACCTCGCATAGACCTAAAATATCTATATTTCCCCTTTCCATCTCTCGCTTTATATTCTCTAATTTCCCTGTCCTCATCATTGTCCTAACATTCCACGTTCCTATTCTAACTAATTTTGTCTTCTTCTCCTGCGTCTTCTGTCCTGCTGCTGCTGGTTTTCCCTTGCAAGGGTTTCGTGGGATGACGACCGCGGAAGCCTTGCCTCCCCCGCTGCCGGGCACGACACACGGCCGAGCCCCGTAGTTGCCAGGACTCAAAATATCTGTATAGTCCATCATGTTAATCTTGGGAATGATAATTGAGGTGGTTTCCCGTTGCCGTACTTTAAGGACAATAAAATAGTTGATTGCGAGACGGAAAGGGCATTTATGGAAATGAAATTAGAATGTAAGGATAGAAAATATCCCAATAGAATTAGCTGAGTGTTTAGAAGAACTTGGCCGACAGAGTTTTCATTGGATAATTCGAATAAACGATAAGGAAGTTCCAAAGAAACTGCGGGAGATAGTTTTCCTTCCCGTTCTGAAAACGGGAAAGGCAGCCATATGTAACATCTACATCTACATCTACATAATACCCCGTAAGCCGCCGCAAGGGCGTGTGGCGGGGGGTGTTAGGTCACCAACCGTTAAAACGAAAAATACCACATGCAAAAAACAACACGGAAAATTACACCCCAGCAGCGCACACACTCATGCAAAACTCCCTCCATCCAATACTCATGCAAACACATACACCGCAAAACAACAAAAAACTGCACCCCAGGATACAGCACGAAAGCCATCCTAAAACACGCAAGCCAGGGCACAACAAGCAAGAATGTGAAACATCACTACCACATGAAAATGCACCACAAAACACTCAACCCCCCAAAGAGACAGTAAAAGGAAGGGAATTCGACCCAACGTTGCAGGTAGCAGGAATTTCCCCCGACGGAGAGGGACGAGGGATTGAAAGGGAAACTTAAAAACAGATGAACAGAACACGAATGAGGTCATTCGGAAAGAATGGGTTATTATAACAAAATACATAAGGTTAGTTGAAGAGCATGCATTTAAATACAACTAATTTTTTTTTAGACGCTGAGGGTGGCAAGTGGAATTTTTGCTATCTATAACCCTGCAGTTGCTATCCCGTATTGTCCGTGGAAAGAAGGAGTCCTTGAGTCGGCTAGTCCTGGCATCTATTTCCCGAATTTTATATGCATGATCCAAGCGACCAATGTATGTAGGAGTAAGAATAATCTGCGAGACCTCGGTGCTGAAACATGCGGATCTGAATTTATTTAATAATTTCAGTCTTGCATTGAATCGTCTCTCTTCTAATGATTCCCACCCCAAATCCATGAGCATTTCGGTAACGCTTGGCGTTTTATCGTAGGAATTTTTTACAAAACGGGCTGCCCGGCGTTGAACCTTCTCAATTTCCCGAATGAGACCTTTTTCACTCGGGTCCCACACGCTGCATGCGTATTCTAAATGAGGCCTTACAAGAGCGTGGTAACAACGTTCCTTGACCTTTGAGTCACTTTTGCCGACAATGCGTCTAATGAATCCCAATTTTTTATTTGCTTGACCGCAGACTTTACGTATGTGAGTCCCCCAAGTTAAGTCTTTAGTGAATGTGACACCTAGGTATTTTACCGCATCAACTACTGCTAGGTCACCTCCAGCTAATTTGTAAGCAAATCCCGTTGATCTTTTAAAGAAATTTACCACTGAACATTTATTATAATTTAGAGTCAATCCCCAGTTAGAACACCATTTAGTAATGCAATCTAAATCCTGCGCTAGAATAAAACGATCTTCATCCCCAGATATCTCCCGATAGATCACCGTGTCATCCGCAAACATCCTAATGTTACTTTTCACTTCGCGGTTCAAATCGTTAACAAAAATCAAGAAAAGCAGCGGCCCGATCACACTTCCCTGAGGTACCCCCGACGTGACTCGAACGCTGTCGGAACTAGCGCCATCAAGGACTACCCTCTGTTCCCGCTCTGAAAGAAAATCTTTAACCCAACTTATAGCGCCCTTGTTTATACCCGCGACCTTTAATTTATGAATGAGTTTACCATGTGGGACCTTATCAAATGCCTTTTGAAAATCTAAGAAGATGGCATCCACTTGCCTACCTCTCTCACCAGATACAAGTAAATCATGTGTAAATAATCCTAATTGGGTTTCGCAGGAGCGGGTTTTCCTGAATCCGTGTTGATTGTCACTTAAAAAGTTAATATTGTCAAGGTGTCTCATTATTGAACTGACAATTATGTGCTCTAAGATTTTGCAACAGATAGAAGTGAGAGATATAGGTCTGTAATTACTGGGATCCTCCCTGTCACCACTTTTAAAAATAGGCGTTATTTGCGCGGCTTTCCAAATCTTAGGTACTTTGCACTCTGTGAGGGATTTGTTAAATATAAATTCAAGGTACGGGGCAATGTTTGGAGCTAAATGTTTTATCACCCTAGCTGGTATATTTTCGGGACCCGGGGATTTGTTGGGTTTAATCTCGTTAAGCAATTTTAGAATTCCTTGTTGGTCCACTGTTATTTTTTCCATGGGTGGAGTATGTATTGTTTCTTGGAGATATGCGGTGGCAACATCATTCGAGAAAACGCTTTGGAAGAATGAATTTAAGATGTTAGCTTTAACCTCGCTGTCTGTATGAATTATATTGCTACAATCCCTTAAGCAAGCCACGGTTTGTTTACTCCCATTTACTTCCCTAACATATGACCAGAAAGCTTTGGGGTCAGTGTCCAAGTGCTCGCAAAGTACTTTGCGTTTAAATTCCAGTAAGGCGCTACGTAATTGTTTTTTGGTTTCAATTTTAGAGGATCTATATGTGTCCCATAATTGTGTATTCTCAGGAGATGATGTGTTCACGCCTGCCCTCTTTACCCTAGAGTGTAGCATTCTCTGCTTTCGAAGGGCTTTTCTAATGTCTTTATTGTACCACCTGGGGTCGCGATTTGCTTTAACGTATTTTATAGGTATGAAATCTACGATTCCTTTTTGCATGATATTGACAAATTCTGTCCAAGTTTCTTCCACGTTGACATGACTTAAGCGGGTTTTGAACTCGGGTAGTGAAGAGTTTAATTGATTGGCAAAAGATTCAAAGTCTGCTTTATGGTAATTATAAATTTTTCTTTTTGGTTTAACAATCTTTTTTATTGCTATGTCCAAATGGACATTAATTGCTTTATGGTCACTCAAGCCCTCATCAGTTGATACACTAATAATACGTTCCGGCGTGTTTGTAAGAAATAGATCCAATATGTTCTTTCCACGGGTGGGCATGCGTACTGCTTGATGGAGGGAGTTTCTTTGAACCAATTTTATCATGGAATTGCAAGATTCGCGATCGCGGGTCCCAGATTTAACGATATTGCTGTCCCAATCTATACCAGGGAGGTTAAAGTCGCCACCAATTATGTTTATGCTGTTATTATATTTACGTGTAAACTTGTGAATTTGATCGTTGAGGGTGTGAAGTGTTTTCAAATCTGAGTCTGGAGGTCTGTAGAAAGAGCATAAATTTATGTTGGGTTGATTGGTCCGTAGTAAGGTGCACCAAACACTTTCTATGTTATTATTTTCAAATGAAACTTGCCTGCTTTCAAAATGACTTTTAACTGCCACGAAAACCCCTCCTCCGGGTCTTGTATCTCTATCGTGTCGGTAAACTTTGAAATCTATTGGGAAAATTTCTTGGTCATTAATATCATTGCACAGCCAACTCTCTGTGCCTAATACTATATCAGCGGAATGAGTTTGGATTATGTGTTCTAGATCCGCTGATTTGTTCTTGAGGCTTCTGCAATTTATAACAAGTATAGTTAAATTATTTTGATGTTGAATAACGTCCTTATTAGTGCCTGACTGTAATTTAGGACGCCTTTGTGGGGAAGTGCGTGTCACATGTCTTTCTAAATCATTACCAGTGTTGTCAATGACTTTTATATTTTTATTAATAATATTATACGCGCTATCCCCAGATGTTATTGACCCACTAAGTGACCTGCCCTCTATCCTCTATGTAAGAACTAAAGCACAATATATTCGATTCCTTACGCAGAAAATGCGGTGCATAGGAACATAAATCTAAGGACGAAGAAAAGGTCAATTATTTACTTATGTGATGTTCAGTTTGGATTTAGGAAGGGGAGAGTAACACGCACGGTCACCAATGGGAAACAATATGGAGGGCGATGTTAAAATTATATTATTACGTCACGGCTTTTGAGAAGGCAATGGCTAGAGAAAACTGGGTAGAATTAAATCTCGTGCTATATAATATTGGAGTAGATTGGTGGGAAAAGTGGCATGTGCGCAACCTCTACTACATGCCTCAAACTACACAGGTGTGAATGACAGATGGACAGCCAAGATAGGTATCTACATACATACAATACCCCGCAAGCCACCACAAGGGCGTGTGGTGGGGGTAGTTAGGTCACCACTCGTAAACTAGAATAAAACCACATGCAAAGCCAAATAAACTTTACGAAAATATTAGTTTGTTCATGCACTCGGCAAATCTTAATCACACGAAAGAAAACACTTAAATGCAACAATATTTACGTAATAACAGGATATGTGCAATAAAATCATGTTGTAGAACTATTAAGAAGATGTTTACATTAAATTAAAATAATAACATGCAGGAAGAAACATGCAAGATATCAACAAATACATACACTACCAATTCTAATTATCTCCTACGCAATTGCTGCCATGTCTATTCTTATCTCGATTGGTTTGAGGAAAAAACGGCATTATAAATCCATCCGTTCTACAATAAATCCCTCTGATTTTACATTGGCGATCTGATCTACTACAGTGAGTAAGTGGGGGCCTGTAATATGTCCTCAACATCCTCCGATAAGTAACTTGCCTCAAATTTACGAAGTATACTGACCCTGTATTTAAGCATACGGTCAACTAGTGGCCGCAATCCTAATTCTTCCACTATAGTGTCGTGAAGCTGCAACCTCGTTCATTGCAATTTTTCACGAACTTATCTGCTCTTCTTTGTACTCGATCTAGTTCCAAAAATAAGCCTGCTTCATAAAAATTCCACACATTAGTAGCATACTAAAGGTGGGACTTTTGACCGGAAAACGAATGAAAATCATATTTATTGGCAGTGGGATATTCAAGACTGTGATGGAGGGGAGAATGTTAGGGGAACGAGGAAAGGGCAGGAATAGAGGATAGGAATGCTGGACGGGATGAAGGGAGGAAGGCAGTTAACGGAGATGAAGAACAGTTCCATGTAGTGTCGGCTGTCTGTGTTTTTCTAGTTGGAAGAGGCAGCTACGTTAATTCTGTGCCCATATAGTACCTGACGCCAACAGTTAACTATCACATTTTCTAATTCTTTGGCCAATATTTGTTCTTGCCTTATTGCCAAAGAAAATTTATTGAGAATAAGAGAAATAAATTCAAACCAAACGGAATATTTTCGTGTTTTCTATTGAATGACCCCAAGAAATATATTCGTTCGTGGATTCAAATCCGTGTATTTTCCGGAAATAGTCAATTTCTTCTCGGTCACCAGTGACACATTCCTTATTGGGAGAAACTATTTATTTGACTTCATTCTTATTTGGCATTCATTCGCCTCATTCGCGGATTGATATCCTACGAGGGAAAATAATATTTCAGGGAACCTCCAGGGTCCGCGTAGAAATGGAAATGACAAAGCCTTCTTCTTCGGCGAATAGCACGGAGTCCGAATGCGAATCGGATATTCAGCCACGGTCTTCCTTCCTTACGGATTAAATGGAGAATATCTGTCATTCGACAATTTCTCAAAGTGTACAGTTTTACACAAAATTCTGCATGGATATAAATGGAAGGAGACATCTTGCCAACCTCTAAAACCTTTGCGAGGCCAAACGATCCCTCGAGTTCTATCCTAATATAAAGTGAATGTGAGGTGCTTCGAGCGAATACTTCAACGGTCGTGTGTGATGAATGGATCATCAATTTATTTCTTTAGCATATTTACGAAAGATCGAAAATACTTGCATGAATCTCAATATCGCTGGATGCAGATATTTCCATGCAATGAATTGAGCTGAAGTCCTAGGGCAAAACTACAGGTGGCACTAAGAGTGGAGAATAGTTCTACTAAGTCAGGTTCAAAAACAATCGACTCTTTCTGGATTTTCACGACGACTTCTCAACGACTCACTGGCATAGGAAGGGTGTTATTTTAGGAGGCCATTATGTCTCATTTGTAAGATTTGGTGTTTAACCGGCGCACGATTGAGGTCAAGTCTACGCGGATTGCCCATCTGCGCGATGGCTGTATTTTTGGGCAGCTGACACCCTGACCCAGTGTAAAATCCGCCAAGGCTTTACCCTGACCAGCGTCTCATTTCTTCGGCTATTGCTTGCCAAGCCTGAGAGGGAGCGTCTTGGCAAAATAGCTCTTCCAAGGAAGGAGGACCTGATCACAGGGAAGTTTAATTAAGATATTCGGGAAAACTTAATATTGAAATATGTACATCAACTTGATACCCTGCAAGCCACCGTAAGGGCGTGTGGCGGGGGGTGTTTGAATAAACCACGCGTAATTAAGAATAAAACCGCATGCAAAAGCCCCAAATTTTACAATCCACTAACAAAGCATGACATACACTCATGCAAAAGCCCTTACAACCCACGCACATGCAAATAAACAAACTACCGAATAATATTCACATTTACCTACACATAGGCTTTGGTGCTGTATCCTGGGGTGCAGTTTTTTGTTGTTTTGCGGTGTATGTGTTTGCATGAGTATTGGATGGAGGGAGTTTTGCATGAGTGTGTGCGCTGCTGGGGTGTAATTTTCCGTGTTGTTTTTTGCATGTGGTATTTTTCGTTTTTACGGTTGGTGACCTAACACCCCCCGCCACACGCCCTTGCGGCGGCTTGCGGGGTATTATGTAGATGTAGATGTAGATGCATACACCTAATATCTTTGCAAATGTTTAATTTTGTTCCGACTTGTAAATTAAATGTTTGTAATATTCCTAAATTGACTTCGGTTTCTTAATATTATGATTTCTGATTGTTCAGGGAACTAATGAGTATTTTTATCTATCTGTACTGGAATCTATCTCCCTTATTTCATCTTTGTGGTCTGATCTACCTACGTAGTGTGGGGCCATTATAATTCCTTCAGTATCATAGTCAAACTCGTTTGTTCTGAACCTTTCTAAAAGCCTAATTCTCGCTTGTTCTCTTCGCATCTCAAGTGGCGCCCAGGATAAATGCCATAAGAGACTTGTCACGCTTGTGTTCTTAGTATAACAATTTTTAACGAATCAGGCGAAACATGGTCTTTGAAGCAAGATAATAGGTGTAGATAATAGGTAGGATTTTGTGACATGGAACTAGAGTAAATGGTGAAAAAGGACCACTTTATATCCTAGGGACCTATACTCTTTTGTGTTTCGTGGATTTCGCGAAGGTAATTTAACAGAGTACTTTCGGTGAGCAAGTAATTATCATGATGTAAAGGTAGGAGTAGGCTAGAGGGATTGACTAATTATTCGAAACATGTGTCTCTCGGACTACGCAGGTGCAGGTGGTGGAGGGGAGAGTCGGTATGGGAAGTGGCAGGTACTGACAGAGAACTGTCCATTATCATTCGAGCTTTTCGACTCACCTGCGGAGGTTTCTAGAAATAGACTGTTTCTCTGGCAATAGGAATGCAACGATAAACATTCGTATTGAAACACCGCTTTAAAACCGCTCACTGCGAATAAAAGAATTCCATTATTTATGAAACATTTCCAAAGAATTTTTCAAACGTGGAAAGGACATTAAAAGAATTAAACGAGGCAAGAAAGTCGTTACAGGGAGTGGGGAGCTTATCACGGGGAATATGCGTTAAAATATACAAAAGAAAACTTTTTAAGGATAGTAGCTTTACGTTGCTTGGGAATTTTGTCGTTGGTGCCATGGAATAAGCTTAAGCCGTTCAAATTTCGGCGTAAGACCGCGGTTTTTAGAAAGAGAAAGAGTAATGGCCGGATTCCATCGCGGTCTGAGGATCTGGGCACCACCGTGGCATCGTCAACTATTGTCAATCACCCTCGGAGGTGAGTGTGCGGCGAAGCGAGCGGGCAGGAGAAGTCACGCACGAGGGACACCTGAGAGAGCCTCTGGGCAAAGATGACTCTCGAAGGCTGGAAATCAAGGAATAAACAGCCTATTTGCGAAGAGAACTCTTTACAGTGCATTATCAAACTAATATTTGTGTGGAGGTGTTATGATAGAGATAGCGCATGGATGGCTGGTGACCTCACATCCCCCGCCACACGCCCTTGCGGGGTATAAAGTAGATGAACAGGTGCAGCAGCTCCCTGGAGGCAGCGATGGAAGGGAATGGGAGTGAGAATGGATGGCGGGCGGGAAGGCCGGGAGCAGAGACGGCGGGGGGGCGAAAGGGGGGGGGCGAAGAGGGGGCGGGGGAACCTACCCTCCGCTCGACGGAATCGCTGCTAATGACGATTGCATCAGCAACCATGCCAAAGAGTCATTCGGCACTCCCTCCTCGCACACTCCTCTCATCACGGCCAATGATTTGAAATCCTTATCGAATGCGCAAGAGATCTTTCATCACGATGTAAATAGATAACATGCCGTGAATTAATCCTCGCTCGCAGGTCTGATAGCGAGAAATAAAACTTGAAAAGTCAAAAGTGAAACTGCCATTCGGTTCGAGGTAGGAAGGCGCTCGGGAGCGTGATCGGCCGTGGAGAGTGGGAGACTGTGCACAGGAAAGTGTTGGCTCTCGGGAGACACATCGCACAATGAAGTTTTTCCAAACGGTTTCACAATTTACATCTACATCTACATCTACTCAATACCCCGCAAGCCGCCGCAAGGGCGTGTGGCGGGGGGTGCTAGGACACCACCCATAATTTAGAAAAGAAAAATAAAAAATAAAAAAATCGCATGCAATAACGAGAAAATCATATATTAAAAAAAAAACATGGCATACATTCATGCATGAACACTTACACCCCACACACATGCAAACACTCAAACTACCAACTAACATACACATGCACCTGAAAGTATACCTAACATCTCTATAGTGTTTAATTTTGTTCCGACTTGTAAATTCAAAGTTTTTAATATTTCTAAAGTGACTTCGGTTTCTTGCTATTATGATTACTGATTGTTCGGGGAAAGAATGAGTATTTGTACCTATCTGTCTTGGAATCTATCTCCCTTAGTTTATCTTTGTGGTCTGATCTACCTAAGTAGTGTGGGGCCATTATAATTCCTTCAATGTCATATTTAAACTCGTTTGTTCTGAACCTTTCTAAAAGTCTAAGCCTCGCTTGTTCTCTCCGCACTTCAAGTGGTTCCCAGCCTAAATCCCCTAAGAGACCTGTCACACTTGTGTTTTTATCATAACAATTTTTAACGAATCTAGCGGATTTTCTCTGGACTTTATCTAATTCTTTTTGCCAAATTTTCTCCCACGGATCCCAAATACTTGCGGCATATTCCAAATGAGGTCTAACTAGAGCAAAA
The DNA here is from genome assembly GCF_022747635.1 of Hetaerina americana. Taxonomy (NCBI): domain Eukaryota; kingdom Metazoa; phylum Arthropoda; class Insecta; order Odonata; family Calopterygidae; genus Hetaerina; species Hetaerina americana. The sequence goes on along the minus strand of NW_027286786.1, from coordinate 4,859,661 downwards.
TAACACCTCTCTTTAACTTTTTCATTACATTTCCCCACCACCCGTTTTATGAAGCCAAGTTTCTTTAAAGCTGATCCGCATATTGTCCTGATATGTGCTCCCCATGAAAGGCGTGGTGTTAGAACAACCCCCAAATATTTAACTTGATTTGCCGTAGTCAATACTGAACCCTCTATTTTGTAGTTTATATCCTGTTCCTCGCTTCGTTTATTCCAAAATTTCAAAACTGCACATTTATCTATATTAAGTGTTAATCCCCATTTATTGCACCATCCCGAGATATTGTCTAAGTCTCTAGAGAGTAGCTCGCGATCTAGTTGGCTCCTTATTTCCCTGTATATCACCGTGTCGTCAGCAAATAACCTTAGATTGCTACTAACGTGTGTGCTTAAGTCATTTATGTATATTAAGAACAGAAGAGGCCCTATTACACTTCCCTGGGGGACGCCCGAAGTAACATCTCTCTCCGTTGAGCACAACCCATCTATGACTACTATTTGTTTGCGGTTTGACAAGAAGTCCCTAATCCAATTAATTATTTTCTCATTGATCCCATAGTATTTAAGTTTGTGTAACAATTTATTGTGTGGGACTTTGTCGAAGGCTTTTTTGAAATCCAGGAATACTGCATCGACTTGGGTGTTGTTTTCTCCCGATCTAAGTATATCGTGAATGAAGAGACCAAGTTGTGTTTCGCAAGATCTGCTTTTCCTAAATCCGTGCTGGTTGTGGATTAGTATTTTCCTACTATCAAGAAATTTCATAATGTTAGTGACAATAACGTGTTCCAATATTTTACAAGAGATCGATGTTCAATCAATTTACAGAAGGAACAGGCCAAATAGATTAGGTGGCGGAGTATTCATTGCTGTAAAGTCAAATCTTAGTAGCCAACGATACGAATTCGACGTAAATGACATAGAAAGCGTTTGGTGCAACATTAAGGACTACAACGGCAGAAGCCTATGCGTGTGTTCATTTTATAGACCCCCAGATTCTAACGCAGATGTCCTACACAAGCTCGACGAACAAATATCCACTATCAGCAGCAGACATAGCAACAGTATTACTATAATCGCTGCTGACACAAATCTACCGTCAATTGACTGGGACAACTACTGCGTAGGAAAATCTGCCAAAAACAGAGATTCATGCCAAGAACTCCTTCATATATTCACAAAACACTCCTTAGAACAACTTGTGAAATCACCAACACGGGGCCAAAGCATACTAGACATCTTTGCGACATCTAAGCCCGAAATCATTACTAACATTGAAATAATAGACGGAATCAGTGACCATAAGGCTATTCTTGTGGAGTTAAAAACTAAGTTCGTCAAAATAAACAAAGAAAAGCGTAAAATATACCTATACAACAAGGCAAATTTTAACGGACCATGAGAATATTTTTAAAAATAATTACAACAATACAAGGCAAAAACACTGACAACCGATTAAGAAAGCACCTGGAAATATTTCTTAAATATTTTACGCGGAATAATGAAGACATACATCCCATCCAAACTTAAATGTGACAGAAAGGAACCCAGATGGAACACCGGGGAAGTCAGACCGGCATTAAGAAGGCAAAGACGGCTACAAGCAGATTTTAAAAAGAGTTTAAAAAGTGACTATATAGTTTATCTGAATGCATCCAAACAGAAACTGTAAGGATGCCGCAGTAAGACGAAAGTGTTATGCGGACAGCACTACACTCTTTTAAATCTAAAATGCTAAGCGAATATCTTGAGGAAAATCCAAAGTCATTCTGGTCCTATGTAAGGAAGATACCGGGTAAACGTCCATCTATACATTCTTTGCAGACGGAAAACGGAGAAATTATTACAAACAGCGTGAAAAAGTCAAATATTTTAAATAATTTTTTCCAGAGCGTCTACAATGAAAACACAAACGCACTAAACCAGCTTCCACACCCACCCGGAGAACGAATGAGTGATATAACACTGACCAGGAAGGAAATAGAACATCTGCTCCGTAGTACCAAAGCACACAAGGCACCTGGTCCAGAAGAAATACCTGCTAGAATATTTAAGGAATTAGCTGAAGACATTGCGAAACTTGGGTCTGCCGGGGATCGAGGGATTCCCACCCTGAGGCCCGGGTTCAAATCCCGGCGGTGTTGAATATTTTTCAGAGGTATCTCGATCCCTACTTGAGGTTCTTTGTGGAGGGCACTTTGAGTGAGTACGCCGTCCGTCGGATGGGACGTTAAACTGCGGACCCCTTGGCGCCTTTCGTAATGCCGATGCCGGGTTTCTCTCCACCCTTCATCCTTTCCTGTCCATCCCCTATGGCGCAAATGACCTCAGCTGTCGGTCGCCTCCCCTAAATACTACTACTACTTTGTGGCTTTTTTCATGCGGTTTTTTTTCTTAATTACGGGTGGCGTTCTAACACCATCCGCCACACGCCCTTGCGGTGGCTTGCGGGATATTAAGTAGATGTAGCTTAATAATCACCTGTTAATCAATACTCCTCGTATACGAAATGACTGATTGCGCCTCCGCCAAATTAAAAATATTTATGGAAGTTCAACGGAGGTGACACATCCATCCATCCATTTATTGAGTCCATAGGTTCTTTCCGCAAGACTTATTGGCAGTTTGCCATAACTTTATAGGTCTCATAATGATAACGTACTCACATTTATTGTTCTTGCAACCGGTCATTAATCATTTCAAATTAAATTTCGCAAGGGTGAGTACAAAATAATAGAAGGAATACTCACTTCACGAGAATACGTTTACGAGCTGGTTATCGATAATTGACTGAACTGAATGAGTCATATGACTGCAATCTCGACCAACTACTTCACCCCTCGTTTCTTGCCGTTAGGACTTGGAAAGTTTGAAGGGAAGGCAGCTTCCTCGAAGTACTTCCCTTGGATCCTTCGAGTTTACGTGGCGAGTGCCTGGCTCCATTTCCCGCCAGTGAGCAGTAATCTCTTTCACTCGCCCCTCACTGCGAGTGAAAGTTTATACATGTACGCAATACCTCGCAAGGGCGCACGGCTGGTATGGGACTATGATTCCCGAACAACCGAGGAAAGAACGAACATTGGTATCTATCTGTATGTGGAGTCTATCTCCCTTATCTTATCTTTGTCATCTGGCTTACCTAAATGGTGTAGGGCTGTAATAATTCCCTAGTTATACTCGTGTTCTGTAGCTTGCTGAAAGTCCTGAGTCTCGCTTGTTCCCTTCGTGGCTCCCAGTTGATCTCCAGTGGCTCCCGGTCCAATTCCCTAAAAGGTTTGTCACCCTCGTCTTCTTATTGCAACAATTTTTCACGAATCTTGTGGATTTTCCCTGAACTTTCCCTGATTCTTAAATCGAAGTTCTCTCCCAAGGATCCCGAATACTTGCGGAATATTCCAAACGAGACCTAGCCCGAGTGAAACCACACCTCTCTTTTGTTTTTTCAACACATTTCCCAACCACCCGTGCAGACCAATGTCCCTGGCCCCCGGGAGCATTCACTTCGTCGCAGGCGTGGCAGCAGTTATTTTAACGGCTGCAGTGCGGTAATACGTATGAAAGGCCACGGCAAGTCAACGTGCGATCCCGAAGAGAGACCGCTTTTAAATTAATTTTTCTTCGATAGACTGAGATAAGAGCCGTAGTGGAACCCTATGGAGTAAAATATCCCGGAGGCAAACCATTGGGGTATCCGTGTGGAGAGTGCGTCATCGGTCCAAGTTGCCCATCAATACAGGAGCGGAGGAACTTGGGGTCACTCCGGGCATGCCGGAAGTGGGAGAGTGGGAATGGGAAAGGCAGAATGGAGTGGCCCAAAGGATGATTTGAAGGAAGATTTGCCGACGCTGACTGAAATATGATCCCATGTGACGTTAAAGAAATTGGAAAAATAAAATGGCGTGAAATCGGTACTCGGTCTATACTGGGAATAAGTGGCAGTGATTGGACGCAGTAAGGGCAGAGAAGCTGAAATAAAGACTGGTGTAAGACAGGATTTCGTCCTTAATATTGATTGTGTGCATCAGGAAGGCAATTAAGGCGATCGAGGAAAGGACAAGCGGCGGCGCACGCGGAGAAAGCAGATGAGCACGCTGCTAAGCATAGGGATTGTACCAAGAAGGCGGAGCCGTGGTTACGGGGGAGAGAAGAAATCTGCCCAGGCGACATGAAGGAGGAGATGAAATGATGCAGCCTCAAGTTAACAAGGCAAACGCCAAAGTAATGGTCTGCATCGGAAGTTGAAAAGATTATCTCCCAGTGAGGCTGTGGAAAGATACCGCGAAAAGGGGGGATTTTCGCTATCTAGGCAGCGAGAAGACCAATAGTGGGGAAAGCAAAAGAGATAGGGTAACCAGAATAGTGATAGGGAAGATGGCTTTTCATCAGTGCTAAAAACAACAATAATGGCAAAAGGAACTAGTACGGACATGAGAAAGCATAGGCAGCGGTAAATTAAAACTTATATATATATATATACATACGAGGGTCATCCGGAAAGTAGTACCCGTTCGTGCCGCATGAAGTGCTGACGACGCGAGTAGCCGCTGGACGAGGTCAGATAGCTTCAGTGGCTTGTCTGCCTTCTCTGAGCCAAGTTGCGTGACGCTAGCATTGCCTGTGTTGTTTCTGTGATTGTTTACAATGTTTAAAAAAATTGAGAACGCCGCCAGTTGTGAAGTGAGGGCAGTGATTAAATTCCTCAATGCAAGAAACGTTCGCCCATGTGATATTCATCGCCAATTAAAGGAGGTGTATGGAGACAATGTAATGGACGAGTCGTCTGTTCGGCGGTGGTGTCGCAACTTCAACATGGGGAGGGGGAACACACACGACGATGAGCGTTCGGGGAGACCGTCTGTCATTACAGACCAACTGGTGAGCTCAGTTGACGAATTCGTGAGGAACGATCGGCGCGTCACAATTGATGACATCTGTGAGCGTTTTCCCAATGTTTCTCGAACAATTGTTCATGAAATTGTTAAACACCATCTGCATTATGCAAAAATTTGTGCAAGATGGGTCCCTCGCGTATCTCAATGAGCTGGCGGCGAAGGACTATGCAGCAGGAATACAGAAACTTGTCACACGTTATGACAAATGCCTTAATTTGCTTGGAGATTATGTTGAGAAGTAGTTTAAAGTATCCTCTTTCAAATAAAATTTTTTATGTTTGTTAATATTTACTTTTGTGTCTTTATTTCACGAACGGGTACTACTTTCCGGATGACCCTCGTATATATATATATATATTTATTTATTTATTTATTTATTTGTGTATATAGTGGATCCTGATCTGCATTTGCGATGTGTGGACGATGAGGGCATTAGCGAAAAGAAAAGTGGAAGAGACGGCAATGTGTTGCCACGCAAAGAATGCTGAAAACAAGTTGGATGGAAGTAGTAATAATTGGAGAAGTACCCAGAAGGGTAGGCGAAGAGAGAAGCCAATAGAGAAATTGGGAAAGCCTCGGGAAATTGAGAAGGTTCAACGCCGGGCAGCCCGTTTTGTAAAAAATTCCTACGATAAAACGCAAAGCGTCACCGAAATGCTCATGGATTTGGGGTGGGAATCATTGGCAGAGAGACGATTCAATGCAAGATTGAAATTATTAAATAAATTCAGATCCACATGTTTCAGCACCGAGGTCTCGCAAATTATTCGTACTCCTACATACATTGGTCGCTTGGATCATGCCTATAAAATTCGGGAAATAGATGCCAGAACTAGCCGACTCAAGGACTCCTTCTTCCCACGGACAATACGGGAGAGCAACTGCAGGGTTATAGATAGCAAAAATTCCACTTGCCACCCTCAGCGTCTAAGGGAATAAATAGTTCTACTTAAATGCATGCTCTTCCACTAAACTCGTGTGTTTTGTTATCATCTACATCTACATCTACATAATACCCCGCAAGCCGCCGCAAGGGCGTGTGGCGGGGGGTGTTAGGTCACCAACCGTAAAAACGAAAAATACCACATGCAAAAAACAACACGGAAAATTACACCCCAGCAGCGCACACACTCATGCAAAACTCCCTCCATCCAATACTCATGCAAACACATACACCGCAAAACAACAAAAAACTGCACCCCAGGATACAGCACGAAAGCCATCCTAAAACACGCAAGCCAGGACACAACAAGCAAGAATGTGAAACATCACTACCACATGAAAATGCACCACAAAACACTCAACCCCCCAAAGAGACAGTAAAAGGAAGGGAATTCGACCCAACGTTGCAGGTAGCAGGAATTTCCCCCCGCGGAGAGGGACGAGGGATTGAAAGGGAAACTTAAAAACAGATGAACAGAACACGAATGAGGTCATTCGGAAAGAATGGGTTATTATAACAAAACACATAAGGTTAGTGGAGGAGCATGCATTTAAGTAGAACTAATTATTTTTTAGACACTGAAGGGTGGCAAGTGGAATTTTTACTATCTATAATCCTACAGTTGCTATCCCGTATTGTCCGTGGGAAGAAGGAGTCCTTGAGTCGGCTAGTCCTGGCATCTATTTCCCGAATTTTATATGCATGATCCAAGCGACCAATGTATGTAGGAGTACGAATAATCTGCGAGACCTCGGTGCTGAAACATGCGGATCTGAATTTATTTAATAATTTCAGTCTTGCATTGAATCGTCTCTCTTCTAATGATTCCCACCCCAAATCCATGAGCATTTCGGTAACGCTTTGCGTTTTATCGTAGGAATTTTTTACAAAACGGGCTGCCCGGCGTTGAACCTTCTCAATTTCCCGAATGAGACCTTTTTCACTCGGATTCCACCCGCTTCATGCGTATTCTAAATGAGGCCTTACAAGAGCGTGGTAACAACGTTCCTTGACCTTCGAGTCACTTTTGCCGAAAATGCGTCTAATGAATCCCAATTTTTTATTTGCTTGACCGCAGACTTTACGTATGTGAGTCCCCCAAGTTAAGTCTTTAGTGAATGTGACACCTAGGTATTTTACCGTATCAACTACTGCTAGGTCACCTCCAGCTAATTTGTAAGCAAATCCCGTTGATCTTTTAAAGAAATTTACCACTGAACATTTATTATAATTTAGAGTCAATCCCCAGTTAGAACACCATTTAGTAATGCAATCTAAATCCTGCGCTAGAATAAAACGATCCTCATCCCCAGATATCTCCCGATAGATCACCGTGTCATCCGCGAACATCCTAATTTTACTTTTCACTTCGCGGTTCAAATCATTAACAAAAATCAAGAAAAGTAACGGCCCGATCACACTTCCCTGAGGTACCCCCGACGTGACTCGAACGCTGTCGGAACTAGCGCCATCAAGGACTACCCTCTGTTCCCGCTCTGAAAGAAAATCTTTAACCCAACTTATGGCGCCCTTATTTATACCCGCGACCTTTAATTTATGAATGAGTTTACCATGTGGGACCTTATCAAATGCCTTTTGAAAATCTAAGAAGATGGCATCCACTTGCCTACCTCTCTCACCCGATAAAAGTAAATCATGTGTAAATAATCCTAATTGGGTTTCGCAGGAGCGGGTTTTCCTGAATCCGTGTTGATTGTCACTTAAAAAGTTAATATTGTCAAGGTGTCTCGTTATTGAACTGACAATTATGTGCTCTAAGATTTTACAACAGATAGAAGTGAGAGATATAGGTCTGTAATTACTGGGATCCTCCCTGTCACCACTTTTAAAAATAGGCGTTATTTGCGCGGTTTTCCAAATCTTAGGTACTTTGCACTCTGTGAGGGATTTGTTAAATATAAATTCAAGGTACGGGGCAATGTTTGGAGCTAAATGTTTAATCACCCTAGCTGGTATATTTTCGGGACCCGGGGATTTGTTGGGTTTAATCTCATTAAGTAATTTTAGAATTCCTTGTTGGTCCACTGTTATCATAACCCATTCTTTCCGAATGACCTCATTCGTGTTCTGTTCATTTGTTTTTAAGTTTCCCTTTCAATCCCTCATCCCTCTCCGCGGGGGGAAATTCCTGCTACCTGCAACTTTGGGTCGCATTCCATTCCTTTTACAGACTCTTTGGGGGTAGAGTATTTTGTGGTGCATTTTCATGTGGTAGTGATGTTTCAATTTCTTGCTTGTTGTGTCCTGGCTTCCGTGTTCTAGGATGGCTTTCGTGCTGCATCATGGGGTGCAGTTTTTTAGTTGTTTTGCGGTATATGTGTTTGCATGAGTATTGGATAAAGGGATTTTTGCATGAGTGTGTGCGCTGCTGTGGGTGTAATTTTCCGTGTTGTTTTTTTGCATGTGGTATTTTTCTTTTTTACGGTTGGTGACCTAACACCCCCCGCCACACGCACTTGCGGCGGCTTGCGGGGTATTATGTAGATGTAGATGTAGAATAGAGGTCGCTTGAAAGACGAAGAGAAACAATAATTGAACACTCTAAGACATAACATATAAATGGGCATTGCAAACAAATTAAATGTTTATTAGGACCTCGGTTTGGCTTATTTCACCATCATCGGGTGAGCATAGCGAGTGGTCCCTTGCCCAGCGTAGAATGCACGGGGGTGGAGTGGAGAGTGGAGTGCCATTGGTGGTCTAGGGAAGGGGATGGGGAAAGATGGCCTAGGCGCGGGGAGGGCGGGTGGGGTTCAAGGCTAAAGGGAAGGCGAAAACGCCTGGGCGCCTTCCTTCCCATGTGCTTATCACGGCCTCTGTCCCCGGTGGTGGCTCGCTAAAGGTGGCTCTCTCTCTCCGCCGTTGGTGTCCCGCGGTGTCAGCCGATGACAGGGTGACGCAGAAGGGGGGGGGACGACGGCGCCTCCCTTCTTCAGGGTATTATCCCTTGGGGGACGGTGGGTCACGCGGGTTTCCCCAGCCCCACCTTTCCTCTCCACTTCCTCCTTTCCTTAGCACGCCCAGTGCTGGCGGGCGCCCTCCCGTGGGGCCGTAATAGGCGGCACCTAATTCGCAATAGATATTTACTATGAGGGAATATGTATTCTTTGATCTCATAGTGATGTTCCCCTCTCCCACGCGATATGGCCTGAACCTTCAGACTTCGATTTAAATTGAAAACATTCGGAGACACGACAGCAGCGGTGTGATATGAGATGGAAAGAAAGTGGAGGATACCACAGGGATAATAACGGAGGATAATAACTTTCTGGAGGAGGGGATGCCATTAAAAGTGGAATAGATGAAGTGCAAAATTGGAGGAGGGGGGAGAATGAGAGGGAAGGGCATAGAAGGGGAAGAACATAGAAGAGGGTGAGTGATAAAAGTGTCATTGGCATGAACGGAAGCCGATTCAGAGTGGCGCTCGAGGTGTTCACCCCGACAAGTAGCCAATGGGAGAAATAAATGGACATTCATGGGAACCAATCGGAAGAAAGCACTTCTACCTCACCTGGGACGGAAGCACAAGAGAGGGATTGGGGCTGGGAATGAAATGGTGGGAGTAGTAGGAGGAGGAGGGGGTTAACGATATAGGCGTGCAAAAGAAATGATTGAAATATTTATTTATTTATTTTTTTTTTATTCAGTATAAGTCCGAAAACAGCACATTTTGGCCTTTACATCGAACAACGATAACAATGGTCACATTTTACAAACACCCAAGCCCTAGATGGAGCGAAACTCACCCAGGCGGGAATCGAACCCGCGACCCTTGGAATGGCAGACGAGGACGTTACCCCGCCGCCACCGGGGCCGGCGTGGTAATGTCCTCGTCGGGGTAAATAGGATTGATGGGTGGTTAAAGAATCAATGAAGGCACATAGAAAAATAAATGAAGTCGCAAGCAATTTTCACCAACAAGACTGTGAGATCAGTGTTGTTTAAAATTCCAAAAAAGGGTTAGGAAGCCGTACATGAGAACTACAGAACATCAAGTTTGATTTCGCACGCAGTTAAAGTGGTTCTTAGGATGATCACCTAGAGGAGGATGGAGAGCAGGGTAAATGATTACTTAGGGGATGTTCAGTTCGGATTAAGGAAGGAGAGAGGCACGCGTGATGCAAATCCAGTGGACTAATAGAGAGGAAGACAGAATACAACCAGGGTGTATTTACCTGTTTAGTAGATTTCGCTAAATGATTTTATACAGTAAATTGGGTAGTATCAATTAATATATATGCAGACAATAGGAATATATTGGAGGGACAGGAGGCTAATTTGCAACCTTTACATGTCTCAGGCTGCACAGGTGCGAGTGGGGAACGGGGAGTCCGGATGGGCAGTGTTTGGGAGAGGTGTAAGACAGGGTTGTCCATTGTCACCTTTGCTGTTCAACCTGTATGTAGAGGAAATGATTAAAGAGGCATGGGAAGAACTGGAGGTAGGAATGAAAGTGGGCGGGGAATTCGTAAAATCAGTAAGGTTTGCTGATACTTTCAGAAAGGTTCAGAACAAACGAGTTTAACAATGACACTAAAGGAATTATAATGGGCCCCACACTACTTAGGTAGATCAGACCACAAATACAAAATAAGGGATATAGATTCCAGTACAGATAGGTACAGATACTCATTCATTCCCCGAAAAATCAGAAATCATAATAGTAAGAAACCGAAGTGACTTTAGAAATATTAAAAACATTGAATTTACAAGTCGGAGCAAAGTTAAACACTGCAAAGCTGTTAGGTATACTTTCAGGTGCATGTGTATGTTAGTTGGTAGTTTGAGTGTTTGCATGTGCGTGGGGTGTAAGTGTTCTTGCATGAATGTATACATTTGTGGCTTTTGCATGCGGCTTTTTTCTCTTCTTTCTAAATTACGGGTGGTGTCCTAACACCCCCCGCTACACTCCCTTGCGGTGGCTTGCGGGTTATTGAGTAGATGTAGATGAGTATTGGATGAAGCGATTTTTGCATGAGTGTGTGCGCCGCTGTGGGTGTAGTTTTCCATGTTGTCGATTTTGAATGTGGTATTGTTCCTTTTTACAGGTGGTGACCTAACAACTCCCGCCGAACGTTCTTGCATCAGCCTGCGGGGTATTATGTAGATGACCAAGCTCTATGTTGTCAGTCAGCCAAGAGATTGTAAGCATTGCTGAATGAATAGGAAATCAGTGCGATAGATATGGGATGAGAATCACTACAAATAAAACACAGGTTATGCGCTTTTCCAGAAAGAAAAGGGCTAAGCTAAACATTAAAATAGGAGCGCAAAAACCAGAGCAGGTAAAACAGTTCAGGTATCTCGGAAGTGTTTTGGACCAACACGGTCAAAGTAGTAGGGACATTAGGAGAAGAATTGCGCTAGGGAAAGAGGCTTTCACAAGGACGGAGTTGATGACGGGGACATTTAGTAAGGACTTGCTGTAGGAATAGGATGTCACGTTGTGTTTTGTTGGGAGAAATGAAATATTTATTTGGTAGTTTTGTCCATCCAATACCTACCTTATAATAATAACAAACACATATATATGCATACACATGCATCTAATATATTCGGAACTAAAAAAGTGTGATTTGATTTACAAGCGGAAGAAGGATTGTCTCCGGTCAAAGGCCGCCTCAATGAGGAACCGACGCTGCGTGGGCTACCTTTCGTCTGGCTCCTAACCTTCGACCTATATGGCATGGGTGCCCCTACCAGGAGAAATTATTATTACTCCCGCCAGCACAGCTCTAGGGGTCATCGGAACGCACAAGCCCTTCCACCACGTCAAGGTTGTAGTCTGGGGAGGAATATATACATGTATATATATATATATACATATATATATACATATATATATATATATATATACATATATATATACATATATATACATATATATATATATATATATATATATATATATATATATACACATATATATATATATACATATATATACATATATATATATATATATATATATATATATATATATATATATATATATATATATATATACACACACATATAATGCTGCTGCTATTCCTTAAAATAAAAAAAATTAGACGCTTCAGGCAGTTATTGGGAATGTAAACTGAGTAACAGGCACTCGCGCATTGAGGTCGTGTTGTCGATGCATCACGTCACATCACATGAATTAAAGACGTGAAATATGATTATCTTCATAATTGAATGTAATGAAATGCAATGTATTCTGGACAAAACGTGAGCCATATGGATATGATAATATGTTTTATACGTCAAGGTAATTATGTACTTAACCATAATTACAGCTTTGGTATTTTCCTTGATCGAGGAAATTATTATTACAGTTGAATAATGCATCTATCCAATCAAATCAATGATATAAAAACTGACTTAAACAGTAACATGCTAATGTTGTTACCGAACAGGATTTGTTTTTATCGTTTAAAATGTAAAGAAATCTATCGGCAATAATTCTGTGTATAATGATTACTTCTGTAGAAATATATTTATTAATTTTTATCGACGCGCTTTTCGAGGTATGGAAAGGAAAGAATATCCCACCATTTGGTACCATTAGGGGAAAGCATTTAAGCATTTTGTGTGAAATTTCTACTGGTCGGTAACACTCCTGTTCTTCACACTCTACGTTCCTGAGTCTCGAGCTGTCGACGCGCGACCTTGCAGAATTTGATGTTGACGACGCCTGAAGAATGGAACCGCACGCTTCCGATGCGCTTAGATGGGAAGTAAAATTATGGACCCTGATTAAGTAGTTCCGGGAGATTTGGCGGAGAACGCTGCAAACGTCGCGCACTCGTCATGAACGGCAGAGATCTTCCACCGACGAGACAATTCCTTTCTAGCCACCCGCTGCGTACGACGTCTGAGCGAAAATTGAACCATTACTCCGCAACGAGGTCATCGCCATTGATAGCATGTCATTCATTCGCAGTTGAGGAGTGTGTATCACAACGTCTACATCATAAACAGTTATCCTCAAGTGTAACGAAACCTGTTACTACTAAAGTGTTTCTATTTTTAGTCCTCTACTCTCCGTTGAGATGGCCTCGCGCTAAACGTCGCATCTTCATCAGGCATTTGATTATAGTCCATCAGTCCGCCATCCACATAATTGTAGTCCCACTGTAAGCCACTTATCATGGAGGGGAGACATGCTCCACCACTTCTGCGTAAGTTCAGCTGCTTCTGGGCAATTCATCGATTCGAAGGAGAAAGGAAATGGAAAGGCAATTGCAGACAATTTTACGTTTGAACTTAAAACTTTAAAAGTTAAAGATAAATTATTTTCAATTACTAATCACCATCAGTAAAGAATAAGAGTTCTCCATGATTGAGGCAAAAATATAATCTCAATAATATGTGCGCCTCTCACGTACTTCTAAAATGGCTGCTGCGAATGAAAGATCCTGGAACCGCGCAGGGAAGAGGAATGGCGGCAAAGGAAGCATCCGGCGTCCCTCACCCTTCCGGGGCGCATGCGCGCGAATCACGCGCCGCAGAGGGCGAGCGAGCCCTTCCCTTTCTCCTAAGTGAAAGCAATCTCGAGTCATTCCAGGGAACTTGATTACAAGTACTGTTTTCCTTCCTCGCTACAGGTCTTCCCTTCGCCTTCGACCCACCCGTCGATTTCCTCACGCGTGCTCTTCTGGTGCTCATCAATCCCCATATTCCTCGGGAGGCCCTCAAAACTACATGACATGGCATTCACATGACCAACTCGTTCTTTATCTCTCCTCTCATGAGCACAAAAACCACTCGACCACACCAAGCACTGCCTTAGATCCGCAGTTATGGCTGACCCAAGTAGGAGTAGTAAGGCGGCCGACAGATGAGGTCATTTGCGCCATAGGGGATGGACAGGAAAGGATGAAGGGTGGAGAGACACCCGGCGTCGGCATTAGCTTACTCTTTACGTAAGGGGTCCGCAGCTTAACGTCCCATCCGACGGGCGGCGCACTCACTCAAAGTGCCATCCACAAACCACCTCAAGTAGGGATCGAGATACCTCTGAAAATATTCAACACCGCCGGGATTTGAACCCGGGCCCTCTGGGTGGGAAGCCAGTACGATAGCCACCGCAACAATCCCGATCCCTAGCAGACCCAAGTTTCGCTGCCAAATAACGCGTAATGTTATGAGGACAGTACTTTTGCTCACTGCCATCTTTTCTGCATTAGCCAAACATTCGTTTTTTTATAATACAGACTTGCCTCCCTTTAAATATATTAATATATCCCACCATCTTACGCAAACATTCTTCCAAATCATATGAATACATCAACATGTTCAATGAGTTATTTCGCCAATCACACTCCCAATGCAACCGTTATCCTGGCCACTCCCTGCGCTGTGCACGCATTCATTCCACTACCTCACTCGAACTATTTCAGGCACCAGAGAAAACGTTTATCTCCCCAATATTTATCATCCAAGCATTACAATTATTTGCTCACTCTGTCATCACCCTAATTCATTTGCGTGGCAATTGCGACCACATGCGAATATGGTTACGGAATTGGTGCACAGCAGTGATACCCATTGCAGTTCCAACATGACCCAAAAGAGCTTCGATTAGTATGTTACATACATGTACTTACGACCGCTCTATGGCTTGAAGGCCAACCGTTTTTTTAATCCTTACTCTTGCTTTCGCTCCTTCAAACCGCAACATACACACTTTCGAGTTGGTTAATACCAGGTGTGCGCCCGTAAATGGAGGTCCCTTCCGAAAGACATCCTCCCGCCTCGGCCATCCAAACGCTCTCGGAAATAGAGAGAAGGCATTGTTTTCAACCAAAACTTTTGTCTTTATCCATATCTTTCACAGAATGACAAGTAAATGAGTACATTTAGAAACTATTTAATGCAGATGCCCAAGTACTCGACTCGCGCATAAATTAAACACCATTGAACTTTTAATTTTTAAAATTGAAGTTTTAAATGTTTAAACCTTAAACGTATCCGAACTTTTATTTCGCCCATTTTTAAACGCCACAATTTATAATTTGTAGCGCATTACATGATATTTTTTGGGGAGTACTTTCTCATTTAAGAAAGAAAAATTTTTTAAATATTTTTCGGCAGAACGGTTTCAATGTAGACTTATTGATTGCCGTACATCTGGGGGAAGAATCAGCGCGAGCAGGCGAATACCCTTCTTTAATCTGAACGCCATGCTTAATTATGTTGCCTAAAATTTTGAAACGACTACATTTTTTAACATTTTCATGTTAAAGTTGTATAATTTCAAACTTTTCAAAGCGCAGATTTTTATTTCACTCACTTTTTGGTCTAATATCTTAAATTTTAGTGTATTTAATTGCACTTTGAGGTTGTTCTTTTCCATTTAAGAAAGAAAAATGTTTACCTTTTTCGGTAGGAATGTATTAATCTACAGCTACATAATACCCCGCAAGCCGTCGTAAAGAAGTGTGGCTGGGGGTGGTAGGTCACCAGACATTCCTCATATATTCACTCTATTTCGTCATGAACCCCGCGATGCACCAAAAGCCGCGTGGAAAGGGGGCGACCGAACACAAATCATTCAACATGCCTACATACTATATTACGAGTATTAAATGGTTAGCAGCAACCTACGAGGGTAATCCCAAATGATTTTGCACGCAGCTAACGTGGCTCTAAAGAGATTAAAGGACGGAAAGGAAGACAAATGAGGAATTTCTTTGAATAATGGGGAAGGAGAGGGGATCAAATAAGTATTTTGTTCCTCCTAAATAAGCAAAACCCGACATTCCTATCCTATTCATTCCCTTACTCGTTTGCCCAACATTGACTCCTCTTCAACAAGCCATTGTTGCCAATCAATATGCTCTGCATCCATCATTCCTGACTCATTAAGATTTCTCCCAACAACCCCCCCTCCTCACCCACCATATTCCCTCGGTTGTTTTCATCTACATCTACATAATACCCCGCAAGCCGCCGCAAGGGCGTGTGGCGGGGGCTGTTAGGTCACCAACCGTAAAAAAGAAAAATACCACATGCAAAAAAACAACACGGAAAATTACACCCACAGCAGCGCACACACTCATGCAAAAATCCCTTCATCCAATACTCATGCAAACACATATACCGCAAAACAACTAAAAAACTGCACCCCAGGATACAGCACGAAAGCCATCCTAAAACACGCAAGCCAGGGCACAACAAGCAAGAATGTGAAACATCACTACCACATGAACATGCACCACAAAACACTCTACCCCTGAGGATACTGTAAAAGGCAGGGAATGCGACCCAACGTTGCAGGTAGCAGGAATTTGCCCCCGCGGAGAGGGACGAGTGATTGAAAGGGAAACTTAAAAACAGATGAACAGAACACGAATGAGGTCATTCGGAAAGAATGGGTTATTATAGCAAAACACATAAGGTTAGTGGAAGAGCATGCATTTAAATAAAACTAATTATTTTTTAGACGCTGAGGGTGGCAAGTGGAATTTTTGCTATCTATAACCCTGCAGTTGCTCTCCCGTATTGTCCGTGGGAAGGAGTCCTTGAGTCGGCTAGTTCTGGCATCTATTTCCCGAATTTTATATGCATGATCCAAGCGACTAATGTATGTAGGAGTACGAATAATTTGCGAGACCTCGGTGCTGAAACATGCGGATCTAAATTTATTTAATAATTTCAATCTTGCATTGAATCGTCTCTCAGCCAATGATTCCCACCCCAAATCCATGAGCATTTCGGTGACGCTTTGCGTTTTATCGTAGGAATTTTTTACAAAACGGACTGCCCGGCGTTGAACCTTCTCAATTTCCCGAATGAGACCTTTTTCACTCGGATCCCACACGCTGCATGCGTATTCTAAATGAGGCATTACAAGAGCGTGGTAACAACGTTCCTTGACCTTCGAGTCACTTTGGCCGGCAATGCGTCTAATGAATCCCAATTTTTTATATGCTTGACCGCAGACTTTACGTATGTGAGTCCCCCAAGTTAAGTCTTTTGTGAATGTGACACCTAGGTATTTTACCGTATCAACTACTGCTAGGTCACCTCCAGCTAATTTGTAAGCAATTCCCGTTGATCTTTTAAAGAAATTTACCACTGAACATTTATTATAATTTAGAGTCAATCCCCAGTTAGAACACCATTTAGTAATACAATCTAAATCCTGCTCTAGAATAAAACGATCCTCATCCCCAGATATCTCCCGATAGATCACCGTGTCATCCGCGAACATCCTAATTTTACTTTTCACTTCGCGGTTTAAATCGTTAACAAAAATCAAGAAAAGTAACGGCCCGATCACACTTCCCTGAGGTACCCCCGACGTGACTCGAACGCTGTCGGAACTAGCGCCATCAAGGACTACCCTCTGTTCCCGCTCTGAAAGAAAATCTTTAACCCAATTTATGGCGCCCTTGTTTATACCCGCGACCTTTAATTTATGAATGAGTTTACCATGTGGGACCTTATCAAATGCCTTTTGAAAATCTAAGAAGATGGCATCCACTTGCCTACCTCTCTCACCCGATAAGAGTAAATCATGTGTAAATAATCCTAATTGGGTTTCGCAGGAGCGGGTTTTCCTGAATCCGTGTTGATTGTCACTTAAAAAGTTAATATTGTCAAGGTGTCTCATTATTGAACTGACAATTATGTGCTCTAAGATTTTGCAACAGATAGAAGTGAGAGATATAGGTCTGTAATTACTGGGATCCTCCCTGTCACCACCTTTAAAAATAGGCGTTATTTGCGCGGTTTTCCAAATCTTAGGTACTTTGCACTCCTTGAGGGATTTTTTAAATATAAACTCAAGGTACGGGGCAATGTTTGGAGCTAAATGTTTTATCACCCTAGCTGGTATATTTTCGGGACCCGGGGATTTGTTGGGTTTAATCTCGTTAAGCAATTTTAGAATTCCTTGTTGGTCCACTGTTATTTTTTCCATGGGTGGAGTATGTATTGTTTCTTGGAGATGTGCGGTGGCAACATCATTCGAGAAAACGCTTTGGAGGAATGAATTTAGGATGTTAGCTTTACCCTCACTGTCTGTATGAATTATATTGCTACAATCCCTTAAGCAAGCCACGGTTTGTTTACTCCCATTTACTTCCCTAACATATGACCAGAAAGCTTTGGGGTCAGTGTCCAAGTGCTCGCAAAGTACTTTGCGTTTAAAGTCCAGTAAAGCGTTACGTAATTGTGTTTTGTTTTCAATTTTAGAGGATCTATATGTGTCCCATAATTGTTTATTCTCAGGGGATGATGTGTTCACGCCTGCCCTCTTTACCCTAGAGCGTAGCATTCTCTGCTTTCGAAGGGCTTTTCTAACGTCTTTATTGTACCACCTGGGGTCGCGATTTGCTTTAACGTATTTTCCTTCAAGTCCATTCCCCCTCTTCCATCTCTCTCCAAAACCACGCTTCAAAAGCCCCCAATCGATGCCTGTCTTCTTGCTTCAACAAACAAGTTTCCAGGCCATGCAAAACCACGCTCCATAGTATTCACTAGTCCGTCCTCAACATCTTTGCTCAATATTATACATGTCACCTCCTCCGTGAAGAGGTTTCCATGCCAAATGCAATTCTTCTTTCTATGCTCCTCTTAATTGGACCATTTTGCGCCTAAACACTTTCCACATTGTTAAACTATTCCACCTGCTCTAGTTTATAAACTCCCATGTTAATATTTGGAGCGGTGGCCCCAAATGTGGCGACCGCCAGGACGTCAAACCCTAAATGCGATAGACTCGTTTCCCTCGGGTCGATTCTTTCGGGTCACTCAGAATCGAACGTGACATCAAAGTGGATGAAGTTCTCTCGGGTTTCCAGCAGGGTAAGGTGAACAGCAGTCAATTTGTCGATGGATGCCTCTGCCATCGTCTTCAGGGTCCCTGATGAAGTAGGCAGAGTTAGCCGTGGAAGCGTTGGCCGCTGATGTCGTGTCGCTGACACGACAGGAAATCCGGGAGAATATCATCAACGCCCTTCGCCGGGAAGGCACCAGTTTGGAAGAATTTGCGCAGATAGGAATTTTAAATCGTAAGAGTATATAGAAAAACTGTCCCAAAAGAGGCGGGACATATTTTTTCCCGGATAGATAGACGGATGGCGGTTTCTCTGGCTGGGTTCGAGGGAGAGGTGTCCCAGGAAAGGCTGGAGGTCAGTAGTAGTTTGCTCCCAGGCTTTTTGGAGTGCGGATCGTTCCTTTGCGAAACCTCTGTCACATAACCTCGTTACGCACGGTCATGAACCGGCTATTGGAAGAGCTTCACGCCATCACATTTTGTATGAAACTGGGCAAACCCGGGAAAGAGACCCATGATACCCTCAAGGCAGTTTATAGTTATAATTCCATTTATACATCGGGTGTTTTCGAGTGGCACAAGTTGTTTCGGAGAGTGGTAGAGAAGGTGTTTAAGACGCCGAACATTCAAGACGCCCTTCGACCTCAAATAGTGATGAAAATCTTGCAAGTGAAGGCTTTATTGGACAGGGTTCGCAGATTAAGTGTTGGCATGGTGTCTGATGAACTTGACATTCCTAAAAGTGATGTGCAGCGACTTGTGACCAAAAATATGGTCGTCATGAGGAAGGTGTGTGCGAAGTTGGTGCCGCGAGTGCTCTCGGACGAAGAACAAAAGGAAACTCGCACGCGGATCTACCAAGAGCTTCTCGACCATGCCTCAGCCACCCTACAGCCCTGACATTGTCCCACCAGACTTCTTCCCCTTCCTCTGCTTCAAAGCCGTGCTGAGAAGACGTCACCACGGCTCGGTGGAAGCGTTACAACAGGCCGTGACGAGGAAGCCTCGAAGTATTCCGTACGCCGCCTTCGAGAAGGCGTGCGAGGCGTGGAAAACCAAGTGGCAGTCGTGTGTGTGTGTGTGTGTGTGTGTGTGGACGCACAAGGGTGCAACTACTTCGAAGGCTCTTATGAGTGAATGTATTATAACTGGCAACACATTTTTTTAATCAACCTCAGTCCTACCACCTTCGGGACAGAACTCGTACATACAATCTCTGAAAATGTAACGTGATAGCATGCGTTTCAATACGGTTTCGTGGAGCGCTTCTAAAAAATCCATTAAAAAGTTAAGTTTAGTATACATTTCCCCACTCCCCTTCCAATTAGCTGCATAATAATTCAGGTAGAATGGTCCAATCAAATTGTAATGGTACTACGGTTTACGGTAACAAGTAAGTTTGTCATCATTCAATTTTAAGAGATGTTAGTTACTAACTCATTTCCCGGGATACTTGGATAATCAAGGCCATCCGGTTGCTAAGCATTGTTTTCGATTTCCAGGAAAGAATTACAGTAATGAAACATCACAGGGTTCTATCATAAATAATGCACTGTGGGAAACATCTGATTTATCACACATTTTTTAATTAAATGTTTATTTAGGATATTATTTCAAACTCGCGATTTCATGATTTTGATTTCGAAGTTGCATTCCAAGTGCGTAATCATGAAAAATAAACATCTATTATTATGATGCAACAATTTCAGAGTGTAAAAATCATTCGCCTTGACTGGGACTCGAACCCAGATCCCTCAATATCCGGTCGAGTGCTTTAGCCACTTAAGCTACCGAGGCGTCCTCTTAAACTCTGAATTTTTGGGGCTTTTAAAGGAACTAGATGTTGTGACGAAATGCCGTACATACAATGTCACAGGCATTCGTATTCGTGCGCGAGGCGCCACAGTCCACGAGGTTAAAGCCAACTTTAAACACTTATGGTGTTTACACTTTGACAAATTCCAAAGAAACTGCGGGAGATGCTGCAACAGTAACTTTTAACGGAGTCATCCGCTAATGTGCATTTCCATGCAACAATTTCAGAGTGTAAAAATCATTCGCCTTGACTGGGATTCGAACCCGAATACGAATGCCTGTGGCATTGTATGTACGGCATTTCGTCACAACATCTAGTTCCTTTAAAAGCCCCAAAAATTCAGAGTTTAAGAGGACGCCTCGGTAGCTTAAGTGGCTAAAGCACTCGACCGGATATTGAGGGATCTGGGTTCGAATCCCAGTCAAGGCGAATGATTTTTACACTCTGAAATTGTTGCATTGAAATGCACATTAGCGGATGACTCCGTTAAAAGTTACTGTTGCGGCATCTCCCGCAGTTTCTTTGGAATCTATTATTATCATAAAATACGGCCAAATATTGTTTTATGATGCATTGTAACCCATGTGCACACACCGACACGTAGTCACCGGAGGAATTACGTGTATTGTAATACCAATAGGAAGAAATAATTACAAGAAACATATTGATAGTTGAGAATCAGAAGAGATAGATGAAGAGAGGAAGTGAGCGTACGGCTTGCCCATCAAGAATAAGTGAGTCTAATGGAGCCTTGCGCGAGTAAGGCCAAATGATTAATAAGGATTAGCATCTCATTGAACGTTGGTGTCGGGGGGATTATTAGGGTCCTTACTTAGTTTAATGACACTTTCCATTATAGCAATTATTTCGACCACTTACCCTTATTCAGACTTATGAAACTGTGTACTGAGGGATGAATAGTTCGGATGGGCAGTTTTAAGAAGAGGTGTAAGGCAGGGGTGTCCGTCATCATGGGCGCTGTTTAAACGATATGTGGAGGAAATGATTAAGGAGGCACGAGAAGAACTGGAGATGGGAATGAAAGAAAGTTGATCGACCGTAAGTTAATCAGTCAGCCAAAGGGAAGAAAGCATTGATGAGAGCACTCGAAGGTCAGTGCAATTGGCTGGTATGAGAAAAATGTAAACACAACAAAGGTTATGCGGTTTTCGAGAAAGAGAAAAGTCAAAGAAAATTTTAGATTCAATGAAATGATGCTTGGGGAATGTGATTAGAGCTTCGCTTTTCCACGTCAGTTAGGCCCCGACTAGGGCACGCTTCGGGTGCAAAGGGCAGGGCACGCTGCAGGTGCATTGGGTCCTCAAAAGGCAGGTTTACTTTTGAAAATTAGATGAAGTGCAACTTGGGACAGCTAGGTTTTTGAAAGTTGTTTAGGACAAGGTGGCCATCTCAGGATATTATCGGAATAATTTGGAATGGAAGCCACTAGTTGTCCGTAGGCTTAAATACAGGTTAAATTTTCTGCGTCAATTTGAGGCAGGTTACTTATCTAAGGATCTTAAAGACATATTATAGGCCTCGTCTCTCTATGGTAGATCCTATCACGGCGTAAAACCATGGATAATAGCGATAGAATGGATAGATTTAAAATGGCATTTTTTCCTCGCACGATTAGAGATTATAATAGATATGGCCGCCGGCGCAAAGGGTATAATTACCACCGGTACTGTTTATATTATGTCGTTATCCTTCATGAATTTTAAGTAGACCGATCTTTTTAACGCTCCTTCCGCATTATTTGAATAAATGCATCCTGTTATTGAATATCCTTGCACCATATAAGAAGTACCTACTTTCGTGTGATTACTTTTCATCCAGTGCATGATCGAACTGATATTTGTGTAAAGGTGTCATGATTGCGAGAGTGCATGCACGGTTGGTGACCTAACACCCCCCGCCATACGCCCCAGAGGTGGCTTGCGGGGTATTTTGTGGACGAAGATGTAGATAATGGCAAAAGCACTCTATGAACTCTACGCACTCATTTACAAAATCAGAGATTTCCTTAGTAAACTCTAGGATCTGCGAAATGACCTGAACTGAGAGGAAGTAGGAATATTCGGAAATGACCCTTTCACATCGGTGGGGCAATCGTGATTCCCCGTGCCAAGGAGAGGTGACTCTTTCGTGGGACATGAACTGGCTTGTGAAGAAATCAGCGCCATCAATGCAAATCGCCACTAACATCCCTCATTGAACAAGCATTAATAGTTGTTACTGGATCGACCAGAGAGAGTAGAGGGGTGATAATTGGAGAGTGGGCTTGGGGAATTTGGCTCGTGGTCTCTCGGCATTGGCGTGCGGTTGATCGGGGTGTTCACCTCGGCACCTCCTTTCCTTTATTCGCATGGGGAGGGGCCAGTAGGACAGGCACTCTAGTCAATATGAAATATAGGATAGGCATGATAGTTATGAGGAGTGAATAGTTTGAAATTAGGGTTTCCTGAGAAACGACCAGCAAGCACGCCGTACCACAGTGACACTATGGCCCCTATGACTGGCCGCGGGAATCCTTAATATGACAATGTATCCCAGTAAGTATGAGGAGGGATTTACTGTATTCTTCACTTCACTTTTGTATTTTTATAAACTAACATTGAACAACATTTTGCCATTAAAATCTCAATTTTGTTAAGACAATGGTGACATCAAATTATCAAGAACATCACGAGAAGTTCCGTAGGCGAAACTTCACTCGGCGTCTAATCCGCCTTACGCACCAGGTTTGTTTGAAAAGTTTCGGAAACAATGTTTTCCCGACTGAACGAGGTATGTCCAATGAATACGCGAACTGATGCCATTAAAAGCTTTCTTTTGCAAAATTTAGTCTGCATCGATTTCGTCCCCTTCAAAGTACTACCTATGCGTAGCACTTATTCCATCTTCTTTTCCACTGTTTAAAGCACCTTTGGAAGTCCTGGGCACTTCGGCTTTTTAGTTTTCTCGTCGTTTCTTGCTTTATTATGTCCACATCTTCCTGATGATGTCCCCATCATCACGTTTTTGCATTTTGGGAACAGGAAAAAGTCGCAGGGGGCGAGATCTGGCGAATAAGGAGGATGATCAAGGATGGTGATTGAATTTTTTGCCAAAAACTGGAGAACAATCAATGCTGAATGTGCAAGTGCATTGTCATGGTGAAGGATCCATTCATCGTCTTGAGTGAAATTTGGTCGCACCGGAGACACGCGATCTCTCCAACGCTTGAGAACTGTAAGGTAAAACTCAGCATTTACTGTTTGTCATTCAGAAAGAAATGTATTACGAACAACACCTTCGACATCAAAGGAAACCAGGAGCATTACTTAGATTTTCGATCGGCGTTTTCTTGATTTTTTGGTTTCATTCAATCCACTTGAAAACGGATGTTTTCTTCATTATCACCGTAAACAACTGTCAATATTTCAGTAATTTCTTTATAATATTTACCGCACTTCACCAAAAACTTGATGCTGACTCGTTGCTCCGTGATTTCGTCAATTTCCATTTTCGACAAGCAATAAAAACGAGGACGACAGAAACTAACATAACTGGCACCATGCGCACAGCACGACGATCCGCCAAGCACAGGAGGCTCATTGGTTCTCAGGCAACTAGCGCCGCTAGTAGGCGGGGTTATACTCCGCGTCATCGCCGCTAGATTGCACCAGGTTAGCGTATTCATTGCAAGACCTCATACGTCGTAGAGCGCTCGCTACACGCAGGCCCTGCGGTAAGGGGTCTGACCTTCGACGCGTTTCAAGTGCGAATCGCCTGCGAGCGTTCATATGACTAGTGTCTGAGTGGACCCATGTCTAGTGAATCGGTCCAAGCTCAAAATGCAGCGAACGATTGAACAGCTGTACGCCATCAAATTTTACGTTGGACTGAAGAAATCGGATGCGGAGACGTTGGGCATCATTCGCCAAGGGTTCAAAGATGAAAGTATGTCACAAACTCCATGTTTTAAGTGGCACAAGCCTTTCAAAGGCGGCCGAAGCACTGTAGAGGACGAGCCCCGCGCTTAAACGGCCGTCGACGTCAAGAACCGACGACAACGTGTGCATGAAGTGCTGAATTCAGACCGCCGGTCAAGTTCGCGCATGATCGCAGATCGTCTGTTGGCATTGATAAGATGACAGTGCACACCATTATCGTATATCACTGAAAATTTGGCGATGCGTAAGATCTGCGCTAAACTCGTCCTCCCGAAGGTATTTGGACGGACGACACCACCCTGGTACCTTAAGTGTCGTCAAAGAAGCTTGCATGCGTGCCCTAAAGGACCTTGCGGAATCCTACCTTCTGGGAGCCTTCGAGTCGTGAAGAAGCCCCAAAAGGGCAAAAGTGTGTGTCGACGTTCTCAAGGGATGCACTCGTTGAAGAATAATGAGGCAATGTATCAATATTTCAAGTAAATCTGTTTTCCGAAATTTTCCCGATACATCTTTACAAACCTTGTATAGCAATAGTGGAGACGGAGGAGGGTGATAGCGGTTAATGTTTTCCTTCTTAAGAATACAGAAGAGATGGTTCAATTTTCAATCTAATTGGAATACATTAAGTGAGGCTTGCCCTGCACTGTAAGTTTTTCACTCATATTAATGAAAGGCGTAGTTGGGAACGGCACAGTTATTAACGGAAAACGGGCGGCAGAAAACTTTCCATCAACTTTTGACAGCTTTTCCTAGTCTATATAAAGCAATAAAAGCGAGAAACTGTCGTTGTTTTAAGTCTGAGTATTTTAAGAGTTTAATATTCCAGTGTTGTATTCCGTGTAAATGGTAGGTATTTTTTGCTTCGTTTTTATCGGCTTTTTTCAATTATCGCCCGTTTTGGTTCGGTTTTCAAAGTTCTCGGACTCTTGCAATGTATCATATGGAAATAATACGCAAATTGACAATAGAATTAATAAGAAGTGATATAAGAAATTGAAACAACTTGTAGCAATGGAAACAAAAACTAGTAGTTGATAGCATGAGCTCAAAACTAGGCAGGGTGTGATACGGGCGTGACACGGGGAAGTTCGGCAGGGGCACTGCTATTGTAGTGTGGGTTTCTCGGAAACCCCCACTATTGGTTAACTCTCCCAAGGAGCACCCCCCAGCATACCAGACAATGTATGTTGATGTAGTGCGGGTTTCTCGGAAACCAAGACAAGACAATGTCCACTACCTAATTCCCTTGTTGCTACAATGTAGCTACTTTGAAGTCATCCCTCCCCCCGAAGCCGCGATGCCTTATTAAGCGAGACGCTCCTGGAGCAGGACCCCATTCCTTACCCATTCCTCACTCGATACCCTGTCGTAGTAGTAGCAGTATTTAGGGGAGGCGACCGACAGCTGAGGTCATTTGCGTCATAGGGAATGAATAGGAAAAGATTAAAGGTGGAGAGAAACCCGGCGTCGGCATTAGCCTACTCTTCATAACGAAAGGCGCCAAGGGGTCCGCAGCTTAACGTCCCATCCGACGGACGGCGTACTCACTCAAAGTGCCCTCCACATAGCACCTCAAGTAGGGATCGAGATACCACTGAAAAATATTCAACACCGCCGGGATAAAACCCGGGCCCTCTAGGTGGGAAGCCAGGACATTATGTCTCTGAGTCCGTCGGTCCAGCCTACGACCACACCAGAGACGCCCAGCCTTCCCTGCACCTATCCCGACGACCCGACTCTCTTCCCAATTCCTCACCCGGGATTCCACCCCCGCCTCTGTGTCCGTCGGTCGAACCTACGACCACACCAGAGACGCCCAGCCTTGCCCCGCACCTTTCCCTACGTCCCGTGTCGCCTGTGTCCGTCGGTCGAGCCTACGACCACACCAGAGATTCCCACCCTTGCCCCGCTCGCTCGTCCCTACTCCCCGGTGCCTGAACCCCATAGCTTGAAAAGGGTTAAATAAAGACTCATAAACCGAATACGACTCTCTCATTCTGTGCTACGCTCCCACCAATGATGTCGCGGCCGCCAACCACGCGACACTACCATGATAGCAAAACAAGATTATTAGCTGACGACAAGATATCACATATGCACGAGGCAATACAGATCCCCAGCTGAATGAGGATTGGTACCTTGAGATCCAGACAATATTTCAGAATGGTGTGAAGAATGTGTATTAAAATTGAGCCTTAGGAAAAGTATCGCAATAAACATCTGGGTGAATTGCATCTAACTACAGGATTAAATATAAAATGCACAGGATTGAATTAAGTAACTCGGAAAAATATATGGGTCGGCCCTAAAGAAGGTAGGTTTCTTCAGATAGGTTGTGGGAAAATATAATGATTAAGTGAGAGAGACTGTTTCTTCACTTTGGTAGGACCGCATTTTGAACAGGCGGCCAGCATCTGCGGATACGTGGTGAATTTCCGTTTGGGTTAAATGTGTTTTAGAGAATATCCACTATGTTTGTTAAAAATCACTTCGAGAGGCGAGTGAGATGTCCCGCGGAAGTTGACTCCAAGACGAGACGTAAGACTCTTGGAAAGGTGCAGGGCCCCCGATGTTGCTTTGAATTAGATTGGTATATCCGATCACAAGAATATGAAAATAAGAGAGAGAGAGAGAGAGAAGACACCGACAGATTCAAAGCAGCACTCCTCCTTCCCCTGCACAATACGCATTCAGAACAAAATCGAACCGATTCACCCGGATATATTTACTTCAAGGTAAACATTCAATTATTTTTGTCAAACATGCCCATTATTTCATGGTATAAATAATTATGTATGTGAATAATCGCATGGGCGTTTGTAATTCTGAACTTATCTAACGAATACCTGTGGTGAAAGGAAATTTTTTTTCGTGCAGGGCTGGTGATTTAACACCCCCCGCCACACTCCCTCGCGGCAGCTTGCGGGCTAATGAGTGGATGTCGATGGAATGGATTAAGCTTCCCCGGGAGTCACCTTTACCTCAGAAAGTTCACGGGGAAATCACGCAATCAATTGGTATACATATTCATATTTTTTACAAGGATATGTAAACTTATGAAAACTAAAAATTTTGTAAAAAGCCAAAGCAGGTACGACCAGCAAATTTGCAGTGTTCATAAGTCGTACTCCTCTTGAATACGCAAGTAATCCGATAAC
This sequence comes from Hetaerina americana, assembly GCF_022747635.1. Taxonomy (NCBI): domain Eukaryota; kingdom Metazoa; phylum Arthropoda; class Insecta; order Odonata; family Calopterygidae; genus Hetaerina; species Hetaerina americana. The sequence continues at coordinate 4,832,122 of NW_027286786.1, read as the reverse complement.
AAACTATGGCAAATCCTGCCAAATACGCGAGAATCCCTGGATGTCCCTAGGTGTGCTGCGGGTGTTCCTCGTGGAGGTTTTTCGGTGTCTCACACCTGGAAGGCGACACCTCGTGAGACTCTTGCCGACATGTTCAACATTACCAACTAGAATAAAGGATTCATTCTTCAACATTTTAGAGCGTGTAAAAAGTTGGGACTAAAATTTCGACATGTAGATGTGGCTTTTGTGATGTGACCTCTGTGATGTGACATTTGTAGATGTGAATTTTGTGATGTGACGCTGGGGATTGTGACCATAATGGTGTGCATGGCCATGGATGAATACTTGTACAACTTCCCTCTTCTTACTTTCCAGTCCTGCAATTGATGTGGCGGAGGTCTATCGTGCCAAGACGCGGATACGGTTCATTTTCTCCCTCCTTTTGCGCATGCAAAAGAACCTTTACAGTGGGCATTGTTAACGTTTGTTTGGCAATAGTCTTTCCGCTAGCATGCATATGGATTTGCACGTCTTTTTTGGGTTTTTTCGATGAAATATTTCGCCTTTTTCTTAGCCCTTTAACCACCTTTCCTCTTCTCTATGCCTTCTTTTCCCATCCCACTTGACACTTGCACACTGAAAAAAAACGTTTCGGTGAATCGCGGGGTATTTACGTGGATAGGATTCCAGTGGCAACCCATTCGAGCCGACACAAAAGTCCAGTTACTGGAGCATCGGCTCTCGGAAGGAACGGAAGGAAAAGACCGCTTTCCCGCGGCGTCGTTCAGGCCGTGGGGCTCTCCCGCCACCGCGGTCGGGATCCAAGCGACGTGGGAGGAACGAGAGTCGAGCCTCTTGCGCCGTAAGCGACATTTCTCCTTTCTCTAAATCTGGGCTCTCCAACCTGTTGACGTATCTCGCGAGGCACTAGCAAATCACTCCCTGCATTGGGAAGCTATAATTGCCAGCTGGACGAGAGATCGGATTCAGTGAGGGAGAGGGGGTGCCCGAGGGCCACGCGGCCGGGTTTCCCTACCCCCCCCACCCCGCGCCTGAGGGTTGAGGGGAAGATGCAGTGGGCGTGGTGTGACGTGACGAACGATCGGTAATATATTGAATTGACCCGTGGGCAAAGGGAAATCCTCAGCTTATAGTCCGAATTCCCCCATCTTACCCCTCCACTGAGCACTGCACTTCCGACCAATCGCGCATTGGTAATGGCTTCGCCAATTTGGCGCGCCCGCGACACCTACCCCTCACGATCAACGTGCGCTCCCTTCCCACAATTCCAAATGCCTTCGACACCCCACCCCCGGCCACTCCCCCTCCTCCTCCTCCGTGCCGGCCGACCTTCCTGCACCATCCGCTCTCGACTCTCTTTCTCTCCCCTCCACCCCCTCCCCCCGCGCTCAACTCCTCCACAATATCCGCACGTTCCCGCCAAACCGAAAAACCTTCGTACCTTCCCACTTATCCCCTTCGCGGCGGGAGGGGGTGGGGGGAGTGCCTATTTAAGACAAGGATCGGCGTGCGACTCCTTTAGTTGACCACCTCGAGGGCCTAGTGTCCATCCACCTCGCTTCTCTCTCTCCCTCCAGCCCTCGTCGGCCGTACCGAGTGCCCGTTTCGGCGAGTCGGACGGACGGACGAGCGTCTTTGGCCATCCCCACACACACACGCGAGACCCCGTGTCCACAGCGGGCGTGCCGTAGTGTGCCAACGTTGGGAGAACTCCGAAGACAGAGAGATCAACGAGCGACGGTTCCAAGAGTCGCCGAGAATATTTCCACCGCGAGTGTGCTTGCGCAGTCTTAGTTGGCGAGGCGGGATAGGATTTCTCGAGCGAGTGAGTCCCTTTGTTCGTGAAGATCGAGGATGGCGCCGCAGGAGAACAGCAGCCCGCCCATGAGCCCCCAGCTGGAGAGGGACGCACTGGAAGGGAACGAGAAGGGGGGGTGCCCATTGGGCGAGGGCACTGAGAAACAGCCGCATCCATCGTCCCCGGTCCCGGAGCAGCCGCCGCCCAAGGATTTCGACGACCTACTGCCCCTCCTCGGCGAATTCGGCCTCTACCAGAAGGTGCTCTTCCTCCTGCTAGCACCCTTCTGCTTCTTTGTGGGATACGTCTACTTCAGCCAAATCTTCATCACACTCACGCCGGACCATTGGTGCAAAGTTCCCCAGCTGGAGGGACTCACCGTGGAGCAAAGGTGAGTGCAGCGCACTCTGCCCCAATATCCACGGTCCTCCGTGCCCCACGCCCCTACCCTTTGACCGCGGAGGCGATGAACGCGAATGCCTCCCTAACGAGGAGCGGAGAAGGGGGTAATGAAGAGTTTTGTCGCGGGTCCTATACTCCACGTAATTTCCCATAAAAATGTGTTCATTATGTCAAAATTTTTATTGGATTAATTTTAAATCTCTGCAGATGAGATTCCATACAGAAAGCGTACCATGTTCACTCAATGGACTCGTAAAAGACCTTCCGGAGTAATTCAGGGGAATTCTTAGAAAAACCAGGAATTCGTGACAGAGGGGTCAAATGGTACAGCACATGTGGTCGAGATAATAATTAAAATGCTGGATCACACAGAAACAAATCAATTCATTACTCTGTCATTGAGCCAGTTATTTGAATTGTTAAACTTGATTGTTTAATTCCGTGAAAGTCGCACATATCCGTCGTACCAGGTTGTAAAACGCACTTTCCCGCCGTGCTTTATTATGCGGGAAATCACCGGGAATACTGGTGGCAATGTCTATTAACGGCCCCGAGAACCTTTTCAGAAGTTTCCAAATTTAGTTGCACCTCTCTTTCGCCGAGAACTTAAAAAAAAGCGGCAGAGGGACTTTGTATCTATACACCTTATCGCAATGGTTGTGGTTCCACTTTATTTCTCCTATTTAATACATCTGAGAAAATCTTTAGTGAGTAGCATTGACACTTGTTTAAAATTTCCTTCCGGTGAGAGAGGTGGTTGGGCCATCAATATATCCCAAAACCAAAACTCTTTGAGTGTCTCTCTTCATTTTGCGTTTCTAAGTTAGTTATATACACATACATATATATGCATGTTTGTATAAAAAAATATATACATTTAAATATATATATATATATATATATATATATATATATACATACACACACACCAAAGCTATGTGATTTTACGGGTACCAGATCTTCCTGGGAAACCATAACCGGGACAGGGAAAGGAACTGGCCCCCCTACCCTGATGTGTGAATTTTCACACGCCGTATAGGGCTTAGTACTGGATGAACTCTACCATCACCTACTAAACCGACCTTCGGGTTGATTACTGTGTTCATGGTTTTTTATATGGCTGTGTGTGTACTCCGGCGCCACCTTGCACATTTTTTGAAGAATTTTGAGTGGACGTTATATCCCTTTGCCTAACCCTTTAAACACCCTCCCCTCCACCGCCCTACTCAATCCCTCCCTTAACAGTCATTACCCCCCCTTCCTCCCAAAGTCATGCACTGCACCGCCCCTCCTCTGTACACACAGTCGCGTACCTGCCATAGTGCCTAATTATGCTTTAAATCAATCCCGCTCCCGATTCCGGCGCTGCGTTATGCAGACAATCCTCTCCCCCGTCGCATCTGATGGTGTCAATGCACGGTGGACCATGCTGGACCAAAACATGCAATTCTTCTAAGAGTAACGTGCACATTCCGATGCTGTGGACAGTCAAAATGTTATCATCTCTACCGGTTTCTCTCTTCCACGCCTCTTGACCCCAAATTTCACTTCTTCATCTACATAATAACTCGAAAATCGCCGCATGGACGTGTGGCAGGGGGCCCTAGGTCATTAGCCATTCATGCACGATCATTACTCGTGCATCTGCACAGGCACTAGTTAAAGCGTGGCATCGAAAAAAGTTAAACGGGACCTGCAACATGTCTTTAACATCCTCGGATGGGGGACATGGCTCAATTTCACAATATAAATGAAATCTCTATTTCAACCTACGGTGAACCACTGGCTCCAATCTTAATTCTTCCAATAGTGTCGTGACACTGTTTTGTTCTTCATAACAGCTGTTCACAAATCTAGCTGCTCTATGTTTCACTCGATTTACTTTACCAGGATGTAATTGGACAAGAGTGCAGTGATGCAGAAAATTAGGTCGGAGAAATACTACCAAAGGAATATATCGAATGTTGTGGTCTGCAATTACGTTCGTCCAAAATGTGAAGTGAAAAGTGGAGAGTGGAGTAAAGCTCGTTTCCCCTCTCATCGCAATGCCCAAGTATCCTTCTTATAAACCGTATATGCGAACGAACATCCTTCTTATGAATCCTAAATTTTTATTTGATATTCCGCAAATTTCGCGAATACATTTCCCCCGTGATATATTCTCAGTTATCGTATGCCGAATGTTTCTGAATCTGTGATTATTCAAATAATCCACCTGCGCCGCGTTTCGCTCCAAACGGCTTCACCCGTCCATTCCCCTCCCCCCCGTATTCACCCCCCCCCCCACCTTCCCTCGAACAAGGGGGCAGTTTCCGCCTAGAACCGAGGAGTTAGGTGCTCGGGCTTCGCCGCGTTGGCCTTCGATGGATTCGGCGAGTTGTGGGCGAGTCGCCTCTCCTCCTTTACTTGAAATACAGCCACAGCCGAGAGGGAATCGATATAACCGCAGAATTCACAGGAACCAAGCCTAAGAGGTACACCCTCAGGACGTGATAATTCCTGCAAATTGCATAATGTTTTTCAACCATATTTTTTCTGTATGAATCGAACTTTGAGAAATACCCAATGACAACCCATTCGCTTCTTTTCTATACGTAAAATATTTCAAAAGACATTAAAATTGTGTTGACGAACACATTTGTATTTGGGGATCCAAGGAGTATGCAATACAACAAGCACAAGTGTAACACAAGGGTTAAGATGGCCGAATTCGGTGTCATTCCATGAGTCTTTACGTCGCCGGATTTCAGGAGGAAATTGTAATTTCTGAATCCGATAAAATTGTCGAAAGTATTAAGACTCCGGTAATCTTCAAATTTTCTCAAACAGAAGTTTTCCTTCAAGAGTTAAATCCATTAGACTGTGCTTACGTAAAAGATGTTGGCAGTTACGTCACTTAGCTCACAGTATGAATTAAACGTTCACAGTATGAAAACATCTACCAATTTGAGATTTCTTGGCTTAATAACAATAAAAGTCTCGCAACCTGAGCCTTACTTCGGTTGTACCACGATGATGAAGAACGCCCCACGCACCACTGCCAATGCGGACAGCTCCAACTGTACCGCGGAGCGAGTGGAACGCACGCATGGTCTTCGCGCGATGACTCGCAAGTCAAATTGACGCGCACGAAAAATTATATTTTTGTCTTCGACCTTAATAACAAATACCATATTCTTAATCATACTGATTTACCCGTGGTGAATTTGAAGGCTAACTGTTCGCAACTCGGTTCATTTTCAGCCACATTTCCAGATGTCTTTATCTCTAGCAGAAAGTTGAAGGTTGTCTCGTAAGCGATGAGGTCGAAAATGCATATATAGCCCCATTGTACTACGGTGAGAGAGGTCATGTCAGAGATCAAATGCCGATTAGATTTATTTTTTCATTTATTGATTTAGTATTTCGTTTGTTTAATAGAACCATCTTTTTCAAACTCCTTCTGCATCATTTGGATATCCCTGTCCCCTTACTTTAATACTCTTGCATCATATACGAAGCACCTTATTTCGCGCGATGAACTTTTTTTGGGAGCATGATCGAACTGATATTTGTGTAGAGGCGTCATGATTGTGAGAGTGCATGGCTGGTTACCTCACACTCCCCGTCACACACCCTTGCGGTGGCTTGCGGGGTTTCACGAAGGCGTGCATTAAGATGCCATTTATCCCACGAGTGTTAAGGGATCAGAATAAAATCATCCGACCGCACTAGGGAGGGAAATTATATTTATTGTTTCATTCTAAGTAATCTATGTAGTATTTTGCCTTTACTCATCTGCCTTCAGTTTTTATACTCCTTGTTACCTAAGGCTCCTCTCGTATAAGTTATAGGGGTATAGCTCAATTAGATGGCGTAGTTCGTGTATCCGTAGTTATCGTTATGTTCCTTGTTTGAATTATTTTACAGAAATATATTGTGACTAAAAATTTAGAAAACTTAATTTTTGATGTTGCATGCCTGGTGTGCAATCACCATCTGCCAAACACCCTAGTGGTGGCTTGCCGGGTATCATATAGATGTATTCGGACACACCTACACCACTGACCTCGGGCTTAAGGTGCCATTTAATATATTCAATAATTATATCACCCTTTTAATGCTATTACCTATCCAGCTGCTGCCGTTGTCGTACCCAACACACGTATGTCCTCTTTGCGGCCCGCGGGGTAAAACGTAGGTGCAGATGCAACGGGAGGACCAAAACTTTATCGACATCATCGGATAAAACTTGAAATTCTGATAAACGTAAAAGTAAAAATCCTTATGAAAATACATCGCCTGCTGCAGTTAACCGATTTCCTAACCATTCGCTCGGGTCACTCTCTCCCTCCGAATTCGCTCCCGCTCTTCTCCCACATTGGCCATCCTCACTTCCGCCTGTACCATATGCATGTCCTCCGCTTTTGTTCCTTAACTTTCCTGCGCACAGTCTCCCAATCACACTCCCACCGCTTAGGCCTTCCATTTTCAACGAAACATTCCCCTCCTCTGTTTCTGTCGACGGGTGAAGCATTATTCCAGTCTCAACCACCCGGTTGATCTATCCGTTCGGGCAGTCTCCGACTTGTCGAGATAATTGTCTGCCCTGGCGATATAATGGGGGGAAGTATGTCTTCTCGAATGTCGGATGTAAAACCACAAGATTGGTACCTTTTCCATCGGTGTGATCTAGCTTTTGACTGCTTGCATACACAAGGGTTCCCTTCCAATATCTCGCAGTAAATGTGTTATACTAATTGTTCTTTCGTAAGAGTTTGTCGCGAATCTGGCGGCCCATTCTCCGTGCCAAGTTCAATTTTGCAGGAAAGTGTTTTTGGACGAGGATCAAACACTCGCCGCATATTTTTTTTTGGAGTCTCTCCAAAGAAAAACGGCCCTTCATCTTCTTCACTTTTTCGTCACCACACTTCCCCAACAATGCGTTCGAAGATTTCCAGCGGCTTCTTCAGCCCCCCCCCACCCCACGAGTGGTGCGCGCGTGTGGAAGAGTCGACGCAATGGCGACACCCAAATACTTCACGCGATTTGCAACGCTCGTCCGAACACCTCCGAGGCTATAAAGTATGGTAAGTCTGGTCGTGTTTATTATTGTTTGAGGAGTGCTTAGCCGCACATTTTTTTGATTTTTAATTCCAAACCAACTTTTTACTGCTGAATTCATTGATTAGTATTTGGCGAGCTGGGTCCTTAGCTGTCTCTCTGTAGATTACAGCGTCGTTGGCGACGTATGTAGCCTTTTACTTATGAGGTGATACCATTAATGTAAATAAGAAAAATCATATAGCCAATAACGCCACCATGATGGTCGCCGGGTATTACGTACTTGTACCCAATGAGAGCGAGGACCATCTCTTACTACTTTTTTGTGGTTGGCATGGATGCATCATTGCATTGTCGTCTATTCCGTGCCATCGCAACTTGAGCGTTCATTGGGCGCTGGAGACTTCATCGAAGGCCTTTATCAAATCCAAGGAAATCCCATCTGCTTGCTAGCTCCTTCCCCCGATTGCAGTGGATCGTGAGTTAAGAGTCCGAATTGCGTCGAACATGACCTGCTCATTTGGAATGCGGGGTATCTGCTGGACAGTAGACGGTTTTAAGTGCTAAGGTTGCCATGATGTTGCTAACGACGGCATGTTTCAGGAGGATAGGGAGGTTAAGGAACTTGATTGGCAATTACCGGGGTCTTGTTTATTTACTCGTTAGAATGTAGGTGTGAAGTTGCCTGCTTTCCAGCCAAGGGAACTGTGCCTTCCCAAATTGATTAGATAAGTATGCATCCTAATCAGGGGTGCAATTTCGGACGAGAGTTTTTTCGGGGATGTACTCTGGTTCGGGGAAGCATGCCGTTTAGCATCAAATTAATGACCAAATCGCAAAAAGCATGGACATTAGTTTTTCATTGATGACAAAGAGATTTTATACTAAGATAATTAAAGTCATATTTGTAAGTCAACGTACGAGGATCTCGGGCCGGCAAAACCTTTGACGCATGAAGTCGGTTCAAGTGGTTCCCGAACTTGATAAACAACCCGCCTCCACTTGGTTACTGTTTAACCCGCTTGGAGGCGTTTTATCTTCCCAAATGTGAAATTTTGTATCTTCCCTTCTCGATAAAGTGCCTCCAACCACTTTGCTGATATCTGGTTTTGTTAATCAGTTACGGCCGTTTATGTGAAGGCATGTTTTTCGAGTGCGGCGAAAAGTCGCATCCGCGGAAATTAGCTCTTTGAAGGAGCGGCATTATTATGTGAAATTCCTCGTGAAACTCTGCAAATCCTTATCAGAAGCCTTTGAGCAGATGCCAAGGCTTCACGTGAGGATTCTATGAAACGTGCTACGTGTTGTGAGTGGTTTGCCCGGTTAAAAAAGGGGCGGCAATCAGCGGAAGACGACGAGCGCCCCGGAAGACTATCAACGTCGACTGATGACCCCCACATCGAGAAAGTGAACGATCACGTTCGTTGAACTCGACATTTGACTGTCGGGGAACTTGCAGAAGAGTGTAGCATCTCGATTGGTCCGTGCCTCGCCTGATGCCAGCAGACCAGAAGCAACATGGAGTTCAAGTCTGCCTGAAACTGTTTGATCGAACTGAAGAGGATGAAATCTTCTTGTCCAGGATTATAACAGGTCATGGATGAGTCGTGGGTTTGCGGATATGACATTGATACAAAATACCAATCTTCACAATGAATCGGAGAAACATCCCCCCACCCCAAAAGCTCGACAAGTTCGCTCGGATGTTAAGGTAATGTTGACTGTTTTTTTCGATTCGAAAGGGGTTGGGCATTAAAACTTAACTATCCGGCCTAACTTAAGGCCAGACAGTCAACACGGAGTACCATGCCTGGGGGTAATGAAGCGCCAAAGAGAGAGGGGGTCGGATATAAGCGGCCCGAACTTTGGAGTTGCAGCCAGTGGTTTACTTTCACCACGACAGCTCGCCGGCTCATTCGTCTCTCGGAACTCGTGAGTTTTGAGCCAAAAACAATACCGCTGTGCTTCCCCACCAACCCTACTACTCACCAGGACTGTGACTCACTGTGACTTCTCCTCTTCCCCAAACTAAAAACCGCACTCAAGGAAAAAATTTGCCACCATTCCAGAGATTGAGCAAATTTCGGAGGACCTCATGAGCATTCTGGAAGAAGCGTTGGAGGACTGTTTCAAAACGTGGAAACACCGCTGTGATAAGTGTATTAGTTGGGGAGGAGAATTGAAGGAGACTCCGACCAATCATTTGATGGTGAAGTATTATTAATGGTAATAATTAAGTTCGGGAAGTGTTTGAGCATACCTTGTACAAGCCAAGCAGGAAGGGACTCTTATTGATGCGGTTCGCCACGGTGTAGCTGAAGACAGAATGGTAAACATTTCAAAGTTGGCGACAAAGAGCCAAGAATTCAATTGCGTCAGGCTCCATCGAGTGGCATTAGAAAAGGCTTTTTATATTCCACCGAAGTGCCATGCGGTACTACGGGTTTCATCACATATTTGACATCCTCGGGTACAATTCTAAAGATCACACAGGTGATGAAACTGGTCGTACTTCAATTAAGTTTGTTGAAATCAGCGTCTTTCTTAGTCCTCAGGAAGACCCATGTTTGGCCTATCGTAAAAAGTGGCCCACAGGGACCAAGTCCGGCCCCGCAGCAACCGGTTCTTGTAAAATAGTTGCTCCTCGTCCCAAAATCGTAAACCTCGCACTGCCATAAGGCGTAGAGTTAGCGGTGCCGGTCCCATTCGTCGGAAAGCGTACGAGGGCAGTGAAGGGCAAGGGGACTGAATCTATGTTGCCGTTCACTTCATCCACTTCGTAAACAGAAGGCAAATTATGACCCGTAATTGAATTTATAATTATATTTTTTTAATTTTGTTGGCCACGGAGTAACACAGAGTTCGCGAGAATGGAACATTATAAAAGGGCATAATTAAACAGAAACAAATAACAGTTTAAGGTGTTCGTGTATGACATACGACTATTTGCATTATTCCTGCAAGACCTTTTTGCGTTCGAATTAGCACTTGAGCAACTCATCACTTCCACATAATTACGGGGTTGTTCGGAAGTGCCTCACAGTGACACTGTTTCCTACCAGCCCATATTTATTTTATAGTCCTAAATATGGAATTAAATGTGCCGGAGAACGTCTAGAAATATTGATGACGCAATAACGTCATTTGATGTGTGATGGCAGCGTGTGAACTGTACATTATTCCTCATTCCTTTTTTAAATCTTTTTCATAAATCATTATATAGGATCATGCTTCTTAAAAAGGCCAAAATAATGGTCACTTCAAGTTTTCATTTGTAGCAACACTACTTTTGCATCTCATAGCTCTTTAAAATTACAATTTCAAAAGATTGTGGTAAAAATAATTTGATTTTCTTCTGCTTAACGTTATTTTTACGAAAAAAAAGAGTAAACTGTATAAAATATACGATAATCACAATCAGGAAATACATTAAAAGCATTTTCATTCGTCAATCTGCAGCCATCTCCGTACTTCATAAAGCATTTAAAGACGTGTGCCCGATTACCGTTTTGGAATACTCGCTTTGAGCCTCACCCTAACGTGCAATGGGAGAGCGCGCTAATCTCGGTTAGTTCGGACGCCGCGACCATCCGTCGACACCCTAGGACTCAACCCCAACCCCCACCTCTCCCACACCAAGGTCACCCACTTCCAAATATGCAAGAGGAAATTCTTTAGGCTAGGAATGAATTTGCAACGCGTAAACTGGCTTCTGTAACGAAATTTCAATGTGTGTAAAATTAATATTTTATTTCTAAATTAGCCACCGACTCCCCTTGAGGTGATCTCCAACCACTTTCTTAAAAGTGCCGTTCATTTTCTCCCAGTTGAGACTTCGGTTTAGAAATCTTGGAGGGCGTTGTTCGCGTCGTCGGATCGTGCTAAACGGGGAGCAATGCTCGAAATGACTCACCATGGTGACTCGAGAGTTTGTAGGGATCGCGAGTGCTTCGCTTTTGAACCATTTAGATGCATTTAGCGATGTATTTATTGTAGATGGCATCCAAGGAACCGCCGTTAATGGGAGTGCGGGGGCATAGGGGCCGACATGTCAGAGGAGAATGTCGCGTAGCCAGCCAATCGAATCACCCAATGGCTTATGAACCAATTGAAATATGTAGATACTTTGAGGTGCCATTTTATATAAATTGCATATATATATACATGGCTCAAATGTTCATCTTTTGCACTACAGTGCCAAAAGAAATAAAATACTCGACAATTTAAAGAAACCGTTGACAATATATGCACGGCAATTTCATTTTTAATACTTGTAACTATATTGTTTCCATTGATGGTTTTTCTCTTTTGAATAAACACACTTCTCCTTTCCCGAGTTTAGCCTAGTGTATTTCCCACGGGAAAACAAACAGAGAGCAAATCGTGTTTTTGGTATCCGACGCAATTTCTGTTTCGCTGACGCAAAAGAAGGTTAATCGGCAGAGTCCCCGCGGCAATCGACGAGTTACGTGAAGACCGCCGCTCGTGTGTCGCGGCACCTTCAGTGGGCGTCGGAATGAGAATCCGTTCGATTTCCTTGGCTCGACTCCTCCCCGCGCCATTACATCTCTTCATTCGATCTTAAGGAGACGCCCGAAAAACTAATTCCCTCGCGGTTTGTTTCTCCTCGCGAAGATTATGCTTCCATTTTTTTACATTCCAAATTGCGACAGTTTGTTTGAGCCTCAGTGTTATAACGACAAAGAAACGTTCGAAAAAAATAAGTCATTTCGTCAGCGGCATATGTGCCGATGGCCAATGCCAGCGCGAACTCGGGGCCGCACGCCATACATCTCATCAGCACACAAGGAGGAAGAATCCGCCGTGACATGGCGTGACGCATAAATACACGTGCGTGCTGCGTCCATAGCGACGCCACCGCGTGAAATGGACCAGACATTTTCGGTTCGCCTCTTAATCCGCTCAGCTTGATTCGCACATCCTGGGACTGAGCGCATTTCACGATTATCAGTTTCCGTATCCGAGCGACCTTTCAAAACCCTACTGCATATTTGGTTCCTGTTGCCCACCGCATACCGTTCGACGCCTTCTTTTCTTTTACTCTCGCTCATGAGCGGCTGGCAAAAGTAGAATTTTTAATAAACGATAAAGTACGAGTGTATAAAATGTGCCTTCCAACAACGTGAAAGAGCAGACTCGGCTCCTTAAATGTAACCAATAAAACTATGCAATATTTTATTTTTTAACTTATGCTTCGCTAGGCACGTGAGCCTGTTTACGACCCAACAGTTGCTGACGTCACAAATACTAAAATATGTTTTCTCTGGCGTACGTCACAGAAACTGCCTCATCAATGCAAAGGGATTACGCGCGATTCCCGATGCGCAAAAGGCATCAATGCGCGATTACGCAATCAAAGTAATCGCGCGCGCGCGCGCGCTCTCTCTTTCTCTGTCCCTCCAGAACAAGTGCTCTCGTGATTCGTGGCCGAAATATTCTGCTCTAGGCGGGCTATTAGCGAATTGCACCGCGGGCGAAAATTTCTGCTTCATTCCGGGTTGAACCCGCACGTCTTCCGGCCGGCGCGGGACCGGTCCGCTGCTTCTCTCTATTTTGGACCGTGTCAACACAGTCCCCTTCCCGGCATAACAACGCTCGGGTCGTCCGCGGCTGCCAAGCCTCCGCACACGAAGACATTCGCGGGGCATTCTTTCCGCGTTGACGAGGAAACGGAAAATAAACGCACCATCATGCGTCACGCAGCAACCCGTTACATACCTCTCTCCAAAACGACACCCTTCCTTGGGGACTAACAGACTGCCGGGACTTTGAACAAGACAATGAGGACAAGTCCCATCGGGAGCGGTGAAATAGCCGCGAAATTATGCAAGTACTCAAATTGAGGAAATATACGCGAAATTAATCACCTATGTACTGGGAAGTTTACGCATATGGGAGCAGGGGTAAAGAAATGGCGGCGCCCACCGACGCCACGGAGTTAGCTTTTGACGAACTTAATAAGTGGTGCGCCAAATTTGAGCGTTGGGTGAGTAAAAGGCTCGTCGCTTCACGAAGCACACGAAAGCTGAAAATATTCTTGCGAGTGGGTTGCACGGAGAAAAGAGATCTTATTTCAGGACAAACAATTATTCATTAGCATTGAAATATATTCCCCCAAACCGTCGCGAGGGAGTGTGGCGGGGGGTGTTAAGTCACCAGCCCTGCACGAAAAAAAAATTCCCTTTCAACACAGGTATTAGTTAGATTAGTTTAGAATTCATGCTTGGATTTACTCGTTCACACAAACGCCCATGCGATTATTCACATACATAATTATTTATACCATGAAATAATGGGCATGTTTGACAAAAATAATTGAATGTTTACCTTGAAGTAAATATATCCGGGTGAATCGGTTCGATTTTGTTATGAATGCGTATTGTGCAGGGGAAGGAGGAGTGCTGCTTTGAATCTGTCGGTGTCTTCTCTCTCTCTCTCTCTCTTATTTTCATATTCTTGTGGTCGGATATACCAATGTGATTTCGGAGCTATATTAATAATAATAATTCCCCAGGGGTCGAAGCAAAATCGGGGGCCCTGCACCTTTCTAAACGCCTTACGTTTCGTCTCTGCGCGAATCGCGGGACATCTCACTCGCCTCTCGTCGCAATTTTTAACAAACACGGCGGGTATTCTCTGAAACGAATTCAACCCAAATGGAACCTACCACATATCCCCAGATGCTGGTCGCCTGCTCAAAATGTGGCCCTACCAAAGTGAAATGAAGACTCGAAGAGTGTTGATGGTCTCAGTGGCTACACTTATCGGGGAGAAATTCGACCGAAAACCTTGTAGGATCAGTTGTGATACGAATCCCAGAAACGTGGAGAACAAAACTATGTGGGACTGCAAGTTTGACTTCTTACACGGGAAAGTCAATACTTAAACATCAATGACAGAAGAATGAAGACTGTGGCGAAGGCGTGCTTCGGAGAAGATGAGTTTGGGTGCAGGAAGAGGATGGGCACACCATAGCAGTAGTGGTGTCAAAATGAGAAAGGGACACCTATAAAGTGCAACCAGTATGTGCGTGTATGTTTTGTGCATTCAGAGAAGGCTCTCGTGAGTAAACTGGGAATTAACCCCCAAGAAAACGAAGGTGATGAAATTCTCAAGGAGGAGGCAGACTTAGATAAACATTGAAGTTGGGAGACTAGAGCGGGTGGAACAGTTAAAATTTATAGAAGTTGTTGTAGATAGGGGTAAAATAGTTAGAAAGAACAGTAAAAAAAGAAAGTCGGCGGTTAAAAAAGCACTTGGAAAGGGGCTGGAGTTCAATGCAGGTACCTCAAGGAAAAACGTAAAGAAATAGCTGGTGAGAAATCGAATGTAGGAGTTGGTTTAGCACGTTGAGGCGAGAGGGTGAGCGCGTGTGTCGGAGGCCCTCGAGAAGAGGGGAGGACTGGATTGAGTGAAATAGACGAAGAAGAAAAAAAAACAGGAACCGAAGTAATAGTCATGGGAGAGGAAGAGAGGCGACCGTTGGGAGAGAGGCGGCACGAGTGGAGGAGGAGAGGAGGCCGCAGGCAGCTACGGAGGGGAAATTGCTCCGAAAGCAAAGTGCGGTGGAGTAAGACAAACGATAGGCACTTCGGGTGTATTTTTGGGGGTTTTCGACAAATCCAGAGCTGAGAAATGACTTAACATGTAGAGCCAGGATGCAGCCAAAACCTACCGTATCCCTGTGGACAACTGCCAATAATAATAATAACAACAGTGAGCCTAAACTCATTTTAAGGAATAAGTAGCAATGCAAAGCGATTTTATAGTATCACGAAGAGTCGTTATGGAAGTTTTGATTTCATAAATATGCAGTCTCAATGTGTCGGAAGTAAAAGAATGAATCTCTCCAATGAACTCGCGGGAGAGAGCATGCAATGATTCCGGCGATGCCATTCCTCCGAGCGCCCTCATAGCGTCGTTCTATTTGCTGAAATTCCGTGCTCCCACGTCCTGGAGTACGCATCGCACGGCGGAGTAGTAATTAAGGGCAATAAATGGGGGCGATGGAGGAGGGGAAACTGAATGCGCGGATCTCTTCCTGAAAAGGCTGAACCGTAGGACGCTCCAGGAATCGAAACTTGCTCTGGGCGCTGGTCTGAAAGAATCCAATGGACGAAAAATCAACCGTTAAATTAGTTGACTAAATAAATTAGTTAAAACTCATAAAACACATAAAATAAAGGTAATTCAGCGGGTCAATCCTTAGTTGTTTATGAGTAGTTTAACAGATGCTCATCCCATTTACTTAAAGTTAATTGGATTTATCAACAAAACTTCTCGGATTGACTTTTTCATTATTACCACGAGGTTAACCTCGAGGAATATCTTAATTTTCTTAACTCAGATAAGCTCGGAATGGAACCTTATTTCGTGTCCTTCAAGTGTTGAAGCTCGCGCAATATTTGCATTTCCTTCTTTCGGAGGTGTCATTGCGCCATTTCATCATTTTCCATTTCCTTTTACACACGATCAAGTCTGGAGTGTGACTGCTGTTCCGTTGGACATGAACGGCCTTCGAAGACGTTTGTTCTTCACGAGAAACTTCCTGTGTGTCCACCTACTATTGCATAGCCAACCATTCGCTATGATCATAAATGCACACCTCCAAGTGCCATTATTTCATTAGTCATTAACGATCAATGGCGTGCGAGGACATATTTTGGTATTAACTCTAAAAATTTAATAAAAAGGATTGAAGGTTACCCCAGCAAATACGCCGAAGAAAAAATAACGTAATTAATAATCGCTGATACTTGTGAATAATTTTCCGCGTTCTGTGCTCGGCAATGTTCCGGAGAGTGAAAATGATTTATTAACACCTGCCAGCGAATCCCAACAGAAGGTGAGACGGACGACCGAGCAATAAACGAAATAATTCAAAAATTTGAGATTTTTTCAATATCGCAAATTTTGATTTGTTGGGCTCTTTCGCAATGGAGGCGTTGCGCGTGAATGACATGACGCGGGAACCGTCTGCATCTGCATGAATGCCCCGCGATCCACCGAAAAGGTGCGTGGCAGGGGGTGCAAGCTCCAGGTGGGAGAGGTAAGGTGTGAGGGAGAGGAGGAAGACAGTTCAATTGGTTGGGAAACGGGAAAACGCATTCACTCAAAAACCCCCAAAAAATCGTGTCAATCCACATCACCCATTCACCCACTTCGGTCGCCCCTCAGTCGACTGCCATCCATTGAAACAGTTCGAGCCTTCCGAAGTGGATCTGGAGCCTTCAGCCTTGATCCTCCAGAGTTGAACCCACCGGAGTTGGCGGAGGGTCCCGGTCTCGTTGCGATCGCTTTGGCACGTGGATTGACCGCAGCGTGCCACGAATAACGAGCCTAGCACTGCCCAGCGCGACGCCCGCCGCAGGGATTGAACTGGACAGGAAATATGACCTGACTACGTCCTCCCCGTGAGGAACACCACATTTAGCCTTTGGAAGTGTGCGTCGCAAGGTGTTTGTGTGTGTGTGTGTGTGCGCGCGCGCGGTTTCCCCACACCTGCCGGAGATTTCCTTGGCACGGCTGCTCGAGAGGCCATTACCTCCACAATTAACCTTAGCACAAAAGTGAAAGGAGCCAAAGAGAATCTGCAGCGACCGCAACAACACTCAATGAGCATTGTCTCCCGAGCAGGCCACTCACACACACTTGCAGATTTCCCGCCGAGAAATTAAGCGGGGAGCTCAAGGTCCTGGGTTTTATTTCCCTGCGAATTAGCAGGAGTGCCGCTAACCAATATGCGACTGCGTTCCGTTCAGTCTCCCACTGAAGGCTCGCTTCCTCGCCTGCCAGTCACGATCATCTCTTTAGAAGGGTCTTTCCTCAAAATTCCTCCTCTCTGGTGCTCGGAGGAAAAAACTCGTAGTCTACTCCTCTTGCTTCGTCGTTGAGCAAGGCACCAGCCAATCAGTGAGTGTGAGTGGGGGGGGGGGAGGGACGGAAATGCGTCCCACTGTCCTATCACTCGAATACATTTCTGTCCCGATCCAATCTTCATGCGGCGATTTGTTATTTACTCTGGGATGAAAAGTAACTAATTTAATAGACATTTATTGTAGACACGTTCATTGACTTTAATTTTTGAACAAACAATAGAGAAACCCTCTGCTTGTCTTGAGCTCCTCCGAATGTTTTTCATTTGCTTCGGCGCACTCGTCGGTGCACTTTTGCCGCGGCGCACGTCGCGAGGGCGATTCAAAACTGCGATTTTGGACTCCGACCATCAGATCCGCTGAAAATCTGAACAAAATGCGTTTATACGCAGTGAACATTATTTCGTGCCGTGGCCGTTACCTGATAGATCGTCGGAAACTAGATTTTGAAGACTTGATTAAAATGGCGCGATTTATTTAAGATGTTTATGCATATTTCTTTTGTACATCACCGGAGTAAAACAAAGTTTTTGTGAAAACACCACTTTTCCTCAGAAAAGTTTGACTCGTATCATCACCCGCTAAAAGGTGATAGTGTAGATAGATATGCAACAAAAGCAACGGATTGTTTAAAAAAATAACATCCTCAGAATGAATTGCCATGATGTTATCGAGTTTTCCAAAAGATAGTACAGAGGTTGGGAATAGCATGTTGCCGATTCGACGTTTAGCAAAAACCTGCCGCAAAGAGCGATCAAGCGGTTCAATGCACACCACACTGACCTCGCCGGTAATCGTATTTTCGCCGTTCTCTCCAAGCACACTAAGTACAAGTGAACACAAGTTCACCGAAGCACTTCCTTTTTATAGGTTAGTTTGTAAAGTTGTCCGTCAGTAGTCATTATTCAAAGAAGGTGCCGTAGATTTCAGAAGTCCTTGGAATAATCTACGGACAGATGGACGTCAATTAAAAATGAACAAGTTTTCCTTCACTTCTTCCTTGGGTCGTCCACGATGAAGCAACGCATCAACGCTTTCATTTACCGACTCAGTCATTCAACTGTATTCCAGGAAGTTTAGGGGAATCTAGTTTGCGTAATGTTTGCCCGGGTTCCGGCCGGATTGGCGTATCGTATTCACCAGGGGATGCATCCCGAAAAATACGAGAGGAGTGGGCGTAGACTCCGCAGGCCTCGAAGTGACCGAAATGAGCGGAGTGGTAGGCCGCCCATCGACTCCCGTGTTCCGCGGCGGTACACTTCGCGAGCGGTGGCGTCGAAGAGAGGCAGACGGGAAAACCCGCACTCCCTTGGGCTCATCGATCGCCCCATGTCCCCAGTCCATGGACGTCGAGGTTCTTCGCTGGTTGATAAGCGAGCGCGAACGCTTATTCAGATGGCACTTGGGATTGCAAGAAGTAGTGACGAATGGTCACGGAATGTGGCCAGGGAGTAAAGCAGCCTTAAAGGGGAAAAAAGAGGGATATTATTGCGTAGGGACCGCATTTCCACAAGTATAGGATTACGCTTCCTGAAGAATCCTTAGTGGCGGCGGAAGTCATCGCTGATGCCCACATTTCCAATGAACCACGGGATTGGAGCCGCCTCCGGCCAGCCTTCGTCGCTCGACTGAGGCTGGGGGGGAACTGGGGCTGTGGATGGGGAAGGACCCGGCGTGAAGATTAGTTTCCGTGTTGGGGACATGAGAACAGGCGCCCGAATGAAATCCACGGAAGCAGAAGAGTGGAGGCGAGGGGGCAGGGTGGCTGTGGCCGGGGGCACCGTCGGAAAGAGCACGCGACGCCTCGCCATTGTCAGGAGGGACGCGCCATGATCGCCCGGGAAAGGAAGAATCGGGAAGTGTTCGACGTCATGGGGCGATCGGGCGAGTGCTTTCCCGGGGCTTCAACGTTCAGGGTCGGGCGAGGTCTTCGCGGTCACGGGACGGGAAAGAAACACCAGACAGGGTGACAGAGGGGCGCTCGCTCCGGGCCGCCTCCTCGGTGACGCGCCATCGGCGCCCTGGATTCGAAAGAGCGGAGCCCCCCCCCCCCATCGCCACGTTCCCTCGGACGAGGGCCCACGCAACAACGACGGCTCACTGCGAACGTTGGCTAGGATCGTAGGGTCACGTGCGTAAGTGCGTACGAGTACCCTTCACTTCGTACCCTTTCGCTCCAAACACGGTTGAAATCATTTTTTTGTTTTATTTTTTACAGGAGGCTTACCATCTTTCAGTAATTTCCTAGAAACTGGCCGGCCTTTGCTTCTTCCTTCGTCTATACTAGAGTTGTATAGTTTTTCCATACATATCCTTTGTTACTAGGACATAAATCACTCCTCGTCTGGAAAGCCTCTTCGACCTCATTCCCAATAAACAAGAGAACCTAAAAGGCCGTCCTTTTACTAGCATATTAATAAGTCGTCGCCGAGAAAGATCGACTTCCGAAAGTATTCAGAGGATTGGAAAAAGCGCTGGCATTAGTGTATCTAAATATATAATGGGGACAACTCTGAAGGGGATGACACTAATGTAGACGAATAGATAAATAATTTTCTAAATAATGAAAAATTCCCGTTATTTATTGAACACGCCTTGTACAAGAGAATGCGAATAGTCGCCATGGTCTTTCTATCCATTCATCCATGATCTTGGGCGTATATATCGAATTGTACATCTAGTAGTGTCATTAAACATCCCAATTTTACAACATTCTCAACATAAATTCGCTAGCTTATATAATATTCGCATCTATAAGCCCCATACACTTATACACTTGCTGTACTATTGTCATGCGCCGCTATAGCATTCAGTCGGTGTTTGCTCACTGCATATTCTCTGAACGTTTTCCACAACTTTCCTCAAATAACCTTGTCGTTTGATTTCTCCAAGCCCACTGAAGTTTTAATTATTTCCTGGAATTAAAAGAAGAGATCGACAGGGTACCCTCAAACCTAGAATTTATTCCAAATACTTGAGGTCCGGGATTGAGGCTCTTTCACTAACCCGTTCAGTATGGAATCACTAAGTAATTTGAGTTCTTTTAATTTAACCTCCCACATGGAATAAGACGGGCTCCGGCGCCGGAATTATTTATTCCTCCGCAAATTCGTGTTCGCAACAGAATCAAAGGTTAAGAAATCCAACCTTGCTGATAAAATAACCCCGCCGATATCTTCCATATCTTATGCGAACACTTCGCGTGCATCCTCGGTTACATTATAATTATCATTTCCTCAAAGGTATGAGTTGGAAGAAAATCGCAGCCATAGTACGAAATGTGCCTCATCACATCCCATTGAGGTTCGCCTTGGCTGCAGCAGCTCTTTTCAATATCATTACGAGACACGCTCGATCAAATGATTAGTGGTTTCAAACTTTTTGCTGCTTCAAGAGCCCCAGATTTCTCATTCCGAAAGGTGGCGCAAGCGTTTTCATTTTCAAATAGCACGACCTCAACCGGCGAATACATAGTCAGGCGTGGTATGCCGCAAAAAAACTACGACCAGTGCAGATAAGTGCCAAAGAGGAAGGGGAAATCCTAAAAAAAAGTCTCAAAATAGAAACCAATCCACGTTCTGACCCAAAGTGAATGCTGTAAATGAAATTATCCCAGAGAGAGAGGTTTCGCCGAAGCGGGGGGCAAGGGCGCTTTCAACGTTATCCCATAGTTCAGGGTCGCTTTTCCGACGTATTTTCAACCAAACCATGAAAAATTGTGCGAAATACTCTTATCAGGCTTAGTGGCGCCCGCGCCGCTGCAATTAGACGTTGTTTACTCGTTTCGCTGGGAAGCGTGAGATGGCGGGGCAGAGAGGCAGTTGCCCTCCTGGCCGAGTGGTGGCCGGCCAAACTTTGCGAGGCGGTAAATGGAAGCGCACAAGTTGGCAATAGAGAGAGAATCCAGCAAAGCCAACAGGAAGCGTTTGAAACGGAACAGGAAACTCGCCTGTGCAATACTTAACAAGTTACCTTTACCTAACCTGAAAGTATAGAAAAATAACAAAAAATTAAAATGGCAATATTCAGTAGCGAGTACGTATGGTCTTACATATTCCATATTGAATGTGAAGAGATCATGGAGATCATGAACACGAAATATATGTCCGTACAGCACCTCAATTCTGATAATCACTAAACTCAGCATAGTCAATCGAAGTGATGGAGAATCCTTCGGTTAAATTGCTGCTCTTTGCGAGGCCGGATTTTGCGAGGAGCCACTCACGAGGGTTTGCAGTATGCAGGAGACGGGTCCATTGTAATTCGCACTCTCCCCCCCTCTCTCTCTCTCTCGAGGGACAAGTTCATGGAAGGGCTCCTTGAAGAGGAACTTGGGAGTACAATAATGTTGGCTTCCTATTATCAGATTAATACAATGTGAAAGACTTAAATTAATCATTTCCTTCGACTGTTTTGCGTAAACCACTTAAGTCTGTTCATGCACCACTTGGTTGTATTTACGATCTACAAGGGTAAACCCAGCGCCCCTCGGGAGAGAGAGAGAGAGAGGGAATGCGGATGGGGTCACTCCTTCGGGAGTGCGCAGTATGGCCTCTCGCCACCACCTATTCATTACTCTCTGTGTCCACTCGTACCCGAGTGTGCAGTACTTGTGCGCAAGGGTATAATAACCGCGGTCAAAAGCGCCCTCGTCGAAAGCATAAGGCCGTGAGTCGATGGCCTCTCGGCTGAGGAGGGCAGTTACCGGCTGAGCGCCCTCAGCCCTAGAGGGTGAAAGCTCCCAAAGAAATCGCGATAATTACGCAACCGAAGGGAACTTTCAATAAGTAGTTTCAATGGCAAAAGAATACACTGTGAAGAGTTAACTGCATTGTGGATAGAAGTATCATAAAAGAAATGTCAATGTGAATTTTCCGAAGAAAGTGCGTCGATAAGGGGGGGGGGGGGGCTCGTCCCTCCAGCATCCGATCATTATCCACGGGGGATCCACCACATCGCTCACCCCCCCCCCGTGGACATCGATCGCGATTGCGGAAGGAAGGGCGTGTGCGCCCCCGTTCCCCAATGCCACCGCCCCCACGAGGATGAGTCCGGCGAAAGGGGAAGTCGCCTGATGAAGACGTGTCAGTGGCTTGGAGTTTGCAGTCCCCGGCGCTGCGTCGGCTTCTCGAGGAAACTTCTTCCGATCATTCGCCCACTTGCCTAAATGTTCTACAAATAAGGAGTTTCTGAAACTCATTATTTCACTAATACTGTATAAATTAAACCAATCCGACAAGTTATATCCTATTTTCTGGTATATACAGTAAATAAAAGGGAAAAGAAAAGCCAATTAGGACATCTTTTGATAATTGTCAAGCATCAGTAATTTTTAACATATTCACTTATTGGGGAGTAAAGATAGTCATGTCTTCGCAAATGGTGATGAAAATACTATATCTTAAAATAATTGGGTAAACATTCTGAAATTCAAAGAGGCCATAGTTCATAATTTTCTCCCTCATATTCATATAAAGAATGACGACGAAGTAAGCAGGTCGAGCGAGAACAGTTCCGCGTTTGCTCGCCGCTTTCATTTGGGGTCTAAACACGCAGTTACCCCAACGACGACTGTCAAACAAAGAAGAGAGACTCGGCGACAGAGTCCTTTGGTGTTCCTGCTTGTTTAGCGGTCATAATGAGAACTCCTGACTTGAAGAGGGATATTGTAGGAAGCTGGCCTCGCTTGATCTCCAAACGTTTGCGCCCTTGGAACTCGAATGTCATTATTTCAGACGACACCGCGGGGAAACATAAGAATTGCCTCTCCGCGTTCCTCGTAGGGAGAGGGTAACCGAATCCACGAGCATTTGATCGGAACTCTCCGACTTACTGCCGAACCTTCTTATCTGTAGCCCATTCAATGGGCAATTAGTCCAAGGTCTGAGGATGCAGAGCCGCGTGAAAGACGCGTCGTCATGGAAACGCCATAGTCTCTTTCGCAACGGTTAATGAATACACTTTCGATGCATTCGTGCCACCTCTGGAGGAATGGTGCTCGCCGCGGCGCTCGACTAATTTAACCGCAAAATGCTCCATGTTTGAGTGTTTGGGTTGGCAGCGCCTGAAAGGCCTTTCCCTCGCCGTGAAAGGATATTTTCCGCGAGAACGATTCGGTTTCGAAACGGACATCGGTCTGCAAAGTCAAAATAGATTTGAGTGCAAAATGCGTACACCGTTCGACTGTGGTTTTGGGCACAGGATAGCGGATGAACACACAGAAATGAACCACAAACAATCACAGCTTTCCACACAAAGGGAATTCCTGTATAACAAACTCAGGAAATCCTATGTAATGCGAGGCAATGATTAAAAGATCCAGAAATTATTAAATGACGCGGCTACAAGTAGTACTGGTGTCGAGCGATTGATGGTATTACTGAGAAGAAAACCTCTTTGTCTCGGATGTTTTTACGTTAACTCGTTGCGGAGGAACAACTTGCCGCTTCGTCGCCACACAGCAATGATTGAATTTAAAAGATGGCTCGGCACTGGTGTCTGGGACCATGTGTGCTGAGGAGATGAAGATTCTCCCAGTGATAAGATTGTCCAAGTCTCTCAATGCAAAATATTCGCCAGCATGACGTTACATTTCTATACGGACGGAGTCTTTTCTGTCTCGAACCCTGCGTTGTCATTGGCAACATCATGGGCGTCCGAGGGAGTCCTTTGCGAGCGGACTCGTTTGAATTTGAGGGAGCAAGGAAGAAAATCGTCCCTCTCCTCGCCCCGCCCCCCTGCGGCCGCCCGCCCCCAGCGTGCCCCGTGCCTTTTGAGAATGAGCGCGACGGCCGGGAGTGGTGGGTGGCAAAGATCGTAAGGGGTAATCGCCCGCGGCCAAGGGGGCCTCCCCCCCCCCCACCTTCGTCACTGGTACTGCGTTACCCTAACGCAGCGCGAGGATACGGACAGTTAACAAAGAAAGGGTGGAATTGGCGCGCTATGCCGGAAGGTTAAAACCCTATCGGGAAATAGGATGGGGAAACATATGCTAACAGTTGGAGAAAGTCAGAAAAATTAACAATTGAACGAGGGATGAATCAAGAGTTACCGAAAAATGTATACATTACGGAAAAGAAATTACACCGACAAGCTTGCACAGTACTAGAATATGATGTAGATGAAGTTAAATAGAAGTTCACTTAATGGCGTATTAGAAAGGGTATTAAGTGCACTGAAATCAAGTAAAGCCGTGGGGGTGGAGAACACCGCTGCGGAAATACTTCAAGGTTTAGGAGAACATGGGAGGAAGAATTCTAATGAACTAGTTGGTGGAATTTATGAGGGAGGAATCAGGCCGGAAGACTTCGTCAGATAAGTGTTAGTTTCTATTCTAAAAAGAGGGAAAGGCAGAAATATGTGAGAACTACAGAATAATGAGTTTTCTTTCGCACGCAGCTAAAGTGGTTCTCAGAAGTATCAATAAGAGGACGGAGAGTGGGTCAAATGATTGCTCAAGGGATGATCAGTTTGGGTTAAGGGAGGGGAGGAGCACACCTGATGGCATAGCAATGCAGAGGTCACTAATAGAGAAGAATGTATAATACAATCAGGATGCATTATTGCTCGTAGTTCGAAAAGTCGTTCGACAGAGAGTATTGGATAGAATTTATTCATACATTGCAGAAAAGAGGAATAGATTGGAGGGACAGAAGGCGGATCCGCTACCTGTATATGTCTCAGACTGCTCAGGTGTGAGTGGGGAATGGAGAGTCCGGATGGGTAGTGTTAGGAAAAGGTGTAAGGCAGGGTTGACCATTATCACCTGTGCTATTCAGCGTATATTTGTAAAAAATGATTAGTGGCATTGAAAGAACTGGAAAGAGGAAGGAGGATTCGATGAGGAATAAGGCATAAAATCAAGGGATTGCCAGCTCGCATGCTGAGCTCATTGGAAAGTCAGTGCAATAGGTATGGAAAGAGAATAAATGTAAATAAATCAAAGGATATGCGATTTTAGAGAAAGCGAAGAGGTATTCATAGGGGTTCATTAACTAGAATAGGTGGTTTCCCTATATGTAGCTCGGAAATGTTTCGGACCAAAATGGTCAAAGCAGCAGGGAGGTAAATTAGGAGAAGAATTGCACTTGGGAAAGAAGCTTTCACAAAGAGGAGGGAGAGAGTCACAAAGTTGACAGGGAAGTTGATTAAGGAAGTTAAGAAAATACTTTAAAACTTTGATATGGAGCGTAGTTATGTACGGCGCGGAAACGTGGTCATTGAAGCAGGAGAATAGACATAGACTGGAGGCTTTTGAAATGTGGGTGTGGAGAAGAATGGAGAAGGTGAAATGAACAGAGAAGAAAACAAATGAGGAAGTACTTGGTATTGCGGGCGAAGAGAGGGGTTTGTTGGGAGAAATCCTATGGAGGCAGGAAAAGTGGATGAAGGGGGTATTGATCGGTGGTGAGATGTTGAAGACTGTAATTGAGGGGACAATGTTAGGCAAACGAGGAAAGGGAAGGAACAGGATAGGGATGTTGGACGGGATGAAGGGAGGAAGGAAGTCTGCAGAATTTGCATTAACTTATTGTGTCGGAGTTTGTTCATTTTGGAGAGGCAATTAAATGCTTCGTTGCGGCGTTGTATTAGCCGAGTCCTTCTAAAACCTACTTTATCCGATAGAATACCGATTATAATACTAATTTCTCTGATTGTCACACATTCATATCAACGAATTTGACTCAGCATTGTGATTGTTGGAAATAATATATTTTGTTTGAACTGCTTACGCAACACTTAGCCCCATTTTAAGCGAGAAAAGTCAGTTCATGGCAGTCTGGCCTGTCTAGGTATGAGATACGACAAATAATGCAGCACTAGATGAGATTCGTGTGTGGCTACGTGTAACTTCCCACTTTGGTCGTCACGGGAACGGATTTTCGTGGCTATGATGTCAAAATCTCAGCTAAAATCTCAGAAAGCGAGAGAAATGAAGAAGTTTACGTTCTTGCATGCTCTTTTCCATAGCTTCCATCGATCGTGAAGATCGTGGGAAGTATCCTGGATATTTATGAGAAAACACGACGGAATTCAGTTAACCATGTTGCCAAGACAGTTATAAATAACTAATGAAAACTCTTAATAATTTCTAATCCTAATCCATGATATCGGAAAATAAGTGAAGACTTTCCCGCTCTGGCGCTTTGAAACCTCTCTAGAAATATCCGCAACGAGAAATAGACTGACCGAGCATCGTTTTCCGGTTAATTCCTCTGGACACCCTCACCGTGATTTTTCGGGGACGCATTGTCATCGCACATTTTTCGCGACACCGTCCCCGGCCAACGCATGTTTCCGAGAGGTCCGCATTCCTCGGCCAGGATTGACGCAAATCCTTCCCCCCAGCGGAGGGATCGCGCCAACTTGAAGGACGGCCGGATTCGACGATAATCAATCTATATGCCACCTCTCCGTCCATTTTCTTGTCGTCGCCTGTCGTGTGGAGCGGCGGCGATCGTAACTATTCGCGACCTCATCCATCGACGCCTTAATCTAATAGCAGCTACGCACTGCAGACGTGGACAGACGGTCGTCCCTAATCCATCGGAAGTGGGAACCGTACCAGAAATGAAAGGCCGTCAAAGAAGGTAATAAATTTTGATTTTCGACAGTCAACTTTGCTCTTGGCAATGCCTGCGTGAATTCGTGCTAGGACTCACTTTCCTATATCTCCAGAAATTGCAAAGCAATATTCCCAGAGCAATCACCGTAAGGTACGACATTCACTGTAAGTTATGGTATGCCAAGTCTCTTCGCGCTGTTCCGATTGGATTTAACAGCTCACTCAGGCACGTGCGCGCGCACACGCACGCACGCACAGAGAGAGAGAGATGAGGGCGTGGAAACTGTTCGTTTAGAAAAACGCTCAAGGTACCATAGCATAACATCACTCTGGTCGGTTTCCGTGAGAAGCGCCTTCTTCCGTTTACCCTCGGCGAAATTCTCTCGAATGTACAGCACCGATTTTGACGGTGGATTAACCGAACTTAACCTTTGGGCATTAGAAGGCGTGCCCACTCGGCTTCTTCAACGCGATGACCCCGAGGGGACTCCTTTCTCTTCCCGAGAGGACAAGCGTCGGCGGAAATATCCGCGTGGAGTCACCTCGCAGACGATCTGAATCTTTCCCAATGGAAGGACAAAAGAAAAGGAATTTCATTAAAAGTCCTGATGATCGACGGCCGTTCCGTATTTTTAACCTCCCTCCCTCTTTTTCGAGCGAGCGGCGAGAAGTGAAAGCGGAGTTTCGTTAGGGACGACTCCCGGTGACACGAGCGAGGGAGTGCTCCCCCATTCGCCCCAGAGGGAAAATAAACCGCATCCCTCATGCGGCCGCGCGAGTTCTTATATATTATATATATATATATATATATATATATATATATATATATATAGTACAATACACAGTAACACACAATATAGAAACACAAAAAAAGAAGAACACTCACACGTTATTTCTTGATATTTCGACGGAAACAATCCGTCTTCCTCTGAAGATATAGAAGTAATCATTACTTCTATATCTTCTATATATATATATATATATATATATATATATATATATATATATATATATATATATATATATCCCTACCCGGACTACAACCTTGACGTGATGGAAGGCCTTGTGCGTTCCGATGATCCCTAGAGCTATGCTGGCGGGAGTAATAATAATTGCTCCTGGTAGGGTCACCCATGCCAGATAGGTCGCAGGTTGGGAGCCAGACGAAAGGTAGTCCACGCAGCGTCTGTTCCTCAGTGAGGCGGCTGCAATGGCGTCTGACCCCAGTGGGGCGGCCAGTGATTGATGGTGTCACGTTAAAAACACTATTGAGGAAGGCAACGCAAAACCACCTCAATTACCATTCCCAAGAAAAATATATGATGGTCACTACAGAGATTTTGAGTCCTGGCAACGGGGAAGCAAGGCTTCCGCGGTCGTCATCCCACGAAACCCTTGCAAGGGAAAACCGGCAGCAGCAGGACAGAAGACGCAGAAGAAGAAGACCAAATTAGTTAGAATAGGAACGTGGAATGTTAGAACAATGATGAAGACAGGGAAATTGGAGAATATTATGCGAGAGATGGAAAGGGGAAAAATAGATATTTTAGGTCTATGCGAGGTGAGATGGAAAGATAGCGGGGATTACTGGAGTGATAATTATAGAATAATATACAGCGGCGGGGACGAGAGCCAACAAGGGATTGCCATAGTATTAAATGAAGAGGCAGGAAGAAACGTAGTCAACATAGAGCAGGAAACGGATAGAATAATACTAGTAGAGATAAAAGCAGAACCGACGAACTTGGTTATTATTCAGGTATACATGCCACCGAGCAACCATAAGGAAGAAGAGATCGATATGATATACGATCAGTTAGAGGACATAATCGCATGTGTTCCTGGAGAGAAACATTTGATAGTGATGGGGGATTGGAATGCGACGGTAGGCGAAAGAAGAGATGGTTTTGAGGTGGGATGCTACGGTTTAGGCACGAGGAATGACCGTAGAGAGAAAGCAGTTGAGTTCTGCAGGAGACGGGTTAGTCATCACCAACACTTAGTTTAGACACCACAAAAGACGCAGGTATACATGGAAAATGCCAGGTGACTCAGAAAGGTATCAGCTATATTATATCCTGATTTTACACAGGTTTAGGAACAGTGTGAGAAATTCACACAGCTTCCCGGGAGCAGATGCGGACTCTGACCACAATTTAGTTTTTATGAAATGTAGTGTCCCTTTCAAAAAGATGAGGCAGGGGCGGCGAGTTAGAAAATGGAATGTAGAAGCATTAAATGGATTGAAAAGGAAGGAATACAAACAGGCGGTAGAGGAAATCATGGAGGATGGTAAAGAGCTAGGTACTATCGAAGAAAAATGGGAAAGTGTCAAGAAAGGGTTGTCTAAAGCCGCAAAATACACTATTGGAACCGTTAATGCTAAAAGGACTAGGAAACCATGGATCACGGATGAGATGATTACAAAGATTGATTAGCGGAGAAAATGGAGGAATGTAAATACAGAATTAGCCAAAATGAAGTACAAAGAGTTAAAATATAAATTGAGGCGGGCAACAAATAAAGCAAAAGAAGCTTGGTGGAAGACGCTGTGCGAGGATATGGAAAGTCTGCAGAGGAAGCGTGAAATCGGTGCGCTGTACTGCAAAGTTAAATCTTTATCGGGAAGTAAGAAAGGAAGATCTATACTAACAGTTAGATATAAGACGGGTAAGATAATAGCTGACGCAGGAAAGGTCCAAGAGCAACGGGAAGAATATATAGAAGAACTGTATGATAAAGAACTTAAACCAAAAAAGTTAGACATACATGATGTAGAGGAGGATAGCTGAGGTCCAGGCATACTCGACGATGAGATAGAAAGGGCATTAAGGGAGATGAGACTCAATAAGGCCGTGTGGGTGGATAACATTCCTGCGGAACTACTAAAATGTATAGGAAAATGTGGGAGGAAGACTCTTTTTGGACTGATTCGTAGTATCAATGAGGAAGGAATCTGGCTGGTAGACTGTGTGAGATCAGTGTTACTTCCTATTCCGACAAGGTAAAGGGTACATCATGTGAGGACTGCAGAACAATAAGTTTGATATCCCACGCAGCTAAAGTTGTTCTCAGGATCATAAACAAAAGGATAGAAAGTAACGCAAATGATTACTTAGGGGATGACCAGTTTGGGTGTAGGAAGGGAAGAGGTATGCATGATGACATTGCAGTAATGAGATTATTAATTGAGAGGAATATAGAACAAAACCAGGAGGTATTTGCCTGTTTCATAGATTTCGAAAAAGCGTTTGATAGAGTGAATTGGGAAAAACTAATGAGTATATTGCAGAAAATAGGAATAGATTGGAGGGAAAGGAGGCTAATCCGCAACCTGTACATGTCTCAGACTGCTCAGGTGCGGGTGGGGAACGGGGAGTCCGGATGGGCAGTGTTAGGGAGGGTTGTAAGGCAGGCTTGCCAATTATCATCATTGCTGTTCAACCTGTATGCAGAGGAAATGATCAAAGAGACATGGGAAGAACTGGAGGTAGGAATGAAAGTGGGCGGGGAATTCGTAAAATCAGTTAGGTTTGCTGATGACCAAGCTTTAGTTTGTCAGTCAGTCAAGGGGCTGCAAGCATTGCTTAGTGGATTGGAAATTCAGTGCGACAGGTATGGGATGAAAATCAATATTAATAAAACAAAGGTTATGCGATTTGCTAGAAAGAAAATGGCTAAGCTTAACATTAAAATAGGTCAAAGTAGTAAGGACGTAAGGAGAAGAATTGTGCTAGGCGAAGAGGCTTTTACAAGGAGGAGGGAGTTGATGATGGGGACGCTGAGTAAGGATGTCAAGAAAAGACTCGTGAAAACTTTGATATGGATCATACCTATGTACGGTGCGGAAACGTGGTCATTGAAGCAGGAGGATAGACGTAGACTGGAGACTTTTGAAATGTGGGTGTGGAGAAGAATGGAGAAGGTGAAATGGACAGAGATGAAAACAAATGAGGAAGTACTTGGTATGGTGGGCGAAGAGAGGGGTTTGTTGGGAGAAATCCTATGGAGGCAGGAGAAGTGGCTGAAGGGGGTATTGACCGGCAGCGGGATGTTGAAGACTGTAATTGAGGGGAGAATGTTAGGCAAACGAGGAAAGGGAAGGAGCAGGATAGGGATATTGGACGGGATGAAGGGAGGAAGAAGGTACTCAGAGATGAAGAGGACTTGATGTAGATGTTTTGCTAGGAGTCACAAAATATTTATTTATTAGCTGTGTCCATCCAAAAACCTCCGTTAACCGGAAGATTACCTACTGATAATAATATACACACTTAAGGTCGGTCACCTGTCTCAAACCTCGACACTCTTACCAGACATATCCAATGAATTTCCCGTTATTCAATGCCAATATTTCTCAAAAACATTCCCCGGTTTTCTTCTGGGGGGCAAATTATGTTTCTCTACAATATTTATTTTTATTTACCTCGGATTTGTGGTTTTTCGTAACGCTGCGCACGTTAATATATAGGCTTTAAAAGGTAAACAGATTAAAAAGAAAACGCTTCCAAGTATTAAACTGATTAAATTAACAAATGGGCAATTACTTTTATCATTGAATGGAAATTAGGACGCATTCTTATAATGCTAATGCTACATGCCCAACCGCGTTCTGTCGTTTCCATTCCTGACATTGTGAATAACTGTGAAATGCCGCAACAAATGAGACCGCGAGTGGGCAGGTAAAGCCAACCGCAGTGGGTGTCCGAGGGGAGTCCGCATACCGACAGTAGGCAGTCGACCCCCCCTGTGGCAATCGTGGTACGGCCGACCGTGGAGGGGAGGGCCCATGATTACGTGAGTTTCAAGAGCAACCAATATCCTTTCGAACGAATTTGTAGAAATCAGAATATCTTCCGCTCGAGATGCAGGAACTAGTCGGTGGATTGCATTATGATTTTTCCATCATACATATGAGGGATTTCACGCTTTCAGGGTCTTAAAAGCGAATGATCGCCGTAAATCGGAGGAGATATATCATTAATAATATTTCAATATGCTCATCCGTGTAGCGTGGTTTGTTTGTTCCGCCAGGATGAAAAATCCGTTAACTAAAGAGAGAAAGCACAGCCGTGGGGAAGTGAACTCGTGGAAGACGCGCAACGAGCACCTATGGCTCGAAATGGACGCGCGAAACGGAAGGGCAGCGACCTCCGCCACAGAAATCAAACACAAATCATTGTTGAGAATGGCAGCAGTATTGAAGCACGGGATGGGAAGTAGGCCCAGTGAGCTCGAATGGACGAACGTATTTGTATCAAAAGTTTCCACTGGCCTCTTGCGCTATAACGACTGTCAAGTTGACTTTTAGCCCTGAGAGTCCGCTCCCAGGACGTCGGATGCTCCGCAAAGTACGTAGATTCCACATGAAAATGCAAAATGCTCGCACCAAAGCTTTGGGAGGCCGCAATCGATCACTCTCCCTTGATGGGAAGAGTGTCCCCTCCCCCGTTCAAGCGCCTTCCGTCTCGTAGTGCCCTCTCCTGCGGCCCTCGCCGCGGCTCCGAGACTCGCCTAAGGACCGTCTGTGAAGACGTTATCCCGCGTCGCGTCGTCCCCCCTCGCACAGGGACGCGACACCACTCTCGGCCCACACCGGAGTCGACGGACACACCGATGCGACGAGAAGTTTCACAGAAATTTTCTCCAACCACCGTGCAGCTCGCATTTTTTGATTTTTACCTTTTCCGAAGCTGAAAAAACATTTTACGTAGTAAAATCACAGTTCTCAGCTTTATATAATGGAAAGAATTCATAATTGTAAACATAAATTTTAGTAATTCCCACAAATGTAAAAGTTTTACTCATTTAAAATGTTTAAAGTATTGCTTAAATGATGAAATGCTTTTTAATAAAAACACAATAACTTGCCGATAATTACGGATTAATTTAATGGCCGGTGAGGTGAGGCCACCGTGGCGACTTCACCAAGTGTTAACCCTTGCAGGAAAAAGTAGTGAATCTAACCCGTTGATTGGTCACTAACCATTTATACGCGTAGGATTTATGCAAGGAGGATGGTGTGCGCCGGCGACCGACTCTACTGTAGACCTTTCGCCGCCGGCCTATTGCCGTCCGCACCCGCTTTGCCGCCACGGCCTTGACCCGTCCCTTTGTCCTTCTCCGCAGGAAGATGTTGGCGATCCCGAGAAGGCCGGACGGATCATTCGAGCAGTGCCGCATGTACGGAGTTAATTTCACGGAGATTCTGATGAAGAACGATTCAGGGGACGGTGCCCTCCCGGAGCCCGACCCGGAGTGGCCGCTGGCACCCTGCGCCCACGGCTGGGAGTACGACCGCTCGGAGATCCCCTACGAGACCATCACTTCCGAGGTGAGAGGGCGCGGACCCCGCCGCGAATTCCCGCTCCTCGTTCTCGGGAGAGAATCCTCTTGCATTCGTGTTCTGAATGTTGAGCCTGATGGCCTCGCGATTCGGCGAGCTAGAGCATTTGTTAAAAACCATTGAACTAAAAAAACCTCGCCAACACTAATGAGAACCGTTCGGAGAGAGAGGTTCCGTTCGTCCGGCCAACCCTAAGGCCGCGGGTTCGAATTTCGCCGAGGACATGCGAGCGATCATCCGGGGCAGAGGGGGGGGGGGCAGCGCCGTGCGGGGTCAGCGGAACTGAGCGGCAGCTGGGAATTCATACGCACATCTGGCCTTGGCCATGTCTGTCATGGGGTTTGCAAAGACCAGAAGGCGAAATCCCGGCAAATGACACTTTTAAAAACGTTAAAAATGATCTTATAACAGTCTCCATATTCGAATGCTAGATCCTTAGTTTACCTTATTTATTATTAAATGCATGACATTCATTACCATTTGCATCATAACGCAACAGGCAGTTCATAATAGATCAGGTATTTAGCAATTTCGTACTACTCTTTTTCGGAAAATTCGCGTAAAATGGAATGAAATGTCGACAAGGCTTTTAACGAACCGAAAGCCCGTTATCATTGTTTTTTTATATCCTAAGTTTAATGCATTTCACCTTCTTGGATTTAGGTGACTACATATCATGGGAACAGCGGAGTAATTTCTCTGAAGTATTTGAAATGGTAATTATCAAAAAATGAAAATATCAGCTTGCGCGCCTAGAATAAAATTAGGGCAGAGTGCTGTAGGCGATAGTTGTTTGAAAGAGCGGAACAGGTCCGGCGCAAATAACTACATGCGACTGTCTGGTTTCGAATTTGGAAGAGAACTAAGTGCCCACGACATTACAGGCATTGTTGTCTCACTCGATACCTTCGAAATTGTGTGATGAGTCGAAACGGGCAGGTTACGATACAAGTTTGATATTACTTCCGGCTTCGCAGATGGACTGGGTGTGCGAGTACTCGGGTCTGCCGCCGGCGGCGCAGTCTTCCTTCTTCGTGGGAGCCATCGTGGGCGGGCTGGTGTTCGGCTGGATGGCAGACCACTACGGGCGCATCCCGGCCCTGGTGGGCACCAACGTGGTCGGTGCCGTCGCTGGGATCGCCACCGCCTTCCTCTCCACGTCCTTCTGGGCCTTCTGCGCGCTCCGCTTCCTCGTGGGACTCGCCTTCGACAACTGCTTCACCATGATGTACATCCTCGGTGAGTGGCGCACGCCTTTCAACGTGGATCCTCTCTTAGAAACGCACCCACTCTCATTCTACATTCGACTACATTGACAATTGAATTTTCAGGGTGGGGGATCACATCCTCTAACCTCCCCCCGCCCCTCCCCCTTGCCCCGCACCCCGCCCCCCGATTTTGTATCACTCTCCGAAACGCGTGCCTGCCCCGCCGCGGTTGGCACCCTACCTCGCGCCCTCCGCGAATTCCATTGACTCCGACATTTTCATTTGGGATAATTTACCAGGCAGAGGCACAGTAGAGCAAAAGAAAAAATATGAATGTCAAGTAGATATAATTTGCATCACGGGTCGTGCGAAAGTGTGGCTCTACCCTTCGGGAATCGCTTCGTTGCATGCGACGGAGGATAATTTCAACTAGCGTACATGTCTTCTCTATATTGAAATTATTACAATACCGTTTAAAATGGCAACTTAGCATTAAATGAGCGCTTGAACTGAATTTCATACCACTACTTATTTTTCATAAATACGATTTTGTTGCTAAAAATGCTGCTGAAAAATAAGGATATTTCCTGTTGGGTTTAGTTTTCTGAGCTGTATTATCAATAAATGCTCTAATGTGAACACTTTTTAATTTTTTTACGGATTGAATACTATCAGAATAAGCCAAAAATTTATTCTATATCAGTAATTTTCTGTTGCTTCGAAATTTTAAAAACCACATAAAAATAAATGCACCATATCCATTGCACAGACCTATCCACATTTTAAGCTTCACGGCGAAAGAAACAGAATACAGCCTTGAAGTTGGATATATTCCATCCAAAATCCAGGGAGCCAGAATCCTCACTAATGGGGGAAATGGTAACAAAAGCCAAAGATGGCCCAACTCCATTTAAGGATGGCTCCTAGTTCCTTCCGTAAGAGTCCGCACTTCAAAATTCATTCAGGTATGGATCTCGAGCAAAATCCATGCATCCAGACGGGAGGCCTCTTTCAAGAGCAGAACTGTTAGTCCTATATTTGAGAGAATAAAAATATGGACCCTGTCTGGAATACATAATACTCTCATGGGGTGGTCAAAATTGCACCATGGTTAATGATCAATTAAAAATTAAGCCTGTTCATCAACTCCCTTGGAATATTTCCGTGAATCACATTTTCCCATTTATGTCTGCATACAGTACTGGAGTATGTTGGGCCCAGCTGGAGGACATTTGTGGCCAACATGTCCATTGCAATCTACTTCACTCTCGGGACAGTGACTCTGCCTTGGATAGCATACGCAATCAGTGACTGGAGGTACTTTGCCATCGCCTCATCGGCACCTCTTCTGCTGGCAGCACTCACACCATGGATGGTTCCCGAGAGTGCCAGGTAATCAATAACAAACCCCATTCACAGTGCATAAAACATTCATATACCCATACACCTCCTGCCGTACATCCATGGGGGAGTTGAAGGGTGTGCAGGCTAATAATGACTATGGAACCCACTGCAGTTTTATGCATAAAAATTCAAAGTGTTCACATGTCTGCTTACCTGTATAATTTTCTGGGTATTTCTATTAAACTAAATTCATATGGCATATAAAATTGCAATAACTTTCATTCATGTTTTTTGTCAACTCATTGGTATAGCAATATTGCTACGGTCCACCAGTTTTCTTCAGAGGTATTTTGTATGAAAGCTGATTTCTGTATGCATTTTCACAAACTGTTGCCATTTTATTTAAACACATGGTTCTTTATCATGTTTCATGAAATGCACTTGATTGATAGTACCTGGCAATCATTGTGAGGAAACCTATGCAACTGCCTCAGGATATCTTTGCCATATTTCTTTAATATGTTTTATTATATGGTTAAATTTCCTATGTGCTAATTGTTTAAAATGAATACCATATGCTCAAATATATCTTCAATAAATACCCATTATTAAAACTTAAAAATGCTGACTAACATATCACGAGAAGAGTCAGCAGATTTCCTTGGATCATATTTTCCCAAACCTGTGTACTCCAATTATGCAATACTCACAGAATAATACTAAGCACCAAAATTCAAAATGTGATTGTTTTTATAAAGGAATTTATATTCAGGAGGAATGATGCCAGTTCAAATTTCAAGATCATACCACTCTAAATAGCATTTTCCTTTACCTTCCTGTAGTTTTACCAGTAACTAATAAATGAGATCAGATGAAGCAAGGAAGTTTCAAGTTCAGGGTAGAATGCACATGTGAATGATTCAGCAAGCACCCTGTTCCCATGTGTACGGTGCTCCTCAACACTCGTGGGATGTGTGCATGGGGTCATCAAACAGAAATTCAATCGTGATCCAAAAATCCATATTCTCTGAGGAATGGGACCCCTGACGTGAAAGTACATGCACCCAATGAGTGCTACCAATTTCTCATCTGTAGGGGACATTGCAAAGAACTTACACTCAAAACAACGTGAGGGCATATTTCTCATAAAATGCCATTTACCTTTGTTTCATATGTGATGCCATGAAAACACAGGCAAGACACTGTGCCAATGATTTGACTTTTCCCACTCCATAGCTCTGGCATCAAATTGAGATAGCGAGCAGTGGGGTGATAATACCAGAGAAGATTTGTAAATATACAAGTAATGACAGGATAGCAATGAATTGGCACATAGTTGAACTTATAGTTTCACCAAAATTCTAGTTTAATACCTACACAAGTGAAGAGTTGTGAAAAGAAACATTTCCAGGTGCACGTAATCACCATTTTCTCTCAATTGTATGATAATTAATCAAGATTGATTTTCTGATACATATAATAAAAATGTAAGCTTAATTTCTGAACATTTTCAGTGATCAACAAATGAATGTAAGGTGTGAGTTGAGTTGAATTGGTTTTATGGGTTGAATTGAATAAGTTTTTTATGGGTTCTCCAGAAATTATTTGTTTATCCGCAGAGTGAAATTAATTTGGTGTGTGCAAGTGAGGAGTCTATCTAGGTATATAGGAGTCTGTGTCAGCTAAATATAAACTGTTGTCCCTTTCAGGTGGCTTGTGTCTCAGGGCAAGGTTGACAAAGCAATCAAAATTATGAAGAAGTTTGAGAAAATCAATGGGAAGAAAATTGAACCTAGAGTTTATGAAGAATTCAAGGTAAGTTAATTTGAGTGCTTGGCACACTCCCTGCATGTTTGGCCCTGCTTTAGTTTGGCTGTGGCTCAGGAGTAAAAGGGCAAGTGGCAATGCCGAGTGCCACATGAGCTGTTGGCCACAGTCTCGCGCATGTGGTGGGTCAAAGCCAAAAGGGAGAGCATGGAACAAGTCAGCAGCGTGACATTGACAACTATCACATGGGGCACACATGCAGATAAAAAATGCTCACAGTACCTTCTGAGTTAGTGCAAGCTTTTAACATTTTTGAGAAAGTACAAAAGGGCATGATAAGGAGCAACTTCCATCAGAGTTGGTTCTCATGAGAGGATTTTTTAAGAACACTCCACTAAAATAATCATTCATCAAAATATTTTCGTCTGTGCTGATGTTGTGATTTCCAAAGTTGTCTTACCCCTGTCACTCAAGGAAAAATGTGTATCATGAATAGAAAATTTTGAAGACCTGCAAAAATATTAAGTGGACTTATATCGTTCAAAATCTTCTTAAAATGCTGTCCAATGCTGTTGGTGCATTTTCTATTAATGTGTAAAATGAAAAATCTCCATTAGCTGCCAGAATATTTGACATCAACAACAAGTAAATCCCCTTCCATTCACATGCCAAGTCCTGGTGCAGTCTCCTTCAGTGGCTCTCGTCTGCAGCATCTCCCATGGGTTGGAGGGAATATTAAACAACTTTTCGTCTTACTGAAGCATGCATCAACCAACTATAAGATTTAATGAGGGAATTCCTGGTATAAAAGCGCTAAGTTAATAACTAAAGTCTTGGTGGAGTCTAGACAAATTTTTATGCTGCCTGATAAAATTTAAGGGTTTTATAAAGATTAAAAAAGCAAAATCTTAAATTGGCATCAAGACATAATAGGTCGAGAGGTTGCAACTTCAATAAATCAGTGGAGATATACCATAAATTTTCCAAATAATACATGCTGTGGGTGTTCTTGGGTGGTATTTCAAATGGCAACAAATGTAGAGTAGCTCGACTTGCATGCCTGCTTAGTGACGCAAATCCAGCAATACATTGTTTTCTTTGCAGGAAAGTTGCGTAAAGATCAAGAAAGATGAAGAGGAGGAGAGGAAATATTCCATATTGGACATCTTCAAGACTCCTAGAATGAGAAGGACAACTATACTTCTCATCATCATATGGTAAACACACAAATTTACATGGATATGTTTATTCTCTTCATGTAAGAACTTTAGGTGCATATGAAAATCATGAATTCATTGCTAAAGCTTGCGAGACAGCTTAAAGTTCTGAGGATGATGGACAGTGTACAGAGAGCATCTGAGGAAATGCTTCTCCTTTTCAAAAAAACAAATGGATTCCATTCCAGCATTCCAAACTTTGCTTAGCATAGCATTTGACATTTCTCTTCCTGGAATTAACAGTTAATGCCTGGGATACTGGTAGACTTCACTTTGATTAAAAATTTGTTTTCAAAATACCTTCACCACAAATCTGTTCAAGTCCAGGCTGTCCTCTTTTTCTGTGTCAGATCATATCTATGTCAGAGGAGGGAGTTAGGGATGAGAGAAAGTGGTTGTCTAGAATGGGCAATGTATGGATTGCATTGCAAGTCAGACAAATTTCTATGATAGATGAAATTGATGTCCTATTGTAAGGGCAATAAATAGAAAAGGTTGTGATTACTATCTGGATCAGTACAAAGGGCAAAGATGGACTCCCGTGGTAGCACTGATGAAGGCGCCCTTCTCTCTTGCAGGATGATTATTTCTCTTGCTTATGATGGACACGTCAGGAGTGTGGGAAACCTCGGCTATGACTTATTTGTGACATTCACAGTCGCCTGTGCAACAGAGCTCCCAGCAGACACGACCCTCATCATTGTCCTGGATAAGTGGGGCAGGAGGTGGCTGGCATGTGGCACCCTGGTCATCTCTGGTGTGTTCAGCATCCTTGCCACAGCTGCTCCACAAGGTGAGCAATGCATCCAAATGTAAGGTCCCTTTGAGGAAGAGGAACATTTTTGGGTGAAATTTTTGTGGGACTATGGGATGGAGACACTTCTGCAAGTTTTTAAATATGAGGCAGGCATCACACTGTGTTTCAGTCACCGCCTTAGTATAGCATAGATGTTTGGTTTGTTTGAATCTTTAACATTTTTGCTTTTTCAATGAAAAGATATGGACAAAAATTTCATTCATTATAGCTGTAGTTCAATCAAGATAATCTGACCAATACTCGGTAGACTAATGTGCATCTATAGCCCATCTCGATTAAAATAGGAGGGAAGCATAACATTTCTCCTTTGGAATGGAAGAGACAAGGCTCAATGGGTACAGCAATCAGAGAGGGGGGGAAGGAATGCAAGGGGAGGGGAGAGTGGGGGAGGGAGATCGCTTTCCTCCCCTCCACCCGTGATGTGGCCACCTTCTTTCTCATGTGACCCACTCACACAGACCTCTCTGCCACCACAAAGCTCATTCTCCTTGGGAGGACAGCATACGACCCTTCCGCATTCACCCTCCGATTGCCAAAAATCACTCGCTGCTCATGATGTACACGTATGTACACGTGCTAGCTAAACATATTCGAGTTCCTTCTGAAAAGAGACAAAGGGGTGTATTAAGTTTTCCAACTAAAGTAAAACAATGCTTTAGAGTCTGTTTGAAATTCTCAAAATATTCCAATTGAAATAGGAAATATTACAAAAATTGTGGCTGAGTTGCCACAGAGGAAATGGAATAATGATGGTATCTGAGATGAAATATAACAGCAACACTAGAAGAAATACATGCAAGGTTAATAAAAATTTGTACCATTTATACAAATGTTTGCTCTTAATTTACACGAGAGATCTAATTGAAAGAAGTTTAAGGATGGAATTGTCATTTTGACGATGGGAAATGCTGCTAGCACACACAATACCTCTAGATTTTCTGTAAAAACAAAAGGCTCCCCACATTCAGGTTTCCCACTAATTTAATAATAAGAAGCACTAGAGGCTAAATTTCCAAAGCTAAAAGTCAATTTCCACCATCAAAAAGTACTAAAGACAATGAAAAACTTCTAAATTAACATTGAATTAAATTTGTATAAATGTAAGCTGTTAAAAAAAGCCCAGTCATTATGGAGCTGTGTGTGAACAAATTAAGACTATTTGCAAGCTGAACTTTAGCTTTGAGAAATGGGCTTCCAGTTTTATCAGCAGATTATGCCGAAATCTTGTTGCCATTGTTGCTATATAGCTGCATTGCACACCACTTGATTGGTTTAATGCCCTTAAGGGAAATCTGTTTAAAAGTTTAAGACAATATGGGAGCATAAGTAAAAATGGATTAATTCGTAGCATTTGAGGGGAATTCTGACCGGAAAACTTAGTGAGATCCTATTCCAAAAAAGGCAAAGGCTACATCATGTTGGGACTACAGAAAAATGATTTGGATTTTACAAATAGCTGAAGAGGTTCTCAGGATAGTCAACAAAGGATGGAGAGCAGGGCAAATGATTACGTAGGGGATGATCATTTTGGGTTTAGGAAGGGGACAGGCATGTGCGATGCCATTACAGCAATAAGATTGCTAGTCGAAAGGAATATATAATACAATCAAGATGTATTTGTCTGTTATGTAGATTTCGAAAGAGTGTTTGATAAAGTGAATTGGGAAAAGTAATGAGTATATTCCAGAAAAGACGAATAGGTTGGAGGGATAGGAGGCTGATCCACTACCCGTATATGTCTCAGACTGCTCAGGTGCGAGTGGGGAACGGTGAGTCCGGATGGGTAGTGTTAGGAAGAGGTGTAAGGCATGGGTATCCATTATCACCCTTGCTGTTCAACGTTTATGGGGAGGAAATGATTAAAGAGGAATGGGAAGAAGTGGAGGTAGCAATGAAAGTGGGCTGTGAATTCATAAAGTCAGTTAGATTTGCTGATGACCAAGCTTTAGTTTGTCCGTCAGCCAAGGGGTTGCAGGCATTGCTGAGTGAATTGGAAATTCAGTGTGACAGGTATGGGATGAGAATCAATAATAATAAAACAAAGGTTATGCGATTCTCTAGAAAGAAAAAGGCGAAGCTAAACATTAAAATAGGAGGGCAAAAACTAGAGCAGGTAGAACAGTTTACGTATCTCGGTTGTGTTTTGGACCAAAACGGTCAGAGTAGTAAGGACGTAAGGAGAAGAATTACGCTAGGCAAAGAGGCTTTCACAAGGAGGAGGGAGTTAATAACAGGGACGTTGAGTAAGGATGTTGAGAGAAGACTCGTAAAAACTTTGACATGGAGCATAGCTATGTACGGCGTGGAAACCTGGGCATTGAAACAGGAGGATAGACGTAGGCTGGAGGCTTTTGAAATGTGGGTGTGGAGAAGAATGGAGAAGGTGAAATGGACAGAGAAGAAAACAAATGAGGAAGTACTTGGTATGGTGGGCAAAGAAAGGGGTTTGTTGGGAGAAATCCAATGGAGGCAGTAAAAGTGGATGAGGAGGTATTGGCCCCCTTCATTATTGATTGGAAGAAAAAGGCTAAGCTAAACATTAAAATAGGAGGGAAAAAAATAGAGCTGGTAGAATAGTTTATGTATCTTGCAAGTGTTTTGGACCAACACGGTCATAGTAATATTGACGTAAGGAGGAGAATGGGGCTAGGCAAGGAGGCTTTTACAAGGAGGGAGTCGATGACAGGGACATTTAAAAATTTCATTATATAAAGTTAGGAATACTTACAGAGAATAGTTATGATGCAGCAGTACATAAAATACTATTTTAATGTGATGCATTTTAAAAATGGAAGATTATAAAATACTCTGTGTTGAAGAACATTTTGATCTTCTTGCTAATTGAAGTTCTTTTCATACTCAATTTCAAATTCTAGGGTTTCTAAATTATGCTTAGTTTCCGAGTGATAACTGCATGGTGACGGGTAAATAATATGATATTTTCAAGTGGTTTTCCACAGGTCAACATCACATATACTGATGATAAATGAAAAGAAAACTACTTTTAACCGCAGCTGATACCACTCATTAGTCCCAAGCTCTGACTGAATTGCAGGGAGAATTCTAGCTATTGAAATACACCAGTGCCAATTAAGGTGGCAGCATGCTCCACAGTGTTTAGCACATTTTGCCCACCACAGATTGAAATTGATGAGATTTCCATATCACACAATCTTAAAACATCATAACTTGAACTGACAAAGTCAAATGTTAATATATATATTTCCAGGGGCAGTGGCAGCTGCTCTGGCAATCATGGGACGTTTCAGCATCAACATCTCTTACAACATTGGCCTGCAGTATGCAGCTGAAATATTACCAACAGTTGTACGTGCCCAAGGTGTTGCATTTATACACATCATGGGCTATGTCGCAAACCTGATTGCTCCATTTGTAGTGTACCTGGTAAGTGTGCGACAGTGGATGAAAACGTCCTATTGGATGTTCAAATGTTTCAAGCCTCCCGAGGTTGTTGGGAAAATTATAATTATCATCTCCTATGGCCTTTTCCCACCTATCTCATCAATTTGCTGAATGTGGTACACAGCCCCCTCTACTTCAGCCTTTCACATCCCCTTGTACACAATTCCCTTCTCATACAGATATGAATATGCATTCCAGCAACCCCTCCTCATTCTACCCCATTTCCTTTCCACTTGTTTTTTCATTCTCCAATAGCCCTTCCTAAGCCTCCCAATCCTTTTCCAGCCATAATTTCTATTGTTTCACTTGTAGTTTTCTTTTTCCCTTATTTGACATATTTCTTACTTTCCTCTGCTGTACGCATCCCCTTATTCTTCCTCAGAATGTCTTCAACTGCCTTCTAACTGCCTGCACTCTGTTTGTCCCCAGTCAAGTTGCCAATGCTCAATTTTCTTTCTTACTTCCACCTCCATTTGCTTATGTTTATCAGCATACTTTGAGCACTCCATTATGTTCTGAATCCACATATGCTCTCAGGAAACTCAGTGAATTGATCATGTTGTTACTCAATCTATTCAAAACCTTAATATAAATTAACTGATATCTTCCTCTGTGTCATGGCATTTTCTACCAAATTGAATGCATGTTGGGGGAGAATGGTGTTGAATCTATACAGGTGAGTGGTGGATTTCTAATGGTAGATGAATTAGAAGAAACAATTATGAATACCCTGGAAAGGAAGCATTAAACATTAATGCAGAATTAGAATGAAGTGGTAGGTAAGGATAGTGATGGGAGAAGGGAGGAGGGTATGATTTAGGAATCATTAATGATTGGGGGATGAGGTTGATGGAGTCCTGCAGAAAAGGGGTTCAATAATAACTAATGTCAGGGTCAGTACAGGGAAATAAAGATGTTTGGGGAAAGGTGAGTAGAGCTAAAGAATAAGGTGGAAAGAGCAGCAAAATGAACAAGAGAAGTCATAATAATAATAATAATTCTTCAGGCAAGTCCCTTCTTCCATCTAACTCATCATCAAATACATTCAATGAAAATATAATTGCATTTGAGTGGTAAATAATATAAAACAGAACTAGATAATGACAACAGATTTACAATGAAAATGCATGAGTACCAAGAGTATAGAAGAATTGCAAAATTGTGGGAAAAATGCAAGGAGTGGGGCTTTTATCCAAAATGAAAAAACCCACTGCAGGAAAACCCTCATACATGTAGGGAAATGTGAAAAACCTGCGAAAACCTACAGATAGATAATACTAAGTCATAGAGAATAAGAGCATTAGGAGGCCATGGAAGGGATATTTAAGATGATTGATTAAAGCAGGAAATGAAAGAATGTGAAAATGGAAATGGGAAATTCAAGGAGCTGAACAACAGACTTGGGTATGAAACTGATGGGGGTCAAGGGAATGTAGAGTAAAGTTCTGAGCAATG
Source organism: Hetaerina americana (assembly GCF_022747635.1). NCBI lineage: Eukaryota > Metazoa > Arthropoda > Insecta > Odonata > Calopterygidae > Hetaerina > Hetaerina americana. The sequence continues at coordinate 4,787,838 of NW_027286786.1, read as the reverse complement.
ACAAACAGAAAAATCAGATATATTGAAAAGTGTAAATGCAAAAATGTAATTGTTTAGAAGAATGAAAGTATTGTTGATGATATATAATGATCAGTGTTTTTGGTAATCACTTTTCATCTAACTTTGGACCATTTGGTATTTTACCAGTTAAGGTAGGTTTCAGATGGATACAGCCAATACAATGATACAATTGTACGTTTCCTTACCTCTCCTATCAAAAGACATCATGACATCTAGGACTAGAACAAGCTCTTCTTCAGTTCCGCATCCTTCCTTCCTCCCTTCATTCTGTCCAACATCCCTATCCTATTCATGCCCCTTCCCCATTTGCCCGACAGTCTCCCCTCTATTCTTCAACAGTCTCTAACATCCCACAGCCAATCAGAATGCTTTTTGTCCATTTCTCCTGTCAACTAATGATTTCTCCCAACAATTCCTTCTCCTCCTCCATCATACCTAGCACCTCCTCATTGGTTTCTCATCTGTCCACTTCACCATCTCCTCACCCACATTTGGGGAGAAAGCAGTTGAGTTCTGCAGGAGACAGGGGTTAGTCATCATCAACACTCGGTTTAGACACCACAAAAGACCCAGATGTACATGGAAAATGCCAGGTGACACAGAAAGATATCAGCTAGATTATATTCTGGTTGGACACAGGTTTTGGAACAGTGTGATAAATTCACACAGCTTCCCAGGAGCGGATGTGGACTCTGACCACAATGTAGTTTTTATGAAATGTAGTGTCCCTTTCAAAAAGATGAGGCAGGGGCGGCGAGTTAGAAAATGGAATGTAGAAGCATTAAATGGATTGAAAAGGAAGGAATACAAACAGGCGGTAGAGGAAATCATGGAGGATGGTAAAGAGCTAAGTACTATCGAAGAAAAATGGGAAAGTATCAAGAAAGGGTTGTCTAAAGCCGCAAAATACACTATTGGAACCGTTAATGCTAAAAGGACTAGGAAACCATGGATCACGGATGAGATGATTATGAAAATGGATGAGCGGAGAAAATGGAAGAATGCCAATACAGAGTTAGGGAAAATGAAGTAAAAAGAATTAAACAATAAATTGAGGCGGGCAACAAATAAAGCAAAAGAAGCATGGTGGAAGATGCAGTGCGAGGATATGGAAAGTCCGCAGGGGAAGGGTGAAATTGGTGCACTGCACAGAAAAGTTAAATCTTTATCGGGAAGTAAGAAAAGAAGATCTATGCTAACCCCGTTAGTTAGATCTATGCTGACTCCGTTAAAAGTTACTGTTGCGGCATCTCCCGCAGTTTCTTTGGAATTTATCTATGCTAACAGTTAAAGATAAGGTGGGTAAGATAATAGTTGACGCAGGAAAGATCCATGAGAGATGGAAGGAGTATATAGAAGAACTGTATAGTAAAGAATTTCGACCAACAAAGTTAGACATTGAAAAAGAATATCACGTAGAGGAAGACAGCTTAGGTCCAGGCATACTAGACAATGAGATAGAAAGGGCATTAAGGGGGATGAAACTAAATAAGGCCGTGGGGGTAGATAACATTCCCGTGGAACTTTTGAAATGCTTAGGAAAATGTGGGAGGGAGAGGCTATATGGGCTGATCCGTAGCATTTATGAGGAGGGAATCTGGCCGGAAGACTTTGTGAGATCAGTTTTAGTTCCTATTCCGAAAAAGGTAAAGGCCACGTCATGTGAGGAATATAGGACAATTAGTTTGATATCCCACGCAGCTAAAGTTATATTCAGGATCATAAACAAATAGATAGAGAGTAGGGAAAATGATTATTTAGGGGATGACCAGTTTGGGTTAAGGAAGGGGAGAGGTACACGTGATGCCATTGCAGTAATGAGATTATTAATCGAGAGGAATATAGAACAAAACCAGGAGGTATTTGCGTTTCATAGATTTTGAAAAAGCATTTGATAGAATGAATTGGGAAAAACTGAGTATATTGACGAAAATAGGAATAGATTGGAGGGAAAGGAGGCTAATCCGCAATCTGTACATGTCTCAGACTGCTCAGGTGCGGGTGGGGAACGGGGAGTGCGGATGGGCAGTGTTAGGAAGAGGTGTAAGGAAGGGTTGCCCATTATCACCGCGGCTGTTCAACCTGTATGTAGAGGAAATGATTAAAGAGGCATGGGAAGAACTGGAGGTAGGAATGAAGGTAGCCGGGGAATTCTTAAAATCAGTTAGGTTTGCTGATGACCAAGCTTTAGTTTGTCAGTCAGCCAAGGGGCTGCAAGCATTGCTTAGTGAATTGGAAATTCAGTGCGACAGGTATGGGATGAGAATCAATAATAATAAAACAAAGGTTATGCGATTCTCTAGAAAGAAAAAGGCGAAGCTAAACATTAAAATAGGAGGGCAAAAACTAGAGCAGGTAGAACAGTTTACGTATCTCGGTAGTGTTTTGGACCAACACGTTCAAAGTATTAAAGACGTAAGGAGAAGAATTGCGCTAGGCGAAGAGGCTTTCACAAGGAGGAGGGGGTTGATGATGGGGACGCTGAGTAAGGATGTCAAGAAAAGACTTGTGAAAACTTTGATATGGATTGTAGCTATGTACGGCGCGGAAACGTGGTCATTGAATCAGGGGGATAGACGTAGACTGGAGGCTTTTGAAATGTGGGTGTGGAGAAGAATGGAGAAGGTGAAATGGACAGAGAAGAAAACAAATGAGGAAGTACTTGGTATGGTGGGCGAAGAGAGGGGTTTGTTGGGAGCAATCCTATGGAGGCAGGAAAAGTGGCTGAAGGGGGTATTGACCGGCAGCGGGATGTTGAAGACTGTAATTGAGGGTAGAATGTTACGCAAACGAGGAAAGGGAAGGAACAGGATAGGGATGTTGGACGGGATGAAGGGAGGAAGAAAGTACTCAGAGCTGAAGAGGGACCTGATGTAGAGTAGGATGTTGTGTTTTGCTAGGGGCCACAAATTATTTAATTAGTAATTATGTCCATCCAAAAAAAGAAACCTACCTTAACCAGTAGATTACCTAATAATAATAATAACATTCAGACTGACATTTGGTGGCAGTGTCTGGGTAACATTTAGGGAATAATTATTTTTATCTTATATTGCATAGAGAGATTTTACATCTTGGTACGTTTCATTTAAGAACCATCAATGTTGCGGTGGGCTCCTTTCCACCATCCCCCTATTTTAAAACTCCACTTTCTCCCATGTTATTCAACTGTACCTGATGACAGAATCTTGGCTGTAAGCCATATTAACTGGGTAGTACCTGGATTCTACGTGAGAAGATTCTAATATCAGTATGAAATGATATTCCAAACAGGAAACGGTTGATAGAATCCTGCCACTTCTGGTGTTGGGCATTCTCTCATTCATTGGAGGCGTGTTGGCACTTTTCCTTCCTGAAACGTTGGACCAGGAGCTGCCAACTACCCTGCAAGATGGAGAAGATTTTGGAAAGAATCAAAAGTTTTGGGAGTTCCCCTGTTGTGGAAAGAGGTTTGTCATTCCCTGATTTGACTAATTTAATTGTAGGATTCAAATTCATAAAAGTTATTATTGTTATTTGATTATACCCTATGTTATTTTATCACACTTAATAAGAGAGCTCTATTAGGTTGCCTGGTGGGTAATGCATAGTTTTTTTTTGTGTTATGAAATTGGAAATGATGCATAGGAGATGTGAATAGTTAGTCTTATTTCATGGGTCATATTAATCCCCAATTCCCTCATTTCCTTTCAACGTCAGCCACCTTCCTGATTCTCCCTTAAAGAGATCCTCCAATCTGGCTGAGAGCTTTACTAGATTTGTGCATGCATTCTGAATGTCAATATTAGAAATGAAAAGGAACAAAAACCCGAAATGGATAATTTGGTTGACCCAATTTTGATGAGTTGTGATGCCTCCCTCTGATATTGGCCGCTTGATCAACAGATGTGGAAGTCATAATTTTTAATATATTCTTTGTTTATTCTAAAAGTAGTTGCATGATAGTATATGAGCATAGAAAGCTTTACTCATTTGGCAATTTCCTTTTTTAAGAATATTATGAATAGAAAATTGTACAAAGAAAATAAAAATGATACAGGTGATGCTTGAATTGTACCATAAACCTGTTCAGAGCATAATGGAATCGATTGAAAATGGTAAATACTGCATTTAATATTCTTGCAACATTTGATAGACTCTGGAGGTTTTACCATGAGGAATGGCACAATTGATTTCTGCTAAAATATTTTAAACTATCATATTTCAAATCATTGTTAAGTATAAATTCCATACTTTATTTCCTTATTAAATTGTTCTGAAAATTTTACTTAACCAACGTATCAGGAGGCCATGAATGGGAGCAGGTCGAACAATTAACATATTTGAGTGACATTTTGGATGAAAATGAATATAAACATGAAAGATTGCATCAATAAAAGAAGCATTTGCTACGAATAACAGGGATTTAATGACCAGGAATATATGGAGAGTGTAAATGAAAATGTTTGTCTCAGTGTACTTTCACTCTCTCTATTCACTAGCAATAAACTACAATCACTACTATACTAATATTTGTTAGGTGACTCTTCTAAGGCCAACTGTGAGGTGAACGCAGAGCAATCTAGGAGAGAATAGTTTGTATATCCTGATTTGCACCTCATTTCCCTCATTTGTAATCAAGCTTACACCCAAACGGTGGCATGCACTATCAATTCCATCAAAGCTTCTTAGCATTTCCAATGTCTAGAAATAATTTTTTAGGCATTTTTAGTGCCTCCCTTGTGGTGAAGGACGCACTGGCAATAAGTAAATAGATTTTATAGGAATTAACGGTGATTATTTTGGTTTTTCCCACAGCAATGTGTCAGACGAGGTAGTGACTGTTTCATCAGTGGGACAAAGCAATTTCTACCGGGCTGGCTCTGGCAAGTCAGTGAGGTCATCAATACGCGGTGAGCTGTATCGCTCGACCATGCTGTCCCAGAGGGGTGGTTCAGTGCGCTCGAGAAAGGGAGCCCCTGGAAGGACACTGCAGACACATGCGGTGGATTCAGACTCAAAAGATCAACAAGTTGCCAGCAATGGTGGTGACAGCATCGTCTGAGTCAAGGGAAGACTTGAGGTGGAGAAGAGAGCGATTGGTTTTGTTCCTATTGAATGGCCAAAAGAAAATAGCTGTGATGTTGATGAAACAGTACTGAATTCATATCATTTGATTTTTCATATTTCACCCTTCACAAAGCGGGATGAATACCATAGGCACACCGCTCTCCCCCTTACACTTGGTGACAGTGCCTTTTCATGTGAACATAATTTTTTCATTAATTGGACAATTCTCTCATTCACAATTTTATGGTAATAATTTTTAACTGGAAAATTTTATTGAACTTAAACTTGGAATTTTACTACTACATTTTTTATATTCATAACTTAATAGAAAATAATTTCAGACAATTTCCCTTTGGAAGGCTACATATCTTTTAGAAGCATATGGCATGGGCGAGTTAAGCAAATACAGTTAACCTATATATTTATTGTGGTTCAATTGCCAATGGTATTCTATCTCATCTGCCTAGTCAAGCACTATTGCTCCACCACCACAAATAAGTGGGAGGATTTAATTAATCTGTGTAATGGTTTTGAAGAACTGATTGATTGACGAAATGGAATCATTCTCTTCTGATTGGTGACTCAGCAGCATGTGTGTCATGCTGATATGTATTGATTGTGATAATTTTTTTTGGAATGAATGGGGAGAGGTACTTCAGTTCCACAAAACATCCATTCATGTTTATCATATTGATACATAAAATACAAGAAGCTAGTGCGCAAAGAATCATTATTTATTGTTTAATGTATTGAATTCTTGTAAAGAAAATGAAAATGAAGATACTACAATATGGTTCCAGCTGAGGTATCCCATTGGAGAAATATTTATGTAAAGAAGCTATCATTTATTAATAATTTATATTAATAAATTGCTTCAAAATTACTGACAGTAGATAAGCCAGAACATTGTTATGGCATATAAATAAAAATTAGATTCAATATTTTGTTGTAATTAATTTTTCCAAGATAGAAGATAACCTGTTTTAAAACAAGTAGGCGAGGTCATGCATTATAATCAATTCATACAGAGAGAGAAGTCAAGATGCTTAGAGAAATAGTATTTTTTTGCATTAAGGCACATAAAATATGAAGTTGTAAAAGCTAGAAGAGATAAATACTCTTTCTATGTCATAAATGCTGGTGAATATCATATTGAACTTCTATAAGACAGTAAAAATAAAATTGGGATCATTTCTATGTAAGAAATTCTTTAGGTTATAAATAACTGGAATTCTTGTATGAACAGATTTATCAGTTCTAAGATTATTGCATGAAAACATAAGAAATTACTAAATTGATTTCCAAAATACACAACTATTGTCAAATTATATAATGACTCCAAAGACTCCATAGTTTTTACAATGGTAATTGCCATATATTAATATAATTAAAGTAAAAAGTAGATATAGGGTGCTATTACGAACTAGTGTGTTAAGGAGTTTACTGATGCCACACTTTGAAACTCCACCCGCTGTTATTATGAGTGAGTGGTCTAGAGTCTCACCACCCATCACTGTGTTTATCATAGGGGTCAGAGTTTTTTAGTAACCGGAAGCGTTGTGTATATAAAAAATTATCACGTTCAAATGGTCCAAAAATGACATTAGCCATTGGTGATTAACCTTTTGATTAGCAGACAAAATGGTAAACGGGAACATCTCAAGAAATAGCTGTTTTTTTTAAGTAATCTACCGGTTAAGGTAGGTTTTGGATGGAAACGACTACGAAATATTTTGCAACTACTAAAAAAGCAAAATCCAGCAACCTACTCTATATCAAGTCCTTCATCGCAGTGTACTTACTTCCTCCCTTCATCACGTCCAACATCCCTATCCAGTTCCTGCCCTTTCCTCGTTTGCCAAGCATTCTCCCCTCTATTACAGTCTTCAACTGATCTTCACTGCCGATCAATATGCCCTTCATTCATTTTTCCTCTCCTCATGGTTTCTCCCCTCCCACTCCAATCCCCTCTCCTCCCCCACCATACCTAGCACTTCCTCATTTGTTTTCCTTTTGGTCCATTTCACCTCCATCCTTCTCCACACCCCCATTTCACTTGCCTTCAATCTACGGCTATCATCCCGCTTCAGTGACAATATTTCTACGCCGTATATAACAACGGTCCATTTGAAAGTTTAAACGAATATTTCTTAGCATCCATACGCAATGTCCCTGTCATCGACTCCCTCCTTGTAAAACCCTCCTTACCTAGCTCAATTATCCTCCTTACATCCATATTACTATGATCGGATCGGTCCAAAACACTTGCAAGATACATAAATTATTCTACCAGCTCTATTTTTTTCCCTCCTGTTTTAATGTTTAGCTTCGCCTTTTTCTTCCTGGAAAATCGCATAACCTTTGTTTTATTAATATTGATTCTCATCCCATACCTGTCGCACTGAATTTCCAATTCACTAAGCAACGCTTGCAGCCCCTTGGCTGACTGGCAAACTAAAGCTTGGTCATCAGCAAACCTAACTGATTATACGAATTCCCCTTCAACTTTCATTCCTACCTCCACTTCTTCCCATGCCTATTTAATCATTTCCTCTACATACAGGTTGAACAGCCGCGGTGATAATGGGCAACACTGCCTTAAACCTCTTCCTAACACTGCCTATCCGGACTCCCCGTTCCCCACTCGCACCTGAGCAGTCTGAGACATGTACAGGTTGCCGATCAGCCTCCTTTCCCTCTATCTATTCCTATTTTCTGCAATACACTCATTACTTTTACCCAATTCATTCTATCAAATGCCTTTTCAAAATCTATGAAACAGACCAATACATCCTGATTGTATTATATATTCCTCTCGATTGGTGATCTCATTACAGCAATGGCATCAGGCGTACCTCTCCCCTTCCTAAACCCAAACTGATCATCCCCTAAGTAATCATTTGCCCTACTCTGTATCCTTTTGCTGATGATCCTGAGAACAATATAAATTGGGAAATCATACATTTGGAAATTAAACTTATTGTTCTGTAGCCCTCACATGATGTAACCTTTACCTTTTCGGAATAGGAACTAATACTGATCTCACAAAGTCTACCAGCCAGATTCCTTCCTCATTGATACTACAAATCAGCCCATATAGCCTCTTCCTCCCACATTTTCCTAAGCATTTTAAAAGTTCCACGGGAATGTTATCTACCCCCACGGCCTTATTTAGTTTCATCCCCCTTAATGCCCTTTCTATCTCATCGTCGAGTATGCCTGGACGTAAGCTATCTTCCTCTACGTCATGTTCCTTTTCTATGCCTAACTTTATTGATTCTTTACCATATGGTTCTTCCATATGTTCCTTCCATCTCTCTTGGATCTTTTCTGTGTCAACTAATATCTTAACCGACTTATCTCCAGCTGTTAGCACAGATCTTCCTGTCTTACTTCCCAATATAGATTTAATGTTACTGTGTAGTGCTCCAATTTCACCCTTCCTCTGCGAACATTCAATATCCTTGCAGGTACATGCATATTTATTATTTCTGATAAAGAATACCAAATTAAAATATGTAAATTTGTTGATAAATGGATGTAGTGGAGAAGAGAGTAAAATGCTTCTTAGACGAGAAAATATAGACTATCATTCATTTTCATACGAAACAACCTAATGAGGCAAAGTGTACTTTAATCCTGCAGCATCAGTTGTCACTTTTATGGCTCATCATATGAATATCACCCAAAAGAATTTCTCTGGAGAAAATAGGTCGTGTTATTGAAGCTTCTCTACTGATGTCTGTGAATCAATGAAGAAAGCAATGCATCGATGGTTTATGAAAGATTATTACATGTTTTGTCCTAGTGATTTGTTTATTTATGCATCGCAAACTTCTTGTCAATGTGATAGGATGATGGGAAAAACAGCATGAAACCTTGCATTGATGCTGAAAGCATATGTAACTGATTTTATGTATTATTTAAGGGAGAGAAATGTTTTCAAACACATCTTTTGATAGATGTTGAATAAACAGATGTGGGGAGCATAAGACAATTTTCAAAGTTATAGAATAAAATGAACACAAAGGGATCCAAGAACATTTATATACATAAGACCAAATACAGGAAAAAATACAGCAGTAAGTACACAGGGGCCACACACACATCTTATGAAGTATTCAAGGTAGTTCTCTTGGAATAATGCAGAAAATAGTAAAATTCAAAAGGGAACAGACAAATGCCATGACATACAGGCTGCAGTAAATAATGAAAATAGTAAATTAAGAGGAAAATGGACAGAGGACAAATGTAGAGATATTGAGGGAATTATGCCTATGAGAGATGACTCCATAACCTGGAGGATATCCATTACCTCACAAACCTTTGAGAAAGAAAATTAAAGAAGTAATAATTGGAGAAGAGGATTTTGCATCAAGGTGGAATGAATTGTAAAAGGAAAAGTAATAATATAAAAAGAACAATTTTAATCAGTATTTGTAAACAGGAAAATTGGGTAATGATATCTTGAGAGAAGAGCAAACACTTCCAGATGAAGAAATTACGCAAATCATGAGCATAATAGAATTTGATCAAATCCTCGGAGTAAAAGTACAGTAAAACACCAGGACCAGATCTAAAACAGGCGACAGTAGACACGCCCAAACAAGCACTTCATATCAAAAACAGACTGTCAAAATGTGAAGGACTCAAGACAGAAATGAAACATTACCTATTCATAGATATCACATTTTACAGGGTGGAAGGCTGGGCCATCCTAGAAAAAGCCAAAGAGAAAATTTGAATTTTTCAATGTGTTGGTGCCTATTGAAAATGACCTCGACAATCAAGCATTGATGAAGTTTTGGGCGGAGTGAAATGAAAGTACCTAACGACAGAAGCAAATAAAACAATAAGCAAGCCAGTGGGGCACTTGATTGCATGTTTAACTTGAAATATTTCATATATGCCTAAATGCTAATTGTAGGATTGTACCAGGTTAAAAGATGGACCATCCTAGAAAAGAATAGGAATTTCCATTGCTTGAATGTTCCTGGGCTTATATTTATGATACTTTGGGTTAATAAGCAGTAAAAAATTTCTCACCGGAGTGAGGAAGTTGACCTATGTATTATAAGCAATAAGCTAGCTGGACACTTGTAGTGTCAGTAAATCTAATTGGGAAATATTAGAAGCGTTAAAGAAAAGAGGATAACCTAAGATGAAATTTATGGATGCCAAAAATAAATATATTTTCACTTGAATGTAAAAGAACTGGCCTTTATCAGAAAATTCATTGCAAAGAGATTATGCATTCCACCCTCAAACTCTAGCGGTCAAGTTTGAAGTCCTCCTGAGCCAGATATTGGCTCTTTATGTGGTACTTATTTCTGCCTTCTTCACGAAGATTAATATATTTAAATGCTAGACTCTTGACTTAAGTAAAATTTTCACAATATAGTCATACATGCTATGATCATTTAGGTTAAATACAGTTTTGTAGTCATTTAGCCTTAGCCTTAGATATTTATTCACGAGAATAACCCTTTTACAGAGAGAAAGGCAAAAACATACTTAAGTGCCACAATTATAAAAAGCATATACATCTACATAGCAATAATTAGCATTCTAAAATTCTTGAAATATTTTAATAACATTTTTAAGGGATCCTAATGAGATTGAAAGTAGGTCAATATAATGGGAACTGTTGGCATCTCTCATAATCTGGTTAATAGGCGAGTAGTTAGTGTAGTTTTGTGCATGATGTTTAATTTCAAAGATTACTTCATACCTTGTGTTATTTGAAGGTACTTGGAAAGATATTGCCCTCAGGAGTTCTAGATAATCAATCCAGTTACGCAGTAATTTATAAAGAAAAGTTATGCTATTAATTTTTCTACATGCTACCTTTGAAGGAAATACTTTACTTTTTTATGAATATCACCATAGGTCTTTAATTATGCCAATGATTTGGCATTACATTAATAATATTACGGTATAACAACCTTAATTCTATCACCACCAAAATTGATGAAATATGTTGGAATATCACAGTTACACCTTTCTCGTTTACAGTTACTTTAATCCACCTTCAAACTTTGAACTTGTTCATGAAGTAATTTACCATTACTAAATCATACTACATAAAGCTTACTAAACCCTAGATTCATAAACTATATTTGCAGTTACATCGTTTGTGGCGGTTAATTTGTTGATGTAGCAGTTCATTTGTTTGTGCGATTCAGGGGTGTGCCGCGAGGTGTCACCCCAGGCACGACCTACGAGGAGGCATTTTGACCCACACGGAATGAGTCACGCCTCAACCCCAGCCGAGCGTTCATCCCTCTTGTGCACGTTGCGCCCATGGCGTATACCTTTCCGTGTTGACCTTGGTCTGTTATCCACAGCACTCAGAATAAATCTGCTGTTCATTCAAACGCTTTATATGTGCTTTATTAGTATTTCCTAGCACCACCTGCGCTAAAATATTTTCCAGCACTCCCACAAATTGGTGACCCCGACGTGATCGCTATGGTGACTCAAGTGTTGCGCGCGAAAAGTTTTTATATTTATTGTGTGGAAACGGAAATTTGCAGTGCTCGCCGTTTATCTAAATTTGGAAGTGCTAGCTTTTCACGCAACCCTCACGGGAATATGGCCGAAAATACACACGCCGTCAACCACGTGGCCATGCGGGTGCCGCCATTTTGTCCGGAGAAGCCACAGCTCTGGTTCGCCCAACTCGAGGGAAATTTTCGCCTCGCGGGCATAACCGAGGATACTGACAAGTTTTGGATGGTTGTGGCGAATCTCGACACCCGTTACGCACAAGAGGTCGAGAACATAATCGTCAACCCTCCCTTAACGGACAAGTACAAGCGGTTGCGAGAAGAATTGGTCCGGCGGGTTTCGCCGTCCGAGGAGCAAAGGATCAAGCAACTCCTCGGGAATGAAGACATGGGTGACCACAAGCCGTCGCGGTTTCTGCGACATCTTCGCTCTTTGGCTGGCGGACCCGTTCCGGACGACCTTTTACGGACAATTTGGCTGAGCCGCCTGCCGCGTCCCGTCCACGCCATTTTAGTCACCCAGGCGTCGACGAGTTTGGCAGATCTCGCCACCCTGGCAGACAAAGTAGCGGAGGTGACTCATTCGCTGTACGCTGCCGCAGTGGCCCCCGATCCAGTTATTAGTGCACTGATGGAGAAGATAGAAAACCCCTCACAACAAGTGGCAGCGCTCGCCAACGAGCGCGGCCCACACTCGCATCCCCGTTCCCGCAGCCACGGCCGAACCCCACCCCTCCACCAATCCTCCATTAATTCCCAGCGAGACCAAGGCATCTGATGGTACCACCGCCGTTGGGGGAGTAACGCCACTAAGTGTACCTTTCCCTGTTCATACGACGCGGGAAACGAAGCGGGCAGTGCTTGAGGGCGGCAGGTTACTGCTTTGACCTACCCAACCGTCTTTTTGCCGTTGACGCCGCGTCCGGCGTCAAATTCCTTGTAGATACTGGTGCCGATATCTGTCTCTACCCAGTCACGCGGCTCCATGAGCGTCGAGGGAAGTCGGATCTTCAGCTTTTCTCTGCCAACGACACTCCCATCGCCACATACGGATCTGTCGCTCTCTCCCTTTCCCTTGGCCTCCGGCGAGAATTTTTGTGGAAGTTTGTCGCCGCCGATGTGCCGCAGCCAATAATAGGGGCAGATTTTCTCCGCCATTTCGGTCTACTTGTGGATATTGCTCGTAAACGTTTGGTGGACAATGTGACGACGCTATCGGTTAAGGGCACCTCCGCCTCTCTCAGGAAAGGTCAAGTGAAGGTTATAAGTGGTGCTTCCCCTTATTCCCACCTTATTGCCGAATTCCCGGAGATAACAATTCCATCGGGAGCTCCCCAGCGAGTCAAGCACTCCACGGTTCATTTTCTAGAGACCTCCCCTGGCCCTCCGGTTTCATCTAGGCCCCGCCGTCTCGCACCAGAGAAGCTTACGATTGCCAAGAAGGAATTTGAGCTGATATTTCAGACAGGTACTGTGCAGAGGTCATCTAGCTCTTGGTCGTCTGCCTACACCTGGTGCCGAAGGAGGGCGCCGAGTGGCGCCCGTGTGGCGACTACCGCTCGCTGAATTCCAGAACCGTGCCTGATCGTTACCCGATACCGCATATCGAGGATTTTGCACAGGGGTTATGTGGCTGTACCATATTTTCGAAAATTGATTTAGTTCGGGCGTTCCACCAAATACCTGTCAACCCTGCAGATATTCCCAAAACAGCAATAATATCGCCTTTCGGCCCTTTTGAGTTTCCATTTATGACATTTGGCCTTCGAAACGCTGCGCAGACCTTTCAGAGGTTTATAGAGGAGATGTTAAAGGGATTGCCTTACGCGTATGCATATGTAGATGATATCCTTGTTGCATCACGTAATCCTATGGAGCATGAGCAGCATCTGCGAACAATATTTGGCCGCTTGAGGGATCACGGCGTGGTTATTAATCCCTCAAAGTGTGTTTTCGGTGTGAATGAGGTACAGTTTCTAGGATGCACGGTGTCGGAGGAGGGAACTAAACCACTCACCGAGAAGGTTAACGCCGTGCGTGATTTTCCCCTACCAGCTACCGTATGCCAGCTGTGGCAATTCTTAGTGATGGTAACTTATTACCGCCGTTTTGTTCCTAATGCCGCAAATAGCCAGGCTCCCCTTAGCGACCTTCTGGCGGGCAAGGTAAACGGCAAGGACTCAATCAGCTGGACACCAGTATTAGAGACTTCGGTCCTAGCCTGCAAAGAGGCTTTATGCAATAGTGCCGTTTTAGCACATCCGAACGTGTCTTTACCCCTGGCCCTTTTCACAGATGCTTCGGAGTTTTCGGTTGGCGCCGTCCTTCAACAACTCATTTCCAAAGGATATCAGCCTCTCGGTTTCTGGACCAAAAAACTGAGTGATGATGAAAGGCGTTATAGTATTTATGACGGATATCGTTCGCGGACAGACAGACGTGTCTCTGAGTGCTCTGTTGTCCACCGTATCGCTGCTTTTGCCCGGCGTCTACCGGCGTCCTGGCCGGCGGCTCTCGTGCTGAATCACCGGTGAACGGGGAGTGGCGTGTTTTTGTGAAATTAGCAAACTGTGATTTTGGCGAAGTGGTTTGAGGAACAATTCCCAAAAAAAAGTGGATGTGCTAGTGTACCCCTGGAGCCCATCCCACCCAAGTTTGAACCCCCTGTGTGACAAAATGGCGGAGAAAAAAATCCCCCTAAAACCGTTTTTCCGTTGATAACTCCGAGAGTTTTTGTGTTAGCGCTCCAGGATTGAAAATGCAACATGTTGTTGCGAATACAGTTATTTTGTAAAAATTTGAAGAGTATCGAAGAAAGTCGACCGAGTTTCGACACGTGGTTGAAACCGGAAGTGCCGGAATCTCGGCCGCGGCCGTCCCCGCTCGCTGGGGCTAGTGTCCTCCGTGCGTGGACTATACCGTAAGGATATTCGGAACGTTATCCAGGTAAACATTGGCCTTCTGCCCGGCGTCCCAGGCCTTCTGGCCGCTGCGTGTTGTCCTTATTTTACATCGTCCCCATGTCACTGACTTAGATAGCAATGGCAAAGGAAGGGGGAAAAACGGAATACAGTGACGCGTTCGACGCGACATTTATGAGCATAATAAAAAACCTCAACTCGGAAAAACTTAACTCGAAAAAAGCGAAAAAGATACTAGATGAACTAAAAGATCTAAAAAATATCTTTTCACGTGTAGAGCGTGCGTACACGGAATTACGCATCCGGGATGAAGTTATCAATGAAATTAAAGGGGAATTATCGGCAACAGTAAAGGAAAGCTTAAGGTCCGCCTTCCCCGAAGCAGCACCCACACAGAGGTCCTACGCCAAAGTGGTTCAATCGGAATCTTGTGCTCCGGCCCCGCTTCATCCCGCTAAAACTTTCTCTGTACTCATCTATCCCGGAGAGGACTCCACAGAGGAAACCAGTGACGATACCAAGAACACACTGACCAAATTCGTGCATCCCAGAAAGCTGGGAATAAAGGTTGACAGACTTGTGCGAATTGCAAACAAAGGCGTGTGTATTGAGTCTAATTCGCCCGACCTGGCCAAGAAAATAGAGCAATCGGAGGACTTTAAGAAAACCAAACTGGTTCTCAAAGTACCGGAAAAACGGAAGCCAAAATGTGCATATCTGGTGTGCGTAGTTCGGTTCGCGATGCGGAGTTAATTGACGCAATAAAATCGCAGAATGGGCTTCCAGAGGGATGCGAGGTCAGGGCAGTTTTCCCATTTGGTAAGAAAGACTCCCCAAGGCGGAACTGGGTTGTGGAGGTGGACGCAGACGCTAGAAGGGTACTCTATAACAGCGGCAGGGTATACGTCGACTTCGAAAGTTACCGGGTTAGCGATTATGTACGTATCACTCGGTGTTTCAAGTGCCAGGGCCATGGACATCTGTCCAAGGATTGCAGAAAAGAAGAAACTTGTAGCATCTGCGCAGGCGAACATAGCCATCGGAATTGTAAGCATGAGGGGGAACCGAAATGCGTGAATTGCGTGCAGAGCAAAGAAGAAAACTGCAACCACCAGGCTGATGACCCGAACTGCCCAACCTACAAACGGAAACTATCAACCTACGAAAGACGAATTGATTATGGATAAAGAATCAAGGAAGGAAATCAAAACGGGACAAATCAATTTACAGTATGCCAAGATTGCTACGGACGAGGTTCGAGTCATTTCCGAGGAAAAAGGCCTAGATCTAGTACTGGTTCAAGAACCATACTGTTTCCGTCCAGGCAGAAACGATCTATGGAAAATTCCAGGCCAAGGACTGCAGACTAGAATTTTACCAGCTCCAAAACGGAATAGACCATATGCGGCCATAATTGTATATAACCAAGATCTAGACATTATCGAAATATCGTCACTGACTACAGAACATGTAGTAGTAGCCGAAATATGTACTGGGGGAAAATCCCTGATCGTAATTAGTGCGTACTTTCCCCCCAACGAAGAAATCTCGGAGTATATCGATCAGATCTCAGCCATAGTGGATACGTTTAAGAATAGGAAAATAGTAATAGGAGTTGACGCAAATGCTAAAAATTACCTATGGTTTAGTAAATCTACAGACGACCGTGGGAAAGAAATAGAAAACTTAGTCCTAAATCAAGATCTCTACATTCTAAATGAACCGGGACAGCCATCGACCTTCATGGGACCCAGGGGGAGTTCTAACATCGACTTGTCCATTGTCAGCAACTGCGCCCTCCGAGATGCAAGAAACTGGCGGGTTCACGAGGGGTTAATTAACAGTGACCACCAGCTTATAACGTTTGACATATTCGCACCAATTAAAACAAAAGAATTAGCCCCGAGGTTTGCTCTTAAACGAGCAAACTGGGAGAAATGCTGCTCCGAGTATGCCAAAAACAAAACAGAAGCTGAGAACGGATCGCCCTGGATCCCCGGGGAGGAGACTCTGGAAGAACGAGTAAATGAACTTACCAAGTGTATGAGGAAGGCAATCGAGAGCAGCATTCCAGTCATGAATAGGAACGTACGCAAGAATCCGTGGTGGAATGAGACCCTAAATAAAATGAAAAAGGAACTAAGGGTCCTTAAAAAGCGGGTGGACCGCAGTAGACAGGACGAGAGGGAGATTCACCGAAGGAGATTTAGGGCAAAACTAAACACATATAAATACGAGATAATTGCAGCTAAACGGGCCAGCTGGGACAGATTTTCCCAAGAAAACCTTGGGGGAAATTGCTGGGGCTTTGTTTACCGCTTATTTTCAGAAAAACTTAAAACACCCGTGATCCTTGGAACAAACATCACCGATTGTGGAACCACAACAGTCCTTCGAACGCATATGCAAAATATGCTAAACACACTTCTATCGGATGACGACGAGGAGGACAATGAAGCACAACACGTAGTAAGGAGGCGGTCGGAGGAAGAATGTGCTGCTGAGGACATCGAACCATTCTCCCTAAGCGAAGTGGATGTAGCAATCGACCAAATCGGTAGGAACAAAGCGCCGGGTGATGATGGTATTCCGGGAATTGTGATTGACCTTTTAAGCATCTGTAACGACTGTCTCTTCTTTGGATACTTTCCTAAGCTATGGAAAATCGGCTTACTTAAGGCCATACTTAAAAGTAAGGACAGAGATATATCTGACCATAGGTCTTTTCGCCCCATAACCTTATTACCTGAGTTTGGCAAGGTCCTGGAGCGCATGCTCAAAAATAGACTAGAAAGTGCAGTAGATAACCTCTACCATGATCGACAGTTTGGGTTTAGGAGAGGGAGAGGGGCAGAGGATGCGATCCTGGAAGCTAAAAATTTTATAGTAAACAATGATTCAAAATATGTGGTGGGTATCTTCATTGATATAAAAGGTGCCTTTGATTCAGTTTGGTGGCCGGCAGCAATAGAAGAACTGAAACACTTACAGGTACCGAAATATTTAATTCGTGTAATAAAAAGCTATTTTAAAGACAGAACGGTGCATTACCAGACGAACACCACGGCTGTTCGAAAAGTGTCAACCAAAGGATGTCCCCAGGGCTCAGTCCTGGGCCCACTGGTCTCGAACCTAATTATAAACTCTCTGTTGAGAAAGACATTTCCAGACGGATGCGACATTGTGGCATACGCTGATGATGCGGCAGTACTTGTGGGTGGGCACACCAGGAGGGAGTTAGAATGCAAGGCTTTGGCCTCGATGACACTCGTGGAAGAGTGGGCGAGAGCCAACAAATTGACTCTTTCCAAGGAGAAAACAGAATACGTGGTCTTCCGGAGTGCCCTGGCCAGGAATCCAACGATCAGGATGGACGGTAAACAAATTAAAAGAAGTCCTTACTTTAAATACTTAGGAGTATACTTGGACGAGAAGTTAACATTCACGGCTCACACCCACCACACGGCAATAAAGGTAAAAAAGATCTTCCATGCGATACGGCGACATGTCAGGACTATGTTTGGTAGCCAGTCTCTCCATCGTGTGTATAATGGTGTGGTTAAACCAGTAATCACGTATGGTAGCAGGGTGTGGGGCCACAGGGCCGAAAACAGTAGAGTTCAAAGAAAACTGCAGGAGGCGCAGAGGGCGTGCTTGCTAGCCCTCACAAACTGCTACTCCACCGTTAGCACTGAAGCCCTGTCGGTTATTGCAGGGGAACCGCCCCTGAAGTACATTGTTGGGGAAAACGGGCAAGGGACGACTATAAAACAACCGGTGAGACTGTGTATTATGGACAAAGAATTACCTCAGAAGATTGCACCTCGCTTGCGAAACTAAAGAAACTTCTCAGAAACATTTCTGAAGAGAGATGGAATGAGGAATGGGTGAGCTCGGATAAAGGCCGCCACACCTACGAACTCTTTCCAAATCTAAATGCGAGGAAAGCAGTTAAACTGCAGTATACGAAAAATACCGGACAAATCCTAAGTGGTCACGGGGAGTGTGAGGGTTATAAAAGTAAAATAGGGATCGCTGAATCAGGCTTGTGTGCTGAGTGCCTAAAAGAGGACACAATTAGACACCGAGTGAGCGAGTGTGTAATATACGAAGCATGCAGGGTAAGGTTACAGCTGGAGATGACAGAGGCAAGCGACTTGTGGAACGAACTCATTTTGTTTTGTCTGAGACACTGCAAGCACAAGGAGCTAGCCGAGATCGTCAGGCCAGCCAATAAACCTGGCGGGCGTCGGCGGAGGGTGGAGACCGGAGGGAGACAGCGGATGGCAGTGAATGGAGGGAGGCAGCGGAGGGCGGCGACAGGCAGGCGGCAGCAGTGGGAGACGGCGGAGGGCGGAGACCGGAGGGAGACAGCGGAGGGCCGTGATTTGAGGGAGTGCGGTGTTTGGAGATAGGCAGCGGATGGCGGTGACTGGAGGGAGTTCAAGGAGGGAGATGACAACAGGAAAACTTAAGCACAAAGAGACATTTGAAAAAAAAACTCTGTCATGAAAAAAGGGGAAAAACCACAGGGTGTCCCCTATGTACGAGTATTAAATTAATTAATTAATTAAAATTAGTACTTATGACGGGGATCTTTCAGCAGTATATAAGGCAGTGCTCCAGTTCCGGCATATGGTGGAAGGACAAACCTTCACCATCTATACGGACCATAAACCCCTTTCTTTTGCATTTTCCCAGAAGCATGAGAAGTGTTCCCCCCGGCAGTTTAGGCATTTGGACTTAATAAGCCAATTTACCACAGACATCAGGTATGTAGCAGGTAAAGATAATATCGTAGCGGACACCATGTCCCGCATTCAAAGCATTTCTGCCTCTATTGATTACTCTGCACTGGCTGCCTCTCAGGAGTCTGATCATGACCTTGTCAATTCTCTTCAGAATTCCTCATTAATTTTGAAGAAACTTGCTTTTCCTGGTTCATCACATCCTCTTTTATGTGATATGTCCACTTCCTTAGCCAGGCAAGTAGTCACCGAGCCTTTCCGAAAACAGCTATTCCTCAGCATGCATGGATTATCCCACCCTGGCATTCGACAGACAACCCGCCTAGTAGCTGAGCCCTTTGTTTGGCATTCCATGAGGAGAGACTGCCGTGCGTGGGCACGCTCATGTTTACAATGCCAGAGGAATAAAATCACGAGACATGTTTCGTCTCCCATTGGTGCTTTTCCCATTGCCAGTGCCAAATTTATGCATATTCACATAGATTTTGTTGGGCCTCTTCCATGCAGCCATGGTTTTCGCCAAATAATGACATGTATTGATCGCTTCAGCCGGTGGCCTGAAGCTTTCCCAATTCAAGACATCACTGCAGAAACTGCCGCCAGGATCCTTTTCCGGGAGTAGATTTCACGTTTTGGAACTCCCGTTCGGATCACCACAGACCAGGGGCGGCAATTTCAAAGTAACTTGTTCCGGCAGCTGATGCAGTTGACGGGGGCAAAGCACCGGCAGACATCAGCCTATCACCCTGCAGCCAATGGGATGGTGGAACGCCTTCACCGCCAGTTGAAGGCAGCTATCCGTTGCCATGGTGGTAACCAATGGACCGATGTCCTGCCCGTGGTTCTCATGGGTCTGAGGTCCACATTTAGAGAAGATATTCAGGAAACGCCTGCAGAGGTCATTTATGGCCAAACACTTCGGCTTCCTGGAGAATTCTTTTCCCCTTCCACTAGTGCCATTGCTGCTACTGCAGATTATGTCACCACCCTGCGGCAGGGCCTTCGCCGACTCCAGCCACAGCCAGTCTCTCGACACGGAGCACGCAACATTTTCATGTTTAAAGATCTGGAAACTGTTTCCCATGTATTTTTGAGAAATGATAGGCTCCATCCGTCGTTGGATCCTCCTTACGATGGGCCATTTCCAGTGATCCAGCGTGGTCCCGAGACATTCAAGCTGAAAATCCAGGGTAGAGAGGTATCTGTGGCAATTGACCGCGTCAATCCAGCGTATGTTGTTAATGATGACGTGTCTTGTGCCCAGTTTGATGAAACTCCATGGTTAGTGCCACATTGCCCTGCTGCTATCATACCTAGGGCGACCAATCCTACCGTTCCTCAGCAGCCTCCCATATTACCGCAGCCTAGACGGTCACAGAGAAGAGTGCATTTTCCCAAGCATTTAGCTGACTTTGTGACTTAGGGGCGTTTCATTTTTTTTCCATCTCCTGTATGTTATCTGATTTTATCTGGTGTTACGCCGAAACTAAGGCTCTATCATCTTATCTGACGCTTCTTTGATAAATGCTCGACTTGTCAGTGGTATTTTATTATTACGCCTATTATTGTAGATAAGGATGACTAAAGAATTGAATATGGACATATTTAATATACCGTATCGTTGGGTTTTTCTGTTGCACGACATATTATGGCACATTTGATCAAGTGTGTCAACGGCGCCTTTGGTCGAGTTAAAAACTCTGTAATATCCGGCTTACCAGATGGCGACAAAGTGCCAATTTCATGAGCCGTGGATAGAAGCAAAACATTTTTTTTGCCTGAAAGATACAAATGTAGAGTTTCCAACATGACAAAACATGGAAGATCTTATTCGTCTTGGCTGCACAAGTTGCGACGGCATCTCGCGCTTGCTAGATCTAATTGTACCGACAATTGTTAATTTATATGGATCCTGCAATAGTTCTTTTGCCAATGGTACTGACATGAACCAATTGTCCTTAGTCATATTACAATTTCTGCCTCGAATAGTTTCCGTAAGTTGCTTCACAAAGAAAGATGCCAGAGGTTCTCCATTTGCATTTGTACCTTTTTCCATATATGGTATTGCATCTATCACGTCTTAGAATCACAGAGAACTACAGTTTTTATACCATAATTGTCAGGTTTTGATGGTATACACTCGTTAAGTTAACAAAAAAAGTTATGTTATTCATAAACAATATTATCTCGGACACCTCGGGCTCAGTATATCCCAAACTATACGTGTACGCGCCAAAGTGAGCTTTCGTCGTTCTGGGAAGGCACTGAGACGTATGTATTTGCATCTCTTTCGCGCCATGCGCTGTAAGAATTATTTTAGTTGAGGGTGTATGAGAGACGTGTGTTTATGAATCTAGGGTTAAGGGGGATGTTTAACAAGCATTACATGTTCTTGATCATACTCATTTAAGCACTCAGCTGATCCATCAGCATCAATTTTGTGTGAATAAACATTTTGTTTTATAGGAGCTTATTTTCTTAGTTGTTTACCAAAAGGGTATATCATATTTAACAGAAAAAAGTAATATACATAGCCTTAACCCATACCAAATTTTTAAATTTCTCTAATAGCACACTTTATGTAACGTGCGACAAAGCTTATCAAAACAATGCTATATATATACATATATATATATATATATATATATATATATATATATATATATATATATTCATGAATAAATAAATAATTTTTGAAAAAACACAAAAGTCGAGATACTTTTTGAAAGGACCTCGTACCTGGGCAGCAGCATGGGATGGGAGAAGTTCAACCGACATCAAGGGGAAAATAGCCCAAGCTAAGAACGCATTCATGAAGAAGAGGCAATTAATATGTTCCAAGAATCTAAGACTGGAAACAAGGAAGCAATTCGCCAAGACTTTCGTGCGGAGCATTGTGCATTATAATATGGTTCCGAGACTTGCATGAGACATGCTCGGAACATTGGAAAAGTTGACCAGCAAAGAATAGAAGCCTTTGAAACATGGTGCTACAGGAGAATGCTTAAGATTAAATGTACAGACAAAGTAATGAACGAGGAAGTATAAAGAAGAGAATAGGAGCATATGAAGAACTCTACGACAGCGAAGAAATAGATGGATTGGACACACATTGAGGCACAATGGATTGGTTAGGAAGATAATAGAAGGGAAGATTCCACGGGTAAGACCAAGAGACATGCACATAAAACAAATTAAGAAGGACGTAAAACAGAGAGGGTATCAAGGATTGAAGGAAGGGACATTAAATGGAGTGGAATGGGGGGCTGCAGTAAACCAATCCTAGGATTGACATACTGACACACACGACAAGTCTATATACACACACTGATATATATATACACACAAGAGGGCGGTTCAATAAGTACCCGTGTAAGAAATGAAGAATCCATTTTATCAAAAATATTTTTTTAAATTTCAACATTCCCCTTTTAGCATCCATTCTCCCAACGTTCCGGCCATTTTTTTAACCCCTCTAAAAATAGAATTAGTCGAACTCTACTAAATACGCCGATGTCTCGGCGATTACTTTCTCGTTTGAGCTAAATTTTTTACCCGCGAGCCATTTCTTCATGTTAGGGAATAAGAAAAAGTCGCTGGGGCCATATCGGGTGAATACGAATCGGATGCTGCGGTAGCAATTTGTAACGTAGTTCATACAGTTTGGCGGCGACAACTCTGGATGAATGTGCTGGTGCGTTATCGTGGTGAAACAGCACCTTCTTTTTCGCCAAATGCGGCCGTGTCTCCTTCCAATTTTTGGTCAAAGCGGTACAATAACTCACTGTAGTATTTCCCAGTGATCTTTCCTCCTTTTTCTAAAAAAAAATCCATGAGGATGACGCCATTTGCATCCCAAAAAACCGTCGCCATGACCTTTCCGGCCGATCGGACCATCTTCGCCTTCTTTGGAGCAGATTAACCGGGAGAAATCCATTGTTTTGATTGTTGCTTAATTTCTGGTGTGTAATGATGAATCCAGGTTTCATTAACTGTAATAACTCGACGCAAAAACACCTTCGGATCTCGATTAAATTGCTTCGATGTTGACAGCCGGATCAGCTTGTTGTCCACCGTGAGCAATCGCGGCACACATCGGGCCGACAATTTTTCATCGCCAACTTATCATGTAAAATATTAATTGCCGTTCCGGTCGACACACCCACGGCCTCTGCTACTTCGCGCACTTTCGTTCGTCAATCAGCGAGAATCATGGCGTGGACTTTTTGAATGATTTCCTCGGTAACTGCCGGGCGTCCTGGTCACTCCTCATCAAAAACAGATATTCGCCCACGTTTAAATTCGTTGAACCAATATCTAACTGTGGTCATAGATGGCAAAGTGTCCCCATAAACAGCATCCAACTTTGCTTTTATCTCCTCGCATTTCTTCCCATCCAAAAACAAAAAGCGAATTATCGAACGATACTGCTCTTTTCCATGTTAGCGAAAATCACGAAACACGTCTAACTCGAATGGCTGCCAAATCCAAACTAGCCTTTAAATCAGTCTGAATTTGTTTCACCGCTCACACGTTACTTCTTAATCATTTCGACGGAATTCTGCTCCATCCTCATCGGAAGATATAGAAGTAACGCCTGCTGGAAGAGTAGAGGTGGGGGTGCGAGAGCAAGGGAAGGGGAGAACGGGAGGCGGAGGAGGGATGAGAGGAATAGTTGGGGGAGAGGAAAGGGAGAGTAGAGGCTAGAGGGGAGCAGAGCTAGGGAAGGAGGGAGAGGGAGGAGGTGGAATAGACAAAAAATCGGAAAAGAAAACAATCTGCTCACCGCAACTATTGCAACATCCGAGACCCAGGTTCCAACTTACAAAGTCGTGATCAAGACCCTACAAGTCGAAACAAAGGCCACGCACACCAAATCTCATGCGGAAAAACAAAGTATTCACCTCTTCGATATGCATCGCTTCCACAAAGTGACAATTCAGACCATTCTCATCAGTGAACGACATTGAGTCCCGGATGCTGATAGGCCATACAGAGCCAAATGAATGCCATTTCAAGATTTTTTAATTCTATAGAGTTATCGGATGTGGGAAGGGACGCTGGAACGGAAACATTGTAACACTGGTTGAAAGGGGTTTTATGATGGGAAGCATGTTTAGGGATGGGGAGACCCGCGGACGGGGAGGCGAGATTGCACGAGGCGCGGTGGTTGTTAATCCTAAGGTTCAGGGGTGTAAAAGGCCTATGTAAAAGGCCGGGCAGAGTTTACAGGTCAGAAGATAAACAATATTCTTGGAAGTGCAAGAGGAGTGGGGGAAGGGCGGGGGAGAGTTAAATGGTGGGATGGAGTGGTGAAAATAGGGCAGGTTTTACATCATCCTCGATGACATGGAGTGGGTATGGCTCTGGGGGTGTGAGGGGATTTTAGAGCGGCGTGGTGGATTTGAAGATATCTGCTAGGTTGGCGGGACGTTTGAAGGTGACAGAGGGGCATTTGGGAAGAAGGTTGGAGGAAGTGTTGTGATTTTTGAGGATGGGGAACAGATCTTTGAGGATGAATTTGAGGGACTAAATGCCTGGGAAGTAGGTAGTACAGGTTGAGAGAGGCTGGGAGTCTGTAGTTGAGGCAGGCTTGGGGGTGCAGGAATGTTTGAGTACTTTTTTATGGAGGAGAGAATCAGGGTATCCTCGATGGAGGAGGGAGTGTTGAAGGTTGTTGAGGTATTTGCTAAGGGATTCGGGATGGTTGCGAATACGGTGACCGCGGATAGAGAGGGAGTAAGGGAGGGAGCGCTTGGTATGGGAGGGGTGGCAACTGCTGTAATGAAGATATTGCTACTTGAACAGAGGTCAGGAATTTTTCATTGCTAAGGGAAATATTGACATCGAGGAAGGTGATCTGAGAGGATGAAATGGTCGAGGTGAAAGAAAGAGTTCAGGAATCATTGAGTTGGGAGATGAAGGTATTGAGGGAATCTATGCTATGTGACCACAGTAGAAAGATGTCATCAATTAATCGGAGCCACAGGAGGGGTTGCAGAGGATAGTTTGAAAGGAAATTCTCTTCCAGGACACCGAGGTGGAGGTTTGCATATGAAGGGCTGCATTTGCTTCCCATGACACAGCCCTTTATTTGAAGGTAATAGTTATTGTTAAAAGAAAAGAAGTTGCGGGTGAGAATGTAATTAGAAAGATAAATGAGAAATTCGGTTCTGGGGATGTGAGGGGTAGGGCGTTTGGAGAGGAAGTGGCGTAGGGAAGAAAGGCCTTCTTGGTGAGGAATGGACGTGTATAAGGAGGTGACATCGATAGTAGCCATAGTAATGTGGGTGTCAGAAGGGAGGGAAGTTGAGTGGAGCAATCTGAGGAAGTGGTAGGTATCTTTTATAAAGGAGGGTAGGGAGTGAACTAAAGGTTGGAGATAGTAGTCCAGGAAGACGGAAATTCTTTCAGTCGGAGAGCTACAAGAGGAGACTATAGGGCGGCCTGGGTTTTTGGGTTTGTGGATCTTAGGAAGGATGTAGAAGTGAGGGGTGTGAGGTTGGGAAGGGGAAAGGAGGGAGATGTCCCCGTGGGATATATTCTCCTTAGGGCCGTTGTCTCGGAGGAAAGCGATTATTTCTTTTTGGAGTGCGGGGTTAGGGTCAGCAGGAATATGTTGATAGGAGGAAGTGTCGGAGAGTAATCTGTTGCATTCTTGTAGGTAGTCTGGAGTGCTAAGGACTACAACTGTCGAACCTTTGTCGACAGAAGTGATGACTAGGTTGGGGTTGCGTGTGAGTTTTTTTAACTCAGCTACTTCGGCCGGGGAGAGATGAGGTTTCGGGTTTAGAGATTTAAGGAAAAAAGGACTAGATGTTTTGGACATGAGAAGATTGATAAAGATTTCGACCGGGTGATTTGGAGGGAGCGGTGGAGGTTCAAGGTGGGAAGGCGGCCGGAACTCAGTGAGGGCGCTGTGTATGTGTGAGGGGGATTGAAGAGTGGCGGGTTGCATCGCCCAGAAATGTCGCCATCTAAGCTTTCTGGCAAAATTTATGACGTCTGCGAGGACGGTCACGTGATTAACCTCGCAGCCCTCACCTCTACGATTCAGCAGTCATTACTTGTATATCTTCCGATGAAGACGGAGCAGAATTCCGTCGAAATGATTAAGAAATAACGTGTGAGTGATATTTTTATGTTTCTATACTGTTTGTTGCTGTCCTATATATATATATATATATATATATATATATATATATATATATATATATATATATATATATATATATATATATATATATATGTATGTATATATATGTATATATTATATATATATATATTTATTTATTTGTACGGCAAAATAGAACACAAATAAAATAGTACCACTTAAAAGGACACTCACATTGTAAATATTTTGAGCTTTCGACCTGCTCAGAGGCCTTCTTCAAGACTGAAAATTTCGGAGAGAAGTTAGCGGTCTGGGCGTATGTGTGTATATATATATATATATACACACACACACATATATATACACACACTCGTATATATATTTTCTTTCTCGTCTGATCATTTTACTCTTTCCTCTACCGCATTCATTAATCAACAATTTTACGCATGTTAATTTGGTATTCGTTGTCATAAATAATAAATATGAATAAACCTATTTCTTGAGAAGTTCCCGCACACCGTTTCGTCTGCTAATTGTATGTCTAGTCACAATTGGCTTATATAATTTTCGGGCCGCATGAACGGTATAATTGTCATGTATACGAAGCTTCCAGTTACAGATAAAACTCCGACCCCTGCAGTTATCAAAGTGACGGAGTTGGGATTCCAGCCCGCTAACTCGTAATATAGCAGGCGGAGTTTTTAAGTGTGACCGTAGTAAACTCTGCCTGGCGGAGTGACTCCACTTTCTTGTTCGTAATAGCCCCCTCGAAATACTTTGTGTTGTATTGAAAAGTGTCCTGATAAATAGCATTTAAGTACAGCACCAAATATTTAAAATAAAAATTTAATATTTCATTTAAAACAAGAACCTAGTATGACAATGTCGTCCTGAATAATTTAAATTCACATAACTAACTGCTAATTGTAGGGAAGAACAGCCCCCAAGACTAATTACAAGTGTCAAGAGCAAAAGTAAATTTACTTTATATGAAATATGGATAATCGAAAAATAGGGATAATGGAAATGGGCGCGAATTATATGGATTTTAATTCGAGTGAATCAAAATACTTTTTAAAAAACAAGTGACCATGATTAGGAAACAAACTCCTTTTTAATATCTTATCATTGATTCGAATTTGTAGCAGTGGAAGGCACATTTTTTCGTTTTTCAGCTATTTCCATAAGGGTGGAAGGACAGTTTTTCAATTACGCAGATATATTATGAAGTGAATAGCAAAATGTATTATGAGAAAATTATATCATGCCTTTAGCAAAAACACAAATGATTGGCGAAGAACGAATATTGACAAAATATCGCTGATACAGATCAATTTTCGTTACATAAACCCAATTAAAATAATGCAGTGTATATAGGGAATAAAGGGTCGCTGTAGTAGAGGGGTTGAGCGTTGAACTACTGACCGGAGAGTCCAGGTTCAATATATAGCGCGTTGTTGACCGGGGAGAGAGTGGGGGTTGAAATAAAGCTCCCACACGTTTTACACCCGTATCCGTTTATTTGCACACGTGCATGGTACACAAAAATGGCCGCTCGGCTGCCCTATATGCAATCTCCCGTCGCCAAAGTCCGGTAGCAGACTCTCTCCCTTTATCGAGGCGACCTCCCTCTTCACTTTCACGGCGCACGCCGGAACTATCTTCCGGTCGCCCCTCGGGCGTCCGGTGGCCTCTCGCGGGCCTCGAGCGAACTGAGCGGCTAGTGGCGCGCCGGCTCGTCATGGCCGCTACATCACCCCCCCGGTAGTAACGCACCGCATGGGAGGGAGAGAAAGAGAAAAAAAAATTATTAGTGCACGAAGTCCTGGAGGTGCTGTGGAAAGTGCACGTGCCGCCCGGCGCGTGTCTTCCTTCCATCCTCCTTGGGCGCCACCTCGGGTGCGCCTCGTTCCTCGGCGGCTGGGGGTGCTCCCTGCGTCTCCCCCATGGGAGGGGTCCTCTCCGGATCGTCTGCGGCCACGTAGGCTGGCTTCAGCCTGTCTATTGCTACCCGCACGTCACGGTTGCCTCGCCGCAGCAGGAAGTTCTTCTCCCCCCTCTGTAGGACCGCAAAAGGTCCGTCGTATGGTGGCTGTAGAGCTCCGCGGACCGCGTCGTTCCGCACGAATACCTGCGAGGCCGTCGGAAGGTCCTGGAAGACGAATGTCCGTCGACCTCCGTGGCGAGATGCAGGGTGCGGGCTGAGCTTCCGAATGTGGGCCCGCAGCTGTGTCACAAAACTGGTGGGGTCCTCGGGGTGTGTCTCCGGTGATGGGGAGAGGAATTCTCCCGGGAGCCGTAGTGATGCTCCATACACCAGGTCGGCGGCGGTCGCGCCGAGATCTTCCTTCCACGCTGCCCGGAGTCCCAATAAAACGGACGGGAGGACGTCCACCCACGAGTCCGTGGAATGGCAGCGGATGGCTGCCTTCAGCTGGCGATGCGCTCGCTCCACCATCCCGTTGGCGGCTGGATTGTATGCGACTGTTCGCAAATGCGTGACTCCTGTCATCTGCGCTAGCTGGTGGAAGAGGTGGCTCTCAAATTGCCTCCCCTGGTCGGTGGTCACACGCAGAGGCGTCCCAAAACGCGCCATCCATCCCGCGAAAAAGGCTCGTGCCACGGTTTCCGCGGTTATGTCTGGGATGGGGATGGCCTCCAACCAGCGTGTGTACCTGTCAACACATGTCAAGCAATAGCGGAACCCCTGGGACGAAGGGAGGGGACCCACCAAATCGACGTGCACATGCTCAAATCGCGAGCCAGGTAGTGGGAAGGTACCCACAGGCGACATTACGTGCCGCGTCACCTTGCCTCGTTGGCACGGGATACACTCCTTCGCCCACTGCCGACAGTCCTTCTTTACCGCCGGCCACACAAAACGGGATGACACTAGCCTCGCCGAGGCTCTCACCCCGGGGTGGGATAGATTGTGGAGGGAAAGGAAAACTTGTTTCCGCATGGGCGCCGGGACGAAGGGGCGGGCTGTCTGCGTAGACAGGTCACAGTAAATATTGGCGTCACAACCGGGGATGTTCACTTTATGCAACTTTAACGCGGAATCGGATTTAAGGAACGTTTTCACTTCCGGATCCGCCTCCTGTGCCTTGGCTAATATTTGGTGACTGACGGGATCCGACACTTCCGCACACCGAGACAACGCGTCTGCGACGACATTCTCCCTGCCCGACACGTGGAGAATGTCCGTAGTGAACTGCGAAATATAATCCAGCCACCGAAACCTCCTAGGCGTGCATTTATCCGTCTTTTGTCGGAATGCGAACACTAATGGCTTATGGTCCGTGAAGAGGACGAACTGTCGACCTTCAACCATGTGGCGGAAACGTTGGACCGCCCTGTATAACGCCAATAACTCCCTATCATACGCGCTGTATTTCCTCTCCGTGGTATTTAATGTTTTGGAGAAAAAGGCTAAGGGCTGCCATCCCCCTTGGGTGCTCTGCTGGAGAACGGCGCCGATGGCGTCTGCAGAAGCGTCCGCCACCACAGCCAGGCGAGCGGCCGGGTCCGGGTGTGCGAGGAGCGCGGCCTGTGCGAGCGACTCCTTGCACCGAGAGAGGGCGCTCTCGGAAGCGGGCGTCCAACATATTTTCGCGTTTCCCTTCACTTTCGGACCGCACAACAATGCGCTTAGGGGGGCTTGCAGGTTGGCGGCTCCAGGCACAAAGCGCCTGTAAAAGTTCACCATGCCAAGGAAACGCCTTAGCTCTTTGATAACCACGGGCTTGGGGAATCGTTGGATGGCTTCCACTTTCTCCGGTAAAGGTTTTGTGCCTTCTCCCGACACCAAATATCCTAAAAAACACACTTGCTTCTTTCCAAACACACATTTATTGGGGTTGAGAACTAGTCCGTACTCGTTCAACCGCGCGAAAACCTGGCGTAAATGGTGTTTGTGCTCCTCCGCGGAGGACGAAGCGATTAAGATATCGTCTATGTACGCGTATGCGAAATCAAGTCCCCGCAGCACTTCGTCTAAAAACCGTTGAAAGGTTTGCGCTGCGTTGCATAGCCCAAAGGTCATCACCGGGAATTCAAAAAGCCCAAAAGGCGTTGTTATTGCCGTTTTTGGAACATCACACTCGCTTACCGGAATCTGATTATAAGCTCGCACCAGATCAATTGTGGAGAAAATTTCCTTCCCGTGCAGTGAAAGGGAAAAGTCCTCAATGTGCGGCACCGGATACCGATCGGGAATCGTCCTCGCGTTGAGGGCCCGATAATCTCCGCACGGCCGCCATGCTCCCACACCTTTGGGCACCATATGGAGTGGGGAGGACCAGGCGCTGTCCGAGCGCCTTGCAACGCCCATCTGGACCATACCCTCGAATTCGCTCTTGGCGATACGAAGCATGGCGGGGGCCAACCTCCGGGGCCGGCTCGTCACTTGCGGGCCGGGCGTGGTCCGAATGTGATGCTCTATCGCGTGTTTGCGTCTTTTTGGCACACCTGCGGGACGCGTAATATCGGGATATTCCCGTAACAAGGAGAAAAATGGGCACTCATCACCTATAAACTTAAATTTATCACATACGCTATGTACAACACTATCTACAGCGCGGCCGGCAACTGATAACGACGTCACACCGTCAAGAAGACGCCGGTGACGTATGTCGACCAGCAACCCGTGGAATGCCAAACAATCTGCCCCGATAATGGGCCTGTCAACGTCAGCGATGATAAAACGCCACTCAAATGCGCGACGGAGGCCTAAATTAAGGGACAACACCATCCACCCGTACGTTTTAATGGTGGACCCGTTCGCCGCGGGCTTACCTTTCACACGGGCGCGCGGGAAGACACACAAGTCCGACCCCGTGTCCACTAGAAACTGGACTTTTGTCCGGGCGTCGGTGACGAAGAGACGGCAGGGGCCGGGGCACTTGTCGCTGGCCGCCATCAGCGATCGCCCCCCGAGTTTTCCGCGTCGTATGTACACGGCTCCCTGCACTTCGTCGCCTTCGGGCCGAATCGGTCGTGGTACCAGCACCATGTGGGATGGCGGGAGGCCGAACGGCCCCTACCCCTCGAATTACTGCGGCGCGACGTGGGTCGGGACCGGGAATTCCCCTCTGCCAGGGATTTGGTAAGGGAAGACACTTGCCGCGTAAGCTCATCCACCCTCCTCGTGAGCGCCTCTACGTCCGGCGCCATCGCCGTGCTGGCCACGCGCGGCTGGTGAGACACCTCGTGGATTTTGTCCGCCAGTTGGGCGACGCTGTTTAGCTCCACTCCGGCCTGTGTCGCTAAGATGGTCTGATGGCTGGACGGTAGCCGACCCAGCCACAGCGACCGTAGGAAGTCGTCCGTGACGGATGAGCCGGCGAGCGTCCGAAGATGGCGCAGGAACTGGGAGGGTTTCCGGTCTCCGATCTCCTCATGTTCCAACAATTGCCGGATCCGGGTTTCCTGAGACGCGGAAAGTCGGAGAAGAATCTCCGCCTTCAATTTTGCGTACTTGTCGGTCAACGGGGGATTTGTGATAACATCTTCTACCTCAACGGCGTACCTACTGTCTAACTGGGACACCGCGTACATAAACTTAGTGGCATCTCTCGTAATGCCCGCGAGGCTGAACTGTATTTCAAGCTGCGCGAACCATAGCGCTGGTCTATCAGGCCAAAATGCCGGCAGTTTCAACGCCACACGATTCACACTAACACCGGAATCCTCCCCCGCGACGGCTCCCGCTGGAGATTCCATCGCGAGCACGTGGTTCACAAAAACTAACTCCCCGTAAAAAAAACTGCGATCACGTCGGGGTCACCACTTTATAGCGCGTTGTTGACCGGGGAGAGAGTGGGGGTTGAAATAAAGCTCCCACACGTTTTACACCCGTATCCGTTTATTTGCACAGGTGCATGGTACACAAAAATGGCCGCTCGGCTGCCCTATATGCAATCTCCCGTCGCCAAAGTCCGGTAGCAGACTCTCTCCCTTTATCGAGGCGACCTCCCTCTTCACTTTCACGGCGCACGCCGGAACTATCTTCCGGTCGCCCCTCGGGCGTCCGGTGGCCTCTCGCGGGCCTCGAGCGAACTGAGCGGCTAGTGGCGCGCCGGCTCGTCATGGCCGCTACAAATACAAAGCCTCCCTGGGCACCCTCAGCTCAACCCCAGCTTTGTGATTTTTTGGGTACCAGATCTTCCTGGGAAAAAATAACCGGCTCAGGGAAAGGAACTGGCCCCCTTACCCTGATGTGCAAATTTCACATGCCATCGGGCTTAGTACTGTCAACTCTACCATCACCTACCGAATCGAACTTAGGGTTGATCACAGAGTTTATGGTTTTACATAGTGAATGTCTTGTATTTTATTCTAATTTCTTTAGAGTCATAGCATTCTATTCAAGTCCACATTGTCAAAACCTTTCACCATATCAATGATTGCTGCAGAGGTTTCTGTATCCTCTTCTCTGCAATACGTCTGATGGCAAGAGTAGCGTCTCATGTTACTGAACTTCTTCCAAACCTTTCCTCAATTAGTTACTCTTCTGTGCTCATCTCCATTATTTGGTATATTAATATTGCCAGAATCTTCTATTGATAAGTCATAATGCTGATTTTCTCTCCCCCTTTCTTTCTTGGTATAAGGACAATTATGTTCTTCTTGGAGCCAATACCTGTACCTCCATTCATATACAAATCACATATTAAGTTTAATAGCTGTTTTAGAATCTTACATACTGAATTTAATTACTTCTAAGAGTATTTCATCTATCAAAGTTGACTTCCTTGCCCTCAACTGCCATGTCAAATATTGACTTAATGATATGATCTCCTTACTCATCATCATGAGCATTTTCCTCTTATTACGTTGTTCCTTTGTACATTTCTTTTCAAACCGAAAATCTCAATGTACTCTTTCCATTTCTTTACATTGCCTTCCTCTCCAGTGAGAATGCCGTCTTTGCTTTCCCGAATAGCATTTATATTTGCTCTTTACTCATTGAAAAGGTTTCTCACAGCCCTGTGAGCTGTTTCAACTTTTCCATCGAAAAGGTCCCAACACCTATTCATGGGTTTTCATTCAGTCCTCTTACTGCTCCACTGATTTCATTTCCCAAATTTCAGCAGCACATGCCCATCCTCAGTTCTTGAGTTTTAGCATTTTTTTCTCTTCTACAGGTATTTTGGTAGGGCCAGTACTTTGTCTGTGCTCCATGGTTTCCTTTGAGCTGCAGTTGTCTTCATGGTTTCTAACATTCCAGTCTTCATTACCTGCCATCTTTTTCCAATCAATCCTGTGCCGTTTATTTTCTTTCCATTTCCTTTTCCAATTCTTTCTAGATATCCAACTCTGGCTCAGTTTCCTTCAATGTGTATGACTCCCCACTTGGGTGAAAATGATGCCTTTTGAATGGGGTTAATTAATGAGGGAATCTGGTTAATTCTTTCCACCATCTTGAAAACAGAAAGTGACAATCCAAATTTTCACATGTCAGTCTGGGCTGTGCTTTGGAGTTCAGCATACTTTTGGAGGCATTTTACAGAAATGCTTACAACATGCTGGAAAAATCAAAACTGAAATAACAACACTTTTCTGAGCATAAAGCCACCAAACAAAACTTACAAAATCGCTACAGTACACCTGATTAAGCCCTGATGAAATGTGAAAGTTTCAGCCAATTATGAGATTCCCTAGGTATTTTGTGGTCAGTTTGTCATCACTAAACAGCAGGTTGACAGACTAAATTGCAAGTTGCCATTTGGATCGTAGTCTTGTTCCCCTATTCAGAATTTGTGGACATGTGAGACTGTTAGAGAACACTAGTGTCAGGATAAAAATTTCAAAAAGCAAATGCTCCAAGAAACAATTTAAGTGATAAGGGGAACCAGTGCATGATGGTATAAAATATGTTTATACAATATTCAAACAGTGGGAATTCCTTTTGAGGAATAATTTCAAATATGGTATGAAGAGACAAGATTTCAAGCGCCTGATGTTTTCCAATGGACAGTAGTAATAATTTTATGATTGGCAAACATTTTATGGAATAGATCTCTTCAAAATTATTACAAATATGCACGCAATGATACATCAAAAGCATTATGCATATCTCTGTAGAGAGCAGTGGCCAATGCTAATTGGTGGATTGAAGTGGACTAAAAGAATCACCATTTGAGTTGTAAGCTGGAGTGGGCCAAAAAAATCAGATGTGAAACAGTTCTATGCTCGATTTGCAAAAACAGGAATCATATGCATGGTCCTTCCTGAGATGGATTACAGAAACTCAAAGCTTCAGCATCACAGATCAAAGTGAGTTTCAACCCCTAACTCTTCCACAAAAATGTTAATTTTGATCCAAAAATTTGATTCCTCACCCCACCCTATGTGTAAGGTGCAAGGTAAGGTAAAATTACAGTAGAAGTTGAGGAAGGAGGGAACGGACATTCATATTTATAAGCTTCCTGTTGCCTGTCACCACTATCTCAGACAGAATCTTCTCAAGGCATAATATTTGATTGTAATTTACACAAAGTATCACCAACAGAAGGGATTCCTTTCTTGTTATTTAGAAGTATATAATTGATTATTTACAATAAAATAACCATTATTTTTCAGTGTGCTCAAACTTTCAAGGAAAGTGGAGGCCCCAAACCATTGAATTCTACATTAAGGGCTTACATCTACATAATATAAATGAGCTATACCCTCATCCGTCAAGGTTGTCATTTTGGTTAGTTTCTGCTACTGAGAAACAAAATAAATACAGAACAAATTGGGTTTAACTAATGAAAATGACCACTTTTTCCAAAATTCTCAGTTGGTTGGCTAGTCTCCTTAGAAAACTAAGCCATAAAAAAATTTCAGTATCAATTATAAAAGCCATCACCAATTACCAAACAGTGATGGTTAAAATACCATGCAGACAATTTTATTATAAAACTGAGGTCATAGAAAATATTGTACATATAATATTCAGAATAACTTAATTTTCTTTGCCAGGTCAAAAAGGTATTTTTAAAAATATATGAAACATGAAATTAAAATATGAATATTTATTTTTTATCTAAAAAATATCATAAGTGTCAAAAATGCAACTTTAAAAAATTAGCAATTAGCTCCTAGAATGCTA
The DNA here is from genome assembly GCF_022747635.1 of Hetaerina americana. Lineage (NCBI taxonomy): Eukaryota > Metazoa > Arthropoda > Insecta > Odonata > Calopterygidae > Hetaerina > Hetaerina americana. Next base: position 4,752,376 of record NW_027286786.1, on the reverse strand, counting down.
GGCAAATTTACATATTTATATGCACATATTTACATCTTTTAGGTTTTTGCAATTCTGATATCACAATGAAAAATACTAAGTACATACACCACCTGGTTTTCCAATAATAAATGCAAGTTTTCATTGGAAAAGATTAGCAAAACAAAATTGAAATAAACATTTCCTCTTCACATCGCAAAAATTCTCCGGAATCTCTCCTCATGTGGCGATGAGCTAAATGGAAAGGAAGAACTTGTTCCGGTAGAGCAGTAAGGCAATGACCACCCACAAGCCTGTACCCCACAATGCTTCAATAGTGCTTATGAAATGGGTGTTCATGGGTATTCCAGGAAATTTCCAATGCCAAGGAAACAAATCATAAGCAAGTGAATGGCCAACATACATTATTGTTGCATTCATTCCTGAAAAAAATGGAATAGGCGAAATCACACATGAATGTACGAGGCAAGAAATCATTGAGTACAGCCACCAAAAACTTTTGTGCAATCATTAGAAGAATGATATGTAAATTATAAATGTATTTTACTAATTGTAGATCCATTGAATTACTAAATCCTCTCTCTGTAGGTTGTTTATTAAAAATTCCACATACATATAGGAAAATATTGGCCAGTTTCAATTGAGTCAATCAATAATATGAGATTTGGAACAAAATGTACAATGTTGACATGAATAATATGGTAACCCCTTCTTATATTCCAACTAGAAGCCAGATGTTTCTCAGTATTACTATAACATACTAGATCTGCCCAATAAAGAATGATCAATAATATAGTTTCTGGCAAGACTTGGTGGGAAAATTCACGATGAAAGAACACACTTTACTTTTCCACTTAAAAAGATGTCACATTTACGCACTAAATGACTTGCAGATGTTATGTTGTAACAAAACTTAGGTCATAAAATAAAACATAAAATGTGGAAAAGCAAAGTGTCTTCTTTCATCAAAGAATGATCATAATTTTTTTATTAAAATAATTTACGGTGAAAATTTTTCATTTCCATATATCTTGCTGTGTAATGTATATAAGTTACAAGTATCATTAAAAGGACTCCAGTATTGCATCAGTGACAGCCATTGAAAGATGAAACATGTTCAGGTGGCCTATGGCAATGATGGAAGTAATATGCAAAGCTGTATTAAAATCTGGCTGGCTTCCACCTAAACAAATCACCAGTCGAGGCCCACATAATCCTATGGGAGGTTTTAAGGGAGTATGTTCTTTCCTATATATGAGCTATAAAATGTTTAATAATGTGTGACAATCAATTCAACGGAAATAATGTGTGATGGAATTCAATGGCCTAAGCTTTAGCCACTGCTCATCATTGAAGTAAACATCGACAAAATGGTGTTAAGAGCACTATCAGAAATATTGAAAATTTCATTGGAAGTCACTTAGACATTGGTAACAGAAGAATTATTATTGTACATGAAACTTGCTGGTGCACAGCAGGTTTCATGAAATACACCATGCAATGTTGATTGTCTCACAAAAAGCATGTCTCTCAATGTAAAGCATATTCCTCAGCCTCCCTATATTCCAGAGCTAACCCATGTGGCTTTTTCTGGTTCCTCCATGTGAATAAACACTGTTGGGGGAAGCATTTTACATCATCAGAGGTCTATTAATAATAATAATATACTTTATTCATCTTATATTCACATAAGGTAGATGTCATCATTTAGGAACATACAGTTGTTCATAGATAATATAGTATACAGCACAATTTACAATCACATAAAATACTTATTTGAAAATATTTGCATACATACACCTAGTATTCTACTCACGCTAGACCTTATAATTTTAGCTAGTAAAGTCGAGCTCATAATACTCCTCCATTGAGTATAAAGGATTGGAGGTAAGCCAATCACGCAGCACCCTACGGAACACTACATTGCGGGCTGACTTTACAGATTTTGGAAGCATATTAAACAATTTGATAGGTAGATCTTCAACTTTGTAAGTCCTATCTAGCCTACAGTATGGAAAATCCATATTAGACTTTGCTCTGGTGTTATGGCTGTGAACGTCAGCCCTAGTGGAGTACATACTCGTATTTTCTTTTACATGAACTAATGAATAGAATATATATAAATTGTAGATAGTCATAATTTTTAAATTTAAAAAGAGAGGTCTACAGTGTTCAAGTGGACATGAATTAGATATCGTACAGACTGCCTTTTTCTGCATCACAAAGATTAGCTTAATATCAGATGCATGCCCCCAAAGTCTAATGCCATAATTAATATGTGAGTGAAAGAATGCATAGGAGGCATTAATTAAGTAGTCCTTACTCACATATAATTTCAATTTCCTGAGCAGAAATAAGGCTCGCGCAAGTTTCTTCCTAATGTGTAGAATATGAGCATTCCATGTTAACTTGGAGTCTAAATAAAATCCCAGCAGTTTCACAGGGGCAGTATCCGGTGTAGCACATTTTAGTGTACATAGAAGATGCTGAGTTTTATCGGGATTCATATGGAGATTGTTGGCAGAAAACCAATCCACTGCCTTTTTAAGTATAATAGGACTCTATTCATTGCATCAGAATGATGGGGGGAACTATGTAGGAAAGTAGTATCATCCGCGGAGAGGACACAATCAGTAATCATATTGGGGCACAAGTCATTAATCATGACCAGAAATAAAAGAGGTCCTAGCACAGAGCCCTGAGGCACACCATATTTAATATTTAATGGTTTTGACTGCTTACCATTTACATAACCATTTACTGACTGCTTACAATCGGATAAGTAGGAAGAAATAAATTTTAGTTCAGTATCCTTAAAACCATAATATTTCAACTTATTTAAGAGAATTGTGTGATTAACACAGTCAAAAGCTGAAGAGAGGTCACATACTGAGAGAGCCAAACAATGATTAACTTCAAAAGCCTTAATTATTTGCTTTATAACATATTCAACAGCTTGAGTTGCAGCTTTGTTGGGTCTGAAACCAAACTGAGTTGGTGTAAATAGATTTAAAGATTCAAAATAGTCCAGGATTTGGGTAAATACAACTGATTCAATGATTTTAGCAAGTGGAGAAATAATTGTAATAGGACGATAATTGTTTGGAGAACTGATATCACCACGTTTGTGAATAGGAAAACCTCACCTTGGAAAACTTCAACTGATCAGAAAAATAACCAGACCGGAGACATGAGTTAATGACAATGGCAACAGGGTATGCTAACCAGTCAATTACAGATTTGATTGAATTATTTGAAAGCCCAAACATATCTTTACAATTAGAATTCTTGAACTTTTTCACTATTTTAATTATATCTATCTGAGAAACTTCTTTCCATCTAAATGTAGAATTGGTGGTGGGAGTATTACATAATAGGTTATTAGCGGTGTTAGCTGAGGTTTGATTAATATTATTTATATCAGCTATAATATTGCCAACCTATTAAAAGATTCAGAGTCTGTTGGAACATCATCAGAGTTTTTACTTAATCCTGTTTCTTTTTTGATGATAGTCCAGGCTGCTCTGCATTTGTTGGATGCACTATTAATGTAGCTAACATTGGCATGGCATTTAGCCAATCTTAACTCAGTATAATAGTCCTTCTTTTGGTTATTGTAGGCTTTTTTACGATCAGCACTACCACATAGCTTATACTGTTGATATAAGTTGAGTAAATTCCTTCTCTTATTCTCAAGGTCAATATTAAACCAATTTGCCTGTAGATTGGGCTTATGTTTCAGCTGAATTAATTTCTTTGGGAATTCACATTCAAACAATAACAAGAAATGACTAAAAAGAGTTGCAAACTTTCTTTTACAATCAGTATAGGCCAGCAGGGCATCCCAGTCAGTATTATTAAGCAAAGTTATGAAGTTATAGACATGTTGTACAGTCATCTGTCTAACATACACAGTTTTGGAAGTTTTGTTATAGCTATTAACACACAGCTTAGGGTGCCATGAAAAGTAGATTGCAAAATGATCAGAGCATGGGGTCAAAGACTTTGAGAATACAGTCGAATTTATCAGTATTAGTTATTACATTGTCAAGACAGGCATTCAGCCTAGTCGGTTCTGAATTGGCGCAATATAAATCAAAGCCCCTGAGAAGAATGTCTAGCTGAGTATGATTCCTTGAATGGCAACCCATGTCAACATTTAAATCGTTTCCTATAACGATAGTTGCGTGAAAGTTTTGAAGATAAGTTAAAACTTTCTCAAGCTGTTCACAGAACAGATCAAAGTCTCCATTAGAAGAACAATAAATAGATGCCACAATTAATCTCATTCCTTTAAGGTACACAGCAACAATTTCAAAATGTAGATCCATACAAAAGCGATGTAAATCCAACCGTTTACACGGGAGATCGTTTTTTAAATAGATGCATACACCACCATTTTTGAAATATTTTCTACAGTAGATTGAGCCAAGAGTATATCCCGTTATTTGATATAGATCACTTTCTTGCTCATGTAACCAGTGTTCAGAAAGACACAGAATATCATAATTTTCCGAGTTCAAGTAAATTTCCAGCTAACAAATCTTGTTTCTTAGGCACTGAACATTTAACACGAGGAAGTTGACAGAAAAAGAACTAGAACTACCTGAGGTTTTGGGAGTTTTCAATTGGTGCACTAATCTTCCGGAGAATTCCGGAAAAGGATCTCGGAAAAAAATAATTGCTGAGGAAAATATTTTTGGCCAAAACTCTGGGGACAGGAGCTTTTCACGGAGATCTTCGTCAATCGAGACATGAAAAGAGGCATAATTACCTGTGGATACCTTAAGCTGCTCGATATCTACTGATGTATCGGGGAGCTCGGGCAGGTGGTCCTTCAGATAGGCCATAATTGCTTCTGTCGTGGTGTCAGGATGAAAATTCCAAACATGCACGTGAGAACGTCCATTAATGCCAGAAATAGAGCACTTTTTATTAGAGGAACCCATGATGGGTGTACGGCGTCGCCGCTATGTTGTATAACATTAAAGCCGTCACTAGAAATGTAAGAAGGTTGGCTAACAGAAGCATTTTCACCAGTGTATTCACTCGGTTGAGTGACTAGGATTTCAGTGGTAGATGCAGAAGACACAGAAGTAGATTGAGGTTGAACATGGGATGTAACAGGCACTGTAGATGCATTCCGTTTGAATACACGAGTTTGCGGACGTTCCGGAGCACCAACGGTAGGCTTTTTCTCTTTAAGCATCGGCGGTTGAACTTGAGCATTAGGCTTCGGAACATTAACAGATTTTAAACAGTCTGCAAAAGTAGTCGCACATTTAGGCTCTTCAGTAGTAAGTTTGCGTTCAGATTTTAACTTCAATTCACGTCAATTCTTCCTTTAATAATTCAATATCCGATGCCATTTTGGAGATTTTATGGACTTGGCAGTAAGAACACTTCCCGTTTATGTCACGGCATTCTAATAATGCTTTTTGAGGAAGATCCTTGAGTCCATTTATCCTTGAGTACATTTGATCCTTGAGATCCTCGAGTACATTTGATATGAAAAAATCGCGGACAACAGTCACAACAGATAAATCTATCGGTATAAAGGATAGGATTTTTACAGGAGTCACACAACCGATCAACTGCAACGGATGCCATCTTGAAATTAATGTGGCAAAATTAAGCAAACCGAACACGTTTTAACTTACAATGGCTGCTGCTGATGTAATACTGGAGTCAAGTAAATGAAGATTGTACCACATAGACTTTACATATTAAGCTAAAAATATAATATAACATTATATTTTTGGCACAATTAATGATGAGAATGAAAAATTCTACAATCACTCTTGTATTGGCACTCATGATGGCTGTCGGTCTGCAGCTCTTAAAGTAAAATGTGGTGTACCACAGGGCTCTGTGCTTGGCCCAGTACTTTTCATTATCATGATTAATGATTTGCCCTGTAATATGAAACCTAGATCTGTTTTATATGCTGATGACACTACTTTTGTGCAAAAGTGTCAACATCCAGAAGATGCAAAGTTACGATCTAGCGCTACCCAAAAACAGGCTAAGGAATGGTTTGATGTTAATCATTTACAATTAAAATACTAACAAAACTCAGCATATTGTGTGCAGTCTTAAATCAAAAATAACTGATATTGAAACTGCTAAAATACTAGGAATTTATATTGATACAAAACTTAATTGGGAGACTCACATCAGTCAGACCTGTAATAAACTTAGTAAAGCTGTTTATATGTTAAGAAAGCTCAACTTTATCATTTCAAATGAGTATCGTTTATCACTTTACCATGCCTTCTTTCAATGTCATTTGAATTATGGTGTTGAGTTATGGGGTCATTCCCCTCATGTTAAACAAATTTTGCTACTGCAAAAGAGAGCTATTCGCTCTCTTGCTAATATACCACCACGTGATTCCTGCAAACCTTTTTTTATTAGGTATAGAATCATGACTGTATTTTGTTTGTATATCTTTAAGGCTCTGATTCATGTGAAAGTTAATCTAGAAACTTACCAATTAAGATCCAACCTCCATAACTATTCCACAAGAGGTAAATCGAATCTAAATACTACTTATTGTAGATTGTCATCAACTTACAACACATTTCACAATATGAACATACGACTGTATAACTATCTGCCTACTCAGTTGAAATCAGATGGTATCCAGAGTTTCAAGAATAGGGTATATACCTGGTTACTTGCTCACCCACTTTACTCATTGGATGAATTATTTTGTGACAATCTTCATCACATTTAAGAAAGTATGTTTATATGTTAAATAATGCTTATATTGACGACATTTAATATGGTTGTACCATTTTTAAAATGAATAAAGTATTATTATTATTATTATTGAAAAACCCTCAAACAGGATACATTCTCACCTGGGTAGAAGAATGGAGACCCACTCCACCAGCCCTTCACATCAACAAGGACATAGCAGACCAACAAGAGGAAGAAGGCAAAGCATGATGTCACCATGACAAAGGAGAGTGACCTGCAAGGAAGAGGAATATGAGACAAAAGAGGGGAGGGTGGCGGCCAGCCCTGGTCCTCTATTTTCATGTGCCTTCTCAATGCATCTCCAGCCATAAGTATTTACATTATTGCATTATCAGAGAATGATACAACATGATATGGAGCCTAAAATTCTCCCCTTTATCACAGGCTTCAACATTCCATTGCCAGAAAGCTTTTTCTCCATTTTTCCTGTCCCCTTTGGATTTCTCCCAAAAAACCCCTCTCCTCACCCATAATACCTAGTAGTTTTTTATTTGTTTTCCTTCCTGTCCACTTCACCTTCTCCATACCCACATTTCAAAAGCCTCTAATCTCTCATCCTGCTTAAATGACCATGTTTCCACACTATAGAACACATCAGCCTTCATAGAATTTTCATGAGCCTTTCCTTATCTTCCTCAAGCATTGTCCCTATCATCAATTCCCTTCTCCTTGTGAAAGCTGCTTTGCCTATTGCAACTCTTCTCCTTTTGTCCTTACTACAAAATTTGACCATTTTGGCTGAAAACACTTCTGAGATACGTAAACTGCTCCACCTACCCTAGTTTTTGCCCTCCCATTTCAATCTTTAGCTTGGTCTTCCTGTTTCTGAAAAACCATATAACCTTCATTTTGTTTACATTTATTCTCATCCCATATCTATTGTACAAAATTTGCAATTCACTCAGCACTACTTACAATCCCTTGGCTGACTGACACACTGGAGCTTGGTCATCAGCAAACCTAACTGAAATTGTGAATTCCCGACTCACTTTCATTCCTACCTCCAGTTCTACCCATCCCCTTTTAATCATTTCCTCCACATATACGTTGAACAGCGCCTGTGATATTGGACAACCCTGCCTTACACCTCTTCAAAACACTGCTCATCTGGGCTCTCCATCCCCCACTTGCATCTGAGCAGTCTGAGACGTGTACAGACTGCATATTAGCCTCCTGTCCCTCCAAACTGATTTCCCAATTTCTGAAATACACTCTTTACTTTTCCCAAATTCACTCTATCAAACACCTTTTCAAAATCTATAAAACAGGTATTTACATCCTGATTGTGTCCTATATTCCTCTCTATCAGTCATCTCAATTTAGCATTTTCCTTTTTTGGAATAGGAACACTGATCTCACAAAGTCTTTCGGCCAGATTCCATTCTCATAAATGCTATGAATAAGTCCATAAAAACTCTTCCCTCCACATTCTCCTAAACCTTATAGTAGTTTTGCAGGAATTTTATACAATCCGACAGCCTTATTTGGTTTCATTTCCCATAATGCCCTTTTTATCTCAATGCCGAGTATGCCTTGATCTAAGCTGTCTTCATCTACATCATATTCTCTTTCTATGCCTAACATTGCTGGCTTAAGATCTTTGAAGGTCTTCTACTTACTCATTCAATCTCTCTTGGATCTTTCCTGCTCCAGCTATTATTTTTACTCACTTATCTCCAATTGTGAGCACATATTTTTCCCTTCTTACTTCTTGATAACATTTCAACCTTCTTTTATAGCGTAAAAATTTCACCGCTCCTCTGCAAACTTCCCATATCCTCACACTGCATTTTCTACAAGGCTTCTTTTGCTTTATTTGTCACTCATCTCGGTTAATTATTTACCTCTTTATAATTCCTTCTACCTACCTCTGTATTTACATTCTTCCAACTCCTTCCCTCATCTAACCTTTTAATCATCTCATTGGTGATCCAGGGTTTCCTTGTCCTTTTCCTATAAACAGTTCTTATAATTTCTTTTGTGGCTTTCGAAATCCCTTTTTTATATATTTATATTGTTCCTCAATAGTACCCATCTCTTTTCCTTCACCCATGATTTTCTCTACATCCTGTTGATACTCCTTCCTCATCAATCCAGTTACTGCTTCTACATTCCGTTGCTTGGTGACATGTATACTTCAACAATGATCAAGTTTGTTGGTTCTGCTTGTACTTATATATACTCATAATATTTTATCCATAGCTTACTTTATGCTGACTATGCTCCTCCCTACCTTTTCATTCAGAATAATGACACAGCCTCGCTGACTCATGTCCTTGCTGCTGTATCCTTCAATCTCACCTCGCATAGAACTAAATTATCCATATTTCTTCTTGCCACCTCCCACTTTATATTTTCTAATTTTCCTGGCCTCAGTGTCGGCCTAACATTCCTAGTCCCTATTCTGACTAATTAAGTGCTCTTCTGTACTGCGACTGTTGGTTTTGCTTCAGAAGAAATTCATGAGATGATGACTTCAAAACTCCTGCATCTCTCACGGCCAGGCATCAGACACAGTCAATTGGTTTGATTCCCTCAGTTGCCATGACTCATTTTCTCTAAACTGCCCATCATAGCAATCTTGGGAATAATAATTGGTGGTTTGCCATTGCCATCCTCATTAGTATTTTTGATGTGACACCATCACTGAATGGTCATCCCCCTCACTTAGATATCTTTTTCAGCCACCTCACTGGGGAACAGATGCTGAATGGACTACCTTCTGTCTGGCTCCTAACCTTAGACCTATCTGACATGGGTGTCCCTATCTGGAACAAATATGTATCTTGCTCCCACCAGCACATCTCTAGGAGTCATCAGAACACAAACCCTCCCACCATATCAAGGTTGTGGTTGATTGGGAACATTTTTCATTGTATTCAAGGTTGATAGATGCTGAGTGAATTACCTTTTGTATAGCACCTAACCTTCAACCTATCTGGCATGGGTGACCCTACTATGAGCAATTATCATTGCTCTCGCCAGCACAGCTCTAGGGGTCATCGGAACCCAAAAGCCCTTCCACCATGGCAGGGTTGTAGTCCACGGGAGGGGGCAAAAAAATATAATATAATTGAAAATTATAATGGATAATTTGACATTGAACATCTAGAATATTCATTGGTGGGATCTTTCTTTAGTTGGCTTAAATTTCAGAACTGTTTACCAAAGGTTCTTGTTCAATGGGATCCAGCCATCTTCCTTGGAGCCAAGGGAGAGCACGGCTCCAATCATTCCTGTAGCCACACACCATATGAGCCACCTAGAGAGGCGTGCCTTGTGGCTGCTGTGGTACAACAAGACAACACCTGCTTGAACGCCAAGAAACACTTGAAATATGCTGAGCAAACATCCTGCACAAAAAAAGAGGAAATAATATGTGACACCATTATGTTGTTTCCACCAAAATGCCAATGGCAATGAAAGTAATCTTGATTGATATCAATGAAACTTGTCTTTATTATTTGAAGAATCTAAAGTTATAACAATATATAAATGTGAATAAGAAATGTTCTAATGATTTTAATATTACATGATGTAGTGTTTGTGAATAACAAGTGAACTGATCAAACATATTTTTGATCCTTGAAAGATATCTCACTTAGCTATCTATTACCTCAGTATAACAGTATTGTACTCTTGGAAAGGATATGCATATATTAAATTTTGCTATAATGGACTTAATAACTTATTTGATAATACCAGACAATATTCTAATCAACTTGCTCTGAAAACTATTGACCACCAACCTATCTGAATGTATATTTAGCGAAAAAGCAGGAGATTCATATTCAACTGGTTTTAACACTAACCTAAGCACTTGGCCACGCTGTTTCTTGGCATTATTTAACTATGAATGATTTGTCAGAATATGTTAGCTGTTGCCAGCAACACAAAGCCCCAAATTCTTGTTTATTCCAGGTTTACCCTCTAGAATTCACATTGAGATCATTAGCTGCACTTTTGCATAAAATCTTAGATTTCATGATTTATTGCCGTCTTGAGTACCTGATTGCTCAATATCTCAAGGGCTCATCAATGTCACAGAGAAAATTGAATATTTTCAACTTTCCGCTAATACACAAGACTGCAAACTTTCTACTATCATGCTTACTTATATTGTCATCAGAAAGCATAGCAGAGGTTTAATAATCACAAGGAACGTGTTATCAATTCATTCTAGAGTTGTTTAAATACAAAGCATAGAATGGTTAGGATAACACTAGACCATCCCTAATGCATAAATTCATAATAAGGGAAAACCCATAGCCTCTTTCTGGACCAAAAATTTGAGGTTGGGGATGGGGAGGTAATCTTGATTTGTTAACTCCGTGGGAGGGTCATGGTTGTGAGAATGGTGGCTGGGATTACCAGGGCCTCTGAAAGGCCATCCCACAGTGAACCCTGTGTCAAAGGCAGAGGACTACTTCTCCTATGCCATGTTTTCCTCTGGCCGATCAGGAAGCAGATGCTGGCGGATACCATTAGTAACTCATAAACAGATTTATGACAGGGGTGCTCCTACAACTCCTATTAATTTTTGACAGATTAAATGTAAAAATGAATTACTTAATGTCATTATATCACCAATTTATACATTTCAAACCTGAAATTGTGGTAAGGGAAAAATGGACCTCAATACTTTTATCATCATGTGCTGTGATTCTTCATGAACTAAAAATTTCTTATTTTAAGATATGCCCATGATTTCATTAGTAAAATTTTGAAATGTTCTCGTCAACCTAAATAATATGCATCTCATTTTCAACCTCATTTCATGCACAACCCACCCACTACTTTCCCAGTGTAAAATTTATACAAAGTCTGTTCAAAAAGTTCCAAAATTTTTTTAACTGAGAGAATTCAATTGGTTATTTTTAATCTGCTTGGAGGCATTGACTGCCTTCAACCACATTGTTGATATTTTATTTTTTTGATTATTTATGGCCATTTATGTGAAGTCATATTTGTGGAGTGTGGCAGTAAATCAAATCCATGGAAATGAGCTTATTAAAGAAGGAAAATTGATCTGTAAAATTCTGCAAATCCTTCATGGTAACTTTTAAGTTGATTACCAAGGTTTCTGGTGAGAATGTTACGAAACGTACTGCGTGATATGTCTGGTTTACCTGGTTCATGAAAAAAATGGGCATCAATCAGTGGAAGACAACGAGCATTCAGGAAGACCATCAATTTCAACTGATGACCCCCGCATCTAAAAAGTGAACCATCTCGTTTGTAAAAATCGACATTTGACTTTCAGGGAACTTGCAGAAGAGTGTGGTGTCTTGATTGGTTCGTGTCTCACCTGATGCCAGCAGACCAGAAACAACATCGAATTCAAACAGAATTTGTCAGTTCAGTGTTAGTTCCTATTCCAAAAAAGGTAAAGGCTACATCATTTGAGGACTACAGAACAATAAGTTTGATCTCCCACTCAGCTAAATCTCAAGATCATCAATAAGAGGATGGAGAGCAGAGGAAATGTGATCTTAGGGGAAGATCAGTTTGGGTTAAGGAAGGGAATAGGCACAATGTCATAGCAGCAATGGAGTCCATTATAGAGAGGAACATGGAATACATCAGGGCATAGTTGCCTGTTTCATAGATTGCAAAACGGTGTTTGACAGAGTGAATTTAGAAAAAGTAAAGAGTGTATTGCAGAAATTGGGAAATCAGTTTGGAGGGACAGGAGGCTAATATGCAGTCTGTACACGTCTCAGACTGCTCAGATGCAAGTGGGGGATGGAGAGCCCAGATGAGCAGTGTTTTGAAGAGGTGTAAGGCAGGGTTGTCCAATATCACAGGCGCTGTTCAACGTATATGTGGAGGAAATGATTAAAAGGGGATGGGTAGAACTGGAGGTAGGAATGAAAGTGAGTCGGGAATTCACAATTTCAGTTAGGTTTGCTGATGACCAAGCTCCAGTGTGTCAGTCAGCCAAGGGATTGTAAGTAGTGCTGAGTGAATTGCAAATTTTGTACAATAGATATGGGATGAGAATAAATGTAAACAAAATGAAGGTTATATGGTTTTTCAGAAACAGGAAGACCAAGCTAAAGATTGAAATGGGAGGGCAAAAACTAGGGTAGGTGGAGCAGTTTACGTATCTCAGAAGTGTTTTCAGCCAAAATGGTCAAATTTTGTAGTAAGGACAAAAGGAGAAGAGTTGCAATAGGCAAAGCAGCTTTCACAAGGAGAAGGGAATTGATGATAGGGACAACGATTGAGGATATTAGGAAAAGGCTCGTCAAAACTTTGATATGGACTGTGGTTTCATATGGCGTGAAAACATAGTTCCTGAAGCAGGATGATAGGAGGCATAGATTGGAGGCTTTTGAAATGTGGGTGTGGAGAAGAATGAAGAAGGTGAAGTGGACAGGAAGGAAAACAAATGAGGAAGTACTTGGCATGGTGGCCGAAGAGAAGGGTTTGTTGGGAGAAATCATAATGAGGAAGGAAAAATGGATGCAGAGCACTTTTTGGGATTGGAATGCTGAAGACTGATAGAGGGGAGAACATTAGGCAAGCAAGAAAGGAGCAATAATAGGATAGGGATGTTGGATGAAATGGAGGAAGGAAGTATGTGGACATGAAGAGGGACTTACTATAAGTGCCTGATTTCAGGTTGTATTTTGGTTAGGAGAGGGAATAAACTAAATGCGGTACAATCATTTATGCAGTGTCTACCCAAACCTACCTAACTGATGGATTACCTAACTCTCTGGTGGATGAGCCCAATGTTACTTATGTGAGATGTTCACATTTCAATTATACACTTTTCATTGGTCTGAGCATATTCAGTTTTTGGAATTTAGGAAGCTTCATACTGATTACCTGCAAAACTTGAGATTGACCATGAGTAAAGAAGCAAAGAGCAGGGGTAAACTAGAAGAAAAATATTTCAATTAATGTTGTTAGAATTAATGTCATACCAAATATCCCTTCAGGATCAAATGGACCAGCATGGTAGACGTGGTCTGAGGTTGGTTTTTGATAAATGTGATTCATTCCAAGGACCACACGGTCTATGTAACCTGTGGCTCCACCAGCACACCCCTTGAATCGTCCTCCATTTTCAATTCCACCTGGGCCTAAATAGCCCCTGAAAATCAAAACAATTGGCTTTTTTGTGAAAATCTTGCTGTGACACAAAAAGAGACAATTTTGTGTGTGCATTAACAATGAGGTTTTTGGAAAAATCATAGCAGATGTTGGTGGGAGTTGAATCTGATGTGAAATACGACCCTAGCCCCTATTTAACTCAAGTGATTTCATTATTTGGAGGGTCATGAGTGCTGTGCACCATCAATCAATCTATTGCAACATTGCTCCTCCTAAGGAGTGGTAATTAGTGTTTAAGACATGGCAAGGAACCAAATTCTCCCAAGAAATATTTAGCGGGGGAGAAAGACATGTCCTGAAAGCATGCCTTCATCGGTTAACATATGCATCCCTTCCAAATGTTCTATTTCAGGGTAGAAATGTTCAAAAAAGCCCTACTTTAGGATATTTCAAGATGCTTACTCCATCTCACTAACATCTATCGCACTGCTGTGCCCTTGCTGAAGTTCTTTATCTCTGCCACATTTGCACATGCTTTTCTCTTCCTAAAGCTTTTCATATTCCATGTTTTGAGGTGTCTATGGCCACATTCATCAATAACTTTCTCAGTCTACTCCTTCCTCTCTCTTTGCTCCTCCCATACAACTGTTTGGTGATCTCACTCCTTCTTTTGAATGACACTCTCGAGACCAAACCCTTATAGCACACTTCTTGAACAGCTACCTTTGAAAAACTAGTGCATTTATCCACCTTTTTTCATGATTCACTCATCCCTCCAACTTTTGCCAAAAAAATATGCCTCAAGTATTACATTAACCAATTCATTAAGTCCATATATCTCCGGATTGACCAAGTTTCACTTCCACAGGCATAGTAACATAGGAAGGAGTATATTTTTACATACCTGCTGTGGGCTGGCTAATGTGCCATAACTATTGGCTCTAACTTGCATACAATAATTCACAACACGGAATCATCCTTGCTTGAAGTGAATTTCCAATGTGGAGGAATTTATGGAAACAAGGCATTTCTACTTAGTTTAACTATGTAGCACGACAAAAAAGGCTACATTTCTACAATTAATTATTTAATTATTACTGTTTAAGGAGATGCCCTCTTGGACTTAGTGTGCGAGAACTTTGATGTTGTCCTAAGCAATTCTTCCACCCACCTTGGGCAGCCAGGGACTGGGAGGAAGAAAGTTATCAGCAGGTGGGTGGCCACAGCACCAAGCATGATGATCCACTGGAACTTCAAAGACGTCACTTCCACCACCGCATCCCAGAATTGCCCTCTGTGACTCCTCTCCCCGCTCGAGCCATTATCTTCACTTCCCTTTCGAAGGCAAAGACAAGGTCAACCACCAAAGTCAACAAGACTGCTATTTATAACTGGAACACCATAGTATGAGAGTTCATGATTCCATATTGCTGAATCAAAAGGCTTAGCAACAAATAATCCAATATTCACTTTATATGCATAATAAGATAAATTTCATATAGGGCATACCTAATTTAGTAATAGGGGGAAAACTCCAAAAGCTATGAGTTGTGTTGACAAGGAGAGCAAAGAGGTTTGGGAATTAATCAATGAAAACCACTTTAGATTCTGGCCCAAAAAGAGTTCAATACTGCTATGAGAACTCCCTTTCACCTTTTTCTGTCTCACTTTGAAAATGTGTTTAAAGAAAAATTTTAGCATTTCCCAACTGCTTACTTGTAACACACATAGAAAACGTAATAGCCGAGACCATTAACTTGATTGGCACTAGGTTTGTTTAAAGGGGATGGAGGTAAAAACAAAGTGACATGTAAGGGAAAAGATAGGGAACACAAATGAGGTCACTTGGGTGTGTTTGGGAAACAGTGACCCACGTGTACCTCAATCACACACAAAAAAAAGCAAAATTAATAAATAAGGAAACAAACTTACAACCTCTCAATCACTAGGGTGTGTTAAGGAATAACCATCACTCTCATGAATTGGACTTCACACACGCACTCAGGGTTTGCAAGGATATTTCCAATTCCAGGGACTCAATCACTCGGGTGTGTTAGACCTTTGTGGACTGCACTGACTTACTCATTCGGGGTTTACAAGGATTCCTCCTATGCCAGTGAACCATCAATCACACAGAAATTAAAAACAAAACAGAAAGGACTTATGTAAACATGCAATCACTCAATCCCTCTGGTATATTGAAATGTAATGAAATAATTGACTTTTTAATTCCACACATTTTATTTTAAAAACACGACCCAGGTTTTGACGATACCTGATGACGATGGTACCTGATGATGACGTTCAACGTCGAAACCTGGATCGTGTTTTTAAAATAAAATGGGTGGAATTACAAAGTCAATTATTTCATTACATTTCAATATGTTATGCAAATTCCATAAAATTACGCCTGAGACAACAAATTTCACTCTGGTATGTTAGACCTTTGTGAATCGCACTCACTGACTCATTCAGGGTTTACTAGGATTCCTCCTATGCCAGGGACCCATCAATCCAACAGATGAAAACAAAACACAAAAGAAGTAGCAGGGATAGGTAATGGCCTACAGAAAACCTGACACCAGGTGTTTCTGTACGTTCATCATAAAGTTAAATTACAACACACAGATGATATTTTTTGCAATATGTGCTTCAATGAAATATGGCCCTGAGAAACTTGGAGAAATTCTTAACAGCTTTTTCCTGTCATTTGAAAAAAACTTCAGAAAAAAATAATGATGTCATTCCTCTTTTCAATTAATTTCGATCAATGAATACCAAATATCTGGACAAGGGTCAAATCTGATACCTGCAGCCTGATCAACTGTACAAAGAGTCTGATCTTCTGAAGTTATTATCAGAAATAGCATGACACCATGCAGTCTGACACTTTTAAAACAAACAGAAAATCATTTACTTAAGTAAGTCTAATTTAAATCATTCAATATGAGAGATTAGATATTTATTTCAAAGGAATAAAAAATCTCATAAACAGTGAATCAGGGCTCTTCTTCCCTTTATTTCCTATTCTAAGAACTGACTAATTGATTTTCAGCATCATTCTACAACACCCCCATTTCCTAAAACTTTCTTCCTAGTGAGAACAAAAAAGCATCCCCTCAACCTCACATCATTAACCCTTCTGCCCGAACAGTCACTTTTGCCATGTATACATAACCTAGCTCCCAATTGCCATTTATCCACTGTCACTCCCCTAAGCCTCTAAAATTTCTTTTGTTTTATCAATTTTTTTTGTAAGTCAACATGCTATCAATTTACATAGGTACCTTCTCAACTGCCTGGTAACCATTTCCTGGGGCGAGAAGGATTGCGCATGTTGTAACAACAAAGTATGCCACACCAAACCGTTGAAGGACGCCAAATATCCTGATAACCTCCATATCAGCACCTCTTCCAGCTGTGTTGAGCATGAGCCCAAGTCCAAAGAGAATCACTGCCCTCTGGTTGGGAGAGAATCAAATCAAAAGTTTGTTCCAGTGAGGCTGATACAAGGATACTTCTCCTAAAGGATACTGCATGTAAATCCAATTAACTCAATAGTTCTGATCTCTAAATTTAAATCTGCTCACCCGAATGACATTTAAAATGGATGCACGCAATGAAGTTCCTCTCTTCAACACTGATCTCACCGAGATTGGTATGCACACACCCATTATCCACATGAACCTAGGAGAATAGAGAAAGGTAGCCAAGTGTAATAAACGCTATTTCTTAAGGATGAGGTATCTTGCTTCAAATCAAGAAAATCAATTCAGTTGCTTCTTATCTTCATTCAAGAGAATGGCGAAGTGTTTCCAAATTGTTCAATATTAAGTAGTAGTAGTAGTTTAATAGGGGAGGCGACCGACAGCTGAGGTCATTTGCGCCATGGGGGATGGACAGGAAAGGATGAAGGGTGGAGAGAAACCCGGCGTCGGCATTGGCCTACTCTTTACGAAAGGCGCCAAGGGGTCCTCAGTTTAACGTCCCTTCCGACGGACAGCGTACTCACTCAAAGTGCCCTCCACAAAGCACCTCAAGTAGGGATCGAGATACCTCTGAAAAATATTCAACACCGCCGGGATTTGAACCCGGGCCCTCTGGGTGGGAAGCCAGTACGTTAGCCCCCGCACCATCTCGATCCCCCTTCAATATTAAAAGGAAGGTATCAAACAGTGTATTTGCCATCAGAGGGTATATTAAAATTTCAAGGTAATTATAATAAAATAATTTTTTCCCATTGATAAGTAATTCAAACAAAGATGATACACTTATTATAAGTTTTACAGCAATAAAATGAACTAACTAAGGCATTCTCTAGTCTAATAATATAGATGCATACAAAGTTGTACAACCTTGTCTAGAGATGGCATTGCTCTCAAGAGTAAAGCAGAGAACTTTCTTAAAATGCCAAAATTAGACTACACAGTGCTTATCTAGCTATTTATAACTGTCAATCCTCATATTAGACAGCAGAAATGCTTGTAAACATGACCGTACTCAGTTGGCAGGCAGACACTCCAGGAATGTTCTGGGAGTGCTCCCACTGCTCAGGGCTCTCATCCACATACTCCATAAACCTTTAAAGAGCTAATGATAAGTCATAGAAAAAATTTAGGAACACTCAGCAAACATAAATTGCTAATTTTATCGTGAAGTTGTATAACCCATCGTTCAATAAGTCCCGGGACTAACTAAGAAAACAACATTTGTTTTGCAAAATTCGTTTTCATGGTCATCAACATAATCATCTTCAAGAGCTATTCAATCATTCCAATGCATTACCAACTTTTCGATACCATGCTTGTAAAACGATTTGTCCTTGTCCTCAAAATATGCTTCAGTTGATCAGCGATGATGACTTCCTCATTCGAGCCAAATCTTTTTCCCTGAAGCATCTTTTTGAGATCAGCAAACAGTCAGGAGTCATTGGGGGCTAGATCTGGAGAGTATGATGGGTGGGGAAGCAGATTGAAGCCCAACTCATTCAATTTGGCCATTGTCATCATTGACTTGTGGCACGGTTCATTGCCTTGATGATAGAAATATTTTTCTTCTTCATGGGCGGTCGCTTTTTTGCGATTTCGTCCTTCAAAAGCACCAATAACTCAATGTAATAATTGCTATTGAAATATTTTTCCTTTTCAAGGTAGTCAATATAAATTATACCTTGCGCATTGCAAAATAACATCCCCTAATCTATGCAAGGAGTCAGCATGACTAGATATGATTAGATAAGATGACCTATGACTAGATAAGATTGCATTTTATCTACAACTTCATTATATGCTTTGTATTTCTATTACTCTGTACACTATAGGCTAGTTTGCTTTGGAGTGGCACATTGATATTAGTTAGCTTATTATTCAAATAATGGTACTTAAGATATGACTAATTGATAGGGATCTCATACCACCAAGAACATGGAACGGATGTTCTTACCTGTTCTTACATATCTGTTCTTACCCCATTCCTTTTTCCCTCTACCCTTCACCTTCCCTGCCCCTATCCACATGCACACTCCTCCTTTCCTCTTCACAAACACTTCTCAACAAATTGACTTACTTAAAGAGCTCACATACTTACTTAAAAAGGTAAATGGGTATTACACCCAATGATTTAGCCAGATTCGCAGAAATATTTGTAAGACTTCAGATGGAAATGAGAGGAAACTTCTCCATTTCTCCTCTAAAACACTCCATCTTATACATATATGAAAACCATACCATGGAAAGACAAGATCAGCAATCTGCAAGCCATTCCAAGTGGCATGGTCCAAAAACCAGTAGCCGCCACCTCCATAGTTAACAAATATCATCACTATTATGCTGATCCTGTAAAATACAAGAAAATTTTTAAAGGATGGCAATTATGATTATTGCAAAAATTATTATTTAAGAACTAAATACATAAAATACTTGGAGTCTGACAAATTTAATTAAAAATTTTTTAAATAATTTATTTCTGTTATTTGTAAAATTATGTTAATGTAATGCAGATGTCTCCAAGACACTCAAATTTCCTTGGTTGGACTCTATTATTGTCTGCAGCAGCCAATTGTGCATTGAAAAATGTTCAGTTCACCTTCTACTTAGGATCTTTCCTCATTGAACAGCCCACATATCTTCTCCTAAATTAGTATGCATAATTTTCATTATACTGCTTTGAATTTCTGGCCATTTAAATTGGTTGGTGTTCATTGAAGCTACCTTGATGATTGGTACATAGTTTTAAATATATTTTCTTTAAAGGCAGAAAAAATTTACTATAATATAATTTGAAATGACTCTATTTGAAATTATTATTTTTTAGTAGTCTATCATTTAAATTAGACATTGAATTGGCATCATCTCATCACCCCTACATTTCATAGCCCCATCCAAGACCAGTCATCAGAATACACAAGCCTTCCACCCTATTATCAACCTTGTAGCCCATAGGGAGGATATATTGAAATAGAATCAATAATTTCTCATGTTTCACCATTCAAATTAATTAAAGTTATTTCCATCATATTAGCAAGTTTCATTGAGAACAGGAACTCCCCTCAAACAAATTGAAGGGGTCTAGGCTACACATGTAGCTGAAGTAGGCTAAGTAGAAGCCACAAACACTCTGTGGTCTTTTGCCTCTCTTTTGCATCCATGATGCAACATAAAGCCTTCTTACCTTCCTTGTTAGGGAAATGTTTGCAAAATATCAATATTTGTGAGAACAATTGTATGAGATCACTATGGAGAGAGCATTGACTTTCAGGTTTAATGGTGAAAGGATTTTGTGGGCATTTATTCCGCACTCGCCTCAAAATCCTTCTTTCTCCTCTCAATCTCACCAAACAAGAATGATGTTTTGTGCATGAATAAAGGAACTTGTAATTACCCACGGAAAGTATCCAAAGACTTGAGTCTCTTCTTTGTGGTGGCTGTTTTCTGTCCCTTTGATCCATCACCAGGTGCTTCATTTTTATTCAAAGCCCTAAACCTCGGAAAATATTTGCCCAACAACGTGAGGGCATTTTTTACAACCTTCCATAAGAATGTGGCTGCAGCAAGGATGAGAATTATCAGCAGCAAGGCTGAAAAAGCACATACAAAATGTCATGTCATGCAAGGCATGGAATTATGAAACTATACAATTTTTACCTCCTAATTAGGAAAATAAGATTTTTAGAAAATATTATAGAGAAATAGCAAGATTTAGGTTAACACAGTAATTAAAACCATATGCATATTTTTGTTTGGGTTTGGGGCATGAGTGGTTTATTCTGAGTCATATCTCAATTGTTTTTATTATATGGTATTCTATTGCTTAAGGGAGCTAGCTTTTGGATAGTCACAGACTGTAGTTCACCCCTACATTTCTCAGTCTCTTAGCCAGCAAGGCACAACCTGGCACCCCACCACACCACAATGAACCATCTTTCAATTCCACAGACATTCCTCCTCAACATGCATCTCTTCATTCCATCAAAACATATCAATTTGTTCGTTCCCTACCTCGAAAAAGGAACCAACCTTGAATTTTCCAGCGCACAGCGGAAGGAGACAGCTTAGTGGGCATGTTTGAATTTTTCCTCCGCTTTTGAATAAGCCTGTGGTTAGTTGCCTGATGGCCACCCCGAGCAAGGGCCTTACATCATACTTGTATGTGCTCATCGCTTTTTGATTTCTCTCTCAAGACTGGATGAGTTGCTTTTGTCAGGTCACCCAGCCATCACCATGTTCAGAAACTCAGGATCAGTGTTTGTAGCGCCCAGCAGGCCCTGTGGTGGAAATGAGTCACGGCCGTACGACGGAACAAATGCAACTAGTGAAATCGAAAAGCAATGAGCACGTTCAGGTATGGCAACAGGCCCTCGCTTGGAGTGGCCATCAGGCAACCAATCACTGGATCACTCAAGGGCGGAGGAAAAATTAAAGCTTGCACATTGAGCTGTCTCCTTCTGCTGCGTGCTGAAAAATTCAAGGTTGGTTCCTTTTTTATCAGGCCTTGTATACTATATCTTCATCCTATTCTTTTCTGTAAAAAAATTGGTATTTTAGTTCATTCAAAGGTTTGCTTTTCTAGATATTCTACCCATTAGAGCAGTAACTCATCAAAGTCCTCCAACCCTGAAAATCTGTCTAAATGAAGTTATAAGCTTGGCACCCTCTATTCTCATCGGTATTCTCTTCCAAGTGCACACTTCCTCCCTCCCAAAAGCCAATTATCAGCAGAGAAAATGGGAGCAGAGATAAGGGTCCTCCAGTTTTGATGGACAGGAGCTTTCAGTCCCACTGGAGATGGCTACTGGGAGGCCACAGCAGTTCGAGCGTCTCATCCACTCTACAATGACTCTCTCCCCTCCCACCAAGCAATAAAGTAATTATCACCAATCACTCCTGCCCCCAAAAATTCAGTGTGGTTGGTCTCTTTCTATGTCTCCATCATGCTTATGTAATGTATATATAATGTGATCAAATGAAAGTTAAAAATATAATTTTTTGCAGTTAAATTAGAGATTGAGCTCTAATCTTCTTAAATTTTCCTTAATTGAAGGTAAAAATGATACCTCAAGCATTGGTTAGAGCAGTAAATGCAGTTTCTCTCTTGGGCCACTCTATCTTGGAGAAATGCTTTAAAAGTCTCATTACAATGTAATTTCATATATACTAGCAACTGGTTTAAAAGCTAAGCAATAATTTAAGTTATTACACAGATAAATGTTGACTGGTTCGACTAGAGTCTTCAGCTGGCAGGGGACATGGGCAGTTTCATTGATAGTCAGCTCATAAAAACCAAATTCTCCCATCTTTGAGGCGCTCCCATATGTCTCCACATGGCACAAAACAGACCTGTGACATTGGAAACAGAAACACAAAATATGATTAATTATTGCCAGATATGGTACTATGTTCTATTTGATGTATTAAAGAAATATGTATCCTGAATGCATTTAGGGGTGGGTGGGTGAGTTAGCACCCTAAATGACATCCAGAGAGGCCCTTCCTCAACTGGCGATACGCTTCTGGTAAACTGTCTTCACCACCAAGAGCAGTATTTCTGGTGCTTTTCCTTCAAACTAACATTTATAATTAACCAGCCATATGTCTGAACACTCCCTGGGGAAATCAGATGTTTTTAGTTATTCATGTTCCCTGTATTAGTGACTGATGTTAAATGCATGTATGTTGACTTAAATCAGAGGCATTTATCAATCCTATACTATATGAACTGCATATGCATATCCATTTCATAGCACCATATTTTTGCCCTGGTGTAAATGCACTCATCCTTATACAAGCTAATCATACAATACTGCTGGCTGAAAATCTACCAGAGGCCCTGGGCAACTCCAGCATGTGCTGGATAAAATAAAGGCAAATGTAGAGAGGAACATTTGTTAAGGAGCATCATAAAAATGAGAGCAAGTGATGTGATTATTGAAGATAAATTGATGAGATTGAAGATAGATTGAAATTTGATGGTATAGAAGAAGAGACAGAAAGGTATGAGAATGCCAGAGAAAGGTTTTTGGTAGTGCGTGGAGTACGTATAAAGAAATGAATATTTGTCTAAGGTAGCAAATATGGCAGCATACAATAATTTTCTACTCGTGCTAACATTAAATTTTGAAATGAAACTGGATCGCGTGCCAGGGCATAAGAATAAATGTCAACTGAATATGGTGGGTGCAAGTGGGGAGGGAGTAGTGGAGGAGTGTCTGAGTGCAGTAAAGAAAGGGAAGATGGTGAGAAATGCATACATCACAAGTGACTGGGGATTGGATGGTCCCAGGTGAGAGAAAAGTATGAAAGGGGTGCGCCTCATACTGAGGAAATGGATGAGTCGTTTTACCAAACAGATATATAAAGGAGTGTCCACTTTTTGCAAGGGCAAGAGTGGCCCTTAGAACTCATGAGTAAATTTGGTCCAAGAAACTATCCCAAGGGAAATATTAGAAGTCCAAAGGTCAGAGGAGCATCTATGAAGCAATACATGAATGTGGCAAAGTGAGATGATTGATGGCAGGATTGCCAAATATGAATGATATTAAAATGAGGGAAACTTGAACTCTACAGCCTCATAAAATAACAAATTTAGAGAAAATCTCCAATAGCCGTAATAAATTAGTACCACTCATCCCAAAAGGAAAAAATATGTATTGCTGTGATGGTTAATGGGAGAATGAATTCCACAGCAGTGACCAACCGCAGCCTCTCAACTAGAATACCTTTCTGTAGAGGTGTGCGGGAATGTTACCTCCTCGACTTACCCTGGTTTTTGCTATCTCTTGACTTTGCTCACTTTGAGTAATATTCTCCCAGTAGTTAGGCCCTCTTTGAATGTTTTTTTTTTTTAAAGAGGGAAGGGAAAATGCTCTTTACGCACGCACTTACACCACACACAAGGATAAGTACGACATTGGGCTTGGTCTGGTCTCGAAGTCGCCCAAGGGTGAATAACCACGGGTTCCTGGATATATCGCCCTCTTTGAATGTGTGAGTGAGTGTTTGTGAGTGTGTCTGCCCTGTTTGTCCCTGGTGCGGCATTTTTTCCCATAAATAGTCACGGATAGTGTGTATGTGGTCAGGCATCGTTAACAGAGTCCCTTCAACCCTGTGAAGGATCCAACTTTTTGATTGCCATTGGGAGATTTAATTTCATATCATTTTTCAATGTTTAGTGAATGGCATGTCAGAAATTCTTTCAAGCTTGCATATCTCTAGAGAGAGCATACTATAGGGGTAAAATATTCATCCTGCTTGGTCATATCAATTGTAAAAAGTCGCATTTCAAAGCAACAAACTTGATAACAAATCAAAGGAAAACTCCCATAGCCATAATAAGTTAGCAACACTCGTCCCGAAAAGACAACTGAATTTGTTTCGATGGTTTGTGGGAAATGAAATTCCATGACAATGACCTCTCAACCAGAACTCCCTTTTGTAGTAGTTTGCGGGAATGTTACTTCCTCGCCAGTGGCCATCTACATACACAAGCACCCAAACCCAAAGTGGAATCCTTCTCAGGGCTAAAGGGACTCCGTTAAGCATACCTGGGTTTATGAACACTTTTCGTACACTATCAATGAAGAAGGTTGTAAGTGTATGAGGGAATGGACAATGCAACCTTCTGTTGCAAGTGACTGTCTTCCTGCAGGGTTGTGTGTCAGTGTGTCAGCTCTATGGTCATCCCTGGCACAGAATTTATTTTCATTCCAAAATTTTAAACAGTCACGGATAGTGTACATCTGTTCATAAACCCAGGTATTCTTTTTTGGAGTCCCCATATCAATGGAATAAAAATAAAGCAGAAAGAACTTTGTAAATGCACAATGTGATGAATGGCACATAGGTATTACCCTGACATAACTGAATAATGGCTGCATTTCACCTGTTGTCATTTTCCAATTAAAATGCACAATATTTATATCTGCCAAGTGATTTTCATATTAAACATAGCATCTGGTACAAAGTGCAGTGCAGAGTAGGTCAACGAGTAAAGCATAGGGGAGACACTGAATGCAATAAATCATAATAACAATCGGATCATAGCATAAATACAAAATAAAACTGAATTCAATATTATTATAGTGAAAACATACTAATTATTGACCAAAAAGTATGCTAAAGAAAATTTTTTGAACAGTACAGATTACATTGGAATCAAAATGATTGAGCTGACAGACTTATTTCAATAAAGATCAGTTCGGGTGTAAAAGAGAGGTGAGCATTCAGGTATGGAACACTATGGAATGAATTCTGAACGACAGTAAAATGATAATTTTTCTCAAATAGACATGAAAAATGTAGAGATTGTTAACCTTTGACCACTGTGAAAAGCAATGTGTAAGAGGGTTGAGAACACTTACTCATTGCCTTTAAGGGTGATTCTCCTCTCAAAAGGAACAGATGCAAGCAGAAAGTTATTTTTGAACTTTGTGTCAATAGCAAGGACTTGTGTAGAGTGACTTGAAACTGGAGCAAATGAAGTGAATTGGCACTGCAATATAAAAGAAATGACATTACTTAACGACAGATTATATTTAACAAATAAAATGAGGATTTTTTCAAATCATGGAATAAATTGGGGACAAGTTAGGCAGAATGCGATTTATTAGGGGCGCAGTAGTCCAGGGGGCAGTAGAGTTAGACTACTGACCAGAGGGCCCGGGTTTGATTCCTGAGCACCCCTCTCCGGGCATCCTCAGCTACACCTGAGTTGCATCTTCCTGAGAAACCATAACCGGTACAGGGAAAGCGAGTGACACCCCTCATTACACTGATACATGAATCTCACATACCTTTGGGCTTAGCCCTGGGTAAACTCCACCATCACGGGTGGAGACCTAACACCCATCACCATGCCCCTGCAGTGGCTTGCGGGGTATTCTGTGGATGTAGATCACCCACCAAACTGACCTTCAGGTTGATTACTGTGTTTTTAGTTTTACTGAATATATTAGCATTTAGAAAAAGATGACTAAAATGTTATATCAGCTCACAAACAAATTCAAGGGTGGAGTTTCATATGAGTTACTAGTCTATAATTTAGTTAAATATATTGAAGGACAAGGGGGTCATAGGTGAATGTGATTGAAGAAGCTCTCAAGACAAGGAGTCTCAGGAACTAAAGAGCATGTATAGAAGGATTTATGGATATCACAAGAGGTGAACAATTATGCAAGAACAGGCCAATGTAAAGGAAATCAGCAAAAAGGAGTTTGTCTCCTGATAAAACTAAAATCAGGCTATTTTTTGACTTTGCCTCCCCAGAAGAGTAAAACGTTATGGATTTGAATTAAAAAACACAAGAAGAAGTTTTAACAGAATTTATCATAACACTGGAGGTAGTGGGATGTAAAAATGTTATACGAGTGTCACCTTCCTCACCTCTCCTGAAGTAGGGAGCCAGATCAACACTAAAATCAACAATTTTGATCATCTACATTAGGGATGGCAAACCTATTGGTGCTTGAGTGTTAATATTTATGTAAGTACATAATAACAGTATACTCTTGATTCAAGATCCAATTCTTTGAGTGATCGCCATGAAATTACCCATAGCACACTCCCAGCTCTGCATGCCACTTTGGGCACCTGTGCCATAGGTTTGCCATCCCCCAACCTATTCATGTAATTGTCACTTTTGCTTCAAGTTGGGCAAAAACAGCTATAAGACTTTCATCCAGTGGGTAAAGGGGCATAAAAGCACCGCATGATCTTACAGTAATGGCCAGATGGATGAGAGTGGGCCAATCTGAAACCATGAAAGGGAACCATGAAAAGGCTAGTTGTTAAATGCTTTTTGAAATAAATGAAAGATTCTATTCATTCAATTGAAAATTTTGAAAAATTCGTTTTATTTTGTTAAATACAAGTTAGGTGTCCCAAGTTTGTAAAACAGGGCACAGTGGTGGCAAGGTTAGAGATTCATACAAACTGTTTTGCACACTAATGTTAGTGTAATTTCACATTTTTGGCTCCACTCTCCTGTTGATAGTTGGGCAAAAACATAACAAAATCCAAGGTTTTCATACTGAGTTTATGCACTGCATTTATCTATTGGCCATTGGAATGGAATTTCAGTTTCCTTCCTCTATTACTGTTCATATTATGCCTTCAAAGTAGTCAACCTATGACGAAAGGGCTTAAGTCAAATCGCACCCCAAAATGTAGTGAGAAATAGATGAGTCAAATCAAATTGGAGGGGATGAAGTGAAGATGGTTAGTGGTGCTGGCCACGGGAAGAATCAGTGAGTGAAGGGAAAGGGGGCTGAAATAGGCATGAGCAGAGGGATCCTTTGGAAGAGTGGTTCAGGGTTTCCCAGGCTCCTGTCCCGGAGGAGCAATCACAGAGTCCCCTTCATCAGCATCTCCATAAAATGCTTCCAAGGTAAATAAAAGGAGTCCTCAGGAAATGTATACACTAGAAAAACCGCATAGTAATATCAGTGATGAATTTTTGAGAAAGTATTTCAAATTGTTAAGTATTGACAATAAGCATACATTCCTAAATGCAATCCTCCTTGAGTATTTGTAGTTGCAGTATTATTTGTACCCAAGAATCAAATTATCTCAGTGTGTTCAACAATTCTAAACCATAATTATCCTGGGGACTTGCATGGGATCCTCAGAAAGTCCAGGAGGCACTGAAAGCTGAATGACTGCACCAAGAGCCCAAGTTTCCCAGGCACATGAACCCTCAATTTTCAAGACAGGAAACAATTCCTTGTGCACTCTGTCTTCCATTGTTCTCTCTAGCCCAAATCTACCCGCAAAAATATCTTAATCTCACTGTCCATTGCAGTTACTTTGTTTTGTAGCTAGCAGCATGACTCCCCCTACACCCAATCTTCCTAGGGCAAATAATCCACTCTCTTTGCTCTCCACTAGAGACTTCTTTGCAGAGGAATTTACATGGATGAGTGGATGAGGGGTGGGTGAGAGAGAAAGAGAGGAATTAGCCAAATCCCCTTCTCCACACCAGAGACTCAACCCAACCCCCAATAAGCACGAGGAAAGGTTTCAAAGGATAAATACATTGTTCTGAGTTATTTGCGGAGAGCCTTGATTGCAGTCACCGGAAAAGGTCCTAAGGTCCATCACCACAGTGAACTCCATCAGCACAGCTGTCCGTGGTGACCCATCCCCATTTCAATGCCATCCGTCACAATTATAACACCCTTGCCTACCTGATAGCAGTCTTCTGAGAGCGAAAACAAAGTCAGAGCTTTATCGCTGCTGGAAACAACACTGAGGAAAGCTTCATCCAACTTGAGCTCTTCCGACGAATGGCCACGAAAATGTTGAAAATTCGGATTTTCAACCCAAGAACTCATGATGCCGGCCAATGAGAGAGCAGCTTACGGGAAACCGGACCACGATAGGGATTCTTTCAGGCAATTTCCTAGGAAAGAAAGGAGTTCTCAATCTTGTGAAAATAAATGCTAATCTTAGGTTGGAATACTAGATTAAGAAACGAGAGTGTTAGGAAGATTTTAAGCGATGCCCGGGCCTCTCTCGAGATAATGAATGACGGTAGTACCCACGCGATGACGGCCGAATGTTGATTTGAATGATCACTTTCCTCTTTGACCCAAAAAGCAAAATGCTATGGAAATATTATTTCAGCTCATTCATTCTCTTCTCGAAAGGAAATGCGCGTGAATAATAACTATCAATGACACCGAGCGACGAAAAACATGAAATTTGATTAAATTGATTCAACAGCATAGATTTTTCCACTCAGTAGAGAGGAGATTTTGGTTTCCGGAGATAAAAGATTAATCTTGGAAGTTGTTGGCACAAAGAGATAAAACACCCGCGGACATTATACAGCTGGATTCTTGTCATATGGGACGGCATGCGAGGGAGAGAGGCGATAAAAAGGATTAATGATCTAAATCATTTCCGATCACGTCATTGAGCACTCCAACCTTGTGGTCGTTAAATTCCAGAGCGGCGAGGATGGGCACTCCTCATCTGAAGCCCCGTTTGAAGGAACCGCTCGAGTCAGCCCAAGTGGTCGTGGGCATCTGCGCTCCCCATCGCCCGCGAACAGACCACACATGCAGTCGAGGATGGAGGACGGATGGTATTCAGACCGGCTGCCGTGCCCCGCGCGCGATTGAAGAGGGAGCGCGATTACCCGTCGTCGTCGGCCAGCGGAGAAGAGAAAGCGCCACTCTCGCTCGTTTCGCAATTAAGTCTCCCTCTTCCCTCCCTCCCCAAAAGAGGGAGGGGAATACATGGCTTGACGACGCGGCGGCGATTGACATATCTTGATGACACGAGGAAGGATCGCCGCGACTTACTGTTTGTTTGTTGACGGTAGGTACCATTCGACTGGATCGTAGTCCCATATTTGTTGGCAGAGCATTGACGTTCTCCATGGGGAGGGAAGTTCTGTGGGATTAGAAGTCTCACTTGCGAACATCTGGCCAAATGCAGAATTAACTGTCGTCATCGCATTGTGTCGTCAGGGTCAACCCCAACCTCGTCTCGTCTCGACCGACCGGAGCACGTTCCAAACAAAACATTCGACGCTCCCGCAATCCAGCAATAACAGATGCGTTCGCCATTGCGAAATGTCGCGGATTCCCCACGCAGTCCAATCTCCGTGATTCGATTTGACTTAAATGATCAAATTCGGTGACCAATGACACATCTTGGTCGTTTGAATCTGGCGATAGTTAATCAGACGAGATCTATGATTGCAGTTATTGTTGAGTGTTTTGCGGGAGCGACGTGCGATAAACATGGGATGAAGATTAATCGCATGATAACCAAATCAATGAGATTCTAAACAAGTGAGAAAGTTATTTCGGGGAGAAGAAAAGAGTAGATGGATTTCACGTATCTGCAGAAGTTCTCTTTGGAAGAATGTCGGCGTAGAACTGGAGACATTAGGGGAAGGATAGCATTCTCAGATAAACATATTCCAGGAGGGAGTTGATGACAGGCACGCTAAGTAAAAAATAGATGTGTAAAAACTTTAATGTGAAGCTTTATGGGTCTGAAACGAAGGGTTTGAGGCAATAGAATGGGTGTACATGTAGGTTTTAGAGATGTGGGTGTGGTGAGGAACGGAGAAAATGAATTGGATGAGAAAGGAAGACCAACAACGAAGTCTTCAATATGGTGGGAGAAGAGAGGAAGTTGCAGGGTGACAACCAAAGAAGGATCCACAGGAAAGTAGGAGGAGGAAATATTGAGAGGCGAGATCGTGATAGCAGGGAGAATGCTGAGCAAGCAGCGAAGAAGAAGGAGAAGAATATTGTCTTTCGACGGCAGGCAGAAGTTAAGTACGAAGAGCTGAAGAAGGGAGCCGAGACAAGGTGGACAGGAGAACGAGAAATCCACGCACTGCGTGTACTATGTAGCCCAATGGTCGCTAGGAATCGCCCCCACCTTCAACGAATGATCAAAGTGCCGACCGGGGCTGTGCCAGTGCCGACCGGGGCTGTGGCACCACAACGCCACACACGCTGTGAAAAGGTTGACCGTGCTGACAACGTTTCACATCTGATTCTGCCGATGCCGACCTTCTCCATCTGATATCTGGAGGAATGGAATGATTATTTCCAACTAGGAAAGGGACTTCTGTATTTCCTCATTTACCCCTGCGCCGCCACGGGGGCAACTGGCACGGGGTGCTAGACCATCAGCCATTATGGTAATTGGTGGTTTTCCAGGCATTTGGTCACATTTTTCTCAAGCGAGTATTTCGAACGTTTTTAGTGTCCTGTTCTACTCTTGCGAACACTAATCGCTCGAGGGAAAGAAAGCACGGCGTGGGTGGAGAGGGGGTGATTGGGAGAAATTCAAAGACAGCAGGAAAAGCGGGGGCAAGGGATTTTGATTGCGTTGTAATGTCGAAGACGTTGATAGAGGGAAGAACATATTGCAGGTGGGGCAGGGGGGAGATAGCCACGTTGGAGGGAAGGAGGGGTGGAAAGCACGTGGGTTCGAAGGAGGGTTCAGTTAAGTGTGGGGCGAGGCGTAGGAGTGTGGCAGTGCCCATCCAATTCCTACCTTAAACGGTACACTACTCGGCCTAATAATCAAGCCAATTGCCACGTCATTCGAAGTTGAGTCAACATGATTCCTTGCCTTATCGACATACCTCATCGCCCATTTCTCATATTTCTCACTCACTCCTTCTCTGTAACTCTTCGCCTCAACTTCAAGCGCCTACGAAACAATGAAATGCCTAGTGCTACTGCCTTCGTGAGGAAGTAATGGGTGACGGTTGGTCGTCAATGTGAATTTCACGGTCAAACATCCGGAATGGAGATCGTAGTGTATCAAGAATTTGATAGATTAACAAGTTATAAATTACAATGTTAATACGTTTATGTGTAATCCGCCATCGAGACAAGTCATTTACATCACGTTAAGCTTTTCAAGATCTTGTATTTTACTTTTTATCACGTACCATTCGCAATTGTCTTTTTTATGATATTTCGTCCGAGTCAATACCAGCGACACATGGGCTGGCAGCGAAAGGAATCCAGGGAGTTTTTTTTAATTGCTTCGGAATTAATCTCCACTCCTCTGAAGCTCTTTAATGCGAAATAATAATTCCCTCATACGACTCATCAAATAAATAATAAAACACTACCACAAAAATCTATCATCATTTGTCAGTCCACAGTTTAATGTACGTATATTTTTGATAGGCACCGACTTGACAGTGCTTCCATATCTCCCTTCGCTCACCACCGCGCTTCATTCCACATCACAATCAAATGGGACAAATCAATAGGGACACCCTTCCGGGACAGCGGCAATTATATCCTCCAATTATTCGTATGCACCGCGTATTTCTTCTTCCACATTATTAGTTGCCAGAAAGTTTACCTGAATAATGACAAAGTTCGTTGGTTTGGCTGTTATCTCTACGAATAAAATCCTAATGCTCACCTAATATGCTTCACGCATTCCTTCATACCTTTCGTTTATTGCCGCAGCTGGCTCGCTTCCCCTACGCTGAATATTATTCAACCGCTCTAGTAACCCACGACCTCTCCTGGGCGAAACACATACGGGGAATATGTGGACAAGCTAAGAAAAAATTAGGATATATTAGATGAGTACTGGGTAAATGTGTTGAAAAGGTCAAAGAGTTATCTTTAGCTGGTTAGGCCTCATTTAGAATATGCTGCTAGTATTAATAGGATCCTCACGAAGTTGGATTGATTGCCGAATTGTAACGCGTGCAGTTTAAAGGAGCCAGATCTGTAAAACGTTGTTATGATATGTTATGTTGTTATGATGGCATGATTATTATGCCGAGTAGCATATCAAAACTATTTCATGAGCTAGGTTAGAAAGCACTCAAGGAGGGAAGGTTAAATATAGATTAAATCTCTTGCTTAAATTGGAAGGATATCTCTTTAGCAATGATGTCGAAAATATGTTATTACCCCATTTACTGTAAATGTACATTGTCAATGAAATTAGAGAGAAATTAAGTGTAGAGCGTGCCGGACACCCGAGCACGTCAACGGCAGATGAAAACATTGATGAAATGAAGAAAATAGTAATGGCCAATCGCCGAATTGCCGTTTGGGAAGGGGCGTGGTGCATCATGAGTTCTTGCCACAGATTGGTAGAACGGTAAATAAGGAATTGTTATTATCATTAGGTAATCTACCGGTTAAGGTAGGTTTTTGGATGGACACAGCTACTAAATAAATATTTTGTGACTCCTAACAAAACATCATCATCAGGCCCCTCTTCATCTCTGGGTACCTTCTTCCTCCCTTCATACCGTCCAACATCCCTATCCTGTTCCTTCACTTTCCTCTTTTGCCCAACATTCTACCCTCTATCACAGTCTTCAACATCCCACTGCCGGTCAACACCCCCTTCATCCACTTTTCCTGCCTCCATAGGATTTCTCCCAACAAACCCCTCTCTTCGCCCACCATACCAATTACTTCCTCATTTGTTTTCTTCTCTGTCCATTTCACCTTCTCCATTCTTCTCCACACCCACATTTCAAAAGCCTCCAGTCTACGCCTATCCTCCTGCTTCAATGACCAAGTTTCCGCACCGTAGATAGCTACGCTCCATATCAAAGTTTTAAGAGTCTTTTCTTAATATCCTTACTCAACGTCCCTGTCATCAACTCCCTCCTCCTTGTGAAAGCCTCTTTGCCTAGCGCAATTCTTCTCCTTACGTCCCTACTTTTTTTTGACCGTGTTGGTCCAAACACTGCCGAGATACGTAAATCGTTCTACCTGCTCTAGTTTTTACCTCCTATTTTAATGTTTAGCTTAGCCTTTTTCTTTCTAGAAAATCGCATAACCTTTGTTTTATTAATATTGATTTTCATCCCATACCTGTCCTGAATTTCCAATGCACCCAGCAATGCTTGCAACCCCTTGGCTGACTGACAAACAAAAGCTTGGTCATCAGCAAACCTAACTGATTTTACGCATTCCCCGCCCACTTACATTCCTACCTCCAGTTCCTCCCATGCCTCTTTAATGATTTCCTCTGCATACAGGTTGAACAGCAGCGGTGATAATGGGCAACCCTGCCTTACACCTCTTCCTAACACTGCCAATCCGGACTCCCCATTCCCCACTCGCACCCGTACAGTCTGAGACATGTATAGGTTGCGGATTAGCCTCCTTTCCCTCCAATCTATTCTTATTTTCTCCAATATGCTCATTAGTTTTTCCCAATTCACTCTATCAAACGCTTTTTCGAAATCTACGAAACAGGCACATGCCTCCTGGTAGTATTCTATATTCATCTTGATTAATAATCTCATTACTGAAATGGCATCACGCGTACCTCTCCCCTTCCTAAACCTAAACTGATCATCCCCTAAGTTATCATTTGCCCTACTCTCTATCCTTTTGTTTATGATCCTGAGAACAACTTTAGCTGCGTGGAATATCAAACTTATTGTCCTATAGTCCTCACATGATGTAGCCTTTACCTTTTTCAGAACAGGAACTAAAACTGATCTCGCAAAATCTTCCGGCCAGATTCCTTCCTCATAAATACTCCGAATCAGCCCATATAGCCTCTTCCTCCCACATTTTCCTAAACATTTCATTAGTTCCGCAGGAATGTTGTCCACCCCCACGGCCTTATTTAGTTCCATCTCCCTTACTGCCCTTTCTATCTCATTGTCTAGTATGCCTGGACCTAAGCTGTCTTCCTCTACGTCTTATTCTTTCTCAATGTCTAACTTTGTTGTTCGAAGTTTTTTACTATACAGTTCTTCTATATACTCCTTCCATCTCTCTTGGATCTTTGCTGCGTCAACTATTACCTTACCCGCCTTATATCTAACTGCAATCGTTGATCTCCCTTTCTTACTTCCCGATAAAGATTTAACTATGCTGTAAAGCGCACCGATTTCCCCCTTCCTCTGCAGACTTTCCATATCCTCGCACTGCGTCTTCCACCAGGCTTCTTTTGCTTTATTTGTTGCCCGCCTCAATTTATATTTTAACTCTTTGTACTTCATTTTGGCTAATTCTGTATTTACATTCTTCCATTCTCTCCGCTCATCCATCTTTGTAATCATCTCATCCGTGATCCATGGTTTCCTAGTCCTTTTAGCGTTAACAGTTCCAGTAGTGCCTTTTGCGGCCTCCGATAACCCTTTCTTGATACTTTCCCATTTTTCTTCGATAGTACCTTGCTCTTTACCATCCTCCATGATTTCCTCTACCGCCTGTTTGTATTCCTTCCTTTTCAAACCATTTAATGCTTCTAAATTCCATTTTCTAACTCGCCGCCCCTGTCTTATATTTTTGAAGCGGACGCTACATTTCTTAAAAACTAAATTGTGGTCAGAGTCCACATCCGCTCCCGGGAAGCTGTGTGAATTTATTACTCTGTTCCTAAACCTGTGTCTAACCAGGATATAATCTAGCTGATACCTTTCTGAGTCAGCTGGCATTTTCCATTTATACCTGCGTCTTTTATGGTGTCTAAACCAAGTGTTGGTGATGACTAACCCCTGTCTCCTGCAGAACTCAACTGCTTTCTCCCCGCGGTCATTCCTCGTGCCTAAACCGTAGTCCCCCACCTCATCACCATCTCTTCCTTCGCCTATCGACCCCATCCCCCATCACTATCAAATATTTCCCTCCGGGAACACACGCGATTATGTCCTCTAACTGATCTTATATAAATAAGGAATATTACCTGCACGTTATGCGCAATTTGCGCAAAGCAATCCGCGACAAACGCCCGGATTTGTGGAAGAACAAAAATTGGCTTTTGCACCATGACAACGCCCCTGGTCATGCATCGTTACTTGTGCGCGAATTTTTGGCCAAAAGCAACACACTAATGCTGCCCCAGCCACCGTATCCCCTAGTGACTTTTTCTTGTTCCCGAAACTGAAGAGGCCCATGAAAGGACGACGCTACGCTACGATTGACGAGATGAAGACTGCATCGAAGGAGGAGCTGAACAAGATCACAAAAAATGATTTTTTGAAGTGCTGCGAAGATTGGAAAAAACGTTGGCACAAGTGTATAATATCTAATGGGGATTACTTTGAAGAGGAAAAATAGGTATTCATGAATAAATAAATAATTTTTGAAACACGACACAAAAGTCGCGGTACTGTATACCTCCTTTAGACCTCGTATACACTTATCCCAACGGTGTTTCCACTTTTTGAACCAGTCTTGGAACATTTCTTCCGGAATGCTCATAAATATCATTTTTTCTCAATCTCTGGAATCTTTTTCCTTTGAGCTGGATGTTTAGTTCGGGGAAAAGGAAAAAGTCGCATGGGTGGGGCCTTTGGTTGGGTGAGAAGTAGGGTGGGTGAGAATGCTCAGCGGCCTTCTTTTTGGCTAAAAACACGCGAGTTCTGAGAGGCGAAATAGCCAACACATTGTCGTGGTGAAAAAAACACTCGCCGCTCCTCCAGAGTTCGGGCCGTTTTTACCTGATCCTCTTTCTTAGATGTTTCATAACCGCCAGGTAGCAGTCCGTGCACACGAACCAATCGAGATGCCACACTCTTCTGCAAGTTCCCTGACAGTCTGACGTCGATTTGCACGAACCAAATCGTTCACTTTCTCGATGTGGGGGTCATCCATCAGTCGACGTTGATGGCCTCCCAGAACGCTCGTCGTCTTCCACTCATTGACGCTCCTTTATTTCATGAACCTGGCAATCCAGTCACATCATGCGGTACGTTTCAGAGCATCCTCAACCATAACCCTAGGTAATCAACTCAAAAACTACCATAAAGGATTTGCAGCGTAAGAAAATTACACTGAAAAACGCTGCTCCTTCGAAGAGCTCATTCCCGACACGACACGACGCCTCCAAGCGGATTAAAAAATAAGCAATTGGAGGCGCGCTATTTAATAAGTTCGGGAACCTTTTGAACAGACCACGTATTTGGTAATAATGATAAAATCACGATAAATCATATCGGGCGGTGTGAATCCCGTCAGCCAGAGGGTGTTGTTCCAACCCCCTCCACTCGCCACCCCCCCCCCCTCACACCACGGGGCAACGTCGTCTCGACAAAATGCATCGCCATGCGTCTGCTCTGCGTCTGGGGAAGGTGGAGGCCATTCGCGGCTCGCCTCCCTCCCCCCCCCGGGGAGGAGACCAGCACCCCGCACCGAACGGACCGTGCTGCACCGCGTGTCGCCCCTGTATGTGCTTGCTGCACCACGGCGGCGACACCAGGTTCATGCAGAACACCTAGCCGCTATGCCCGTGATGGTGTCGCGTGTTGGCACGTGAATTTGCAGATGCCTCACAAAAATGCGATTGATTTTGCCAGGCATAAATAACACTCAGTTCGAAAAAATTAACTAATGTGCTTTAAAAGTTAAACCTTAAAGAAACAATTTGAGAGAATTGAATTTATACATAACAGTTTACCGAAAAAATTATGCAATTGTCAAGTTAGATTTTCAAGGAATAATCCAAGGCGATCTAACTTGAAAGCAGCTGTTTACAACGCACGGAGCTCGTCTGCCCAACTGTCGGCAAAAATTATAAAATTCATGTTTGTAAAGTACGATATAATAGCTAGAGAGAGAATGAGATAGTTTTATTGCCGCTACTCATTGAAGATAACGAATTGAAATCTTAATTAAGAGTGACATATGTGCTGCGAGGGAAGGATGGGCGCCGGTCCGTGACGGTATCAATCACTCTTTTATTTTATTATCTCGGCGGTCGAATCCACCAATATGATTCGGAGTCATAATAATTCCCTCGGTCTGCAAGGAAACTCAGGCGCTCTGTACCTCTCCAAAAGCCTACGGAGTGACAGAATCGGCGGAAATTCTGCCATGAAACATACACTTTTTACACCAAGTGTCCGGCCCCATGTTCCCGAAGTCACCAATTGTCTCCTATGGAACCGTGCTTGCGAGGCGGGAGTAGGAAAGCGACCGCGGCAGACAGATGGCAGCGGAGCGACTGCGGCTGCTGCTTCCATGAGTGCCAGGGCCTATTAGAAATGGCGCTTATTATATGTATTGCTCAGAATGTCATCTTGAGAATCAGATTTAAGGTATGCTGAGTAATGTATCTTTACAGAAAATATATTAAACAATGGAATGAAGGTGTGAATTCAGCTTGGTGTTTATATGGTTTACATAGACGTGCCATTAGCTGAAGCCACTGGCGTGCAGTGTTGAATTCAGGCCGTCGATTACGTGTGCGCATGATCGCTGATCGTATTGTCATAATTAAGATGGCAGGGTACACCGCAAATTTGGCGATGCGAAAGATGTGCGCTAATCTCGTCCTCCGGAAGGTCTTTGGACGGACGACCAAAAGAGCAGAGTCGAGTGTCTACCAATGAAGACCTTCTGCAACGACATCGCGACGATTCCCCAACCCCCTTACTGTCCCCCGAACTTGGCACCAGCAGACTATTTCCTATTCCCAAAAGTGAAATGCTCCCTCCCTCAAAGCCCACCACCACCATGGGATCCTAAGTGCCGTCAAAGAAGCTTCTTACCCTTCTAGCCTACGAGTCGTTGAAAAGCCGCTCCGGCAAAAGTGTACCGACGCTCAAGGGATGTACTCTGAAGAATTTTGAGGCATCCTAACAACATCTCAAATAAATCTATTTTTCCAGATTTTTACCAGATTTTTTTCAACTTTGTGACGCGCAGTAGCACTGATAAGCACAATAGTATACTTGATAAGGATATTATGTATTGAAACCCGGATAGTAAGATTAAAACATGAAGTGAATTTTACAAAGTTGCATTATTTTCTTTCCATCATTACAATAAGTTAGTTGGGTCCGCTTTTACCCTCTCTAAATCACTCCATCCCAGTTCTCTATCCAGTAGAGCGACTTGTCAGCGTTGGCTCTTGAAATTAGTCGAGGGAGGTCCTCTCTCAATCACTCCTGGAGCTCGCTCGACCAACCAACCCCCTCGTTTCTTTCCGTCTCACTCTACTCTAAGCCAACCTCGTCGTTCTTTGACATGCGCTTAACGTATTATTTAATTTATTCTCATTAAATAATAGGTGGGTTATTCTTGAGCTCATTTTCTTTTCCACACACGATTTTTCTGTATACTTTGTAACCTCTAAACGTCTGGAAATATTTCAATGGAGCGATGTTTCCTTCCAACCTCGGAAATGTCGACACTTCGATTCGTCGTTACGGATAAAACAGCATTATTGCTATAGGATATTAAATTTCCGTAAATCCAAATGTTTAAGAGTACTCACATAAAACTGTGAGTGAACTTCCTCAATAATACCACTCAGGTAATTAAATCGGCCACTGAAAATGGCTGAAGTTTCAAACAAAAACACTACGATAAGTAATTTGAACAGATCGACCTTTGCTGGATAAAAGTAAATAAATATTCATTGATGAGACGCCGCTGAAATGCGTTCTTCAACCATCTCCCCTGACTTCCACCTGGAGATCGCTCTCATTTGAATCAAACACTCCTCTTGTGGAGATAATCGAGGGTGGCCGCATAATGATGCAATTTGCTTCCTCCCGATCTTCAATTGCGATCTAATGCCAACAAACTCGCCTCCGCCGTCTCCAAGCGACCCCCCTCGCACACCATTTGGACACCCCACCCGCCTTGTCGGCCTCAGAAATTAGCCATCACTGCGCCCTGTCCACGGGTGGGCGCCGACGGCACGCGCCACTGGACAGCAGGGACTCCGCTGCCCTTTAGCCGCCCCTGATCCAGGCGACAGCATTTCGGCGGAGGTCAGCGGGTTTCACGCACGAGGTCCGAACGGCAGCGGTCGCGGGCAAGCAGCCGGGCGTGGCGGCCTTGGTGGGGGAGGGGAGGGTGGGTAGGTGGCGCCGAGGGGGAAAGTGGGTCTCCCGAGGCATCTTGCGCAATTCGCACGGACGGATCTCGTCCCGCCCTTGCAAGACATCACTGCAGGTGGGGGCGGAGGGGGGGAATCATCGGGGTGCCTCCGTCCATCCACTTTCGATTTGGAATGGCAACAACAAAGAAGCTCCTTCCAAGGATGCTCTTCGGTTGCCCACTCTGTTTCATCCTCACTATCTCCTGCATCAAATCGCCTTTCCTTCTCCGAGTTTCTTCTAATCCTCGACCAACCCAAGGGCCTCTCTCTTCCCCTAAAATGTCCAGGGCTTCTTCTTTGGTTTGCCTTTCCGTCCTCCTTACTTTCTCCATCCTTCGCCTCACACGAACATCTCGAAAACCTCCAATACACGCCTCCTATCCCCGTGTCTCAATGGCTAAGTTTCCCAGTCATATAAATCTACACTTCACATCAAAGTTGGCATTAATCTTTTTTCATATCATTACATTAAGCGTGTGTGTGGTCGCGGTAGTCCAGGGGGTAGAGCGTTGGACTACTGACCGGAGGTCCCGGGTTCGATTCCCGGCCAAACTTCTCTGGCCCCCTGCAGCTCCACCCAAGCTATGTGATTTTTCGGGTACCAGATCTTCCTGGGAAACCATAACCGGCACAGGGAAAGGATGTGGTTCCCCATTAATACCCTGATGTTTGAATTTCACACGCCGTCGGGCTTAGTATTGGGTGAACTCTGCCATCACCTACCAAACCGACCTTCGGGTTGATTACTGTGTTAATGGTTTATGGTTACTTAAGTTGCCTGATATAATAACTCTTTCCCCTTTGCAAACCCTTCCTCTTCTAATGTCCCTTCTTTTCATCTCCCTCCAAAAGTCTTCTCCAATAGAAGTTTCCACCTGTTCTAGTGTAGTATGTCCTCCACCTTTATAATGTTTACCTTAGCCTTCCTATTTCTTGAGAATCTCATGAACTTCACTTTAATGATTAATTTTCGACTCTTGCATATCACACTGATTGTGCAATGCCCTTAGTATCCTAGGCTTACATACTCCTCGACAATGCCCTTCTCATGGAATACTCGGTATATCGGCCATACGCTGCGATGACGCGGCCATCGGCTGCGTCATCGATGTAGCATGATATGAACTATAATACTTTGTTAATGTTTTCATAAGTAATTGTTATTTTCCAAAATAATGGTTATTTACTTAAATAATAAGTTAAAATGAATTAGAAGTATTTCACTGAGAAATTAAACAGGAACCCCGGCAATTTTTCCACTGAAAAGTAGGAGTGGTACATTTACGTATTTGCCCCTTCTCTTTTGAACAACCCCGAGGGGAGGAAGGTTTCGAAACGGCCGCTCGTCGGCGGGGGGAAGGCGGGAGGGGAGGCCCTGCGCCCGCTTAGCATTTTAATCGCGAAAGCCAACATCGTAAAGAATCCAAAAGAAGACAGACATGCGTCGCTATTCTGAATAAAGGTCGCGATAAATCCTCGGGGTATTCCACGCACGGCTATAGGGGCGATCGCAATTTCGAACTGTTCGTTCAATTGACTGGGATACCATCGAGAGGATAATCCTTTGCTCTCCCCGCCCTGCCCAAGCGACGGTTCCAAAGACGCAAATCGACAAATTTGAGAAGCCGAGCAGTAGGCAGCATCCATCCACCCAGCACCAACAGCACCCCTGGTGAGGGCAGTTCGATCACTGACCTCAAGGACCACCACGCACCCGAATGGCGCGGCCACCGATGGCTAAGGGACTGAACATTACTTTGGCCCCGAAATCAATGTCAAATAAAAGAATTGTTAATCACGGAAGTGAAATCCGCAAACTTCCCGACGGAGATGCAGATGAGATCGGGGAAGGCGTGGGCCGCGTTCTCTGCACTCGACGTCGAATCGGGAAGGATGGCTATGATGGGTCTTCGCAACTTATTACCTGCGCGCAGGAGCAAAGCCACTGCTTACTTCTCAAGAGATGGAAATCACCGAGATCGTCGGGAACCCGGCCGATGGAAAACTAAAAACCGTCCCAACCGCCGGAACAGCACGGAACACACGCCCACGTGAATAAGTCATCTTCCCCGAAAGGACATCTTCCGTCAAACCACACAGATTGTGCGGGTTGGCGAAAGTTCACGAAAAGATGCACCGACCGAGAGTGAGCCAGATTGACGACGCCCAGAACCAGCCTGTCCGAATACTCAGGTGAGACACTCCACGCGGGGAGAGCCCTCACGCATTTCACCAATGCCTTGGAGAAAGTCACGAGAAATGGAAAGGACAGGGGACACTGAGGGAAGGAGGTTGATTCGAAGGACTTCCCCGTCCTCGTGGAGCACCGTCGTCGGAATTCCCTTTTCCCTCGGAACGGGAATCACATTCACAAGCAGAGGACGGTCAGCGAGCGACGGGTTCACCACTCTCGCCATTGGTGGTGGCGAATTTGTATGCATAGACATTCGAGAAAATTCTGGATTGCTGTATTCGCGAGACGACAAACCAAGCAACCCTTTGGGTGAGGTGCGTTGGCGAAATGTTCGTCGTTCGGCCGGCCGCATGTCTCCTACGAACCGTAGAAACGTCTCAACGCCTGAATTCCCATCATCAGGCCATGAAATTCCTCATGGGGATGGAGGAGGAGAACCCACCACCCATCCTGGGCGACTTATTGAAGAAGGGAAGCGACATGAACCTTGGGCACAAGGAATATGGTGGGGAAACCCACTGCCGTCCGGTACTTGACCGCTTCCTCCCGTCACCACCCAGCGCAAAAAATTGCACCGACGATCGCTACCGCGCCTCTTGCTTCCCGGCCGTGAGGAAGCACGAAGCGAGAGATAGCAAAAATAATGACAGCTCTGCGGTGGAGTCGAAACGAAAGCAAGCGACTTGGGTTTGCGAAGGAGGAGAGCCGCTGACGATGCCCACTCCAGGAAACCGGAAATATTGCAGCCCCATGGCATCCCTTTCAGTACAGGAACCACCGAACAGATGGCCAGAGCCCTGAAGAAGCATGACGTCGGCACTACACGTAGATGCAACCGCGAGACGAAATGGCTGGCGAGGCCTTAGGACGAAATTCCACCAAGTGTAAACGGAGGAGTACATATTCGGAGTGAATTGAGTAGTTTCAAGCGTGATGTGACGGAAGTCGAACACAATGAAGAACGGATAGTAGCAATTTTCCTCTGGGTAAGATGACGACCGGGTTTTAATGTATGCATACATTGTCTTCAGCCACCAAGATGAAGTCAAGTGCCGTCTTATGTGAATTTTTACATCACGGGAGGAG
This sequence comes from Hetaerina americana, assembly GCF_022747635.1. Taxonomy (NCBI): domain Eukaryota; kingdom Metazoa; phylum Arthropoda; class Insecta; order Odonata; family Calopterygidae; genus Hetaerina; species Hetaerina americana. The sequence goes on along the minus strand of NW_027286786.1, from coordinate 4,709,476 downwards.
GGAGTGGATGTGACAGGAAAGGAGAGAGGGGAGGGACGGGAAAGGTTGGCCAACTTACCAATAGGAAATGCGAAATACAAACTTTACAACATGTTAAAAGCATTTGCTGCATTTGGCAATCCTGTGGCGCCCTTTCTCGTCCCTCCCATCCTTCCTTTCCTGCCGCATCCACACCCTCCTCCCGGGATGTTCAACTTCATATAAGACGGCGCTTGACTTCACTTTGGTACCTGAAGATGATGGCATCGAATCCCTTTCGCACCATGAATCTTATCCAGTGGAAAATTGCTACTATCCGTTCTTTCTTACGTATATGGAGTGCCATGCCCCAGCGGGGAGGGAGGGAGTCCTCTATCGGGGAAACCTGGCGATCAATGAGTGTCAGAATGAAACAACACGAGAGAGCTGAGGAGAAAGAGCAGTTCAGCTTATCCGTTGTCTCCGAACATGCGTGCAGCGAACCAGGGAATAGCACGTAGTAATTCCAAGGAGAGAGAGTCTCAGTCAAGGAGAGCTATCCTAGATTGATGCGAGAGGCGATCTTAATAGTTAAAACATCGGAAAACCTCTGCCGAGAAGACGGATATCCACTACATATTGCGTGGGAAAGAGTCGTCAATAAATCAGAGCGCAGTGGCGATACGGGATGGCCAACTAATCTAGGGCGGCGGCAAATGTAGTCCAAAAGAAATTTCATTTCGGCAACCAGCCCGAAATCTATCCTGTCTTTCTTTTCCCTTTAATTTTAAGTTACGCGTAATTGGAAACACGTGCTATATATGCATTGACCTGGCTCAGCTGAAGGGAAAACATGTAACGATGTGTGTGTGTGTTTGCGTGTTCGCGTGTGCGCGTGTGCGTGGGTGTGTTCTTGGGTATGTCCGTGCGTTAGTTTGCGTGTGCGTGTGTGCGTGCGTGTGTCGGTGTGTGCGTGCGCGTGTGTGCTATTTTATGTGTGTGTGCGTGCGTGCGTACCAGTGTGTATGTGTGTATGTGTTTGTTTGTGTGTGTGCGTGCTTGCGTGTGTGCGGGTGTGCGTGTGTGCGGGTGTGCGTGTGTGTGTGTGTGAATGTGTGCGCGTGTGTGCGTGTGTGCGCGTGCGTGTACGTGAGTGTGTGTTTGTAAAAATGCATAAAAATTATTTAAAAATAAAAATCAATAATAATAATAAAAGAAGATTCGTTTTATGGCGGAGACATCAATATAAATCGGAAAAACGAAATAAAAAGTTTTCCTTTTTATGCTAATAATAAACCCTCCTCTAGGCATCTTAAAAGCTTCAATTATCTAAATTTGCCCGATGTATTATTGCCCTTAGATTTAGTTCCGTCCGTGAGGACGTGCATGGGCAAGTTAACCCGAATAGCATAAGTTACTTTTGGATCCTTCCAGTAATAGCCACAAATTTCCCCGCTCACTAAAAGCCTGTCATTCTCTTTCCCCTTCACTTACACTGGGAAGGTACACCGGATATTACACTATGGTCGTCATGGTCCCCCATCGGTATTTCTAACCGTTTACGCCGAAGAGGTGGACTGTAGTCATTCATTGGTTGGCTGGCTGGCTGACGGCAATCCGCCGTCGACGCCAACTGGAATGCCGGCGAAACTACATACGCAGTGCCAGTGTGCGCCGACTAACGCGATGCGAACACGAGAAACGGGCAATCACATCGAATCCACGCCACGAACATTCGGACGAACGGTGGGAGTCTATTAAATAGGCAATAATTGTCAGATGGGATAAGAATAATATGTTGCTGAAGTAAAAATATCAATATGCACCACATTTCTATTCGGTACGACTGGTTTCGACGCATCGGTGTCATCCTCAGATACGAAGTTCTTTCCAAGAACTTTTTACCAACGGACGACGCCGATGCGTCGAAGTTAGTCGTCCCAAATAAAAAGTTAGTCGGAAGATTCATTGGTATTTTTATTTCAGTGATAATGGATTTCCACAAAGTTAAGCCAGAAAACATCAAATATACTGTATAATATGTTACGATTGCGAAACGAAAAGTATTCATGAAAAGAGGTTAATGGTAACTATCCTCAAGAGGAAGATCTCTATAATTTGTGAGAAATATAAAATCATGGATGGCACACATATTTCGTTCAGAAAATGAAAATGCGTCCGCATGCCGCACTTTCATCGCAGAGGAGAAAAAATATGTGGACCCACTCCATCGCGAGTTTTCGTTATCTTATTTCCTGTGAAGCAGCGGAAACAAAAGCCTTCCCTTGTATGACTAACGAGTGCATTAATTTTTCTATTTATAACAAACTCACGAATGAAAAACATTACAAACCCGTGATGTAAGAAATATCCTCTCCTCTTCCATTCGGTCTCTTCCTTACATGTTGATTACATGAGGTAGTGGAAAAAGCTGGACATAGACGTCTTGCCAATTTTATCGAGAAGGTTTACGGAAAAGAGTGAAAAGGCGCTCAGCGGGCTGTCCCGCTATGGACAACGGGGTCACAAAATTAATAGGTCGTCAGACCCGAGCTGTAGTAACCCGCCACTCGGGATCGCTACACTCCATTTAGAATGGGAAAAGGCGACCCATTATGCTGTAATTATTGCGACCTCCCTATATTATTGCGTCTTTCAGTCGCTATTTCGGCAATGGAAATAGCAAATAGCGACTGCGCCATAAGATTCCTCAAAAATAGAAAACGAGGGTCGCAATAAGTAAGAATAGCATGGTGTTATTTCTTTTAGAATTTCAGTCACGCCACGCTGTGGCACTCCTAGTGCCCACATCAAGGCGCATGCCCGACTCTATGGCCACAAATCGTGACGTCGTCGTCAACACCGAGCGAATAATCGTACTGAAGTACTTCGGGTGGAAACATCAACCTAACTACCATCAGATTGGATACATATAGGAAAATTACCATTCCAACTCTATAACATTTTCATTAGATAAACGATTTTTAAAGTTTTATACCGTAACACAAGAGAAATACACAAATGAATTGGCTCAAACGACTGGGATTATTTTTTTCCCTCCACCATCGGCCGTACCATCTGAAAAATTCCATATAAATGTCTTAATTGACACTTAAGTTTTGAAAATATGACTTTATCCTGCCTGTAAATATATTAGGTTAAGCTGGTTTCTACAGGTATTCCTGTATTCGGCCATTAATTTGATAGTAGCGAAATTTAAACCTACAATCCTTCGTAAGAGGCCCAGGCATTAAATACCTAGGCGTGCCCTCACTCACGACCTCTCCTGGGTGAAGCATATATGAGGAACATGAGGACAAGCTAACAACAAATTAGGATATATTAGATGAGTACTGGGTAAATGTGTTGAAAAGGTCAAAGAGTTATCCGTAGCTGGTTAGGCCTCATTTAGAATATGCTGCTAGTATTAATGGGATCCTCACGAAGTCGGATTGATTGCCGAATTTTAACGCGTGCAGTTTAAAGGAGTTAGATTTGTAAAACGTTGTTATGATATGATATGTTGTTATGATGGCATGATTATTATGCCGAGTAGCATATCAAAACTTAGTAGCGTATCAAAACTATTTCATGAGCTAGTTTAGACATCACTCACGGAGCGAGGGTTAAATTATAGATTAAATCTCTTGCTTAAATTGGAAGGATGTCTCTTTAGCGATGATGTCGAAAATATGTTATTACCCAATTTTACTACAGTAAGTGAGATCATATAAAAAAATTGAGAGATCAAGTGTTGAGCAAATAGATTTAAGATGCAATTTTTTCCACGAACGATATGGGGTCAGAATAACATTGTCCGACAGTCATATTCGGGTCAAAATCAGTCTGGTGTGTATTCACCTCCTGCCACACACCCTAGCGGCAGCTTGCAAGGTATTAAAATGACTAATGACTAATTTGTAAGAGTAATTCAGTTTTGTAATTAATTCCATTCAAAACAGCGTAGGTAGCGTTGTATCAAATACTTTCAAAGCTTCTAATTATAGTCGCAAAATTCGTGCTTGCACAGCTTAAGGATATGATGCGTCGAAAGATTTAACTCGATAGCCCTTTTGTTTATTAAATAATAAATATCGATAAATATTTATCGCTACGTTCTGATCTCTATACAATGGAATGATGACGACAGGTGCATCCCGCATGGAATTCACTGAAGTCAAGTCGGCAATATTGGTAAGGACTGGGATGCAGTTGAAGTAGCTTTTTCGATTACGTCTTTCGTTGAAACCAAAGCCATTGATGTTTCTTAGTAAAGCACCGCGTATATTCTGGTGCGCGGGTGACGAAAATCAGCGCTTGGGCTTGATGTGGATATTTCTCACGCTCTGTCATTGTTTTAATTCACTTCGAGGGAACATTATCTTAATTGCTACCGCGGTGCATTGAATGCAACCTAAGCTAGTTAATTTCTTACATTTGGTATACTTTGAAGATGAATTTTGCATGTTTTGTTTGAAATTTGAATGATTTGAAATCTAAAAATAAAAGATATTTTTACTGAAAGATATGCACTCAAAATCCCTCTTGTGGACTCCACTTAGACTCGGCATTCTGTAAGGTCATTAATTGTATATGTGTCAGTATAGATGAGCATTTTTGCATTACTTGATTCAAAATAGAATGCAATAAATAATGACGTTGTGATTATTACCAAAATGTTATGCTTCGTAAATTGTTATCATTCATTCAATGTTTTATTGTACAAGTACAAAAAAAAAGAGCTCGTGTTGTCTAGTTCTCATAGGATAGGACATGCGTTATCAAACCAAGACATTTTGAGGCATCGTCTGTGTCCAATCCACTTTTCGGACTGTTGCCCTTGCTTCCTGGATAAGTCCTTGAGGAGTGCTTTGAAACATAACTACGAGATTTCAGTCAATGATTTTCAAAGATTCATAACTCAGAGATGGATGCACGAAATATGGGAAGAGTCACATTTTACGCCAAAACAATATTCGTGTCCGCGGGCACCGAAATGTGGCTGTTCCTTCACATCGATCATTTTTCTAGAAATTAACTCCACAGGGAAGAATGATCAGAAAGAGTATCGGTTCTCATCATTTTACATCCGATTTCAATCCCAGCATTTAGAGGCACTATGATCAACGCTGGCATTCCAGTAGACATCTTGGATCTGCTTCCTTGATTTAAAAAAATAAGATTGGGCATTCTCCCGGCGCACAATTCTGATGAAGTCTTGGCGGGTTTTCCACCGGGTTAGGGATAAAATTGCCGACGTTTCGACGCATGGCTAACGCCGCCTTCGTCCCTGTCTTAAGTCATCCCTGAATCATTGATCCGGTGAAAAACCCGCCAAGACTCTACCATTAATTTAAAACTTTTTGCATTGAATATTGATTAGTTTTCTTTATTGACCACTTAATTTTGGTAAATATTTGTAATACTGTCGAGTTTTCGCAATATTTTTCTAGGTCCTACGCGATTAGTATATTGTATATATTTTTTAACTTGATGTATTTATTTATTTATCATTAATTTATTTTTGACTAAACTGAGACGAATAAGTTTTCTGAAACTTCCTCAAACCGAAACATTTCCAAAAGGTTTTAATCTTGATTATTAATTTACTTCTTCTACCAAATTAATCAATGGAAGCGCGCGCCTTCGAGCTGCTCGCATTAAGCAGTCTCTGCTGCGCTGCATCCGTCTAGCAGCACAGTTCGCATCTCACGAATAAGCTCGCAGAAGGATGAAAAAATGGAATATGAAAAAAAGATCGTATTATGAGCGGAACGGAAGTCGAGATTGCGATAGATAATGTGGATACGCTAGATTGTGATTGCATGATTTATTTCAAAGGGGGATATTGGAAGTCAAGTGAGACAGTTAGCCAGAAGTCGTCCAAAAGCTGTTATAGAAAAAATAGCCGTTAAAAGCTTCAGACAGCTGATTTATATACAATATAATTTTACGAGATTACATAATTATTAAGAATAGACATCCAGTCAAATCACCAAACAAAACACTTAAAAATGCCCTAAAATCGACACTACAATATGCCATTCTAAAACTACACACACAGCAGCCACACAACATTTCGCCGAACATGCGTATTTTCCGCAAATAGTCCGTTCCATCCATGCAATTTCGTCTACCCAACATTCTACGCCGTGCCACAGTCTTGAACAGTCCACTATTACTCAATACATATGCCCTGCATCCAATTGTCCTCCGTTCTTCGAATTCCTTCCAAAGAACCCCTCTCCTATGTGCCCTCCCCTCTCCCACGCCTCAAAATCCCTCCTCCGCATCATCTCGTAAGACTCCAGCGTGCGCTGTTCCTCCTCTTGCCACCCTACGGTCCATATTGAACTTTTCCACCAGTCTTTTATTTCAATCTTTACTTGCTATCCCTTTCACAACCCCCCTCATCTTAGAGGCACATTCTTTTCTCAACACAACTCTAAATTCAATGGACCCATTACTTTGCCCACCATTTTCTAAAACACATGCTAAATAGGTGAATACTTCTACCCCTTCCAGTTTAAGTCGCCCAACTTAATTATCTCATCCTTCATATTTCTTGAGAAACACAACGTCTTCGTTTTCTGAAACACATGCGTAAATAGGGAAATGCGGTACTTCTTTCCCAAACTGGGCAAAGCAGCGCACTTAGTGGAAACATGCATGTGTTACTTGTACGGTGAAATTGAGAACGTGAACCGTTCTGACGTAAGCAATTTGTACGCGGGTTCAAACTCAGTCTCGGAGTGCTTGTTTTCTACAGACTATCATCTTAGATTCTAGACACCTAATTAGAGCCATACGTGCTTGCTCTTTTCTGCATTTGGTGTATTTCCTCAACTGGATCAACTCCAATGTAAACATTTGACCATATAATCTACAATCCCAGGGAAGTCTCCAAGAAGTAGGCCTTTGTGATTACCATTACGAAATTCTTCAATAGTCCGTTATCTTACAGCGCTGAAATTTGAAAAGAAAATTATGACGAAACGCCCGCACCATTAGTTTTTTTTCTTTAAAATAACGTCATCATTGCTAGCATTACGGATATTTTACACTCCACACATTTGGAATTAACTTCGTCCACTCCTCCACAAGGATGGCGGTTGAAAAAGCTTTTGGAGTAATTAAAGTAGATACCTTGGCCTGAAATTGTTAAAAATATGTGATATGAATTCAATCAAATTAAACATGTTATGAACTCCAAAACAAATGTCTGGATTAGGGGATTGCGATAGAAGTAACGTAATAAGAAGATGGTAATGCGATGATAGGAAAAGTCGTCACGGTGAAGAGGAAGCCTTCCAAGGAAACAGGAGATTGAAATTATTATATGATCTGTAAGCAGAGTCTATAACCTATTTAATAATTTAATGAGCTGTTTAATTTAGAGAAAGCAATCAAATCATTCAACAGGTTTTGCTCATGTTGATCTTGTGGGAAATTATATTATTTATTATTGATAATCTACCGGTTAAGGTAGGTTTTGGATGGACAAAACTACCAAATAAATATATTTTCTCTCCTAGCAAAACGAAACCCCTCATCCTACTCTATACCAAGTCCCTCTTCATCTCTGTATTCTTCCTTCCTCCATTCATCCCTATCCCTATCCCTATCCCACTTCTTCCCTTTCCGCGTTTGCCGAACATTCTCCCTTCTATCACAGTCTTCAACATCCCACGGCCAATCAATACGCCCTTCTTCAATTTTTCCTGCCTCCTTATGATTTCTCCCAACAATCCCCTCTCCTCGCCCACCATACCCAGCACTTCCTCGTTTATTTTCCTTTCTATCTACTTCACCACCTCCATTCTTCTCCACACCCACATTGCAAAAGCCTCCAATCTACTTCTATCATCCTGCTTCAGGGACCATGTTTCCGTGCCCTACATGACGACGCTCCATATCAAAGTTTGAACTTGAAATCCTTAGTCAACGTCCATGTCATCAACGGCCTTCTCCTTGTGAGAGCTTCTTTACCCAATGCGATTCTTATCCTCATGTCGCTACAGCTGGGACCGTCTTGGTCAAAACAGTTCCAAGGAAACTGTTCCACCCGCAATAATTTTTACCCTCCTATTTTTCACTTTTAACTCAGCTTTCCTCTTTTTCGAGAACCTCGTAACCTTTGTTTTGTTAACATTGAGTTTCATCCAATACCTAGAAAAATTATTATATATATATATATATATATATATATATATATATATATATATATATATATATATATAATATTATGTAGACGTAGATTGGAAGCTTTTGAAATGTGGGTGTGAGGGGCGTATTGATCGGCAGTGGGATGCTGAAGACTGTAATAGAGGGGAGAATGTTAGCAAACGAGGAAAGGGAAGGAACAGGATAGGGATGTTGGATGGGATGAAGGGAGGAAGAAAGTACTCAGAGATGAAGAGGGACCTGATGTAGAGTACGATGCTGGATTTTGTGTTTTGTTAGTAGTCACAAAATATATATTTGGTAGCTGTGTCCATCCAAAAATCTACCTTAACCGGTAGATTACCCAATAATAATAATATATATATATATAAATATATAACAAGTTTATATAACAAACAAATATAACAAACGTATATAACAAATGGGGATGTTCTCCATCCCAACGGCCTTATTCGATTTCAATTCCTTTAATGCCCTTTCTTACCAACAGTCGGATCTAATCATTGAACCGAAGTACTCGCAGTCGCTTAGGCTGACGTGTTAGCAAATAAGTTAAGAAATCAATTTATTTCAGCAAAAGAGAATCGCGCAAAGCACGGTCCCTTAAAGTGAACAGTGTCAGAGGTAAGAACCTCACTGAAAGCCAAGGTCGCTCGTTCATTCTGAAACGTATCAACTGACGCCGAAATTTCTCAACTCTGGAAATATAAAGAGCTTAGGGAATGAAATGAGAAGCGATATTTAATCTGGATTAAATGATAGGCAGATAATAAGTAACCAGCGCGTTCAATATTATGAAGCGACTCTATCAGAATCATCAGCAAAGTATAAATCAAGTAAATGTGGCTAGAACGGGTGTAATGCGTCGCATTAATCGGCAGCGTATGGGCTATTATACAAGGTGAAGGTATTAGAGAAACCATCAAACTTCATTTCATCAACATGAAATACTACGCCAACTGACATAAAATGTCTCTACAGTAAAAAATGTGAAGGTCGGTAGGGCGGTTGGGGGGGGTCTAGGGGAGGGAAAGGGGCCGAGGCGTAGTGGGATGGATTCCAAAAACACACGAGGATGTATCGTAGGTGCTCTATTCTTGGCTTAATGATTAATATTTACATGAGCGTTGCAATGGCCTCCTCTACGAAGACAGGGGCATCGGCAACATCGTTTTACGTGTAGCCACGGGCCCCACTGGAGTCGACAGGGGTCTTGGTGCTCCCGCTGCGTAATCGTAGCGAGAGGGAAGCAATCACTGCCACAGCTGCCACCCCGTGTTTTTGATCGAGGCATCAAAGTTGCTTCATATCACATTTTGCGTGCATAATATAATATTCCTATTTTCAAGTAAGATGCGAATGTGTGCAGTGACTGAATAAAGTCACCAAGTTTCCGAGCCACACCCCGATTATTCCATCACCAAAAACAAGTCTTCAAACCGAGAGTCGGCGTTCCATCGCATAAACACTGTATTGCTGTTTACATTCACTTCGAGTGAATTTATTGTTTCATTAATTTTGACGTTTTCAGAGCCGTGATAGCTAATCAATGTAAAAGCGCACTCGGGGGCTTGTCCGGCGTTACAAATTTCTAGCCGCATTTATCAACTTTGAACTATAAAAATCTGGGATAATTTAACCGAAAAATCCACAATAACTAACATGTAATTTGCAAGTTTTAATTAAAAGGTCAACCATCAAGGAAAAAATCAATATTTTGACAGGAGCATCAAAATAAATGGCTTTGAAAAGGAGAAAAGCGTGAAAACACGAAGATAGCAATTGCTCATCGACATACATACGAGTCTATCGACACACGCGTACATACGAATCAAATTTTTAACTCAACCACCGTCTGTCCCCACGACTGTCCCCTTCTTCATAGGCATGCAAACAGGACTGCAGCAGCAGGGCGAAGAGGATGTCTAACTTTGCCAAGTTCTGCGTTTCTCGGAAGAAAGGGGACTAGGTCATTTCAGTTGCAATGGAAAATCGATCCGTCGGATGTGGAGCCTTCACTATTGCATTCATAGTTTGCACAAAGAGTGTTCCCAACTCCCGCCACAATCTTCCTTCCCCAGAAACTCCAAGTTTAATTAAGAAATGAATACTTAACAATAAAAAGTGCACTTAATAAGGAAATAAGTCAATGTTAAATTTTCTATTCCAAATTGTGACTGATCTGAATTAACTTCTGGAAAGAAGGCTAGCGAGCTTGGATTTAAAAGGCAATTTATCTTAACAATTCGTCAACTTGTGTGACCTATCAGCCTGAAGTTTAACCTCTACTGAGGCAGAGGTGAAACTTCTGCTACATTTTGGTTTGGCCTTTAGTTTAGTTTTGGTCTTTAACATATCATGTGCGATCCTACAGGGTTACTTAGTTGATGAATGTGTTTTGTTCTTCTGAGAGGTCTAGATCTAGAATCAGCGAAATCGTCTCTTCGGCAATGAATGGCACAACATTTTTCACAGTTTTGCAATTTTCGCGGGTAGCTTTCATTTTTCTCACGCATGTTGACGTCGTTAGAGGAGTCTCCTGAAGAAAGAGCACTCGTATGTTTGCGCCGGCCTCCTTGCCGTCTGTCCGCAAGCACATTTCGGAGGAGTGCAGGGGTGTTTGGACACAAGACAATCGTCAACCTCCATTCGCTTAAGCCCTTTCTGAACACTCAAGAAAGGTTTAGGCGCGGTATGTGCAAGCCATTGAAAGTACTGACTTTAGAACCTGTCGTTCATTCAATAGTAAGACTCCGACTTATTGTGAAGTCTCTTCTTGGAACAGCAAACATACAGTCATAGCCTGTCGGAGCACGAACTCATCCTCTTTAACGGAAAGTTTCCCAGCAATAATAATTCTTCAATATTTGTTTTCTGGCATTCATTTTCTTCCTTCCATTGTCCTTAAAAGCGGTAAAAATGTCGTCTCCATGTTGAACCTTAGACAAATCCTAACGATCATTCTATAGCACGATCACTAAATCAGAAGTACTTATACACAAACAGACACTGGTAGAATAGTTAACAGTCTGAACGCAAGGGGAAGTTAGCCACGTCCTCGAGGTCGCCATCAGTGCGGCACCCGTCCCGCGATAGGTTCAGCTGCTGCCACAAGGTGAGTGGCAGTGAAATATGGAACATTTTCCTTCGATCTGAAGGGACCAAAGGATTGGGGATGCCTTTTCATCTTAAATTTATGTCCCAAAAGTAGTAGGATTGAGTCGGTTTTAAAAAATTGTGGCCAGAATTGAGGCATTCACTCTAAAGTCTTCCAAGCAGCACCCTTTTGCGTCCACGCACCACTGCCAGCGGGTTTTCCATGCCCCGTACGGCGGCACCCGGAATGCTTCGAGGCTCCCTCGTCACGGCCTGTTGTAACGCTTCCACCGAGCCGTGGTGACGTCTTCTCAGCACGGCTTTGAAGCAGAGGAAGGGGAAGAAGTCTGGTGGGGCAACGTCAGGGCTGTAGGGTGGCTGAGGCATGGTCGAGAAGCTCTTGGTAGATCCGCGTGCGAGTTTCCTTTTGTTCTTTGTCCGAGAGAACTCGCGGCGCCGACTTCTCACTCCCCTTTCTCATGCCCATGTTTTCGGTCACAAGTCGATGCACATCACTTTTAGGGATATCAAATTCATCAGAAACCAAACAAACTCTAAAATCTACGATCCCTGTACAACAAAGCCTTCCCTTTCGCAATATCTTCGTCACTTTTTGAGGTCGAAGGGCATCCTGAATGTTCGGCGTCTTCCACATCTTCTCTACCCTCCCGAAACAACTTGTGCCACTCATAAACACCCGATCTACCCATAGCGTTACTAGAAAGAAAGATAAAAAGCTTTACATCCCACAACAATGAGCATAGATTAATAATCGGTGGCGATTTTAATGTTCCCACAGTAGATTGGGATTCGTACAGTTTTATAAATGGAGGTAAAGACAAGGATTCATGCGAGTCCCTCATTTTGACGTTCACCTCAAATTCCCTACATCAATTAGTCACTTCACCAACAAGGGGAAAGAACATTCTTGATCTGTTAGCTACTAATACTACCTTGATCAAAAAGTTCCCGGAATAACCACCGTGTGGCCCTCCCATCGTTCCGATTTGAGTTCTGTTTTTTTTGTTAAATTGGTACATCTGTTGTTGATATTCCCTTTAAATCTTAGTGTCATAACTTGACATTTGCAAAAGTTACGTAGCCAAGAGTACATCTATCTCTGTGTGTGTTGGCGATTTTTTACAATTTCAGAAATGTATTTAAATTTGCAACAACGAACTTGTATTAAATTTTGCGTAAAAAACGGATTTAGTGGCGCACGGACGTTGGAAATGTTGGAAAAGTGTTTCGGCAACGATTCTCTAAAAAAAACGGTCGTTTACCAGTGGCACGAGCGGTTCAGAAGTGGTCGTGAGTCAATCGAAGATGATGAACGCAGTGGCAGACCATCGACATCGAAAGTCGGTGAAAAAATTGATAAAGTAAAAGAAATGTTGGTCAATAACCGCAAATTAACCATCAGAGAAATAGCGGAGGACTTGAACATTGCCTATGGATCCGCCCAAGACATTGTGGTTAATGATTTGGGTTTCCGTCGTGTAGCATGCCAAAAGACCTCAATTTCATGCAAAAAAGAGACCGTGTTGACGTCGCAAAAGACATGATTTGCGAGGCTGAATCCGATCCCACATTCATCAAAAGGATCATTACTGGAGACGAGACGTGGGTTTATGAGTACGACACGCAATCCAGACATCAGGCAAGTGAATGGCGTTCACCAAATGAGCCGAGACCAAAAAAACCACGTCGTTTTCAGTCAAAAAAGAAGGCAATGCTGACGGTTTTCATGGATTACAACGGTGTAGTGCATCATGAATTTTTGCCAGAAGGCCAGACAGTAAACAAAGAGTATTATTTGGGCGTTATGAGACGTTTGCGTGAAGCAATTCGCCGAAAGAGACCAGAAATGTGGGCAGAAAACTCGTGGATTTTGCACCATGATAACGCACCGTCGCACAGTGCTATCATTATTCGTAATTTTTTGACGAAAAATGCAACAAATACCATCCAACAGCCACCGAATTCACCTGATCACCTGATTCACCGAATTCACTGTGACTTCTTTCTGTTCAATCGAGTTAAAAAAACCATTACGGGGAACGCGTTTTAGCAGCCGAGAGGAAGTAATGGAAAAATCGCAGGAAGCACTGATGGACATACCGAAAACCGACCGTAACTTTTGCAAATGTCAAGTTATGACACTAAGATTTAAAGGGAATATCAACAACAGATGTAACAATTTAACAAAAAAAACAGAACTCAAATCGGAACGATGGGAGCGCCACACGGTGGTTATTCCGGGAACTTTTTGATCAAGGTAGTATGCCATGGGCACGACGTGCACAAGAGGGATGAACGCTCGGCGGGGGTTGAGGCGTGACTCATTCCGTGTGGGTCAAAATGCCTCCTCGTGGGTCGTGCCTAGGTTGACACCTCGCGGCACACCCCTGAATTGCACAAACAAATGAACTGCTACATCAAAAAATGAACCGCCACAATATCCATCGTCTTGCCTAGAGCACCTCTACATCTGGCACTTGGCTTTTCGTTGCTCGATAGTATGGTCTTCCAACAGCTTCTTTGTCAGTCAGTCAACCCATCAAGTTGCACTGGGCCTTATTTACTCTTGTACTTCCTCCATTTAAGTGGGGGCTGATCATTCATTCATCCGGTCGCCGCTTGTGGTCTTCTATATTTTTCCGAGATGTTCTGCCTTTTTGTATTACAGGTCGTCAAAAAAGGTCTGTGCTAATTCTCATAAATACTCCGCTAACGGCTGCATTTCTGTCAGCACGTGCAGAATCTCCATGGCATGTTTCCAACCTAGGGCTAGGATAGCACTCAGCGTCCCTCACTCCACCACCTCCAATGGTTGCAAAGCTTATAGGATGAGTCACCCACTCCATGCCAGCAAGGCATAGGATTGGCCAAATGGGATTAATACCACATGAGTGTCAGTTATTTGCTCACAGATTAATACTTTCAACATCAAATATTTTCTTTTAAGCTGGGTAACGAGCATTAACTTGCAATGTATTGTTGAAGAACTCAAGAATATAACTTTAAAATATTAGCAAATTAGTTTGTGGTGACTGACCTTGATGAAATCCATGTTGATCATCTATGATAATATATTAGAAGAGGTCTAACACAGCTGAGAACAATAACTTCAAAGACCTTAGCTAGGCACAATGGAATTGCTATGGTTCTGTAAAACAGCTTCATCACCTGTTTATGGATAGGCATATCATGGTTTAGCTTCAAATTGCAAGGGAAGACATCAAAAGATAAGGATTGATTATAAAAAACAGTGAGAGGTTCTGCAAAGATTTCACAAAAGTATTTCCACACAAATGGTCAAATTCCATTATGACCCTGATCCTTTGTTGGGATTCTAGGCATTTAACACTAGAGAAAAAGAAAGCAAAAGATATTAGCCACTTCTTTTTGATAATTGTTTCTCTATGAACCAAAATGCATGTGATTAGGCAAGCCAATATTTTTCTTAACTAATTTCCATCATACTTTAATATCCTTAGGAACTGAGATTTGAACACATTTAATATATGCAACAATTTCAGAGTGTAAAAATCATTTGCTTTGACTGGGATTCAAATCTAGATCCCTCAATGCCCGGCCAAGTGGCTAGCTTTAGCCAGTTAAGCCACCAAAGTATCCTATTAAACACAAATATTTTGAGGGCTTTAAAGGAACAAGATGTTGAGGTGAAATACCATCCAAACAATGCCACAGGCATTCGCAGTTTTGCGCAACGCACCACAGTCCACCAGGTTAAAGCCAACTTAGATTGTTCTAACCTTTGACAATTTAATATGGTTAAGATAGCATTCCATTCAGTTTTCTTGCATTTTTAATGACTATACAAATGTCCAAGTACGTTCCACACCACTCGGACACTCTTGATTGATGATGCAATTTTCACTTGTGAATTGTTGTCCTAACAAGCGCCTAGTCAAACAGAATGAGGAAATTTCTTGTGTTGATATTTTTAACTGAGGTACTTTGCAAGATTGAACAATTAATTATTTCTTCAAATTTACTGAACTTCTCTTTCATGGAACAGCATGAAAAGATAAAAAACCTCAAACACAGTAATCAACCAGAAGGTTGGTTTGGCAGGTGACGGCAGAGTTCACCCAGTACCAAGCCCACAGTGTGTGAACTTACAGCATGGTGTGTGAAATTCATACATCAGGGTGGGGGGCCCAGTTCCTTAATACCCTATGCCAGTTACGGTTTCTCTGGAAGAAGATCTGATACCCAAAGAAAGTACGTTACCCGGGTTGAGCTGAGGGTGCTCAGAGTGGTGTGACTTCAATGGCTGAATTAGGATGGATGTAAACCACCTTAGCATAAGCATATGAAATTTTCACCAGTCCCTGTCATAAAAAAGATCTCATCATGCAACATCTGTACATACATGGCCCATAATCCTTGTAAGGGAATTCTAGAAACCAAAGTTCCATCAATCAAAATATTGCATCATAGCACTGTACCTTCAAAGGTGCAAAATGGGTTGAGGTAAATGGAAAAAAATACTATGGTCAGCACATTCAAAACTATTCTTGACTGTGGTTTTTTCATTTCAATAAATTTGTTCACATTTACCATGGATGAAATGTGTCTTATTCCAGGTAAGAAGGGATAACTCAATTAAGGTGCACAGGTTTTGTATGCCAATCAAGACATGGACAAAATTAAAAGCATATCAAATATTCTTGAAGTATTCATTAGGTTCCTGGGAAACCATTGGTTACACTAAGGTAAAACTAGCCCTCTGACTTTGATATGTGAATTTTACCTACCATTGGGCTTCAGTGTGCTCTATCTTCACCAAACAACCAACTTTTTAGAATAAAAAAGCTCTGTTAATGTAATGAAACAGTTTTAAACAGCTCCATAGCCATCCATGTAGCCACATTCACAGGCATGTAATCTCCCACAGTTTTCAAACAACGTCATTATAATCGAAGAGAAATGTACAACACAACTGTGTGTATATCACACATTAGGATAGGGATGGCCGATTCCTTCTTAGTCAGTTACACTTAGGTACTTCCTCTGTGGTTTTCCACAAACTTCAGATGCTCAAAAAGTACACATTTTGGGTGAAGCTGCAGGTGCCCAGAGGCATCAGCTAAAACCGTGCTCGGGTTCTCTAGTCAGTAGCCTTATGTTTTAAACAATAACCACCAATATAATAGAAACAATAACACCAGATTAATAATATATTTTGAAAAGGGCTTCCAAAGATTTTCTTCAAACAAAAAAGTGACCAGTCACCCATTAGAGCATTGGTGGCCAACCTTAGGCATACCTTGAGCCAATTTTTTCACAGATGAGTTTAGATGCGTAATAAAACTCAAGCTAGTTTTTTACCTTCTTATTTTCACGTTTGGGGTTATAAAGTAGGGATAGGGTGGGGGAGTTCTTTAAATTTTAGAGATCTATTCACCACTTTGTTTTGCTTCTAATCAATGTCATGGATGAAAATGCATGAGTATTCAATTATTTCAGCATCTACTTCTTGGAAATTCATGTTGATTAAATGAAGAACATAATGCATTTTCAGCTGTTCTTTACTTTTCTGAAAAGAAATACTTAGTTAATCAACATATATTTTATTAAACATAACCTAGGTTTCGACTTACAAAATTTAAGTCAAAACCTAGGTCATTTTTGATGAAATATATGCAGAAGAACAAAGTATTTCTTTTCCAATACATATGAATCGCTTCCACAAAGTGGAAGCAAAACTCAAACCATTCTGTTCTTTATTTTGGCACTATTAGATTCAACGCTTAGGCGTCATCATCAGGTACCTTGTACCTTGATACAAAGCAATAGTGAGGAACCCGGAAGCTCCCAGATTTTTTGGCCTTCTAAAAATTCATAAAGAAAATATTCCAATAAAATGGATTTAAATGAAGAATACCTACCAGATGCCTAAGCGTTGAAACTGGTAGTACGAAAATAAAGAACATACATGGCGTACATCATTTAATGAAAATGCATGTTCGCATCTGGATGTTGTTCCAAAGGGGCATATACAACTTTTTGTACATATTTTTAGCTCTGGGAAATGTTCACAGGGTAATTAATGCCAGAAATTAATTATATCAGAAGCGTTTTGATCTGGAAAAAGCATCAATTTCTTTTGTGTAGTATTACCAGGCATCTGCATTTCGTTTTCTTCGTTTAGTGAAAATGGGTTTATAAATGCGAACATGCAGTCTTCGTCTTTCGTAAAGTCATGAGAACGACTTTCAAATAACTCTTGCGATATCTTGACTTTTTCAATATATTTCGTCAAACTGCTGTTATCCACAGCACATTCACCCTGCTCTTTCCAATGTGGAAATATGCTTAAATCCTTATTTTCTAACTGGGAGATGAACAGTTTTAATCCATTCCAAAGAAACTGCGGGAGATGCCGCAACAGTAACTTTTAACGGAGTCATCCGCTAATGTGCATTTCAATGCCACAATTTCAGAGTGTAAAAATCATTCGCCTCGACTGGGATTCGTTAAATGAGCTAATGCTATTTACTAAGTTAGGAAGTAATTTATCTTGCCTTTCAGTTTTAAATTTACATAACTTAGAATGCTGGTATAATCAAATAATTAGGCCAAATCAAATAGCCGGCTATTGTCAAACAATAGGGTTCTTTCATTGGGTAGTTAATTTTCCTGTATCAAAATATTACAAACTGCATTTTTAAATTTTCAATATTTACTCAGAACCTGACCTCTGGAAAGCCAGCGCACTTCACAAAGAAGAATAAGTTCACCATATTCCAAATCTAACAATTCACAGTATTCTCTTCTGTTCGATGCTCTTACTCTAATTTTATTCACAAATTTTACAACTGATAGCATAATGTGCGGCATGTTTCAAGTTTTCCCCACAGTGCCTCTTGGTGGATGGCATTTCAGTGGAGGATGCTTTAAAATATTTTCAAGACAGGTTGTAGTGCTATGTCATTGATGGTGCTCCATCAGTGCACGCACTGATAAGTTTGCTACAATCTAATTATAGATCTTCTAGGCAGATTTCACCTTTTCAAATACATCAGATCCTCTTGTTTAAACATGCAATTACTCCTGACTGGCAAGTTCTTCACAGACATTAAAATTATCATCAATTCCTCTTTTAAAAATGCTTAACTGGGCGACATCACTTATATGTCCGCTGATTCATCCAAAGCTAGGGAAAAGAAAGTACAAGAATGGAAAAGATATATAAGTAAGTAAGTAAGTAATTTTATTTGCCCAGCAGATTTGTACAATTGTAAAAAACAAGCACAGATATAGGACACGTCAATGTTATATAAAGAAATGATAAATACTAAGTACATGTTTAAATACAAAGAAACTCATGGGACAAGAAGTTCATTAATAGAATAAAACATTTTACAGAGTAAATATTTCTGAAGGTTGAGCTTAAATATAGGCAGCTTATGTTGTGCTTTCAGTTCTTTAGGAAGTTTATTAAAAATCCTGAGGCCCATATGTTTAGGTCCATGGGCGGTGGTACAGGTTCTGACAAAGTTTTGGTGGAGGTCAGCAGAATGCCTTGTGTTATAATTGTGAACGTTGGCATTGGAAAGATAACTAGAGAAGTTGCTTTTGACATACAAAGATGCGCAATACATATACACGCAGGGAATGGGTAAAATTTTCAATTTTTTAAAGAGGGGATGACAGGATGCTGCATGAGTAGCAAAGCAAATAAGTAAGTCGGATGATCCGTTTTTGAATTTTAAATATAATATTTGCATTAGGTGTAGGGCCCCATAAAAGAATACTATAAACAACATGAGAGTAAAATTCACTAAAATAAAGAGACAATAAGACCTCAGCATTGACGGTATGCCTAATGAATCTGATAAGATGACAGAGTGAACTCAACTTATTACGAAGTTTGAGAATATGGTCATCCCAAGACAGACGACTGTCAATAGAGATGCCTAGAAAACATGATTTACTTTTTTGTACAATAAGTTCGTTATCAATATTTACAGTTATGCAAGCAGCTGATTTATTCTTATTAGCAAAGTAAATTAAAGAAGATTTACTAACATTGAGGAGGAGGGAATTGAGGAGACACCACTCATGTAACAGCTGGGTAACGGAAACAGAGGTTAATATTAGTGTGTCTACAGAGGAGGCAGACACGAGGACATTTGTGTCATCAGCATAGACGACAGGCAGCACGCCTGGTACAGAGTTCAGTAATGTTGGTAGATCATTTACGTACATAAGGAACAAGATTGGGAAAAAGAGGCAAACGGCATTCAGAAGCCCTGAAGACGATGACCGAGTCAGACATCGAAACGTCGGTCAATATGGACGATATAACTCGGTGGAGGACCCGAGAGGAATTTACGCATTACCGTAGGCTGTACGAATAGAACTGAGATCACGTTGATGATGGAAATATTACAATGGATTCAGTTACGACGCCCATTAAAAAAAATAAGCAGGCGCAAAGATGAAATGCCCCACTTGTAGTCATCCAATGCACCACGTTTGGAAAATGCGCCACGGTTCGGCCACCCCTGCTTTAGAGAGTCACGCACTTAGTTGTATTTAAAATATTTCCGGGAAAACCGCGCCTAATATTTCCGTTGATCTAAGCTGCGTAATTAGTAGTACTTAAATAATACATAACATTTTCCGTCAAGACTTTGTTTGTGCTCCGACCCTTAACGGACCGTGGAGATGTGAGTACCCTTTAACAAAATCCGGAATCTGAACAACAGTTGCGCATTGTAACATTTTATAAAATTTTCTACAGTTAGTTATATTTTGATGCTCGAGGTTGACTAAGCATTATCATCGCAAATATCATCGTAGTTAACGATTTTGAACAGAAAAAATATTTGGATTTTGCGGGGAATGAACTTCCGTGCTCTAATATTAACACACAGGTTTACCTTTATTGATTAAGATGACAGCAAATATGACAAATTTTGGATTATTTCTTTTAGAGGCTTTAGCAGAATTATTCTGGTTTAATTCAATGGGCAATTATCAACTCTAAAAGGATCCTAAATCTTCCTTAAGGTATCCTATTCACCAAAGAGTACCCACACATCAGAGAAGCTTGAATATGTCCAAACCATCCGCATTTCATCGAAATCAGTCTCCGCGCTGTGCATTTGGGTTTCCATTCCAACCACTTTGAATTTGAGAGAGCGGCATTTGAATTCACTGCTTCCACCTACTGGAGGAAATTTGAAACACTACCAATATGTTTGTTAGATGTGAAACTCAACATCTTTCAAAAATAACAAAAAGACCACCAAATATATGTAATTTAATATGCAATTGGTAGTATTTTAATTTATGAATATTTGTATAATGTTATTTATACAGCTTAAATTTGCATAAAAATAATATTTTTAATCTATGACAGAAATTTCATGGCAAATAGGCCAGTAGTTTTGACGCTAGTGTTCCAAAAGAATCCCACAATAATTTCAACTCTTACATTAATACCATGTATATATAACATATTTGCGCGACCATTAATTGTACTTGTCATTCGGCGGAAATCTGCAGATGATGGTAGTATCCCGTCGGGGTTGAGTGGAATAGTTTCAGTGTTTCTGTGCCATAATTATATTTATAGCCGCTTAAATGGAGTGCGATGGGAAAAGTTCACCCAGGAAAACCACTCAAAAAGAAATATCTGCCACTCGAGATGAACTCGATGCTTGGGGAAGGACTCCGTAAGTTTACAGATGAGTAGTTTCCTCGTACTGTTGGTATTTTCTAGAAATTAATAATTGTTGTTTTTCTACGATTTAGGAAACCGGATGAAATACCCACAGCCGAAATGCCTGTCCATAAGTTTGCGGAATTTTATAATATGAATCATAGATCCAGAGGACAAGCAATTATTTTCAACCATGAGAATTTTGAAGACAGCTCTTTAAAATCCCGATCAGGAACAACTTTAGATTGTTTGAATCTCGGAGAACGCCTTAGGAAGTTAGGATTCAAAGTTAGAACATACCATGACTTGAAGTTCTCTGACCTGAAAGAGAAGGTGAACCAAGGTAAGTAATTTGGGGTTATAGAAACTAGATTTTCGGTTTTCTCTCAAATTGGCTGTGAATAATTCCGCCACAGACCCGGAACTGTTCGTCCTGTTTCTTTGGAAAGTAGTTCATTCATTCTTGCAACCGAATGACCTAATTCAGATTAATGCAATTGGATACTCCAATTGCAACATTTTACTTTGAGAATCCTTAGGTTGACATTATCATTCATTAACTTGCTGAATTTTAGGGACTGGTTTCTTTCAGTGTACCAGGTGGTGGGAAGAAGCCACCATGAGAATGCAATAGTTGTTTGATCCTCGCAGAATTTGTATGATTTATTTTGTTTGGTTTCTTTTTTCCCAACGTTTCTCACAATACGTTACTTCCTCATTCACTTAGCACAATGTGTTTTGAGGGGACATTTATTCCTTGAATGCAGATCTTACTCCACAATTGTCTAATTTCATTATTTTTCTGCGTCTACTTTTAATCGGCTTTTCTGGGCGAATTTTCTTTCTTATTTACTAAGACACTTAATTCTTAACTTTTGTGATTATCAAGTAATGTTTGGGTCCATTACCCATTTAAAAGTCTATAGTTTTCATTAATAAAATTTAAAAAGATATTTCATCCCTGTGTATATTAAAATGTTCTAAGCTTGCTTTGTTCCAATTTCTTTAGTGGAAACATTGAAACAACTGGTGTTAATATTTTCTCTTCCACAGCGGCAGAAGAGAATCACGCGGATTGCGATTGTTTTTTCATGGCTGTCCTTTCCCATGGGGAGCGTGACATCCTATATGCCAAAGATAATGGGTACAAGCCAGATGTTCTTTGGACCCCGTTTACTGCAGACAAGTGCGCAACTCTAGCTGGGAAACCCAAGTTATTCTTCATTCAGGTGAATAGAATACAAATTATGTATTTTACGATTGTTTGCCTCACTGCTAAACATCCTGATATGGCAGTATCGTAGATTAACCTGTATTTATTGTAATGTTGAACAAGACAGTTGTGTTAAGTGTGATGCATATGGTTGAGTGCAAGCTAAACACATGTTCATGTGTTTTACATGAAGTAGCCTTTAATATTTTCTATTCTGTGTTCTCCGAGTTAAATATCAACATTGAGAGAAAATTGTCTTGTTTCAATTAATTTAATTTTGGAAATGCATTTGATAGAACTCTGTGATATTGCTCGTTTTTATTTTCGAGTTCTTATGCTCGCAATTGTAAGCTATTGATTAATCTCTTCAGAGAGCATCACTTGACTCACATTTATTATTGCCAACAGTCATTATGTAGCAATGGAAAAATGTCATATAGTAGCCCAAAATAGTATTATTATTATTACACCCTGAGAACACAAGCTTGAGAATAAAAGTGCAGAGAGCAATTACAAATGATATTTCTAAAGTTGCTGCCAGCCCAGCAATATACTCCATAGCAAAATATCCTATCCTGCAAGTGTGTTGTCTTGCCGTAATGACAGCCCACTGTAAGAAATAAAGAATTCTGTCTGAAGAAATTATGAAAGACAAAAACCTGGTCCATACTAAAATGCAAGCATCTAAGGAAGTATGCCTTTTGAAATATATTTATCTCTGATTGTGTCAAACCTATTTCTGAAGTATTCAAGAAATTTGTTTGAAAAGTGCCTTATAGTATTAAGCTGTCTGTTTGCTGGATTCAATCTTCGTAGGGCTGTCATGTTTCATCAAAAGATAAATGCAGAAGTTGGGTAAGACACTCTTTAAGTGTACTCAGAAGTTCATAATGGTCATGCTTGAAATCCAAAATTAAAACTGAGGTTCACCGTGAATGAATCAAAATGGCATCTTAATTCGTGAAGGATTCTCGGGTCTTCCACCGGGTCAAGGGTTCCATATTGGTCGACGTAGGCATCTTAATTGCAATATTAGCTAATAAAATTTCCTAATTTTGTGAGAGAAGCTTTGAAAAAGTAAAAAATAAATCATTAGTGTTCCAGTCAGGGTAGTTCTGTGAAGACAAAGTGGCCTGTTTTGATTCTGAGCTGTCTGAATCCTGTTGATGAGCCATCAATTACATGGTGTCTTGCCTCCACTGTTGGTGTAAAAATTCCAAAGATAATTCCAATTGGTGAGCTCAGATTTGAAATTGCTGCCGGTGACTCCATTGCATTCTTATTTCCTGGGCTCTGCAATAGTGATGTGGTCTTTTTTTCAGGCATGCCAAGGGGACAGGTTTGACTCTGGTGTCATTCTTAGGAGGACGGAAGTGGATGGATTATCTCAATACTCAATTCCAAGTCATGCTGATTTTCTCATTGCCTACTCGACAATACCAGGTAATAATGCCATTTTCCGGTAATAATTCAAGTGCCGTATTTTCCCATCGATGACATGCACATTATCCCTCCAAAAATGTTCAGATGGGCAAAGAAATGACGGTGCATTATTTAATGAAAATTGAAAAAATCCAAACATTTACATACCTATGTACACTATAATTTAAAGTCTTGTAAAAATAAATTAGTCTGGAAGCATACCTTTCTAATTGCATTCTATTTTATACAGATCTGCTACTGTTACAGTTGTTCCATCTCATAAATCCATGAGAAATAGAATAAACATAATTTCTATACTTCATGTTTGCATAGAGTATGTCGTATTATATACACGTACATGTAAATATTTGATAGGACAGGTAGATCACTCGAATCCAAGAAATTCGTTGCCTGGCCCTCGACTAAATGAATTAAGTGCGTTTATTATCTCTTCAGGCATATCACCAAGTTCACTCTTTGAAGTTAACTCTTCCTCATATTCTGGCGGTAGCGTTGAAATATTGCCTTGAGCTTTTTCAAATCCATTTTTTACACAAGTTATTCCGACACCTTGCAAACTTTCCAGGATCCACCGGCTTATTTCTTCATTAGACACTCTTTTAATCCTTCCTGATTCTGTGTAGTCTTTCATACCAGACATCATCCACTCTTCCCAGGTGGTACATAACTTTGATTTGAAAGATTTATTAATGGATAAATCCTGCAATTTTCTTTTTCTTTCACGAAATTGATAACTTCTAGCTTAAGCATCACTGTATACGATTTTCTTCTCCTTGGGTAATTTTCTTGAGAAAATTCTAAATAACAAAAGCTTAAGTTAATTCAGGTTTGAGACAATCACCTAGTAGGAGGCACTTTCATAGAACTTGGAGGGTGTTTAGAACAGCGGAGCGGCGATACTAACAAAGTGAAGTAAAGCAAACAAAAACCAGCTCATATCTACTGTGCCTCCCGAGGTAAACCTGATGAAAGTTTTGCATGTGAAGCCCACACTAATCCGCACTGAATGAGTCAGAGGTGCATGAAATATGGATTGACCCGAAATTAGGAACATGTGACCCCACGACATATTTCATGACAATTATTGTGGACGCTTAATCACGGATGACTTAAAAATTTATTGAAATCGTAAAAAGGAAGCCTCTAGTTTAGAAACATCCTCTAGTTTAGAAGTTGACAAAATCCCATTTCATCGCAGAATGTCCTTGGAAATTAGGTTAGTTTTTGTTTTAAGTGACTTCAGTTACCATTTTTTATTAGCTAGTTCATCAAATTTTTTTAATTTTATCCCATTTATTTGCTTACATCGGCATTTAGTGCCTTTAAAGTTAAGGGATTATCATCATTTTATTATTTTCCTCTGACCTCGGTGTTATCAAAATTATACCACATCAATACTCTTTCAACTAGTGGCTACCATCTGCATCAGCACTCACAAGCATAAAGACACTTTCCTTTTTGATTTTTGTGTTTTCTTGCCTAAGCTCTTCAGTCCAGGCCCGTTTCATCTGCATTATATGTACATTTGACGTAATTGTAAATTATATTCAGCCATCAGAGCATGCAGTTTTATCCTGAATGGCTCAAATGCATCATCAGTATCGGCACTCATGACTTCCCTGGGCATTCGTTCATCCTATACACATTGCCTCCTCCTACACTGTCATAACAACAAAATACTTCCAGTGAAGTTCTCTTCGTGGAAGTGTTTGTGCCGCATCTTCAGTTTCAGTTCCACGAATTCCTATGCCACTTGATTGCTGCCGCACCACCAAATACTAATAGTTCCTGTATCTCTAGTTTTATTAGGCTTCAATTCAATATTCTGGTTGCTGAATTCAAACTTGATAGCAAATACCTAGAATTTATCCTTATTCTATTTCAGCGGTCTGTTTATCTAAGCCAAACTAGAAATAGGCTCCCCAGCTTCCAACTTCTCAACGACCTTCACCTTGCCTGCAGTGTTCAAATTTATATGTTTTCTTGTAGCACCACACTTTCTTTGGTGCCATTTTTGCTGCACCATTTCACTTCCTGAACTTGAATTAATTTGGTATGTGTTATGGAAGTTACGAAAGCACCTGAAAAGAACTGCCCGTCTATCATAAAGAAATGTGATGCGACCGTGTAACGTGCAGCATTTTGATGAAAGAGTGATTTATTTGCTTCGTGTTGCACTGGCAGTTCATAATTTACAATGCCTCTGGAAAAATTATGAATTATTTGAAAGTGATTTTCATTCATGTTCTGAGAAAATTTCGAGCAAAACATTGAGACTTATTGGCCAAGTGCTTCAGTCACAGCCGTCATGTCACCACCCTCACAAGAGAGCACCCGTACTCCAGCTGGTTTTAAGTGGGTCTGGATTAGTGGAGGTTTAGTGTGCATATTTGTCTACTGGGCCATGGAGGTAGGAGAAATGTTTGTGATTTTTTGTTTGCATTCTCTTTCTTAACAAAGTAGAGGTAAGCCATTCAGCATATGTTCACAGTTTGTATTCAAATGAATAAATACATTTTAACTGTACTTCATTTCGGCTATTTTATTATTGATGTAATTGCTATAGCCATCATTCATATGTTGGCTTGACCTCAATCATATTTCAGTTTTTTGCCCCAAAACAAATTTTTTTCTTTGGCTTTCATTAAACTTCTAATATTTCTGCTAAAAACTGCTCAATTTCCTGGTTAGAGTACATTTTTTCATAAATGCTCCACCACAGAAAAATAAATCATACCCTTAAACATTCAGCTGTAGATGTAATGGTTTATGAAAAAATGCCTCACCAGAATGAGTCACCTAGTATAATAGAATGTTTGTCTTCAGTCTTAATTAACAATTGTATTTTGGAATCCAAACAGTTATCTACTCCATAAAACTTGTGATTAGCTGCAGATATGCTCAATCATGCTAATGTGTGTCCTTGTTTATAGCTTCCTTCACTCTTCTCAACAGTGCTCGCATGTATGAATTTCATGAATTAACGGTGAAATGTCTGTGAGTGATCATTTCTCTGATTGCCCCTCTCTTTCCACCCACCACAGGGTTCTTCTCGTGGAGGAATGCCACCAAGGGTTCTTGGTTCATTCAAGCT
Source organism: Hetaerina americana (assembly GCF_022747635.1). Classification (NCBI taxonomy): domain Eukaryota; kingdom Metazoa; phylum Arthropoda; class Insecta; order Odonata; family Calopterygidae; genus Hetaerina; species Hetaerina americana. The sequence continues at coordinate 4,682,782 of NW_027286786.1, read as the reverse complement.
CTTTGTGAGGAGCTCCGGGAAAGCGGAGACAAGTTGGACATCTTAACGCTGCTCACCTTTGTCAACCAAAGAGTGGCCATGAATTTTGAGTCGAATGTTCCCACAAATGAAGCCATGAACAGAAAGAAGCAGATCCCTTGCATTACGTCAATGCTCACTCGCCGTCTTATTTTCACGGGGCCATAGGAAGCTTATGTGAATGTGAGACTGGCATTGGTTGTCGAGACCCAAGGAAATGTTTTTAACTGTTCTAAATGAATATTTTGTGCATTTATTTCATTTTGCAAAATATGGTGTATCACCGGTGATGTGATAATAATGTACTTGGCAGCTGTGGGCAAGATGATTCAAAACATGGGTGATCGATTGACTTGGCAATTTATTTGTGTATTCCAGTGATATGGAGAGTTTATTATTGTAAAAGCTTAAACCATAGCTTGTATCCATCATAATTTTTGTAAATATAGGAATATATTATGTAATTCATTTCTACATAATCTCTTGGAATAATATTTTTCTAAATTTTTACTGAAACATTGAATACAAGGAACCCATACCTATAATTATTTATCTGATGGAGTTACTTGTGATCTTATATCCTTATATGAAATAGGAGTAATGCTCAATGCTTGAATTAAAAAAAAACTGTCCACTCTACTTGGTAGTCAATAGGGTGTGAAACTGTGATTATCTTTTGCATGTACCTATTCTGTATTGTAACTCAAGGTCATAATGTGTACTCTTTTGAGCAATGAAATACATTTCTTAATGATTAATCAAATTGTTGTGCCCTTGAAGCCAATCACCTCAAACAGCGAGGCCTTGCAACAAGTAACTGGAGGGATGAGCTGATGTACCGTTGGCAACGATGGATATAATTCACAAAGACTTTTTGCTCTGCTTGGCAAGTAAGTGGACGTGGAAGATTTTGCCAATAATTGCAATGTTCTCTTGGGCCTCAGCAATGTGAAGGTGGCAGGGTGTCCATTGAAGAGATCATAGAGTGCAGGTGGTTAGAAGTCAGTTGTTGAAGAAACAATTAGGTAGTTCCCACGATATGTCGCAATCAAATAAATATTATACCTGGATGGTAAATCTTCAAAAAATGAAACTTTTTGAAATGTGTGTGACATGCCACTCATTTTGCAGTTATCTCTAAAATGTAATTATTCAACTTGAATTCATTTTCAACTTTTTCTTCCAACTTGTACCCGAGGCATTCCGAGCTGTTTTGCATGAGTGAAAGGAACATTATTAAATTTAAACCCAATAATGCAGTAAATTAATAAGTAGAAAACTCCAGTACCCTATTCAATATTAACACCAAATGTGGAAAGCAGAGAGGTATGGAATGGTGATTTAAGATAAACTAAATAAGAAACTCAGTCATTGATTGCATGGTGGAGTTTTTCCATCATTGAGACAAAATGAAACGGCAATTCCACAATCCATATTCATTCTCCACAACCATGGTTTCAACACTATTAAATGCTATGGTTAAACCCTATTTACAGGGAATTAATATTAATTGTGAAATTGCAGTTTCATGTTGTCTGTTCAGAATTCAGTTAATATGACAACCAACCTTCAGTAGGAAAAAATGCATTGGTGCAGGTTTTAATGGCTTGAACCGCTGTAATATAACTCCTTAGCCAAGAAACTTATGGCAGTGAGATGTGCGCACCAGTGGTAAAAGTAATGTTTGCTGAAAATGCAGATTTATGGTCCTTTTTTAAACAAAAAGTAGCATTTTGACTTAGGACAGTCTCAGGCTTAACTGCATAGAATTTCCCCATATTCCAGGAAGCGGTAGCAAAAAAACTCTGCAATCCCAAAATTTATTATTGATGCAATGGTTTTGCTGCCAGCATTAGCATTACCCGACACTTCACAGAAGCAAAACCTTATTTATTTGATAAATATATGGTGGAGTTGTTTGCTACCATTCCTTGAAGCATTTCCAATGTCCTTTCACTCCCATATAAAGGTGTACTTATGATATTTATGATGTGTGTAAGCCCACTCAAAAGGCCTTCAAGAAACAGCATGGCCACTGTCCCATTTTTGGTAACTATCCCATAAAAACCTGACTGATCCAACCCTGTTATAACCAAACGTATGGACTTAATATGCCTAATGCCCCATTCTTGTTACCTACTTTTTATGCCATTGAAATCCAGTGCACTCGCAAAAGTTAGTAATAAGATTGTTCATTTGAATGATTATTAAAAAATACATGGAAAAAAGGGAAAGAAAAATGACTGAGTTTGGCAATGTTGAGAGGAAAGTTGAGGGTGAGGATTGGAGGCAGAAAAGTTTAGGTGTAGGAAATACTAAGATAGATGCTGATGGCCATGGGAGAATGCGCCAGTAAGTGAGGGGTAGTAAGGAAGGGCATAGGCTCAATGAATGGAGTTAAGTTAGGTAGAAAGTATTGAGAAATGAAAGAAGAAGTATATGGAAAAGAAGATTTGTAGAAGACTTGGATGCGCCTGGCTTTCAATTGGGGAATGTTGTGAACCACTGCTCTTCAACTGTTCAATTAACCCTAAAACGATAAAATCTATGGTGCATGTTTATAAATTCAAATGGTCTTATTTTCAAAGTAAGAATGAAATTTATGTAGCTAACAATGAAAGTAAATTTGTCACTAAAGTTAAGACACATTATTGCATAAATCATAGCTATTGTTTTGCATTTGAGGAAATATTTTCATACAGGTAAATTCACCAAGATATATTTCCCACATTTTTTGTGAGAATGTAAAATAGAAACAAACTTGTCTTTTTTGTGCTATCCTGTTTCAAAGGAGACTTTTTGCAGTCTATGAAGGCCGAGAGAACTCAAATGCTATCCTTCGTTTCGTGAACCTGTAAAGTAATACTAATAAGAAAAATCTTGAGAAATATTCTCCTGAATGACAAAACATTCTGTGCACACACTAATTTGTGAGAAATGGATAATGAACAGAAACTGTGCCCAGAAGAGAATTTCTGATTTTGCACATTCCTCGCTGAAAAATGCAAAGAGTGCCCATGAATTAAAAAAAGGACTCCTGGGATGGCATTGGAAGCTTTGAGGAAACAATTATAAGCTATTAGAACAAAAATACACAAATTTATTTGAATAGATTAAGTTCCATCTATATACAGTTGCAACAAATAATGTATTTAAAACAGAACCTGCAAATGTTCATTTCAGTGGGCAGAGGCCGAAGGAGAAGAGTAATCAGTGCAGCGAGAGATGGGCAGTTCAGATGCCAAATCCACCTCGGCAAACTGGACTTGGGTCTACTCTTTTGTCGCTACCCTCCCACTGACTCGGGGCCTTTGCCTGGAGAGGAGATAAACAGTGTCATGAACAGGGGAGCATTGTCACACATTCCAAATAATATCATTGAGGACACAATTTTATAGGATTCCTGTACTTGGAGATCCAACCAAATCTACGAGGGTCATCCGGAAAGTAGTACCCGTTCGTGCCGCATGAAGTGCTGACGACGCGAGTAGCCGCTGGACGAGGTCAGATAGCTTCAGTGGCTTGTCTGCCTTCTCTGAGCCAAGTTGCGTGACGCTAGCATTGCCTGTGTTGTTTCTGTGATTGTTTACAATGTTTAAAAAAATTGAGAACGCCGCCAGTTGTGAAGTGAGGGCAGTGATTAAATTCCTCAATGCAAGAAACGTTCGCCCATGTGATATTCATCGCCAATTAAAGGAGGTGTATGGAGACAATGTAATGGACGAGTCGTCTGTTCGGCGGTGGTGTCGCAACTTCAACATGGGGAGGGGGAACACACACGACGATGAGCGTTCGGGGAGACCGTCTGTCATTACAGACCAACTGGTGAGCTCAGGTGACGAATTCGTGAGGAACGATCGGCGCGTCACAATTGATGACATCTGTGAGCATTTTCCCAATGTTTCTCGAACAATTGTTCATGAAATTGTTAAACACCATCTGCATTATGCAAAAATTTGTGCAAGATGGGTCCCTCGCGTATCTCAATGAGCTGGCGGCGAAGGACTATGCAGCAGGAATACAGAAACTTGTCACACGTTATGACAAATGCCTTAATTTGCTTGGAGATTATGTTGAGAAGTAGTTTAAAGTATCCTCTTTCAAATAAAATTTTTTATGTTTGTTAATATTTACTTTTGTGTCTTTATTTCACGAACGGGTACTACTTTCCGGATGACCCTCGTATACACACCGATGACTTTCCCTCATTTAAGCACTGAACTCCTCAATCATTCAAACTATGTCTCTCTCCAAAGAAACCCTCAAATGCAGCAACCGCCTGATTTCTTGAGCCATTCCATGCCGTTCTTAATTTTCAACTGCAACCACTTCACAACCCATCACAGTCCACATGATAACATTTCAATAGGCTTTTACTACATTTTTTCAAAGCTCAAGTCATTTAAGATGCACTCATTTTTCCTAAGTTTGACTTCATTGCCAGTCCTAGTGCAGGAAACACTTCTATTATAGGCATGGGGAAAGACCAGCACGCAGTAAAAACAAGAAATGTCCACATGTTTACCACTGAGCAAGCTGGAATGCTGTCGGAGATCTCTAAAAAATCCAGAGAAAAGGAATAAGGTTCCTCATTCACTGTGTGGCATAAGGGGATATAGATAAATTACCCGAGGCTTTTCGGGGAGGGTAGATGTGCCACTTCAGTATGCTTCCTCATAAGGTTCAAGTGAATCTTATTTAAGATTCATCATTACTTTATTTTAGTCACTGTTCATGAAGGAAGAATTTTAATTACCCATACCTGATCACCTAAGAAGACATTTGGCAAATACACATTAATTACATTTTCAGAACAATTCCCTAAGCATTTATAAACATTATTCTTGGATGGCTTCCATTGAGCAGTGATAGTAAAGTGGGGCAGAGATGACGGAAGGGAGAGGATGGAAAATGAGGTTCCACCACTTGCTGGAGAACTCTTTGATGATTGGTGCTTGCTGGATGTTGGTGGCAGTTGAAAAGAATTTGAGCGGCACGAGATAAGAGGAGTGATCACCAAGGTAGGCAAGAGGTGTGGTGGTTGTAAATTGGTAGATGGTGAGGGGCAAATGGTATTTAAGGAAGTATCAACGGGTAAGAAGACAGAAAAAGGGAGAAAAGCAAACTGATTTGATGGCAAGGTCATCTGCATCAAGCAAAGAATGATTACCGAATGACTGTCCCACAGATTGTTGGCAAGTATGGGCGAAGGAGAAAAGTAGAATTCTGAGACTGGCCACTTCGCTAGGGAGTAGGTTGGTGAGTTTATCGTGTTAATTACAAGTTGCATTATATAATTGGTTATATTAATAATGGGGACACAGTAGGATAAGGAATACTGAGGGATCATTTTAATTTTGGGTTTATAAGGTTGGGATCTAAATTGAGGGCTGTTTTAGCTTTTGAGGACATCACATTTTAAATTTATTTAAATTAAGTATACAAATAGGAATTTAGAAGATCTTTAACTTGCAATAGGTACTCTGTTTAATCTTGGATAACAATGGAGTTAGTTACCTTTATATGCTTTCAAAATAACTATATTTTTGGAGTTACGGGATTTGATAGTTTGACAATTGCCACTGGAAGAAGTTTTTTTTGGTGAGGTGCAAAAAAAATTACCTAGAAGAAGCTGGAATTATGGATGTTATTTTTGACAGTTTCCCACAGATATTTTACAGCAAATTCAATGATGGTGATTAGTTCATCAAAGAGGGTTGGCTTGGCATAAGGGAGAATTGGAGGCTTTAGTTAAGAAGAGTGATTTCACCAGGGGATAGACTGGTGGAAGCAAGACACTACATTACCTGTCCTTACTTCCCACCACTCCACACCCTACTGCACCTGTTACATCTTATGCCTCTTGAGCTCAGAGAAAGTGCCATCAGCATCCAGATGAGGTCCTGCAGACATCACTGGGGGATTCTCCCAATCAGTCATCATGTTCTTTTCAATCCTCTCCCATCCCTCTCTTCTTCACATGTCATTATAATTGGCATTTGAAATGCTTCCAAAAATAATGTTTCTAACTGACTGAAATCAGACGTCCTTTTGAGAATTTATAAAATAATAAGAATTTCGATGTACTAGTTCCAATATGCATTATAAACAACTAACGGCCAAATTCCAAGAAGTTGTGGGAGAGGTCGCAACAGTAACTTTTAACTGAGTCATCCGCTAAGTGTGCATTACAATGCAATGAGTTCAGAGTGTAAAAATCATTCGCCTTGACCAAGATTTGATCCCATATCCCTCAATGTCCAGCCGAGTGCTTTAACCGGTAGAGCTATCTAGGCATCCTCTTAAAATCTGAAATTTTGGGGGCTTTAAAGGAACAATGTTCGATGAAATACTGTACATACAATGTCACATGCATGGTTAAATTCTGGTCGGTAGATAAATAAAAGAAGGGTATTTTAAAGAGGAAACTAAATGAACTGCTCAATCACAATACTTTTGCAAGGTTAAATGCTTTTATATGGGAAGGCCCAGAAGAACCCAGCCTGACCTAGAGATGCTGCTACCTCATGCACCCTATTTGCCATATTTAGCCCTTTCGGATTATTTTCTGTTCGAAAACTTGAAATAATGGCTCGGTGGTCCAAGATTGTCCAACCATGAAGAAGAGATGTCGGCAGCTAATGGCTATTTTGAGGAGAAATACAGTTCTTATTAAAAAAAGGGAATCGAACTCATTGAACATCGCTGGGAAAAGAGTATAGAGCTGAAAGGAGTTGATGTTGAAAAATAAATAAAATTTTTTTTCCAAAATTTTTGTGTTTCCTTTGCTGGGTCGGGTACTTCAGGGATTGCCCTCGTAAATTCTTATTTTTAATGTTTCCCATTTGATGATTGATGTTAACACTGACAATTATGTCAGATGGGGAGAAGAAGTTTATTCCTACCTACCCTAATTAATTAATTGGTAGGTAGTCTACCTCTTCAGGTAGATTTTGGTTGACCACAGAGGGAACATCCATGCGTTTAAAAGACCCCCCACACTAAATTACACTGCTCTTCAATTTCAGATGCAGTCTACCTCCCTTCATTCATCACCTTGTTTCTCCTCTGCAGCAGTATTCAGCATCCTATTGCCAATCAAAATCCCCAGCAACTACCATTACTGCCTCCTTAAGACGTCTGCCAGCAATGGCCTCACCTTCTACCATGCCTAGCACACATTTCTTTGTTTTACTTAACATCCTTCTGCACATCCGCACCTCATTAGCCTATTATCTTGTTTCAACAACCATATACATTTATGTACAACCATATCTTGACGCACTTATACTGACCCCTTAGAGGAGTTAACGCGAGCAGAATATGACACAGTTTAAGGATGGCCCCTAAAATGATACGCCGACCCTGGTGTAATAACAAAATAGAAGAGCAATCATGACAAGCATTCACATAACATTACTCTAACACTTAGCTGAAGCATAAGGAGGAGAGACAGTATTAACATTATCGGAAATGAAATCTAAGGAAGTGAACTCTTCTTTCTTGTTAAAAAATTCACGATTGAGATAAAGTGAACTAAATACGGCAATATGTAGTGTAATGTGTAGGATCAGAAATAAAACATCTAACATAAGGAGAGGTATGAAATCCGCACGATATTTCATCCTAATCCCGAGTTCAACGTAGCATTTTATTGAACAAAAAGTGACTTTCATTCACATTGACTAACTACTAAGTATTTAAATGTAACCAAAACTTTTATTCAAAATTTACGAGCAACTGCTACCGGATTTGCGTTGCTGGACTCTTACCAGTGATGACTGCTTAGAGCCTGCCCTGATTTCAGTTGTTTTTCTGCAATATTGAGTGCACTTCTATTTTAGAGAAGTCTGTTAATGTGTACATGTTTCCATTCTAGTGCTCGTTAGACCTTCGAAATGAATTCAAACCGAACGAAAAAACTGCAAGTCTTCATGGACCTGCCAGCTCATTTGGAAATGGACAATAATTATACCAATTGATGCATGGAAATGGCCATTAATACGAATTAAGCCCAAGTCAACAGTTTTTCTAAAACATCCAAAAAGAGCATATCTCTAAGTATTTAATGATAGAAGTAAAATACTCACAACAATTGATAGCGCATGTACGCCTCCAGCTAGTTCATCTCGAAGAAGTTCATTTATCATTCTGTGCCGCTGCAATTTAGAAAATGAGAGCCATGTTATTATCAATGTCAATTTAGAAGGCCAGTTCTTTACGGAGAATGTTTAACTTACTTTAATTAGAGGGACGCTTTCAAACTTTTTCGAAACCACGACAACTTTGAAGTGCGTTTCCGACCCTTTAGGCACGTTATGCATGAACGATTCATTAATAACCTCTAAGTGGTCAGGCTTCAAATTTTCGGTTATTTTAAAGGCGATGGAGTTCTCAGTGGGTTTCTCAGGGCTGATATTCATTATTCCTTGGTGTTGTACAATCGTAGTATTCAATGAGAAGTTCCGGCCTACAAAAAACCTTCACAAGCTAGTGCACTAAGTAATGGTAGAAAGAGGAAATGCACACATGATTTTCTCACCATAGCTTTGGGTTCGTATTTGGTACATTTTCCATACACGGTTCATTGCAATCAGTCTGCTCCACTGAAAAAAATTGTTAATTACCGGAAATACCAAAATCAGAAACGAAAAAGTAAGCTTCGTTAAGCGCATTCCTGAAAACAAAAGCTAATCGTCCAAGCTAATTAAAATAATCTCAGCCATCAAACGTAAAAATACTTAAATAATTAGTTCATTATTTAAGGCTCACTACCAAACCTCGATGTCGTCCATGAAAACAGGGCTGCCTAAAAGACACTATTGTCTGAGTCAACAGCCATTTCGGGATTAAAGCATTCGCGCTGAAAGCCACACATCTTGTAATGACGGACCATCGTTTGGCTCTGGTTTGGGATGAACTTTGTTCTTGATGCCTCCACTAAATTTGGAAAAGCGGAGTCACATGCAAAACGCTTTCGGTTCGTTTCCCGCTATTGTTATTTCGATTTCTTACACCAAAAGGGCCAAATGGCACTCACTGTTAGTTGTGTTGTTGCGTTGCAGCTATTGGTTTTTTAAAATTTCATTCTTGAAGAAATATGTAACGCCAAGCGTAATAGTGGATCGAGTGAGACATATACTCATGAAGAATTATCTGTTTTTGATGCATAATGAAATAAATAATGATTTTGATCATGCAATAATTCCCGGGTTCAAATCCCGGCGGTGTTGAATATTTTTCAGAGGTATCTCGATCCCTACTTGAGGTGCTTTGTGGAGGGCACCTTGAGTGAGTACGCCGTCCGTCGGATAGGACGTTAAGCTGCGGACACCTTGGCGCCTTTCGTAAAGAGTTGGCTAATGCCGACGCAGGGGGTCTTCATCCTTTCCTGTCCATCCCCTATGGCGCAAATGACCTCAGCTGTCGGTCGCCTCCCCTAAATACTATTACTACTTGTGTTTCGACGTCCTTTGGGAACTTAATTTATTTTTATTTTAATATTCCAGTGAAATAAAGGTATTGAGGAGTTCCATGACATTTCAAACATTCCTGAGTAACATGACACTGCAATATGGGATAGGGAGTTGAAAAAACTTGGTGAAGTTTTGATTTCTCAATATGTAACCATTGCAATACTTGCGTTGATTTCGGATGCGTTCACGTTCACTGAATGTTTTAGAATTCCCACAGTTGATGGTGATTTACAGGCATGCTAGCGTTAGTGCGAAAAATGAAAATGTGTATTCTTTTTTATTATATTGAATTGTGCCACTTGTCTTAGGATAAGTAAATTGTCTTCTGCTATTTATGTTCGTTTTTAATCACAATTTATGTTATCTTCGACAGGATTTCCTTACTTGTCAATGGCAATATTTGAATGATGCTATTTTATAATTTTATTCTAAATAAGCCACTATTTCTACTTCTTTATAATTTTATTCTGACTAAGCCACTAGTGCAGTGTCAATATAGTCGTTGATTATTGAATTTTGATTAAAAGCAAGTATTGATGAACAAAATCAAAATACGAAAACCCCGCGGTTATTAGGCAGTCTCTGTAGGAGGTATGCTGGTACTGCATGCGCCTCTACAGTTGAAAATCTCGTAACTATCTGATGTTAAAGGTCAATACCATGGAGAGGACCGGCTCTGGAATCAGTAGTTCTTCTACTCGTTCATGGAGGTTCAAAGTAGTGTCACCGGTGCCTGATAGAAGGTCATAGATTATTGTAAATTAAAACAAAGGTTAAACGTTAAGATTAATTTGTATTCAAGAAGACCTATGGGGAATAATTTAGTCGACTTCGTGGTCGTATCAGTTATATGTTTTGAAATCGAATAATATCTTTGATAGGCAGATCTATCAAATCATTGACTCGTATTTCTTCATGAATAATCGGTCACCTTAGAAGTTGTGCAAAGCGGTTAATTACACTCTAATTAAGTTACTGGCGATGGTCTCCTTCAACGATATGTCATGAAGCTAAGGTATTTGCGTTTCTCCATAAACTTAGCAGTTATTGCTGGGGGATTTTTTATTTAAATAATTTTACTTCCATTTACAGAAGTCGGCCTAAACTACTTGTGATATGTTCGACACTAATCGTCGTTTTTTACATCGAATATGTAAGTTATTATGTTAAGAGTTGGAACTGGCCGTCCATCAAATGCTCGTCCTCCGAATGTCTAAAACTTCTTTTAGTAGCCGACCCTCAAATATTGGGCGAGAAGACTGAATCTGCGTTAACGAGATGGGATTGTGACAGGTTGGCAAGCTCTGCCCGTGTGTATACTGTATCTATGTTATAGGTTCTCATGATTTCACTATTCTAGGTACCTATCCAAAAATTTCCTACTTGCTTTAAATCACGTGAGGCCAGATATCATTTTATTCCTCGGAGATTTAATGGATGAAGGAAGCCGTGCATCAGCTGAAGAATATTCACGCTACAAGGAGCGCTTCTTTTCAATTTATCGAGCTGAAGCCCACGTTCAGGTACTTAATATTAAAGTAATAATTGTGATTCCATGCTAGTTGAACCAGAACAGGATTGGAAAACCCATCGCATAATATTGACGATCCTGTGCCTTCACGTTCCTCTGAAGTAAACTCTTAATTATTGTATGTTTTAAGTTAAGTTTCTAGAGCTTATCACACAAATGAAACAGTTTCTGGCGTCACTTGGTGGAAATTCTTCATATTGAAATTAAATTTAAATTTACTTTTATTACGGCCTAGGTTTCGTTATGGTATAACATCATCAGGTCTAATAAAAGGTAAAAATACGAAACCTAGGTCGTAATAAAAGTGTTTTATGTGGAAAGGCGAAGTATTTTAAATTTAATTTCATTATCACACAAAGTTCACTTTCCTATTGAAAAAAATTGTATCTCATTTACTAATCAAATAAGCCTCCAAAAATTTCACATCTTATTTAGTAAAATGCCAGGATTCCAGAGAAAATACACATTTATATTTCTTGTTACCCTGGTTTTTGATGCACAATCATTAATTTTCTGAAATAAGGGTTTTTCATGTTTTAAATTCTTTTGAAGAGGTGAAGGCTCTGACACTCCAATTTCATCTGGAGTCCATCCCGATTTTTTTTCCACTTCTTCAACCAGTTCCAGCTAATTTTTTGTTCCCAATTCTAGTGTTAAGTTCCCTCAGGATAAAAACATGCGCATTATGATAATTGTCAGAATATCTGAATCCTGCCATTAATTGAAATATTGTTCAATTTTTTTTATTGTGATTGTGTAAAGCATAGTAAATGAGAAAGTTTCTCTCGGGGTCATGTTTTGGGATGCTTTTATTATTCTTTCGCTGGTGTATTCATTGCGTCTTCAGAAACTCCCCATGAATATTGTCTTATCCTCATATAGTTGCAGTTTGCTGCTTTAATATCGGCGTTATTAATTTTCATTGCTTCTGAGTGTTGAAGCAAGTCTTCTTGTTTTGTACTGATTCCTCTTACTTTTAATGTGTTTCAAGGTTTAATATGCTCACATTTCCAGTTTGCATAGTCCTTGCTGTAGCTTTACTAACTCTATTGTGCTGGTCAGCCTTGGTTCCAAGGCAATGTTGGCATCTGTGAGTTAATTTCAAGAGCCCAATGAGAGAGGTTACCGACCTCTCAAAGTCTAGGGGTGGGATACATCCATGTTGAGGATGTTTCCCTTGGCAGGAGTGGCCCACATTAAGGGTGCCAGGCTCTCATCTTTCCCCCCCCGTCTGTTTGCTGTGCTCCACATGGTTCATTGTTTAGGGGTCAACTGGCTTTTGCCTTTGTGGCTGTGGGAATCTGCTGGCTGGCAGGGCTCTTTCTACAGGGCTCTGCTGGCGGAGGCATTTGGTCAAGGCCGTATTTCCCCATCCCCTCCAACATGCGCAGGGTTCCATGCGTCCTCACTTGCTTACCTTTCCTTGCTAATTAAGTAAAGTGTTAAACATTCTTTTCGTGAGACTACATTTTCTAAAAAATTATAGAGGTATTGATTTGTTTTGGACAAAAGACATTGTTTCAGTCCATTCAAATTTTTTTCTGGAATCCTCGCATTCCGACTGATCTAACGATAAAAGTTTTTGAAGATGGATTTAGAAATAAAATATTTTAGTGAGAAGATGCTCTTCGCATGGCTTATTTTGTAAACTTTAATTTGTATTACATTAGGGGGGCTGTAAAATTTCTAGAGGTGAATGATAAAAATGTAATAGTGTTGCTCACCTTATTTGAGATATTGAAGGCTCTTTGAGTTTCATTAAAATATGAGGTAGTAGAACAAAAGCAATTATTTTTGTTGAATTGACATAGAATTGTAAAAGTTGATCAGATTAAACTTTTGAGTATCCATTTACTGGCTGACCTAATTGCAGTGCGCCTGGCTAGAATATAGATGTTCGTTTGGTAGGATATGTTATGTATCTTTTTTAGTTTGTAGTTTCATTGATGGTTACGATTGGAAAGGATTTAATATCATGTGCAGCATATAGAAGGCAGAGTATTAATAACTATTAATAACATTTTGAGTCTTAAATAATTATTCATTGGCCATTTGTTTCAGATGTTGTTTATTCCGGGTGATAATGACATTGGTGGTGAGGATGAATCAATTACCACGTCAAAATTGGAAAGATATCGGAAAACATTTGATTCATTCAGTGCAGTGAATGTAAAATTTGCAGAATTCATTAAGGTAATATTGGTGCATTCACTGTCTGTCTCTTAGGACTTTTTATTTTAATCCCCTGCTGAAAAATGCATGAATTTGCATATGTTCATGGACCCCTGATTCATGTGTAAATCATATTTTATAGGCGTTATTGTTTGTGCAGAGAAATTTAATATGATATTCACTTGGAAAACATGCCCCTTCGGTTCACTCCTTGTCAAAAAATCTAATAGTTATAACATAGCTATTTTAGAGTACACTCATTTTAATTTTGGGTTCCTGCTTGTTTTAGCACATCAGAACAATTAAAAAAATAAATATTGTGTGCTTAGTTATCAAGGGACATCCAGGTTTCCACCAAGGGGCATTCATGTGCATTTTTAGTCAGCTGCCATGCCATTCTGTACATGAAGAGATGTTGTGAGGCATTTATTGGTCAAATGGGAGGAAATTGGCAAATAGAAGTGGTTGTGCACATTGAACTAAACTATTTTCATGAACTCACATTCTCCTAGTGTCTACCATAGCTCCCTTGGCTGTTGGAAGGGCCACAGGGTAAATGGACAGAGGGGAGCGGAGGGAATTTCCTACCCTGCAATATTCATGAATCAATCCACCAAGATTACATAATTGATTCACGTCTTTATTTATGCTTTGATTTTTATGTAAATATTAAGATAAATAGAAACAAAAATAGCTGATCATTAAAAGTAACCCTTTTAGGGTGATTTTCCAATTCAATCCATTCCCTTTTTCTGTTTTCAATCATGAAAATTTTTGCTAGTACGAGGGTAGTTATGAGTAAACACATAATGTATTCAAATGTAACGTACAGTATAATATTATGGGGATCAGCTGCTATTTCTCAAACCATCTTTAAAATGCAAAATAAAGCTATTAGAATCATCTCCAGGAAATCTCACAATGCTCCATCAAGGCCTATTTTCCATGAATTAAATTTGCTACCACTCCTGTGCATCTACATTATGTTTTTAATTCTATGTATAAAAAATAACATTGGCAACTATTCTCTTAACTCCACCTATCATCATCATTACACCAGAGGAAGGAATGACATCCATTATGGGAATATAAGAACTAAAGCAATGAAATGGGCATCAGATCATATAACAAACTACCCAAAAGTATCAAGGATACAAAGGGAACTGCTGCATTAAGGCATAATCTACAGCGCAATATGTTCTACTCCGTTGACGAATATCTCAACAATATTCCCGACCAGTAAGTTCATACTTTTAGTTTCTAGCAATGGTCGTAGTCTGATTCATGTTGGTGATCAATGATTTTTCTGAATTAGTCAAGCAATTAATGGACATTACTACGATAACCTCCTGGACCAACTACAGCCAAAGATACATGAAAAACAGCCAGGTTTGGTGAGAAAGAAAGTCATCTTTCATCGAGACAATGTACACCCCCACACGTGTTGTTGCCATGGCAAAAATACGTGAACTAAGATCCGTATTGTTGCCACACCCGCCTTAGTCGTCTGATTTGGCTCCCATCAGATTTCCATCTCTTCCCCAAGCTCAAAAGTTTCCTCGGTGGATGGAGATTCTCTTCAAACAAAGACCTAACAGCCAAAGTAGACAAGTATTTTGCAAACCTAAAGGAAGCTAATTTTCAAGATGGGATTAAGGCATTGGAACATCGCTGGACCAAGTGCATTAGTTTATGGGGAGACTACATTGAAAAATGAAAAAGTTACACGGAGGTAATTCATTTATTTCTATTCCATTCCAAGAACTTTTCAAATTACCCTCCTGTGTAAATTTTTTTCTATATTTCATTTTTTGTCTTCTATTCTGTTATTCATTCTTATTTGCCTCATATATTTATTGATCCCACTTGACCTTATAATGCCTTGCATCAGGAAATTAGCGGAGCTTCAGTGAGAGGTGGAATGCACTATTAAGGCATGGTTGAGATGAGAGGGTTGTCTGGAAAGTAGCGCTCATTCATTTCGAATGGGGCGCTTCAGATGCGAGTAGCCTCAGCTCAATCTCAGACACCAGTTTTTTGTCTGCTCACTGTCCGCGAAGTTTCATTATGCTGTTATTGTATTTTTTTTCTCAGTGTTTGTCAATGTTTAACAAAATTGAAAATGCCACCACTTGTGAAGTTAGGGCTGTGATCTGATTCCTCAATGCAAGAAATGAGTGACCAAATCATACTCACTGTTTGTCAATTAAAGGAGGTTTACGGAGGCAATGCAACTGATGAGTCGGCCATTTGGTGTTGGTGCCAAAACTCCGACTTGGGGAAGGAGAATGTCCATGGACTTGGCTCCTTCAGATTTCCATCTCTTTAAGAAACAAAAGGAATATTTGGCAGGAATGAAATTTTGAAGTGATGAAGAACTGAAAGAAGGGCTGGCTACTTTTCTCTATGGACTGTCGGCAGAGGAATATGAAGCTGGAATTAAAAAACTCATCACAATATAGGACAAATGTATACATTTTTTGCATGGTGACTTAGTAGAGAAGTAGTCCAAGGTGTTTAGTTAACGTATAAAACATTCTTTGAAGAAAATACAAGTATGTATTAGTTAAGCTTGAATTGTAAAATGTGCACTGCCCTCCATTTGACCCTCATTTATGAACCAGAATACATGTAATGTGCAAATTTGGAGTTAGGATTCCAATAATTTAAATTATTTTATATAGTTTCTTAGATGTAATGCTTGGAATGAAATCAGAATGTGGGACAGTCATCTTTTCACTTATGATACCTGTTCCTACACTAAATGGTTTATTTTTTGGGCATTTTTTTAAATCAGGTGAATCGCCTTACGGAGAGCTTCCCCTCTGAAAAAGGTGCCCATTCCCCCGGTGCCAATTGCTCTCGCATCCTCCTCTCACACCTTCCACTTCTCCCTGTCTCAACTGGATTTGTTGAAAGGGTAAGCGGTCTAACTCTGCTCTTTGGGATTTAATATAAATTAGTCCTAATCAGTACAAGCATATTTACCAGCAGTATTAGCATATAATCAGGTACCACTTCACTTAATGAGCATGAACTTGCACACTTGCAAGTTGAGCCAGAAACCATTGAATATTTCCCCCTTCTTAAATGACCACGAAATTGGCAATTTCTTAAATAAAAGAAAAGTAGTACACAGCAAAAACAATTGGAAAAGAACAAATTCACTGTTGTGACCAAGATAAATTTAAGTTTACCACACTACCAATGTTTGTGCTTTTCAGGTGATTACACAGTTGCGTCCTCAGCTCATATTTTCTGCCCATGAGCACAAGTCTTTCCACTTTGATGCTGATATTGACGTTAGATCTGGAAAGATTGTTGGTCATTATCGTGTCTTCCCTCTAGGTGGTTCTGAGTAAGTACATAGAATCCTTTTTTGGACTGTATGCGACAGAATGATTTGAAAGTTTGACTAGCTGTCAAGTCAAAATGTTAGGATTGTCATGGAATGTCTGTAAAAAGTGTGTTTTAGATCTCTGTCAGTGCCATGCAAATCAAAAAATATCCCATTTTCTGAATTGTTGACTCCATGTAAAAACCTTGGGGGGTAAAATATTTTGTGGTCATTAGAGAAATTACTACTCCACCAGTTGGAGTAACACCGTGGCTGGGTACCCTGCATTTGAAACTCAGCCTGGCTATATTATCAATATGGCAGCCGCTTGTTTTAATCAGTCATCTTCACCTGGCATATTCAAATCATTAAATTCGAATGGAGGAGTGTATTAAGCTCTATTATCCTGATGTAAAAATGACTAGAGTGGTTGAGTAAAAGCAGGTCAAGTGAAATTAGCTATATTGGTTCTTTAAAAAAGTATCTCGTAAGAACTACGCTGAACTTCTCTATTTTATCAATGCTACATAATTATTAATTTTGTTTAGCAATACCTATATTATATGGGCATATATTTAGTTAATATAAACACTGAGCTCTTTAATTTTTTATTGTAAATACTTCACTGTCATTCGCATTTGTCATTTGAACAAATTCGGAGAAGTGATGCATGAAACAAAGCATTCATGTTTGGAATAAATCCACCAAAGGACATACTCATGAATGCAGGAAATCCCCAATTAAATGAAGTATTGGCGAATTTGTGAATCATTGGTTTCCTGTGTATGTTTTTGTTGGGTATTTATTCGTGTGTGTGCACAGTCATGAGTTACCAAATCTAGTCATCTGTTCTTTTGACTTTCTTCATTGAATACAATTGATTATCCTGAGCTACTCTATCATTACCCTTTCATTATTATGCTATTATAAATTGGTACAATCCCCTTTTCCATGTTAAATCAGGAAAGTAAGAATTTGTGAGATACTTGTGTGTTCCGAAATATGTGATTTATTTGGTACACTATTGCGTGGCGCCAAATGTATTTCTTTAGCATTCTGTGTAACCATTGTGTACTTTAATTCATTATCAGAGGCATTCAAGACAAAACCGTGCCATAGTATTTTGTTGAAAGAGGGGTTTCATGTTTTTTGTGATCTCATGGGGGCAATTACCATTAGGTATCTATCGAAGCTTATCCGTTATGCAATAGAAAACCAAGGGCAACACTGATATTGACATTATTGGAAAGAAATAATGTTCATTTTTATTTGCCCATCGAGGTCAAATAGGCAAATCATCTGGGTTTTTCAATACAATACAGCGAGAGGTTTTTCAATATTAAATACCAATCATTTAAGTTCATCGAGCATAGTACTGATTAGCTTTGTTGTAGGTTACATAAAGTGTGCTACCAGATATGTAAATTAAATAATTTGGAATGGGTAAATGTTATGTAGATTATTTTGCTTCAGTTGATGAATCTGATGCACCATTTTAGGAAGTAATGAGAACAGGCTCATGTAAAATTGAATGTGTATTCTGACAAAACATGATGATGATGTTGGATGAGTTGGAGAGACACAAATGGATATGATTAAACTACATGTTTTGCTTGTAAAAAAAATCCCCCGTGAGTAGGCTTTGTGTAGCGTGATTTAGTGAAGGTAAATTACTCTATAAACAAGTTTAAACGCAGAGGAAAATCGAAGATGGGTTAAAGTAATATGTAAATAATAAAGCTATATCTGTGATATTCTAAAATATTTTAGAAATTTTGGTGGTGATAGAACTACCTTAGTGATGCCGAAATATTTTTAATGCCTTGTCAAATCATCTGGATGATTAAAGACCTATGGTGAGATTAAAAAAAATTATAGAAGTATCCTCTCCAAAGTTAAAGCTCAATGACTGCAAAATGTTTGTGTACAGGGTGGGGTGGTTATCTCCAGACTAATTTCAATTGGAATTTCCCACCATATTGTGGTTTTCCTGGAGGTTGCACTCGGCATTCTTGAATGCCCTAGGTATCTAGTTAACAGTCATAACCTCGAAATGGCTGGGATTTTATGTACAAGTGCAGAGAACAATCAAAGAGCCACTATTATCAGAAGTGTTCCCGCTGGGCGTTCGCCCAGTGAAATAGTTTGATTCTTCGGGTCCCCCAGATCTACTGTTTACCATATTGTGGCAAAGTAAAATGCTTCGAAGAAGTCTGGGGAAGGTTTCCCTAACCTGGCAAGGAAACCTAATTCAAGGAAACTCGTGTCGCAAACTGTGGCAGTCGTCGAGAAGGCTCAGGCGCTGATTTCAGAGGACCCGGTGCGATCGCTGAGGAAATTGGCGTTAGAGTTGAATGTTAGCGAGCAAACAATGCGTTGGATGGCAGATGCTACAACACAAGTCATACACAATATAGGGGCGACACACCTTTGCTGTCTGAGGCGGCCAGAACAAAGTGGATTGCTCACTGCACCTGCTATTGTGTTCTCTAAAAAAATAAACCTGCGGGACGAATCAGATTCTTCTCTGATGAAAACATTTTCACCGTTGACGCGAAGATCAACCAGATCAACAGAAGAGAAATGATCGCCGGCTGACCCTTGACCCCGAGGGTGTCCTGATTGTTGCTCAAACGAAATATCCGGCCAGTGTTCACATCTTAGGTGTTGTGTCCAGTGATTGATATCATGCCGCCACTTTTCTTTGGAAAGGGACAAACTGTCACAAAAGAAGTCCATCTGCACCTTTTGAGGAATGTCGTGAAACCGTGGATGGTAACCGTGGCCTCGGAGAGACAATATGTCTTTCAACGGGACGGTGCACCAGCTCATGTGAGTCATTCAGTCCAAAACTTACTCTCAGATGACACTATTGACATGTTCTGGTCAATAGGAGTTCTGGCCCCGGAATAGCCCGAACTTGAGCCCCCACGATTATTATGTATGTTTGCAGCATAGTCAATACCAATAAGACGAGGCACCCTAATATCGCATCTCTACGCACCGATATCGTAGCAGCATTTGCGAATATGGACATCACTGTTTTAAAGAGTCCATGCGATCGATTCAGGACAAGGTTGGAGGTGGTCATTGCAGCTGAAGGAGGTTACTTTGAGTAAAGTTACTCTTCACAGATACCTCTAATTGTATGTAAAAGGGTTTTCAGTTTCTCTTGTTTTTTTTTTAATAAATTTACTTTTAAACAAAAGTTTAATTTTTCCGGATTTAAGCACCGTACCCTGTACTTTACCTAAATGATCACGGCATAATTGGCTATATTGTGAAAACGTTGCTTAAGTCAAGAGTCTAACATTTGAATTTATTAATCTTTGTGAAGAAGGCAGAAATAAGTACCTCTTAAAAAGCCATTATCTGGCTCAGGAGGGCTTCTAACTCGACCAGTAGATTTTCTGGGTGGAATGCATGATCTCTTTGCAATTACTTCTCTGATTAATGCCGGTTCTTTCTCATTCAAGTACAAATATATTTGTTTTTGCCATTCATAAATTGCATCCTATGTCTTCATCTTTTCTTTAATACTTCTAGTCTTCCTCAGTAAGATTTACATGCTGCAATCTCAATGCCTAATCAGTTATCTGTGTAGCCTGTTACTTCTACTTTGGTCAGCCTGTACTTTTCTCCCATTCTCTCTAGAAATTCTTTATTGCTTGCTCATCCACAGCACTATAGACATACAGGGTTCGTCCGGAAAATAAGTGTACTGACTCCTGGGCTGGGCGCGCCGCTCCAGGCGCACCCAGCACTGCTCTGACGGGCTGCGATTGGAGGGGGGTATGTTGGCAAGCGACGCTGAAAAAGGCAGTCGGCTCTGAGCTGTGGTGTAGTGAGGAGCTCTGTTAACGCGAACCTCCACGCTTCGACCCACGTCACGGAACGCGATGCCGAAGTTTTTGGAGCAGCGTTATTCCATCAAATTTGCGGTAAAGCTTGGGAAATCGTCTGCCGAAACTGTCGGTATGATTAGCCTGGCTTACGGGGAGTCAGCCATGTCCAGAAACATGATCTTTCGGTGGCACAAGATGTTCGTGGAGGGCAGAGAAGAGGTCGACAACGAGTCTTCGAGAGGTTCCCGATGATGCCTTCGCGGGAGCGTTCCAGGAATGGGAACGACGCTGGAACAAGTGTATCGACTCACAAGGGTCCTATTTTGAGGAATATTAGCTTAAGATATGTAAAAGTGTAATAAATTTTTTTTCCTGAGCTCAGTACACTTATTTTCCGGACGAACCCTGTAGGCACCGGAGCATTCAAGTATTGAAACTTGTTATGAATAATCTTTCATGAACCATCCTTACATTGTTTTCTTCATTGATTCAGGACATCAGTGGACAGTGACAGTAGGGAAGCTTCAATAGCACATCCTATTTTCTCTAGAGAATTTTTTCAGTGAAATTCATGTGGTCAACAATGTAAGTGACAATTGATGCTGCAGGATCAATGTTCACTTTACCTTATTTGGTTCTTTCATCTGAAAATGAATGTTTGTCTATATTTTCTCGTCTGAGAAGTCAAAAGCATTTTACTCTCTTCTCCGCCACATTTCATAATCAACAAGTTTACACATGTTAAGTTGGTATTCATGGTCGTGTCATTCATTTTTGCCAATTAAATAATAAGTATGTATTTATCTATTCCTTCAAAAGTTCTTGCATACCATTTTGTTTGCTAATTAAAGGCTTACCATTGGCCATTATCATTTTTGGACTTCATGAATATTATAATTTTCATGCATGCAAAGCTCCCAGTTACTAATAAAACTCCAACCCCTTAAGTAAACTCAGTGACCAGTAGTGAGACTTCGGCCCCCTCACTCCTAATCACAGCAGACAGTTTCACCATCTGGCATCATAAAGCTCTGCCTGATGGAGTGATTCTGGTCTCAAGTTTGCAAAAGTTTTTCTAAAGTGCAGAAAAAATAGTTTAAATTTTAAAATATTTGCCAGTGATTGTGCTTAAAATAATGAGTTGTCACGAAATTCTTTCTTTCCAATAATTTTCAAGAGTTAGGAAAATGCTGTAAACACATTGCAAATTATCTAATTTTAATATTAAAAAATATAAGCTCGAAAATCATTTTAAAATGGTACGTCATTCAGTTCAAGCTTTATAAAAGATATAAAATATTCAGAAATTAAATATATTCTGTAATTTTAATTGAATTAATCTTTCACTGGGTTAGAATTAAAATTTCAAATGTAAGTTTATAAGAAAAATGATTTTGTAATGGCCCCAGCCCATAAAGATGAGGAAGTTCATGAAAAGCAAGAGAGGAAGCAGGAATGATTGACAGTGGGTGCTTGACCACAGCTGACATTCATGTGGGATAATTTGTGCACATGCCGGAAAGCCAAGTGCAGGGGAGGTGAGGCTGTCCAAGTGCTGAGTGTGTCCATGTTGACCGTCACCATACTCACGGCCATTGGGAAAACAGTGAAGTTCCACTGTTAAAGTAATGGATTGTGATTAAGTGATTCATGTAAATTGATATTTAACAATGCAAATAGTGGTAAGTCTGCATACTAATAGTCACGTACAGATATAAATATTGTTGTTTGACAATATTGAATTAAAGTTGAATAAAATAAAATAAATTGAAATAAGTCATGATATGTTTTGCTTTGGATATATTTCAAGTAAGTTATTCTGCTGGTTGATTAGCTAGTCTGTATACTTAGTGTTCTTGCGAATTTAACACGAGTCTTATGTAGCATTGAATTGGAATGGTTGCAGACAAGTTGGTACTTAAAAGGAATAGGGAAGGGAATATGGAAACGATTCATAGACTAATCAAAGTGGTGAAAAGATATAAGTGGCAAGATCCAGTTTGTGTGTTATCAGAATCAATTTGCTCTTCCTGCATTTTCCATTTGGAATGCTGACAATCAGTGCAGACAATCCTACCATTAAATTCTATCAATCAGGGTTGGTAAAACGCCAAGTTGGAGTGGGATGAAGTGCAAGCCACTTATGAGTGCGGTTTGTGGTTCCTTTGAAAGAATATGAATGGCTTTCTTCATTTTGAATATGCAATTAATTTGTGGTGCTTCCTTTGAAGAGCTGCCATGAAGACGGCCGCAGCGAAAAAAGCCCAGGGGAAGAAGTCCCTCTCGTCTTGGATGTTCTACCTGGGAGACAGCATTGTGCATGAAATAATGGTGCCAACGTGCTCGTACCGCATGGCAGTCCCCTACATTGGATTTGGAGCTGCCACTCTAGCACCCCTGGGTCAGTCCTGCACCTCCCACCATTTTAATTTTCAAATGGCCCTGGTCACCAGCATCACGAGAGTCAAATTCTCAAAGTGGTGGACATCTCCTTGAGATCCAATAACAAAGACCCTGGGATGGAATGCATGGCAATAATGATTATTATTTGCAAACGGAGCTTTGGTTTGGGAAATACATGTGTACTCACAATAAGGTACAGTGATGGGTGTGGGCTTTACATTTGCATTCTTTTCAAGCATACGTGCGTTACATAAATTTGCATATTTCTTCTGTTTCATTAATTTTTTCTATTTTAAAATTAGTTATTTGCTTGATGTGCCAAAAATTGCTAGAAAAATGAAAAAGTAAATACTTCAATGGATCTCCTGGTGATTCCAGTGAATGATCATCATCTCTTTGGCTTTAGTGGTTCGTTTTGGTCGCTGGGTTTTAATGTTTGCACTCGTAGGCATTCATGTCTAAGGGCTTTGGTGAGCCTTTTTATCTTTAACTGTATTCATTGGAAAGAGATGGGATTTACATAAATAGATTGAGCCTTTGTATATATCCTGTTCTTAGCCTTATAAAAACAGCTGCCACAATTTTTTTATTCTTAATATGTATTTCTACTGTAAATTCTTGTAAACATTTAGTAATGCAGCAATTTCAAAGTGTGACAATGTTTCACCTTGACAGTGACTCGAACGTAGAGCCTTATGACGTTAGGCCAAATGCATCAGCTGGTTAACTACCAAGGCATCATCATCTTACGCTCTGAAACTTGGAGAGTTCTGAGTGTAAGAGGATACCTCGTTGGCTGAACTCGCTAAATTATTCGGCTGGACCAAGTGGGGATCCAGGTTTAAATCACGGTCAAGGTGAAAGATTTTTACGCTTCAAAATTGTTGCGTTGTAATGCACAATAGTGGATTACTCCATTGAAAGCTACCGGTGCAGCATCTTTTGCGTTTTCTTAGATAAATGTATACAGTTCTGTTAATTCAATTTTTAGTGTCATCATGGTACCTATGTAGTAGGTACTTCAAAGCATGCATTTTGATTCAGATTAATTAGCAGCAATCAAAACATTTCAAACTCACTGAAACACTATAACTTGAGAGTCAGTCTTTACTTGAATGAGCAGTTCATTGGTGATAAGGATTTCACGTTCGTCCTATGAGAATATTCAACTCTGAGAACGTCCTCCTTATCCATCCTCTTTGCTGCATTTTAGATATCCATTCTTTCATAATCAAAGTATGGGCAAATTATGTGGGTTGTTCGATAAGTCCTCAGTGAAAAATAGGATTTTCAGCTTAGTCTCCTTTTAGCGCGATACATTTTCCCCAACATTTCTCCAACTTTTTAAGCCGTTCACAGAAATATTTTGCAAGGTCTTCACAATAGACCTTGTGGGTCTTGGTGATGACCCCTTTGTTCAACATGAATTGTTTTCTATGGAGCCAAGTTGAAAATAAAAAATTCACGAGGGGCAAATTTGGTGAATTCGGTGCATGTTTTAATAATATGAACTTTCTTTTCATAGTTTTCAGAATCAAAACAGCATGCGTGTGCACCTGGGAATTGTCTTGATGGAAGATATTTTTTTTCTTTGCCAAAGGAGAGTGATTTTTCTTAATTTCTTCGCTCAACCGATGCAATAACAGCGAATAACACTCTCCGTTCATCATTTGACCTTTTGGTAATTAATTGATGGACATGGTTCCACATGCATGCCAAAAAGCCATGGCCATCATCTGATTGGCTGATTCTTCTGTCTTTGCCCACAGAAACCCACTGTTTCAACTGTTCCTTTTTCTCTAGAGTGTAGTAGTGTGTTTGTTTTTTCCGCAGTCGTGTTTAGATGCAGATACTCCTCAGGATGGTGACAGCAAAGTGCCAAACCAGTCTCCGATTTCACCACATTTATTGTGTATATTCTCTGCTGAGAGCAAATATGGCACCCCACTTGCAGAGGTTTAGTTCATGCCCAATTTTTCTTGGAAAATTGAAAATACTGTACTGTGACATATCAGTGGCCCCAATTATTTTGCCAACCTTGATTCATTCATCATTTAAAACCATATTGTGGGCTTTGTTATTCGTTTCGCAGAAAGTCACTTCCACTGGACATCTCGGATGATGTTCATCATTTGTGGATGTATGGCCACGTGTGGATTCATTTACCCAAAGGTAACAGTTGTAAACACAGGAGCATGTGTTTCATGAAATTCATCCAACTCAGCTTTGATCTTTTTGGTGTAAAGTCTTTAAGTAGAAGTGATAAATAACCACACAAAACTCATGTTTTTTTATCTAAATAAACAAAATGTATCGCTTCAATCGACTATGAAAATGAAATCGTGAGCTGGATACAGCTGAAACTTAAACAGCAGGATCGTGAAACTTAAGGCTTACTAAAATCAAACCATTTCCAATACTATAAATGCTCTCTCTTGAAATTTCTAAGGACTTATTGAACAACTCACTTAAGACAAGCTCGCCAGAAAGTAGGGCGGGGAAGAATTTTTTGCTCTTTCCGAGTGTGAATGTCACATCAGGAAAGTAGGGGAGAACTATGTAAGTGCCAGGGCAAAGGTTTTATCACTACAGCACCAATTTTTTTATGCCTACATTGTTGTGGTCCATTTGCAAAATTATCGCAAAATCTGACGTACTTACTGGGAAGTAAATTGGAGAACCATCTTCCTCTGATTGCTATTAATATGCTAACTCCTGCAAATATGGGAGTTGGGTCATTGCCAGAGGAATCAGTTGTCAGTGGTATTACAATGCTCTGATGCGGGATGGCAGATGGCCATGACTTGATATTGGTGCAAGGTGTTCTGCACATAATATGAGGTGCAAATTATGCATGTTGTCATTTCCATGCAAGAAAATGTTCAAGGCTTCCATAGCATATCATGAGAAACAGTTTTTTCTGGTTGGGATTTTTTCCTCCTCACATTTAAATAAAAGATGTGAGAGGTAAGGGAGGTTACTTGCAGTGGATTTAAAAACAGCTTTAAGTAGTTTAATGCAGGTACCATGGCAATAGTTTCTTCTCCGCATTAAACTTTTAGGTGTGATTGCAGTGAGGCATTGAGGGGAAAAGGGATGTTGACTGTGACATTGTTGGGAATCCTTTTTCCTCTCAGACTTCATGGTTGCGATTGTAGGAAACAATAAGCAGGACCATCCAAGCACCTCAAAAATGAAACATTACCCAGTTGTCTTCTAAATCTCACAATCACAGCTTGTATGGACTTCCCTTCATAGATGTATGGTAAATAAAATGTGTGTGCAACAAAATTTGAAAGTATGATCGGGACATATCTCTTGCTAACATTATATTGATTTCAAGATCTTCATCTAAGACATTGTGCCCATCATCAAGCATTTGTGATGTATGGAGTCAAGTTCAGTATGGTTTTGAAACTCTCATTGGAGGAAAGAGGGACGAGCACAGATTGGAGGCTCGAAGAAAAATGGCAAATATACAAGGACAGAAAGGAAAACCAAGTGGAGTTAGTTTTATCACAGTAGAATAGGAGGAAAGAAAATTAATGCAAGGAATTGGAGGAAAAGTGGATGTAGAAGAATGTATTGAGTGGTGATGTGATCTTGAAGACTGAAAGAGGAGAAAATGTTGTATTAGGAAGGCGCAGGTTGGACGGGATGACAGAGGAAATGAATAATAATGAGCAGAAGAATGGTTTATCCATAAGGTTTATGCATAAGGTGGTTAATTGTTTAGTTTTGTTTTGGGGAAGGCTTTGATTTGTAGCTGAGGTTATTTCCTAAATAACCTTGACATTTAGTATAGGTTTTCTTGGTTCATCAAATATCTACCTCCAAATGGTTGGCTACTGCTAATAAATATGTTCACTGATTTGTATGCTGCTTTGGGTCTGATTTGTGTGAATGTCAGCAGGTTTACCTTCTAAATTTTATCTCTTAAAATTCCAAAGAGACTGTGGGAGATGCAGCAACGGTAACTTTTAACGGAGTCATCCGCTAATATGCATATCAATGCAACAATTTCAGAGTTTTAGAGGATGCCTCGATAGCTTAACTGGCTAAAGCACTCGACCAGACATCGAGGGATCCAGGTTCGAATCCCGAACAAGGTGAATGATTTTTACACTCTGAAATTGTTGCATTGAAATTCTCTTAAAATTGTCTATATACGTTCACCAACTTTGAAATGATCACATGCTGATATGTGGACAAGTGTCAGACATGTGCCGGGAAAAAACTGACCTTTGGTGCTGATTGCCCTGTCATGCAGCCCTCTCTTCAATCCAAATGTCTTGTGGGCATGCCGATCGAATGATGTGGTAGAGTTGATGAGCACTTAAAGGTTGGTGGTTTAGTGAGTGATTTCTCTCTCTCTTCTTCACAGCTACCGAAGGTGTTGAAGTTGCATACGAGGATGAGTATGACTCTGTTGATGGCATCGCCCGGGATAGTGGGAAGATGGTCCTGCATTACTCTGTGCTCTGGCTGCCCTCTCGCCTCGCCCAGTTAACCTTCTATGAATTCTTTGTTTGCGCGTTACTTGTTGGCCTTCTGATTTGGAAAATTTCTTTCTGTAATTCAAGAAGTCTTAGGGGATGAGTTAATTTTGTTTGTAGGAAATAGTGAAAGCATCAAAATTCTGTGGGCTGTGGTGCATCCGAAGGATTAATGTGATCCAAGGGTTAAAATTATGAATCATGGTTTTTATATGTTCTGCGTCCACCTGAAGCAGGTACATGAACATTCAGATGTGGGAGGTATCTCATTTTTTGAAATGTCTGTTGAAATGAAAGATGTTCTCTTTTGGTTGAAAAAACCCTTTCCTATCTAAGTCAGATGAAGTGCTCTTTCTCTTTTTTTTTTTTAATAACTAGAATGGTGACTTCAAGACAGCAGAGATAATACCTTAGACCGTTTTGAATATGTCTGGCATGATTTTAGATAATTTCTCAACAGTGGTATGGTTTAGACTGAAGGAGATCATGAAATACGCACCCATCCATTTTATCTTGGAAGCTTAGGAAATAAAGAATAGGAAAAAGGTTGATATACCTGGACATGAGCAACAACTGGTCTGTAATTCAAGTAGCATATCCATAGCATTTATAAGTGCATTTTTATTTAGAATTTTATTCCATTCCAATCTCTGTGTATTCTTAATGATATTTTAGTTGAAGGTATTAAATTTACTGAGAAACTTGTGAAGCTTCAAGATTTCTTCCAAATGTAAATGGGTTGAATGATGCAATTCAGAAGGTCGAGAAGTTCATTTGTTGAATTTGAATATTACCCATGTCCATCAGAATTTGGTGCATTTCCAATACTGCCTGCATTTACCTTGAATGTTGCACTATTAATGCACTACACATTAAGTGCATACTTAAATATTAATTTCTAGTATTTAAAATTATCACTTTTGAAAAGAAGGCAACTAAATTCAATCATATGCTAATATTTTTTAACGAGTACTTTAAAATATGATAAATTCAAGTTATTACAATTTTAAATTATGGGTGATCATAATTATAATTACTTGGGTAAGTTTCCTTATTGTCTCCTTCCTTCCCAAGCGCATACACATTTCACAAAATGGGGACTATATCACTGGACCGAAAGGAATCAAAAGAAATGATGACAATTTTTTTCTCATATTAAATAGATCAAAGCAATGTCATTTCATCTTCCTTGTTGGTTGAGTGAAAATACAAGTCCATCCATTTTGCTTTTCTGTAGATGCACTTACTTAAAACATGAAAATTAAAGTCTGAAAGCACGTAGGCAAGTGAAAATTCTGAAACTTTTAGAATTGTTTCTTTACTTAATAATATCTTACCAAAATTTTATTTATTAAGATAACACAAACCGTATTTTGTTTTCATTTTTTTTGCATGATTCTCTTCTATGGAGAAATTTAAATGAAAAAATAAGATGAGTTGTGAAGTTACATTGTATAAAAATTATCATGGGAGTTAGTGTTCACCCAAGAGATTATCCCATTCACCATGGTATTTATTTCCCATTCCCAACCGTTTTGCATTGAGGTGAAACTGAGATTTAATATGCCGTCTGCTCCCACAACACTTGACAAGCTACAGCATATGAACCATTTTAAGTAACCTCAATTGTATTTGCCTTATCGGGGCAGATTCCAAGTCCATTCCTAGCCCTGGATCTAACCCATTTTGTGAATTTTGGTGTATTTCAAGCGAATGCTAAGTTGAGTAGAATGCTCCAAAAAGGAGGTTGATAGTTGGAATTAGAGGTCACGTATTTGTTACCATACCGATTCTGTCAAGCATCAAGGTTATAAGGAATCCTAATCTGTTAACATGTGCACTAAAATGAACAATTTTTGCCCAACTTCACCTCCAAATCTTCCTTAAGTTTCTGATTTCGATCTGGCAATTATGGTAACCCAAGAGTCTAGCGCAGCATGGGAATGCCACTCACAGCCTTTTCTTCTTCCCGCTATTTGTCTCCAGCGTCCTATTCCTCGGCATCCACCCACCATTCCTTCTTGGAATCCATCACGGCAACTTTGTCTCCTCCCCCTCTATGCCTAGTATTTCTCCGTTAGTTTGCCCTTCTGTTCTCAGTTTTTCTTCCAGTCTTCTCGACGCTCACACATTGCATTATCATTTTTTGGCTCTGCATACTTTCCAACTCCCTTATTTCCAACCAAAACATGCATTCTCTTCCTCCCTTTACCTCATCCTTCTATCACAGTGGTCAGCATCCCATTGGCTCTCGGTGTCTCCTGCCCTATTCTACCATTTAAGTGAAATAATTTGAAATGAAGTCCACACATGTGCTAAACAGCCATCACTTGGTTTTAATACTGATCCAATACTTAACTGAAAGAAAAAAGAAAAGAAATGTTTCCATGCGTTGGGCCAAAGCAGCACTCGAGTTTGATGCTATCCACACCACGAGCTATTCATCGGAGCGAGAGAGAGACTTAATTGGAGAGCAAATACTGACACACACTTTAATATGCTTGCACATTTTAATGTCTCCATGCAGAGACTGATTTGAGCTCAACCAGAGAAAACCAGTTATATTTTAATTCATACTTTATAAGGTTAAGGTAGTGCTAAAACAAAATTTTGAAATTTGTACACACTATATTTACAAATGAGTATTTCAAATGTTGACTCCAGCTTTCTTGTGTGACTTCATTTCTTTCAATGCTCTTGATTGAAGTTATTTTATAATAACGTGCATTTTCATGTAACCTCTGAACGTGAAACTTTCTTGTCACAAGACACCGGAAGCTTACTGGCTATGTCATCCTGGTCTTGTGAGGAATTTTCACCCAAGGATCACAAAGCTTTTATGACTGGATAAAAGAATCATTTTGAGAGAGATGGAAGAGTAGAAACTGTATCACATGGCGGCAAAAGATATTTTTGCCATCCTTTCATGTTGACTTCCATGACCTTGAACAGGGCTTCTGCATGTTGAACTGCTGCCCTGGTGTTATGATAGCAACCAACAGCCCCCTGCTTTTCTCTCTTGATCGTGCGCCTGCGTGCTTCCCCCTCTGTGAGGAAAGTGACCCTCACATGCATGGTTGGATTCTCAGTCTGACCCATGGTCAACAGAGGGCACTGCGCTCTGCTGCTACCGCATGGCTCCCACTTGCAACCCCCAGGGCCTGATTATGCTCCTACAATTGAACTACTCATAGTGGAACTCGTTACGTTAACATGTATCGGGCTAAATTTTGACATCAGACCACCACGGGCCTCAAAAACAAATGAATGCCCTTGGGAGAGGGGCGCATCACATGTTTTTTAGTGCGTTATGGAAGTTCATGGGGTTGAACAGTATTGGGCGCTGCAGTTTTCAATTTGCATGTTTAACCATGGAGTATTTACTCAACTAGAACGTGTTTTCATGATAGGCAAAGCACTGCGTGACACTGAAAGTTTAAGGGAAACTTTTCCCTGACTTCTAGTCAATGAAAAGATTGTCGCCTAAGATTTGGAGTGAATTGAACTCCTCTTGTTGCGCCATGTGGAATCTTTTCTCAGGGTGGGAAACTTATGTTCACAAGTGCTCTTAACTACTGTTTGCCTAGTATGCTAGTAAGAATTCCAAAATCAGTCCTCTTGAATCCATGCTGTAGGTAAGAGTTTGTACAGTGGGATATTTGAATCCAACGTTGTGCATATTTTTATTTTTTCATGATATTTAAGCCTTGAAACTTGAAAATAAATGAATTCTTGAAGTTTTAAGGTTTGAAAGAATGACCCTCTCTCAGATTATTTCTAGCAATGTAGAATTTTAGGATTAATGATCACAAATCTCAAGTCATATTAGAAACCGTAAATAGGTGAAAAATCACTGCTCACCCTAGATGAAAGTTTCGGGAAGGTCACTTACTTTTTGTTGATATTCATTTTTATAGTGTAACTAAAAGACTTGGGTAGAAGTAACATGTAGAGGGTATATTTTGATTAATTTGATTTTCTAAGATGACAGTATTAATTGTCAGGCCATAGTTTATGACACGTAATAGCTGTGATATGCTGCTATTCTGATTAGGCATTGACAAACTGGTAGACCTAATTAAATATGAGAAGCTCTTTTCAATTGTGATCATTTGAAATTTCGCTAACATCATGATTTGATACTGGCGGTAATAATGCATGCAGTGCATGTGTGAGTAAACATATGTGCCTCATTATTATCCTTCTTTCTCATTAAATAACTTTCAAATCCAAAAGGTTACCAATGCATAATTCTCATGAAGTACATTTTTAACTTTACACTGTGATTACTGCAAAGCAATCAAAATGGGGGTCTGATACTTGTTGTCAGATGCTAATAGTATTGTTTTCCAACCCATGTGATATTTTTATCATAGGATTAGCTATAAAGTCAAAGGAGTATTAACTAATTGTATGTGAACAGGATTTCCAATAATGTTTTAATAGGCATAATTTGATCAATTGAATACGCTGTTTCCATTAGTAAAGCACCATGCACCTGGTGAATGAATTCGGGTAAAATTTCTTGGATGATATTTTTAATAGATAATTAAAGAATTCATGAATTTTGGGGTATTTCTGATAAATAGTTCAAACGGATAAACCATGTAGTAATTTGAAGCTCAAGAATGATGCACAGATTATAATGTAGGAAGTTGCTCCAAATGCTCACTTCTATTGCACGTGCTGGGTATGTTTTGTCTTAGGTTGGAAACTATCCTGCACCAAAGGTGCACACGTGCATTTGTCTCACAAACCCCAATCGCAGTCGTTTTGGTGCTGAGCTGTGAAGTTGCCACAAATGAAAATGAACTGTGCTCTAGATGTGTCAATATTGTGTGATATTTTAAGTTTTTCATGAAATGGTGACTTTCCCAATGTGTAGCTTTTAAAAGAACCAGAAGTGTTCCAAGTGTTGTGAAACTTCTCTCCTCTCATGAACAGCAACAGTTCCTGATCTCTGACGGTGGCGTGCTCTGACACGCCTTCCTTCTCATGTCTCATCAGAGATGCCGTGGCATGTGTGAAAAGTACCAAAACTGGATTATGTGACGGTATTTGTTGTTATTGGCTATGTGAGGTGCCCGCAAGACCCATGTCATTCATAATTTTCTCAAGTGCTATTCATGTTGTTGTTATTAAATTGTTTTAATATTGGACAATATAAAAGAATTATTGCTGGTAATGAGGGTTTGAAGTTGGAAAGCCAGCTGCTGTATTAAGGGTGGGGAAGAATTGGGGAGGTGACACCAAAAACAGTTTTCATTCATTCCTTTTCCCTAAGTTGAGATTAATGGTCAAGGTATTGACTATTAGATAGTTATGATTTAGCCATGAATACATTAAGAAAAGATGGCTAAATTTTAAGCAGTATGTTCTATCAAACTAGCTCCCTACCAAACCAGCAGAGTGTAAACATTGACATTTTTGGTGTGACTTCAGTGAACAAACAAGGTTTTTTTTACACTAGATTTTCATAGAGATCCATCTGAGATATTTTAGCCCTACAACTTTAAAAATACCACAAATGGCCATATTGGAGCTCCTACTGAAAAAAAAGTTTCTAAGTCATATTTGATATTAGCAGACTCCCTGTAGGTAGGTCTGCACATTTTTAATGAGTAAAGCCTTAGGCTTTAACCCCTCTATTGAAAAATTTCGACCCAAAAACTCAATTTTTTTACTTTTACCCTAAGTTCATGTTTCATTCCAGTATGAAATGATGAAGCTAAGTTTACTTAAGCTTATTAAAAGGTTCATTTTAAGACTCACAAAAAAGTTTTTGAATGAGGTCTATTCACCAAAATTGTTTCTTCTAAAATGGTCATGTAATCAATTATTTTTACATTAAATAATTTGTCATGAAATGACCCTTACAGCAAGGGAAGAAGTTGCCTTCCCATGCCTCTTCTTCAATTAGATTCAGAAATTGATATTCATGGCCACTTAATATGAGCATAACAAAAATTAGTGTCTTTTAGAATTATTTGGAATCAGAGAAAGCATTTCAGGAATATTCCAACACACATTAAATGAAGTGTCAGGCAGAAACTTATAATCGAGGGAAAAAAGTTTTACAATTTGCAAAAGTTAATTTTCAACAGTAATGAACATGCACCAATTATTGATTCAACTATCTGATTTGTAAAATAAATTATACCTTACCTTATTAAAGTGGATCTCCTATTTTACTTATTTGTTTCCAATGTACTAATTTTCTAAAGCCAACAATTACAAAAATTATTCTATTTGAACAGGACATGAACCTGGATTCCTTGATGTCTGGCCGAGAGAGCTTAAGCCACTCGAGTGTCCTCTCACCCACACTTCATATTTTAGAGTGTAAGAGGACACCTTGGTAACTCAACCGGCTCAAGCACTCGGTCGGTCACCAAGGGATCAGGGTTCGAAACTAACTCGAGGAGAATGATTTTACAATGTGGAAGTTTTGCATTGTGATGAGCATTAGCGGATGATTCTGTTTAAAGTTACTCTTGCTGCATCTCCTACAGTTCTTTGAATCATTTTTTTCCTTCAATTCCCTTGAAATTTCCCTTTTAATGATTGCATTTCATTCTTCCATTTAAGCTGCCTCTTCAATGGACAACTGCATTAAAAATAGGTATTAAATGCTATTGCAACTTCATTGCACAGCATATTTCACCTGCAATATGTGGAAATTCAAAGTACAATTTGAAAGTACGAAATTCTGACTCATCCAGGTTCACCTTCTCCAGGCTGCATTCCTCTTGAGACTGAATCCCCTCATTTCTAGCTGAGAGTGTTTTGGTCTCATAAGCAACCAAAATGTCCTCTATTCCAACGTGAATTCCCGACTGCTCTCAAAGTTCAAGATGCATGCAAATATAATGAGATGAAATTAGTGACAATAAATTGAGTAGCTTCAGGCGTGACGTGGTGGAAGTCGAACATATTGAATAACTGATCGTAGCACTTTTCCACTTGATAAAAATATTTTTATTTACGACCGGGTTTCGATGTATTACATCATCATCAGGTAACCAACTGAAGTTGTGTTCAAGCTTATATACCTTCCGGAAGGGGTGGAGAGGGCGTGGTAGGAAACGAGGGGGGGTTTGGAGAGGGGGGAAAGGGGGTGAAGGGAAAGACAAGGGAGACATTTACAAGAAATAGCAGAAACAGCATATTGACCTTGTTAAAAACACACACAGTATATAGTCTTTAGGGTTTGAAGTGATCCTGTTGGGTGGATGACTGGGGGGGGGAGGAGAAAGCACTCAAGGAAGGAGGTGGTTGTGAGTGCACTGGAGGTGTTCCTTGAGTGCTTTCTCCTCCCCCCCCCTCCAGTGTGTGAGTTAAGTGGGGGTATTCCACCACCACTCTTCCAGAAGGGCCTAATCCTTGGCCTCCAAACCCAGCTGGTCTACTGGTTCCGTCCTGGCCACCGATGGTTTATTGGAGACTGCCGCCATCCACCCAACAGGATCACTTCGAACCCTAAAGACTATATACTGTGTGTGTTTTTTAACAAGGTCAATACGCTGTTTCCGCTATTTCTTGTAAATGTCTCCCTTGTCTTTCCCTTCACCCCCTTCCCCTCCTTTTCCCCCCCCCCTCTCCAAACCCCCCCCTCGTTTCCTACCACGCCCTCTCCACCCCTTCCGGAAGGTATATAAGCTTGAACACAACTTCAGTTGGTTACCTGATGAGGATGTAATACATCGAAACCCAGTCGTAAATAAAAATATTTTTATCAAGTGGAAGAGTGCTACGATCAGTTATTCATGAAATTAGTGACTTTGTAATACCAAACACTTTATTTAGAAACACGATCCAGTTTTCCGACGTTGAACGTCATCATCAGCTGGTCCTCATAGAAGCAAACTTGGTATATATACCTTCAGAGCGAGGGAGTCGGGTTGGTCAGAGGGGGAGGAGAAGGGAGGGTGGAGGGGTAAAAAGGTTAAAATTTAGATGGGAGGGAAAGAGAATTACATCTTATGGTGTCAATTGTTGACTTGGAAGAGTGGTCGGTCAAGGAGTTGGGAGTGGGAGGGGTACAAAAGTGGTACCTTGAAAGAAGCAATGCCTTGAAGAGGAGTTAATTAATTGATCCGTATACATCTCCTTCCAAAAAATGGAGTACCGTAATCTGTCTTTATCTTTACAAGTGGATAGGTCGAGGCAATTCAGGGAACCTTTTTCCTCCTTTTCACACGTATATTGTACATTAAAATAACAGAATTTAAATGGGCTATAAACTGATCTAGTTTCCAATCGGGGCCTGTCCACACACAGAAGACATCATCTCACATATCTAAACCAACCAAATACATTATTAATGAGAGGGTAAGCTGAGGAGAACAAAACTTTTTCAAAATTGTCCATATAAATATTGGCCAGGAGTGGGGACAAGGGCAAGCCCATGGCTAAGCAATTAAATCTTTGGAAATATGTACCTTTAAAAGTAAAATAATTTTGGGAATTACACGTGTTTAGTAATAAGCAGAGTTCACTGACACTGGGATGGATTTCCGGAGGAGGATGTCCTCGGCAAGGTTCACCGCTTCCATGGGTGGCACGTTGGTGAAAAGTTTGCGTACATTGAAGGAAACAAGCATGCACTTTTTTCAGGATGACCTTTTCCATTAGTTTGTTGATAAGGTCCAAGGAAATCACCACACCATATTCCGTGGAAATTTTGGAAACCTCCCCGAGGAGTTTATCAAGTCTTTCCACTAGCATGTGGTTGGGAGTTGACACATTTGATACTCCTGGTCTGATGGGAATCCCATTTTTGCAAACTTTTGGTAGCCCAAAAAACCATGGTGCTGAGAGATTCATTTACACTAGTAGTTGAACATTTCACAGCTTTTAAGTAACATATCACTGGATTTAATCTCTTCCTTAATTTCTTGTGGAAACTTGGGGGTCGGGTCTGAACGAAGTACTTCAATATTATTGTCTATAATTAAGTCTTTGCATTTCGTGATGTATTTCTTTCTAATACAACAACCTTTATCTGCTTCTTGGATGATCAACTTTTAAGCTTTTGCTGAATGTATAATGGACTTCAAGGTCTCGTACTCAGTAGAATACTTTTTCTTTTTACTTCCGGTTGTGAGATTTTAAGGAGCTCCTGGGAAACAACTTGTTTAACTGCAATGTTTTCTTTCTGAAGGCAACTTCAAGGTCAACCGCCAGGTTTTTTATGTCTTTAACAGAAATAAGAATTTTAGGTACGTGCTTCAGGTGCTTTTCTAGTAAAGAAATTTCAATATTAGAAAAGGAATGTCCGGAAAGATTAACAATTCGAAGTCCAAACTTGTGATCACATTTAGAACTTATTGATTTTGAATTGGACTCCTCATTTTCCCTTAGTAACTCTAGCTTACATTTCTGGTGGGCATCATTATCAAAATATTGCCACTCGATCCAATGAAGTTCATGAGACAATTCCACATACAACAGTAGTAAATAATGGGATATAGCATCTCTTTTAACATAACATTCGTGTGACTCTCTTTTTAGCCAGACTTTCTTGGCCACTCCTATAGCAAACTTTCCAGCCGAGGATGGGGTTTTCTTACACGAAGGTTGATGATTGTGAGGAAAACTCCACGGGAGATGCACCAACTGTTGAAGAAGATATTCAGTGATGCATTCCGGTATTTGATGGAGAGACTTCTGCAGAGGATTGCCTTAAATGCTTCACTGGCGCACTTTCGAATAAAGTGTGTAGGATTACAAAGTCTATAACTTCATTTCAATATTTTATGCCAATTCCATAAAGTTACGCCGAGACAACAAATATGAGGCCAAGCTGATGAGAGTAAAGAGTTTCCCCATACATTTTTCAATTGAATTTTCAGCATACTTTTTGCTTAAAAGAAAGAGTTTGTATAATCCTGGCATCAACAAATGCCTTTATTCAAGTATACCACAATTCCATTCAGTCATATAAATTTAAATTACTCCAGAAATATAGTGGAAGATATGTTACAATTTACATTTCATTGGCTATAAAGCTGCTGGAATAACATTCAATGGAATCCCTCCATCATGAGGGCACATGTTACATGATTTAAATTTGGAGTATAAATGCCTGGAATTGTTGTTTTAGAGGTGATCTCTCACCTGCTCATTATAGATGAGTATGTGTACGTACATAATGCATCATCAAAGTATTAAAAACTAGACAAAACAACTCCTTCAAACTTGAGATGTCATGATGGAATGTTAAAAACAAGAGCAAGATGGCAATTTTAGTAACATTCTACTAAAGAGCAAAAGAGCTCTCATGCAATTTAAAAAAATGCTTATGCACTCACACACAAATGGCTATTTTCAAACATACATAGAGAAACAACATAGAGACAAATGTTTCACAAAAAGCAGTCTTATCATGTCACTGAAGTTAATCATTAAATCTTTGGCTTCCTTCCATTAAATCATAGTAAATGCTTAGACAGTTAAAGTTATACCACAACTAAGGTGCTCAAATAACAATTAAATTTTAGCAAATGATAACATCACACAACTTTTAAAAATATTAGCTTATGCATGTAAGATACCACAACTTGCATGCAATGGAAAGATTACACAGGAATCAAATCTTAAATGAATAAGTAACAATTCAGTGCAGCACATCAGTTTTCTTTTTTTTCCGATTTTTCATTCTGATGGTTCTCGCAAGGCACTGGCAACACTGATGCTGATGACCCTCTGGCAATGCTTCGGACTGACCCATTGATCACTTCCACAACGCAGCATCTCGGGAACCAACCCCTCATCCTGTTCCCACCCTTCCTCCCCACTTCCCCTTTGGCCCCTGCAGCATCCAACTCGTCCTCCTTCTCCCCAAACAGCCAGTATCTGCAGAGAAATTGCAGGATGACCAAGGATGACCTCCCCTCCGCATATTCACATCTCCACCTCAACAGCCATTGCTTACTTCTGAGAGCATGCATTTTGGTCTCATGACAGACACAGGAACAAAAAGAAATTAATTTACCCCAAAATGTTAACATTACAATATCAATCCCAAGTTGTCTCTTATTATGGGCATTTAATATCAACTCACTCAACATAAATGACGAAAATCAAACCAACCCCCTCTGCTGCCTGTGCTACTGTTTTACAATAATGTCCAGAATTATCAGACACTCGGCAGCAAAGGAGTTGGAAGGAGAGGATCAAACAGTAATGCACAGATGCCCATAATCACCAGTCATTTGCGACACTAAGATGATGATGATAAGTGAAATTGAAGATGACACTGTACATTCCACATCCAACAAGGAAAGATAAGTCAGATAGTTGCATTCAGTAAATATTCAGTGATATGGCTTTGGCGGAGAGGAAAAAGTGGATGTGAAGAGAGGGTAATTAAAAAAAAAGCAAGACCTAAAAATTAACAATAAGCTCCAGGTCAATGGTGGGTCAAAAGGTGACACAAATGTGAACCAGGCCATTCCAAATCCAGAATTCAAGAGTTTGGCCATTTCGATACATCAGCCATTCAGATCACACAATTCAAATGGATTTATACGCGGGATAGCAAAATCTGATAAGGAATCCAAACATAAGAAAATCTACTAGCACCATGCAATTTAAACTTCAAAATAAGAAAAAATTATCCAGGCATACACATGGAGATAACATATTCACAGATGGGCAAAGTGGAGGAAAGGAGATGGACAGCAATGGGAATTTTCTTCATAAATGAAGATGGTGTAACACTGCTTTGAAATAGTTTTAAACCAAATAACATCATCAGCATATTTTTATTTGGAAGTTATTTTAACAAAGTTGCCAAATCATCACCTTCATCTCCACAGACCCATAACACCAGCATAATTGTTACTTCATGGCACTTTCCTTCACAGGAATGTACCAAAATAGTCACCATCCACAAAAGACTTGAGCCAAGATTCAAGCAACTACAGGCCCATTGACATCACATTATTCTTTTCTAGGCTCTCAAAGAAAATAATTTACTCTTGTATAAATAAAGTCCTTATTTACTGTGCCACCCCAGTGGCAAAATGGCTTCTGCAAAGGCAAATTTACTGTTTCTACAATTTTATTGCAGACTTATGTCAATCTATTTCATGCTTGACTAAAAGTCCATCACGAGTGCATATATGACTCATCCCAAAGCCTTTACTTAGTGAATCACCAAATTATTCACGACTAACTATGAGAGTTTGAATTGACCAAAAGAAAATAATGGTAGGAGAACATGGATGATTGAGAGGTTTAAGGACATTATCAAATTCAGTGTCACTTCATTGATACCTAATTCTCATCCCATACCTATCACACTGATTCCGGAAAGTATTCAGCAACGACTGTAGCCCTTTGGGTCTGAAAGACTAACTAACACTTGACCATTTACAAATCTAACATGAGTCTTCCACGTACTTTCACTCCGGCCTTTCCCATGCCATTTCTTCTGCATTAGCAGGGTATTAGAAGGGTCATGATAAATACTTGGGAGGGGTTGTATATTTTGCAATACATACAATTTTTTCTCACAATGCACACAATTCTTCATTTACAGAGTAATTGCAATGCAAAAATTGAACCAAAAACATTTCTTCTCAGTTGTATTTCTTTTCCATTGTTGATTTTTTTCATTTATGAAAACATCAACCAAAGTGTGCTAGTCCAAGCCAGGTGGAGTAGATATCTACAAACAACATATTTTTCTAAAAACATTATTAATGTCCCAGCAACAGCATTGGTATAAATGGAAAGGAAATTTAATATTCTAAGGAAAAACAGTTTTAATCTCTGAAAAAAAAAAGAAATGACCTAAAAATGATTTCTGAACAAGAACATTTTGGAGAATATCAGTTTTCATCTCAAACGATTTTGGCCATGCCCAGCAAAGGGTGGCATTTTATTTGACAAGCATATTTTTACCCACTTAATGAGCATGAGGAGAGTCAAAACTTCAATATTGACTTTTATGGAAACAATAAAGAATCTTTTTGATTACCAACTAATGATTGATTCAATTTCTGTGTTTTCACAACTATGTAATTAAAGAGATCTGGAAATATTAACAATGAGAGAGGACAATGCTTTAAATTGCAAAATCTACCCCTTCTCCATATTTACTATGACCTTTTTAACACTACGTACGGAAAAGAACAGATGATAATGGATATTCCCGTTTCACTTCCCTGCACTGCCCAGGCTCACTTCTTTCGCTACATGCACAAGTCCAGTCTGAGACACAGAAGTTACAGATAAATTGTCTATCCATCCAGACAACTCCTTTCCTCACCATAATGCCCCTTAGTGCCCAGTTAAATCAGCCCATCATCTTTAAATCCATATAGCATGCTATTATCTTCTCATTACACACTATCTTCTTGCCTATTCTCGGCAATATTGTTACCGTCAATATCCAAACATCATCCACTAAGTAATCATTTGTTCTCTTCTCTATGCTACCGTTAAATATCCTACTGTGCATGAAATCAAACTTGTCGTCCCCACATAATGCTGCTTATCCTTTTTTGGTGATGTATCATAACTGATTTAATCAAGCTGGCCAAATTTCTGAGTAGTTCCACAGGAATGTTATCCAGTCTCACGGATGTCTTTGATTTCATCTCTATAATGCCTTCCCTATTTTTTTGTCAAGTATTCCTGTCTTACACTATCCTTATCAATAACATATTTCCATGCTACTCCGTACTTAATTTGAAACATAGTTGATGCCGAAACTATGTGGAAATCCATTTGTAAAACACAAAGGAATCAAAAGGACTTTGCGTTTCCACAGGAGAGAATTTATTACTGTCGACTAGCTTTAAACTTATAGAGTCCCGATGACACTACAGTGTAGCACAACTAGTCAACAGTAATTAATACT
Source organism: Hetaerina americana (assembly GCF_022747635.1). NCBI lineage: Eukaryota > Metazoa > Arthropoda > Insecta > Odonata > Calopterygidae > Hetaerina > Hetaerina americana. The sequence continues at coordinate 4,641,631 of NW_027286786.1, read as the reverse complement.
TTCCCGTGGAAGCGCAAAGTCCTTTTGACTCTCCCTATTTGTTTTATAATCCGGAATCGCTTGATCCTGTTGGAGTTAGGCCATGAAGTAGAGGTGGATACTTGTTACTTAGGAAGTTTTGCATTTGAAAAAAGGAAGTTATTTTGCTGCACCCTATATTACTCAAGTTATTATTTTTATATCTGTAAAGATAACACTAGGGCTGACGGCTGTATTCCGGGCCTATTCTTCGCAGTCATGAAATTTAAATCAATGCTTTTTGCAGAACTTATTCAATATCTTCCTAGATTCTTTCTTTCATTTCAATCCTTTTGACAGCTTGAAATTTTGAAGGTCTTTTCTTTTTCTGAAATAGCCAAGGCCAAACAACAAATCAGATTCTCTAGGTAATATTGATAATGTGATAAATATAGAAGCATTGATATTAAACATTTCTTGCTTTCAATAATGAGAAATTCTCTTGCTCAAATAATACTTGGACATGATGTGACTTGAAATGTATAATGAGATTCTCTCTCATAGGTTAGAAAAGTGGATGATATTGCAGATGGAACCAGTTGGCATAGCTAGAACTTTCAGCTAAGATTTTCATCACATCTTTATTTGTTCTTTTTTACTCATTTATCCATAATTTTTCTTTCAATTTTCATTAACCTAAATTTGCTGAAAGATATTGGGGAATACTTTTTAGTGCGTTACCGTTTTGCCTTCCTTCATGTGAGGTCACCATTACCTTCGGAAGAAGTTAAAGTATAAAAGATCCTTCAATCCATTCAATCATTTGTACAAGTACGAGGGTCATCCGGAAAGTAGTACCCGTTCGTGCCGCATGAAGTGCTGACGACGCGAGTAGCCGCTGGACGAGGTCAGATAGCTTCAGTGGCTTGTCTGCCTTCTCTGAGCCAAGTTGCGTGACGCTAGCATTGCCTGTGTTGTTTCTGTGATTGTTTACAATGTTTAAAAAAATTGAGAACGCCGCCAGTTGTGAAGTGAGGGCAGTGATTAAATTCCTCAATGCAAGAAACGTTCGCCCATGTGATATTCATCGCCAATTAAAGGAGGTGTATGGAGACAATGTAATGGACGAGTCGTCTGTTCGGCGGTGGTGTCGCAACTTCAACATGGGGAGGGGGAACACACACGACGATGAGCGTTCGGGGAGACCGTCTGTCATTACAGACCAACTGGTGAGCTCAGGTGACGAATTCGTGAGGAACGATCGGCGCGTCACAATTGATGACATCTGTGAGCATTTTCCCAATGTTTCTCGAACAATTGTTCATGAAATTGTTAAACACCATCTGCATTATGCAAAAATTTGTGCAAGATGGGTCCCTCGCGTATCTCAATGAGCTGGCGGCGAAGGACTATGCAGCAGGAATACAGAAACTTGTCACACGTTATGACAAATGCCTTAATTTGCTTGGAGATTATGTTGAGAAGTAGTTTAAAGTATCCTCTTTCAAATAAAATTTTTTATGTTTGTTAATATTTACTTTTGTGTCTTTATTTCACGAACGGGTACTACTTTCCGGATGACCCTCGTATATTTCTCCAATTGTGCTACCTCTGTTGAATTTTTATTAAGCAATAACATGATTGTGAGATCTGCATTAATTTATGCATTGGATGAATATAGTGAATATTTATATTAACACTAGTGCATTAATTACCTTTCATAATTAAACTTTATTAAATTAATATGCATTTTAATTTCTATACACAGACATATTAAGTGAGGACTTATATGAAGATCAGTCGTAAATAATTAGTTCTTCATAATTTTTATACTTTGAATTGAATGAAATACATTTCTTCTAGTAAATTTGAAGGACATGACAGTTTCAGGTTTAACTTCATGGGATTCCTTCTTGATGAGGGTGAAAAAGAAACTTTACACTTCTACAATATTGTAGAAGCGTAAAGTTTCTTTTTTACCCTCATCATAAATTTGAAATGCCCACTCCTGAAAATGGCGATGGTACCATATCTGCCAGCAGAATATAAAATAATTTCTTGGTTTTAAATGGTTGCCACGCCCACAAAAAATATTTGGATTTGTTGGCAGATTTCACCATGCATGATGACCCATCACAGACATCATATTTTTACATAGTTTACGAAACCATTCCATTAATATTGAAACAACTTTAGGTTGAATTGGATTAATAACGCGGTCAGGGTTCTCTCTTTCTTTTAAGTCTCCGTGCATGTTTTGGGGTAATTGGGACATCAGGTCACAAGAGACCTGAAATGCTGACACAGAAATGTTGGCAACTTTAGATATGTTATTCAGGACATCGCATACAACACCTGAAAAAGTGCTTGCTTTTTCTCTGAAGGTCGCAGTCAAAATTCCCTCTGCCACAAACTCTTCAGCTCAAAATGACATTAGTGAGAACTGTCAGAGCAGGACGAGCGTCCTCTCTAGGCATGCAAGGAGGCCAGGTACTTACACTTTCCACCGGGTGACTAGGATGGTGTCCCCTTTTGAAATGCGGATTCGAGGCTCGTCTGTGAGCGGGGGGCGGCAGCACACAGAGAGCCCTTTGGAGATCGGGAACCAAGACCCCGAGTAATCCTCCATCACCAGGTATCGCCTCGTCCTCTCCCGTTTCTCCTGCTTCTGCTCAATTTGCTCCCTCTGAAGCCACAAAATTAAGTATTACTAACCTGCCCAATGAGTAACGCCAGAATAACGGCAGTGTCATGTAACTGATCACGTTTCACTCCTTCAATGAAGTTCTGAAATTAGGCAATGAATATGTTACCCAAAGAAAGGTTTAATGGTCTCATCTCCTGAAAATTTTTCAATGGGACAGCAATTGATTAACGGTAACGAGGAGATGAAGGTCATGGTATTTCTAATAACAGTTGCAGCACTTCCATCTAATGGCGTAGATGCCATCATGACTGTGGCCTACACCACTTAAGAATAATATATGACCCCTGAATGTGCCCCGTCATCTGGTCACTCAGAACACAGGAAGGAGAGATCCCTCTTAAGGTTTTTGCACTTTTTACAAAAATATTTTGCACAAACATCCTTCATTGGGTTTTGAGGAGACACTAAAGGAAATGAATAAATAAACCACAAAATATTGTTCTTTTTCAAAAAATTATAAGATAATGAAAGTTTATGCACTAGGGTATAATAAAACAGAAAGTGAGCGACTAATAAGTATCTGCTGAAATGTCCTATAAGTAGGTACATTCATAAAAACAATTTGATGATCCTCCAGGGATTCAAACTCTATGCACAACTTCAGATTAGACGACCATAAGAACTAAGTACAAGTTGGTTAGCTATTTCACCTTTCATTTATTTATGTTTAGCATTAATGAAAAAAACAGCAATATTACTAAAGATAGGGGCATTAGCTTCAATATTTGGCAAGATAATAGAAATCATCAGGCCATTGAATAATTTGAAATGAAGCTAAGAGATTACACTCCATTAAAATCCAATGGTTTTTGGATCTGTGATCAAATCCTCCCACAATATTGTCATCAAGCAAATGGTATTAGGGTTCTTTGAGAATTTCTGTTAGGAGTTAACAACTACAAGGAATTACATGGGACTCTGGAAAACAGACTTGTGTGTGTGTTGCTTTGAATCCAGATGAATGGTCGGAAGAGAAAATACTTTGTTCTTCCACATACATTTTATAACGCATGACCTAGGTTTCGACTTACAAAGTCATCATCAGGCAAAGTGCAGAAAGGACACAGCTTTATATAGTAGACAAGAGAAGAGGAGGGGGAGGTGCTTTTGAAGTGGGAGGAGGGGAAAGAGGAGGGAAACTGGTGTGTGTGTGGGGGGGGAGGGAGGGGGAGAAGGAAATAGTGTATGGCGTCCGGAGGTGAGGGTGAACAGAGGGAGGTCCAGGACGGACAAGGACAAACTATTTACTTCTCCGAAGTATGAATCACTTCCACAAAGTGATGCCTCAAACCATTCTAGTCTTCCTATGAATGGTGTACAGTAATGCAGCGAAAAATCATCAATGCCAACAAAATCGATGACATAATGGCAGGACGTGTTGGATCAGAAGGTGAAAAGGCTACAAGATCTTCCTCAATCCTTCAATAAAAATCCACATTTCTTATTTAATCTATTTTTTGATGAGCACAGATGAAAAAAAAAACTTGGAACCCTGTTAGGCCATTTCTTCATGGAATTAACATGCTTCCAACCCAATGTTACAAAAACACAATCTTTATGCGGGTCCTAGTGGCAACAGGCATTTAAGAACAGCACAATGAAACACTCACTGTCAAGACGTACTGGTCGCATTCATCCAAAACTGGCCACACGATACCATCTCCCACTGGCTCACAACTGAAACTGATCACCTATGGAAATAGAATTAATTTACCATTACATACACAGTCAAAAATTCATAGGTGCTGAATTACATCACAGTGAAACCATAAACCTTAAATCCCATGTTGAGTTACACATTCATGAAAAAAATCAATTACCATTATTCAGAATGTACTTAATAAAAGGTATTTTCAAGCTTGGATAGAAATCATCCATGAAGAGTCAAGTATCAGGTATTTGGGATACTATTCATTGACTAACTGGAGCATAGCTTAATCAACATCTTCATTTTATACATTAATCAGTCGACAAAACTGGCAACAAATGGCATTTAAGGGGATATTTAAAAGTTAAATGGTTTCAACAAACCTCGACCACCACAAAGGATAATATCAAGTATGAATCTAATTAACCTTTTGCACTCGGATGTCGAGTGTGACTCGACACGGTTAGCAACGGCAGCAGCTCGTATGTCGAGCCACACTCGACACGGAGTTTTGCCACGAGGGGAATTGGGATTTTTGTCTATTTTTCCAATAACTTTTCTTGCAATCATCTGCATGAAAGGAAAAGGAAAGTTAAAGCTTAATTAATAGCATGGCTTGTTTTATAGATGAATAGTATCGACCCATTATGTCATCGTCGACATAAATGCTGTCTCCCAAAGGATGCCACCACCTACGCAGATGTTTTTTCTTATCTATTTACTGTGCTGTAAGTTCTTTTTCATTTCTATTGTTTGCCCTTCTTTACTTTGAAGGCAGCTAAATGTAAAGCAATGTCTTTTAGAGATTATCGGTGTCTGAAAAAAGATCGCCAGAATGTAAAGTTACCTCAGTCAGCTGATCCTTAGCTCATTGCTTTCTAGTTTGGACTTTTTCATTTCCTTTTCTTCCTAGTGTCCGCTGTCTCATCAAATATTATGCCTGCTCTTTTCCTATCTATTGCATAGTCAGGAATCTTGAGTAGGAGGGTCCAAGATATGATCTATTATATTCATAGTAAAAAACGAACCTTAGGCCTTTTCCTGGAGTCTAGCTTTTTTGAGGTTACATCATCATTGTTTGAGGATCATCATTCTCCTTGCATGGAAAGACAAGAGGATGGTCACAATGCTCAGTACGTGGGACACTGCAGAGACTGAGTCCATGGAAAGGAGAGTTCGTGGTGGTGGGAATGAAATAGTTTTCATAACCAAAGGTTGTGACAAATTATACCAAGTTTATGGGGGGAGTTGATAGAGCGGATCATTACACAAGCACCTACTGTTTCACGAGGAAAACTCTAAAATGGTGGCGTAAATTGTTTTTCTGGGGGCTTGAGGTCAGTGTTGTAAATTCATTTATATTGTACAAAGAATGCGAAAAAAAGAAAAAATAAAAAACCGATCTCACATGTGAAATTTGTTAGGAAACTAATACACGATCTTGTTGGAGAATTCCGAGATGGCACATTAACTTCCAGGGTTAGATTACCATCCACAAGCATAGAGCAACGTTTAGATGGAAAACTCCATATGATCACACCTCACCCTAACAAAAAACATAAAGATTGTGCGGTTCGCTCCAACCGAAAAATCAAAGTAGGAAGAAGAGAGACGATGTATATCTGTGAGACGTGTGAATGTCAACCAGGTCTTCATGTTGGTGAATGCTTCCAAATATATCATACCATGAAAAATTATACAGTTTAAATTATGGTTTATCAATAAATTTATCAATAATTATGTCAAAAAATCCAAATAAATAAGTTTGTATGAAAAGAAACTCCAGTTTTTCATTCTAGTGCCACGCTTAGCTAATTTGGGGTATTTAAAAAATTGAATCCCGAGTAGACTAAGGCAATCGAGAAAAAAGCACCCGAGTGCAAAGGGTTAAACCCTTGTCATTATATGTGTCAGCAATTACATGAGTTTGTTAACATGAGGGGAAAGTTAAACGTTATCTTGGACAAATCCAACGTGGTTAGCTGATAGAAGGCTTGTATTTTCATTATTTGAGCCTGGAAGAGAGGTAAAATTACAAATTAACCTTTGAAATACATTAATGAGAGCACTTCATTATTATTACAGAAAAGAGTCAAGTGCGCAGCAAACGAATTTCACCCATTCTACTGGTTTGCAAATAATAAATGCAAAATTATATTTCCCACAGAATTGTTTGTTCTCACAGTTTTTGGGGAAGGGCAGAGCCGATTTGAAATGCAGGTCCCCTTTAGATCACCAAAGACAGGTAACAATGGGCCTACATGGAGGTCGGGTGCATGACCTCCATGCCTCTACCCCTGATTGTGCCCCTATCTACACGGGGCAGGCAGCTGGCTACTTTGCCAAACACTGGTGGGCAGGAGGATATGTGAGCAATTTCACCCCTGATGCCCTTCCTCCGTCAACAGTCAAGGGCTGGACATCTTAGAGCAGCTTGAAGGAAGCAATGCGCACAAGGATGCCTAGCTAATGTATTATGTGTTTTCCTTCCATTCTCCCCTCCTCAACGTCCCTTTCACCCAGTAATGCTCGCATGCCACGGCCCTCAACACCACCCTCCCTCCTTCTCCAACTACCCTTGCACCCCTACCACCCACCCCCACCTCCCTTGTACACAACCAGCGCAATTACTCGGAGCTGTCGACTTCCCCCTTGTCCATTCTCACTCCTCACCGCCCTTCTTCCCTTGTTTAGCCGCTCCCCTTTGTCTCCCCAATTTCCCCCACCTTCCGCACACTCACACAGCACAACCCTTCCTCCTCCCCACTTCTACCAACCTCCTCCCACCACATCCATATATTCGCCAACTACCAATCTGTATTCTGCACCTGAAGATGTTGAATCTTTGAAGAAACTGGTCGTTTGAAGAGAAAATTGTGAAACTAACAAAGTTTTGTTCTGCCTCTGCTAATCATTCAAAATTCCTTTTGAACGCCCTTTTTTTCATTTTAAAATGAATCATAAGCAGGATAAGGTATTTTAATCTTCCGACTGCATCTTTTGAATTTCATGCCAATGCAAAAGTCCAACTTCTTGATGCTTTAACAAGCAAAGAGATGGATTCTACATGAAATTTTTTCATCTCGTCCTAATGATGTGGCACATGGAAAACATAACTGAGATTAGTGGCTTATTACAGTAATATTTCAATTATATTTCTATCATACACCAACAGGAGTTTTATTTTGTATTAAACCTCTACATTTTAGTTACCATTCATTTTTCATCATAAGTAGGTTCACTGGCATAAAATACAAAACATGCAAAGCTCATGTTTTGGGGATAATTATTGATCAGAGCATACTGCCTCTTTCATATTCTGCACTTATCCTTCCTTCTGTTACCCCATAAATACCCAAGAGTCAAGAATTCTCCACTGAATCACAAAAAAATACACAGTTTTCACTATAGCCACAACAAATGCATAAATATCTGCAAACTCTCCATTAGCATACATCAGGCCAGTATTTTATGAATGCTATGATCATACTTTTAAACTTGATGTAAAAATGGTGGAAATTGAAAGCAAAATTTAAGGCATAATAAAAAGGCTTTTATTTTCTGTTGGCTTTTATTAATGTGGATGATAGGGGAAATGCTTGCTGGGGCTCCATTTCACCACCCAACACATCTGCAATAAAACATGCAAGCTCTTAAAATGACGCTATTGCATTGGTAATGACTGCCAATGCTTTAAATTTACTTTTCGACTCTTTTTCCAGCAAAATGCACAACCATCACATTTCCCTATTTGGTAGAATTCCCGCAGAATGGGGGATGAATCCATTTGTTGCACAATGCAGCTCACGCCATAGGAAGGCCCAATTCAACCCTCCTCACTCCCTGCTTTTTCCTTCTTAGAGAGTAGAGCTGGGCTACCATTGGAAAAAAATAATGGCAGGCATCTCATGTCTTTGGATAGAAGTAGCTTCTTGAGTAGATGATTCAGTGAATGCTGGGGTAAGGTATTGTAAACAGCATTCGTTGCATTACTATAACTTCCTAATTCCTCCGCCTCTGGCAGCCGACTTATTTCCCACTACTTTCCTTCCTTCTCACAGCATAATTCTACAACAGCTTAAAATCTAGGAAAAATAATGTAGCAGTAAGATCATAATAGCTATGAGATCTACAAACAGAGAAGTCACGCTTAAGGCTCAGCGGAAGGGCTACGGTCCCAATATTTTCAATTGCTACATCATCAACCAATTCAAATTATCCTTGAACTATTTAAAGGTAAGCTACATGTTTGTGGCTTCCGGGGTCTGGTCATGGCTTAGAATTTCATTGGAAATATCTTTCAAATAATCAATGCTAAACAATGTGCAAAAGCCAATGATTACGAGGCAGAGGCTACTTGCAGTATATTCCATACCTTGGTGATCAAAATAACAAGGTTTCATTTTATTTAACAAAGATTTTTTTAGTTAACCTTTTTCATACATTTTATGTTAAATCAGTAAAATGTAAAATATTTATTGGCTGAAAAGCAATGTGCATATATGCTACCAGACATAATATGCACTCTAGCATGTAGACCATCTATTATGGAAAAATGCACATTTATTACACAGAGAAAATTATGCTGATCAATACAATTTCCAAAACAATTTGTTGCTCTGGGACCCATTTTACTGTGCACCCATAATTTGGGCAGCCTTTGATTCGATAGTTGGGAATCCACCGTCCCAGCCATATGAGCCAACATTATTTATACGCTGGATACAGAAATGCTGCAAAAATAGTACTAAAAGTATTTAATTGATTTGCACAGACCTGGCATAAATTCTTTTTCCAGCCAAGATTGTAGGGGAATGTGAATTTGGTGCTTCCATCACGACGGCGGTGATGGGCTTTCTCCACTATCCAATCCTCAATCCCAGTCTGATTCCTCCACATGGATCGCAGCTGAAAGATTCATTCAGAGCCAATCATTTTGAAAGTCTTCCGCTTCACATGGAATGTTTTCGTCTACCTTGGGCACTGCATTCAATGGTGATCAGTTGTGCCCGTGAGCTAATACCAAAACATCTATCCATTCACAATTATCTCCAGTAATGACTGGCTTGGAAATCATGGATAATAAAATTTTCAGAGCATGTAAATATTACGAATAGTCTAATATGACTTGCAATGTAAAGCATATATTTTGACCTTAAATTATCACAGGATGTGACTTCAAACTTGGACAATTTAATGCATCAAACCCAACAATAAACCCCATTTCATCAAAATATGGCATGCAGAATTAATAACAAGATGTTGGTCTACGAGAATTGACATAAAGCGAGTCAAATTATGCAGGCTCATGCCAAGGTAACACATTCCGAATGCAGTTACAATAATGGAAAATACATTCCAGTATGCTTATAATTAAGATTCAAACACACATACATTTAAATGACTGACCGTATTTCCCCATCGATAACGAGTGTGCTTTCTTTACAAAAATGTTCAGATGATCGAAAAAAATGACGATGCGCATTATGTAAAATGAAAATTGAAAAAATCCAAACATTTACAGACCTATGTACACAATACTTTAAAGAAGAGTCTCGCAAAAATAAATTAACCTGGAAGCATGCCTTTCCAATTGCATTCTATTTTATACAGATTTGCTACTGTTACAGTTATTTTATCTCATAAATCCATGGGAAAAAGGGCACCACGCAGTATCTATACAAATTCATGATAACTTACTAAGTTCTAGATGCGCATTATACATAAGGTGCACGTTATCGATGGGAAACCGTGGTAATTTGATGGTATATGCATTTACCTAAGCAACACAGTGTAATATGGCCTTTTCAGTAGATTATTTTTTACACGAGTTTTGAGTTGACAGACATTCTTCACAGGATTTATGCCCTTGCGCAGCTTATTTATATCTTTGTTATTGTACGGTATGGGACCTTGTGTGCTAATGCCAATTCATTCTTTACATGCTCTATGTTTTACTTTTGCAGGGTGTGTCCCTGGTACTCTTACCGAGGAGAAGCTAAGGATGGTGGGGGAGGAGAGGGGATTGCTGGGGAGAAGATAGATCCGGAACGTTTTGGTTGGCATTGGGATGTTGAAGACTGTAAAGGAGGGACAATGTTAGGCAAGCGAGAAAGGGGCAGGAATTTCGTAGGAAAGGGATGTTGGATGGAGTGAAGGGAGGAAGTGTGGCAAGATGAAGAGGGGCTAGTAGGATGCTGGGTTGTGTTTACATTGGAAAGGCAAGGAAATTGTTAATGTACGTAGCATGTGTCCACCAAAAACCTACCTTAACTGGTAGATTACAGATAATAATAATTTGTGATAAGAAGTAGGTATAGTGTACTACTAATAATATGTTTACCGATACCATATGATGGAGATGCTTACATACAGATGCTGGAATGAATGGATTTCACTCTGCAGTGAACGTGAATTGACCGGACCAGGATCTCTGTGAGTGTAATGTCAAGAAATTTAATTTGCTAGCTATTGGAAATGGGTAGGTTGTTCATTCCAAGGGGTGGATAGCCTCAATCCCCTTTTGGTGGGTGTCAGGATTTGTATTGTGCTTTCTTGTGATTGATGTTCAATTTGATTTTGAATTTTCAAGAAAGTCATTTCTTTTACTGCTTGGTTTACAGTTCTTTCTAATAATTCAGGCCTAGGGGTAGTTATTAAGTGATTTTTGTCATCAGCATTGATTACTAAATGTTTATTATGTAAGTGGGAGGTTCTCCGGATGCATGCCAGACGTTCTATAACGCACTGCAATCGATCCATCCTTTGCTAGGCAATGATTGCTCAATTGTTTCGTTAGCATCATAGAACACCACATGCAGGGCAGTTCAGGCACATTGATGCCACCATTAACTTTGTTCACGCCATCACTATTGATGGATCTTCTTTTTAATATGGAATTGATGACAATATCTGTTTGAGGACTTGTTTATCTTGTTTTCTTTCTTGGACAAGTTTGTGCCTGATACCGATACCTATTTTCAACACCCTGTAACTGAAGTGGAAGGAACATGGTGGAGTTTGACAGGATATTCTAATCACATATTTCTTCACTAATGGACACCATGAAATTTTGCAAGGTGTTTTTTTTTTAATAATGACCCCTTTGTGTACTACCATGCATTTATCCCAGTTGAATCAAGTATGTTACATAAAAATTACTCAGTCCACTGTCAATAGGCATTTGGTTCCAAATATCGGCTGAATTTGTGAAGACAGAAACATTTTGGCACTTCTTCTGTTTTATTTACCTTCATATTTCAAGTACAATTCATTCTGGCACATTTTACTGTGCTACATTGTTAAAGCCATGTTTTCAACTTCAGTTACGTACGATTATTATTATTATTATTATATACCTTGTGCTTTGATGAGCAAATTATTTTGAGAATTTCATTTCTGATTCTGATCATAAAGCTGGCAGTGAAAATTTCTTTTTTTCATGACACTACTAAATCTCTGCAGGATATTTCATAAAAATTCGAAGCCTGAAGAAGAATTTCAGGAGACTTAATTTGGTAGGCATTACCTATATTCATTCCCCCATTTGGGAAATCCACTACAAATCTAAGAATCCATGCTGCCAGCATTCAAAACTCCGTACAAAATTTGTTCACTTTATCAGCCATGGAGCCATATCCATACACACTGTAAATCTAATTGCGGCATTAGTTCAAAAAGCTACTCCTTAACTGCTGCGTCATCAATTTCTGCTCTCAGATACTCTTTGTGGCACTGATTAGCTGAAATAATGACTGACAGTGCTTAGATAAATAAAATACGACATATATTGTGGTAAACCGGATTCTTGACATCCTTTGCAATAAATTGAAAAAACCCTGACATATCCAGTGGAAACTTTTTAATGTTTAAATGAAAATGTACAACCGTAAAATCCTCATTAAAATTTTTATTGGTCGAGATAGGATGAAATGCATGGTATAATTTTCAAGGTGTAGCAGCAAATCCAACCTTACTGTTAAAGGGTGACAATTTCATCAAGGGAGTTCGCAAGAATGAGAGCCCTATGTGGAGTATGATGGGAGACAGGATGGACCAAAATGTTGAAATTCATTCTCTTCAATTAAAATGTATTATTCCAAGTACGATTTCCTGTTTACCATTTTATTCAATCAAGGAGAATTCCACAAAGTAATGCCCAAAATTTTTCACCTTCAGTTCAATAAGTTTATTAAGATAAGTCTGAGAAATTCTATGTAATGAAATTAATGTATCATATGTAATAATAAAAAAATTAATATTTTAGGTAAGCAATATATGAATTCTGTCCAGTCATAATATTCTTAATTAAAACAACTAAATGTAATTGAAATAATGAGCTTTTAGAAAGACACTTATTTTTTAGATTTAATGAAGGCAGTCGAACTGACTTCTTCGCCACTTTAAGCTAAATCAGCAAATATTTATAAACTAATAATCCAAGAGAAAACAATTCAAAGACAGATCAAATGACTGCTCCAGCACCTCTACTGCTAATCACATTTCCCATTTCAATTTCATGTCCAATATTCACTTAATTTGATGAATTTTCCTTCAGTTAATTTATTTAACCATTGTCTGCATTTATTAAGTAGAAATATTTTAAATCAATCTTCACACACAACAATTTTAATGAAGTAATGGCTGAATCTATTTGCATGTATTACATCACCTCAGAATAACATAATTTTGTTGTGCTCAGGGTTTAAAAGATAGAAATCAACACATTGCATCAATGACTACATATTATATCAAATTGTACTCGAAAAAGAATTTAATGACATGTAAGTTTCCACTTTTATTTTTCATATTGCATCAATGACTACATATTATATCAAACTGTACTCGAAAAAGAATTTAATGACATGTAAGTTTCCACTTTTATTTTTGTAAAGACTTCTATTCATAATGTAAGAAATTGAGCTCTTAGGCCTCATGAATTAATAAAATAAAATGAAAACTCCCGTGTCAATGTAGTCAGCGAAAGAGCCAACTGCATTTTATGCTAACAGTTTCACTGCCACTAAAATTCGCCAATGATGGTCAACTTCTTAAGTTTAACAGAGTTTGGAATAAAAAGTTAATAATTAATTTACTTCCATTCCCAGAGGATAACTCACCTGGAAGCAGAAAAGCATGCCTACCACCACGGCCACTCCAATTGACAATCCCAAACAGAACAGACAAAAGACAAGAGTGTATGGTGTCATGAGCACTATTGGTTCTTCAGGGTTGCCATAGTAGAGGTACCAGTCCTAGAAAAGAAATGTTTGTACACTCCAAGGTTGACACACTTCAGAGACTATAAAAGCCATTTATCCAAGGTTCCCAATCACTAAAACTTGGGTGAAGCCAAGCAGTGCCCTCTTTTCTCACCCCCGCATTCAACTACCACTATGCCACAAGGATTTCCTCAGAGAAGAGAACCACTCAAGAAATATACATTACCGGCATAATGCTAAAAACACAGCAGCACTTAACTTCTCATTGATTTCTCTTCCAACATTTGGAATTTTTAAGCCATTTCAATGGATTTCCATAACCTAATCAAGTGATCCCAGCACCAATACAATTGATTTCATTACCTAGCATGTCCTTCGTACCCTTAAATATTATTTAATATAATGCACAGAGCATGACCAATCTCCCGATTGGTCATATCAAGAATAAGGACCATTCAAAAATCATCATTGTGAAGGAGAATTATACCAAAGAACCACCAGCAAGGGCTGATTCATGTTAACCAGTGATGGGATCAATATACTTTCACATTTTGAATAGTCTAATGAAATATTCCAGTCTAAAGACAGAATAGTCACGAATTATTTATCATTCTGACCCTTAATAAACCATTAGGATAAGGAACACAGGCCTTACCTTCCCATCTCTCCATTTTATTGTGTCCTTTTAATGTCTCACACAATCAACCACCATATCATGATAACTCCAACTAAAGGTAAGTGCATACACATAACTTAGGAACTACAAACAGTGAAATAACATTAGATCGTCCAACATTAGTACATTTACCTAATGTATATGACACCGAGGAACGCACAAGTCATAACACACGAGCATGCATGCCATTAAGCTCTTCCGTTGAAGGAGTCCCAATTTCGAGTAATCCTGATTCAAGTCACTTGAGTGAAACATTTCTGCACGATGCATCTCCCACGTTGCGGTCAGAAATCCAAATCTAAGTTAACAAGCATCATCACCTCAATATTTGAGATTTAAAAACCATTCCTTCATGAAAAAAAGGCTGAATGAGCAATTAGGAATAAAAAGGATAGGCGAAGTGAATTATTCATTATGCCTGTTGAAAAACGTGATTTTGATGGAGAGGCAGTCATAAATGCCAAGGGGAACCACAAACCATTTCACTTTTCTTTCAAATGTCAAAGCATAATGTCTCACTCTTACTCCATGATATTTTGAGGAGTGAAAATTTTTCCAATTGCTACCCCAAGAACAACTTAGTTGAAAGTTTAAAACTATGAAAAAGCAGAAACAAACTTTTGGAACACAATCGTTAACCCACAAACTTGAATGAATTTCATATTCAACAAGGCATCAGGGAGATGTGTACAAAGATACAAATTCATTGGTGACATGAATGGAAAAAAAGCAAGAGAGGAACTTCATTGGTTTGATGCCTGTTATAAATGGCCTACCACTTCATTAATAAAACCAAATATGGCTGGCCCTTCACATTTTCAAAGTATACCCAAGCATGCAATAGAGTAATTTCATAACATGCACTGTTTTGAAAGAACTCATTAGCTGAGATTAAGTTTTCAACTTATTTTTACCACAAGCAACCATACAAAGACATTCGTGGTGATTTGATCCATTGACGCTAGAGCACATTAAGCAACAGGTTAGTTAACAAAAACTATCCTCTTGAATATTTTGAGATCTCTTCAATAAGTTTTCACCGGATTCTGACTCAAACTTAAGATTTCAAGCAAGACACAACATCTTTATATGATTTAGAATAAGAATAATGCAACAGATAAGCTGGAGTTTATGTGCATTGTGATAACCACATTCAACCAAATTGGTGGTTAGCCCTCAATGCCAAACTTAGTATCATGCGCAGAAATTTCAAACGGCAATATCATTTGCCTTGACTAGGATTCAAACCCAGATCCCTCGCTGTCTGGCTGAGCGATTGGGTCAGTTAACCTACCGAGGCATCCTCTTACATCTGGAGATTTAAAGGAAATAGATGTCACAATGAAATACCCTACATAAAATGTCACAGACATTCGACGTCCTGCATGCTGTGCTTCATTCAGGACCTGAATCTGGGTTCAAATCTCGGTCAAGGCAAGTGATTTTTACACATTGAAATTTCTGCATTTTAATTCATATTAGCGGATGACTCCATTAAAAGTTACTGTCGTGGCATCTCCCACAATTTTTTAGCCTTGATTTGGCAACTTCCCCATTTGGTGTTGAAGCACCATGGTGGCCATTCTACACAAAAGCTGCTTGGCAATGATTGTTGAGGGAAAGGGTGCATTGTCAGGGCAAAGCACCCGCAACTTGTTTTGCCACTAATTGGTACCATTCTCCGAATTCTTTCATGTAAATGATTCATTACTTCCCGGTATAAGGCAATATTATGAGGGTAATCAGAAAAGTTCTAAGAATTAAATAGAAATAAACGTCAGGGTCAGATTGATATTGAAATTAAACCACTTGGCTTTTCCGCATAGAAAAATGTTTTATTTACTACCTAGGTTTTGTTATATGTTTCACTTATATTTTTACCTGATGATGTTATGCCATAGTGAAACCTAGGTAGTAAATAAAACATTTTTCTTTGTGGAAAAGCCAAGTGGTTTAATTTCAAGTTCAATATGAAGACATTCCACCAAGTGACGCCAGAAACTGTTTTATTTGTCAGGGAAGAAATAAACCTCCGTGTAACTTTTTCATTTTTCAATGTAGTCTCCCCATAAACTAATGCACTTGGTCCAGCGATGTTCCAATGCCTTAATCATATCTTGAAAATTAGCCTCCTTTAGGTTTGCAAAATACTTGTCTACTTTGGCTGTTAGTTCTTTGTTTGAGGAGAATCTCCATCCACCGAGGAAACTTTTGAGCTTGGGGAAGAGATGGAAATCTGATGGAGCCAAATCAGGCGACTAAGGCGGATGTGTGGCAACAATACGGATCTTAGGTCACGTATTTTGGCCATGGCAACAACACGTGTGTGGGTGTACATTGTCTCGATGAAAGATGACCTTCTTTCTCGCCAAACCTGGCTGTTTTTCATGCATCTTTGGCTGTAGTTGGTCCAAAAGGTTAGTGTAGTAATGTCCATTAATTGCTTGACCAGTGGGGAGATAATCTGTCAGCAGATTCCCTTTTGCATCCCAGACAACTGAAGCCATCTACTTTCCGGCCGACCGTATTGCCTTGCTTTCTTTGGTTGTGGTAAATGTTTCCACTGCTTTGACTGCTGTTTTGTCTCTGGGGCATAGTAGTTGACCATAGTTTCATCTGTGGTTACAAACCGGTGGAGAAATTCTTGTTGGTGGCTCTTAAAATGAGTAAAACATTGTTCAGAAATTACAATTCTGATGCCTAGTAGATAATTCTCTCATATCCAATTCCGCTGTTAAAATGTGATATGCCCGTTCAGATGACATCCCTACAGCTTCAGGGATTTCTCGCACTTTCAGTCGGCAATCCTCCATGTCCCTTTGATGCACTTTAGCAATAATTTCTGGGGTAAGAGCACATTTTGCCCCGCCACTGCACAGACCATCATCAAAGCTGTCCCAACCAAACTTAAACTTGTTTGTCCACTACGCAAAAGTTGAATCTGAAGGAGCAGAGTCCCTCAGTGTGTTCTTCAGTCGGCATGGATCTCCTTAGCTTTCAAACCTTTCTTAATGAGGTATTTAATCAATGCTTGAGCCTCAATTTTTCTCATCTTCACAAATCACTAGAAGGGAACAGCGGTGAGGCATAGCAAAACTCGGTGGCACTTGCACAAAAGTCACTCTTTGGTGGCAAAGTCCATTGTATTAATACTTGCTTGATGTGAGTGACAAAGGCAGTAGCCGCAGGCATCCACTAGAATACCTGCAGTTGCTTTCCTTTGTTGCCAACTTTCAAATGCTCTCTCTCTTATTCTCCTAAACAGAAATGCCACATATTTCAAAGTGATATACGTACATAACAAATGAAGAGTGGCACTGGATATTTAATAACTAAGAGTAATTACTTCATAGCAATATAGAATATATCAGAAGACATAAAAGTTCATGGCTAAAAATTAAGCTAGTGGAAAATTCTTTTTTCATAAATGGGAATATAGAATCAGACTTCTTCAGGCAGCCACATTAGAGCAGATATGATTATTTCAAAGTATTATTTGTTGTATCTTTACTAATGCATCTTACAGTTCTTTTAAATTAGGAATACATGGCCAAAATACTCAGATTTTATTCTTCATAGTGGTTTAAGTACATTAACTTTCACTCCGAGAACTTTGCAAATTACCCTCACACTACTCAGTATTATACTATCAAATTTATTTCACACTCCAGTTCTGGTTTTTAACTATTGAAATTCCATATGTCCCTTCCTTAAATAAGTCCATAAATTCAATAAATAAAGGGCACTAATTAATTAAATCGATAAAGAAAAAACTTAGGGGTCAGAAAGGTATTTTAAAGGGGCATGCTGATAACATAATGGTGGGGACTGGAATCGCATGTTCAAGGGATGCATAACATCATTTTGAGGGGATCGGGATTGCTGCGGTGGCTACCGTACCGGCTTCCCACCCAGAGGGCCAGGGTTCAAATCCCAGTGGTGTTGAATATTTTTCAGTGGTGTCTCGATCCCCACTCGAGGTGCTTTGAGGAGGGCATTTTGAGTGAGTACGCCGTCCGTCAGATGGGACGTTAAGCTGCGGACCTTTCGTAAAGAGTAGGCCCACACCGGGTTTCTCTCCACCCTTCATCCTTTCCTGTCCATCCCCTATGGCGCAAATGACCTCAGCTGTCAGTTGCCTCCCTTAAATACTACTTCTACTACTAACATCATTTTGAGTAGACTCCATTCTCTCAATTTATGATTTGCACCACTGACTATGCCACTGGACTGTAAAGTAGAAGTTGTGTGGTTCCATTCCCACATAAAGTACACCGCAGGTTGCCCACCCCTGATACCAATGCCACTTAGCCTAACATGCTGACACTTAGAATGCCGCCAATACCAAAAAATTGATCAGTATCTTGGATCACATCATGCCAATATGACCTGTGTTTTTGAGGCATTGTATCATGTGGCCATCATCCTGAAAATGTAAACATTCCATCATTGGCTCCTCCCTTTTGCCATACCTCTCAATTATCCCTGGAGGGTCTTTGGTAATATGGCCTTTTATAAGTAACAGAGGTAAAACGAGTATAAGAGGCATATGGTCACGAGAACAGAAGCTTGGAATTCTTTCCTCAACAAATAAAAGCATTCCAAAAGCAAGCAATAAATCAAAGCCATGCATTTGAAGACAACATCCTTTGAAGAATAACTCTGCATATTTTACCCTATTAAAAGCTCGAATGAGTGAACATGAAAAGATAATGGCTGCATGGAAGCATCCACATGTTGCAAACAAGAGAAATGCAGCAAAATGAGCATGATTCCGATGGCCAACACAATTGTTGATCCATGGGCAGTGGTGATCCATTTTTAGCACACAGCGCCCACCTGGGTGAGAGACAAGAATCAGGAATCAGAAGCACACCTTGGCCCACCACACACATTCACAGCTAAATAAATATTTCTGGCACACTAATGCTTCAAAACAGTGCATCGTAACTCTTCCATGAGCTCCAAGCATTTTTGCCCCTTTGCCTACTGCCTCATCATGAACTTAACAAGGGAGGGAACGTTTGTCTCCCTTCCCTTTCTCCTTGCTCCCATTCCAGACATTATATGAATTACTCACGAAGGGATCAAGACCAAGGGATGACATGCAAATGCAAGGACTGGATACAACTAAACTGCAAATGATTTAGAAGTCCCTCTGGGAGGGTCCCACTGATCAAACCATTAATAAATGTCAACTTTTAGACATCCCACATGCAACAGAACCTTGCACACACATGAATGATAAATACAAATAATTTTTTGGAATTTGATTGGCAATCGAGGGAGGAGATCAGTAACAAATTCCTTGGGACTTCCCGAGGCAGAGAAAAAGTATTCTCCTCTCTGGTAAAAATTTCAATTCATGTGATTTGAAATTCATAGGAGTCCATGGAGGTAAAAAGATATATCCATATCAAAATATTAAATAAAAATTATAAAATTATTAGTCCTAGAGTCTATTTTTTAAACAAATATCCTTAGGTGGATATTCACTAGAACAGTTCTGATCAAATGGTATTAATTTTGATTTATACATTCCTATGACTTCCCTTCAGACTTATTTAAATAAAAACACTCCAAAAGATACAGTTACAGAGAGTGTGGTGTCATGTCCTCATGGCCATCACACAATAGTTATACTACATGGCAAGCTCTGTACATGTGATAAAGCGGCTTATGGAATGCTTAAAATATAATCAATCCTCACACGGCAGGTCACATTCTCACACCAGAGCCACACATACACTATGTTTCACCTCCCCTCGTGCTTCTGCCCCACCCCCTCCAAGCACCTTTCTCACCTGGCCCTCAAGTCTTCAGTTCCCCAAGGAGCATTCACTTAGGAAAACATCTACATAACTCAATTCATTTCACTCTGTAACTTTAAATGTATTTGTAACATCTCTCAATGCTTTTGTTAAATGATCAAAAACAGATTCCACAATGCAGTTGCATGTCAAGTTGTACCTTGCCTGTATGAATACTGTTGCCAAGACATATATATTGGGAAATTTCATATTGATAAATTTCATTCAAAAACCATTTGATAATTATCATATCAAATGGTTCCTGATTATCAATAATATTGATAATTTTGATGCAAATTTCCATTGGAGATTCAAGTTGTATAATTTTTTTTTTTAAATGAACATGCATTTGCTTGCTGAGTGAATAATGCCTCGGAAGGCAATTACATTCATGTGCCAGTTTGACCATAGCAGACATGCAGCACGTGAAAGAAAAGCAGGTAAAGCATTCATGTTGGGATAAACACTTGGTTCATTTGGATCCAAGGGTTTATTATTTGGACGTCACAATGACTTTAGCCACAGTCTCATATTCACATTGAAAGAAGGGAGGTTGGGACCAATATATGTATCGAATATAAGTAGTCTAGGCAAGAGGCACAGAGTAAATAGGCTTGTGAAATAATTGACATAAAATGTCAGGCTGAATAAACAGCGCTCCATTTCTAACAGAAAAATATTAAAGGAAATATATTTAAGATTATTATAGATCCATATAGATATTTACATATCTATACGGATAACCATTGACCAACCTTTTAGCAAATGATGGCATGCAGGATGAGATTAATGTATTTTATTTTGAAATTGACAAGTTAGCATTCTTACCCATGGACTACAACCTTGCACTTTCTGATGACCCCTAATGCTGTGTGTGAGGGATCAATATATTTGCTTCTTGTAGGGCCACCCTTGCCAGATACATTAAAAGGGAGGAGCCACATGAAAGGTAGTCTGTATGGTAACTGTGTCTCAGTGAGCCAGCTGCAAAGACACCTGACCCGAGTGGGGCAGCCATTTGAGTGATGGCATCACATTAAAAACACTATAATGGAAGGCTTCATGAAATCACTTCAATTAATTATCCCACCAAAGAGTGATGGTCATAGATTGGAGCATGAGTCCTGGCAATCACAGGATTCGGCCTCCTTGGCCATGTGTCGAGCCTTACAGTGGAAGAGGCATGGCTTCCTTGGTCATCATCTCATGATATCCTTGCAGAGCAAAATCAACATTGACAACAAGGAAAACACAGAAGTGACAGCAAAGAGGACTAAACAAGTTTGGATAGGGACTTACAATATTAGGACGATGTTGAGGACAGGGGAGTTTTAAAGAATATGAAATGGATGGAAGAAGAAAATATAGATATTTTATGGAAATGCAAGGTGAGATAAGAGAGCCAATGAGAAGTTGCAATAATATTAAACAATAAGGTAGGCAGAGGCATAATAAGTATTGAGCAACCGAGTGATAGAATATTATCGTTAGAAGAAAAAGCTGAACCAATGAACTTGATCATTATTCAGGTCTTGCCATGAAGCAATCATAGGGAGGAAGAAGTGGACAGTGTATCCAATCAATAAAAAGAAATAATCATGGGGGTTCCTAGAAAGAAACTGCAATTTTCTCCCGTTCCCGAAACACAGAGCTACGTAGAAGGAAAAACAAAGAGATAAATACTTAACGTAAGGAGGAAACTAATTGGTCAAAAGAAGAGTGGTGGAAGAGAGAGTGCGAGGATATGGATAATTTACTGAGGTTGCGTGAAATGGGTGCATTGTAAAGAATGGTGAAAGCACCATCAGGAAATACAAATAGAAAATTGGTGAACATCATTAAAAATGGATCAGGAAATTTATTAATTGGACCACGAAAGACTCATGAGAGATGGAAAGAATGCATACAGAATCTATAAGGTAAATACATCACAACAGCAAGCTTAGACATAGAAAGTGAATATGATGGAGATGGGAATAGATTAGGTCTAGGCAAATTTGATGGCCAGATAGAGATGACATTCAAGGAAATTAAATCAAATCAGGCATTGGGAGAGACCACATCCTAATGGAACAGCTCAAAGATTTATGAAAATGAGGCCAAACTTTTAGAGGCTAATTCTTATATTTACTGTGGAGTGCTTGGCTAGGAGAGACTTCAAGAGATCAGTGTCAATTTCCATTCCAAAAAAATGGAAAGGCACCGTGTGTGATGACCGTATGAAAATAAGTGTGATTTCACAAGCAGCTAAATTTGTAGTCAGGACCATCAATGAGAGATTGGAGAGGAGGGAAAATGATTACTCAGGAGATTATCAGTTTGGCTTGTGGATGGGAGAGATTTGAGTGATGCAATCTTTAATGAGGTCATTAATAGTGAGGAACATTGAATAAAATCAGGTTTTTCTATATCCTGATGGAGAGTCGGGAAGGGCAGTGCTTGGAAGAAGGGTAAGACTTGGGTTGTCCATTATCACCCGTAATTTCAATGTATCAGTTGGTCGCCTGATTAAAGAGGCATGGGAAGAACTGAAGAGAGGAATGAAAATCAGAGGAAAACTCTTGGAGTCAGTTCATTTTGCAGATGATTAGATCTTGTTTATACAGCCAGCCAATTGGTTTCAAACACTGCTGACGGAATAGGAAAGTCAGTGCGATAGATATGGGATGAGACTGAATGTAAAAAAAACTAAAGTTAAGAGGTTTTAGAGAAAGGTAAAAGCTAATATACATTAACATAAGAGTTCATAAACTTGGGCAGGTGAACAGTGGAATCTTGGAAAAGTTTTCGACCAAAATTGTCAAAGTGGCAAGGTAACATGAAGACAAATTGTGCTAGGTAGAGAAGCATTCACAAAAGGGGCAAAATCATGACAGGGGTGTTGTGTACGGATCTTCCTTGATTTATTTAACGACTTCATTGGGGAGAGATTGGGACTGCTATAGTCTCCTCTTCCACCTAACCACTAAACATAGCATGAAGACAATTACAAACACCCATGCTCAAGGTGAAGGAAAACCAAGAAAAGTAGGAAATGGAACCTGCGACCTCTGGGCGGGCAGGGGAACACTTTACCCCACCCCCATGGAGGCAATTGAAAAGAATGACGAAAACTCGAATTGGAGCCTGGTTTATAATGCCATGGAAAAATGGTTGCATAAGCTAGATGTGTCTTGGTGGCTTTTGAAACGTGAATATGGAGATGTATGGAAATAGTTCAATAAACAAAGAAGAAAACAAACGACAAAGAACTTGGCATGGAATCAGTGGGAGAAATTCAAAGTCAGCACGGGAGGTGGGTGCAGAACGTTTTCATGGGTGGTGAAATGTTGAAGGCCATGCGAATTTATACAAACTATGTAGCGAAGAATATACCATTTTGGATGGAATGAAGGTAGGTTGACTGTATGCGGAATTGAAGGTTTGATGTAGCGTGAGGTATTACTGATTACTATTTATTTTAAATTGAACTTTTTAAGAATCTATCCATATACACACAGAAATATGGGAGAGCTAATGTATTACTTTCTCTGAGAGAATATGTTCTGTGTAGACTTTGAAACTAAATTCAAGTTTCCATTATGTTCGATGGAGAAACTCAGGAGAGTAAGTCAATAGAGCAGCAAGAATATGGAAAACTAAAACATCTTACTACTCATGAGTTATTACCATAAACAGAGTCAATGAATAATGGCATTCAAATTATAAATTAACAATGAATAAAATGGAGCAATCGCAGACTTTTGGCATAGATATCAATACATATCATAATGAGAGGTACATTAAACAACCAAGAACATACATCCAAACCAAACATACAACTTAAAATGTTATATTACATATATAGAGGTAGCTAAATGAAACTCCTTCCTTCGAAGAGTTGAATTGAGTAAATGGTATAATTTAAGGTTTAAAAATCAAATATGATATAGAGAGAGAATGAATTACATTTTCGACAATGATGAGCACGGGGTGCTTTAAAACCCTCACAAACTCCGCAGTATTGCAAAAATTCAGTATCTTCTTCCACCTCCTATAAGTATAAGGGTAAAATTTCAAAAATAAAACTTTTGTATCCTTCTATACATAAACACTACACAACTCTGCAGCAATCAATTACAAGAGATACAATCCATGAATGAAATCATCAAAGAAAATTCAAAGGCAATGACATCTTTGAACACTCACCGGTTTCCAACCGATTGGAAGGAATCCTGGTCCCTCATAAATGGAACTTAAAAAATTATAAATAGTGAGAGCGCTAAAAATTAAGAAACAGCCGACGTTAATAGAACCCGCCAGGGATGCCGAAGGAGGCCACCACATAGAGCAACAATGAACGGCCATAAACGATATACTTTTTATGATACCTAGAAAATCGTGAGAAAACATTAACACATCAAAGAAATATGTTTTTCTGGGCCAAAAATTTGTTAGTATAACATTAGTGTAATGACAATGTGATTTAGATAATGTGAGGAGTCATGTTGAATTAAAATTAACGAGCTGTGTACAATCTTAACATTATTAAAAAGCTACACATTTACAGGTATATAACTTTACCTAATGCAGTGAGGGGTCCAAAGTGACATAGTCTTTTCAAAGTGCCAAAACACATACTTAATTTAAGCAAAAACACAGGAGTTCCCAAGTTTAGCGTCCAGTTCAATCAATTTTCCATATCTCTGATTTAACTGAACTGGCCCACGGCGAGCTAGCCCACGACTATCTACCGGCCGTTGAAGCTCTCGATTTTTCAGTCATACCAACGTAAAACTTTTTCCACAAAGAAACCCCTAAAATAAGTAAATCCCGTAATCCCCTACGAAAAGTAAATCCCCTAAATCATTGCAGTAATCTCACTACAATGGACAAATTATACTCAGTGATACCCCCTGTAATCACCTGCAACTGTAAGACCGGGATGAGTTATGTAGTATATATGATATACGGCCCTGGAAAGACAACTACACTGATCATAGATAGCCCAAGCGGAAGGTCGTCTTTTATAGCGAAAACTAAGAGGTCATTTGCAATATTTTAGGAAAAAAATGTTCTAGTTTAGGAGATATTGTTAAGTACTTTCTTATTTTTTGTGTGAAAGGGCGACTCTGTTGACTGCACTGGGCCCTTGATGCTAAATTAGGGTATGGACGTGGGTTTTGTGCATACGTCGTGATAGAGTAGGGAGTGCCGAGTGTTTTTGGTGATTTTCAAGAAAAGTACTTTTCTAGTTGAGCAGATATTGTCGAAAACGTTTTCGTTACGACCTCTTAGTTTTCGCTATAAAAGACGACCTTCCGCTTGGGCTATCTATGATCAGTGTAGTTGTCTTTCCAGGGCCGTATATCATATATACTACATAACTCATCCCGGTCTTACAGTTGCAGGTGATTACAGGGGGTATCACTGAGTATAATTTGTCCATTGTAGTGAGATTACTGCAATGATTTAGGGGATTTACTTTTCGTAGGGGATTACGGGATTTACTTATTTTAGGGGTTTCTTTGTGGAAAAAGTTTTACGTTGGTATGACTGAAAAATCGAGAGCTTCAACGGCCGGTAGATAGTCGTGGGCTAGCTCGCCGTGGGCCAGGTTCAGTTAAATTACTCATACAAATTTTTCATAGAAAACAGATGACGTTGTTAGTGCGTTTGTTGTGATTTTACTTGTGATTCGTGCGGTTTTGGGCCTGTATTACATTTTGCAGTTTGATCGAATTCGTAGAAATTGAATTGATGTAAAAGTTAATTAATGGTTAATGCTGGCTTCATGTTAAACTAATATGTTAGATGGTCAGCCTCCTGAGAAAAAGTGTCTGGTAATGGAAAATACCAAATTGTCAGATGAAGATGTGTCGCGGGTTTTGTTGGAAGAAGAAAAGCGTCCCGAATCACTAAGTCAGCCGTGCTACACATGGTCCGAAGTTCGTAATGAAAGTACCAGAGGAAGTTACAAACTTTTTGGGCCTGACACAATGCCTCCGATTGTGCCATCCACATCTCATTCCGTATTGTTCAAGGTAGGTACGTGTAGATTTGAGAGAGTGTTAGATAAAACATTCCTGTTCTTGATAATGAGGGAACAGAAACCGAAAATTATATTGATTCTAATTGGTGATATTCATTTGACTATTGCGCTGTTTTCAGTAATATATTCTGGAAATTTAATACCCAGAATATTTTTCTTTTAAGCTGCCAGTAATTAGCGGTAGATCTCCAGACCCCTTTGTTGGCTCGAACAAGGACTGCTGGGATAGCCATCATGTTCGAATGCCTTTTTCCAATCATAGTCTTTATCCATTTGACACGGTAAGAAATATACTGGATAGCCTGGGGGGTGTTTGGTTTTGAGGTGGCATTAATGTATAAGTTTTCATCGTATACATTTAAAAAATATAATCATGATGATTTTTAATGTATGTCCGTCTAAAAACTTCCTTACATATCAATCGTTGAAAAAATAAATATGTTTTCATCCATTATGTGTGTAATTTTATTTTTCTCTCCTTGTTCGCAGCCAAATGGAAAAGTGTTGAAACTACGATGGGAACTTGTCAAAGAAGCCTTGTCGAATGAGATTACATGTAGTAGAGAGCTTGAAGATGCAATCTTGTCCTACAATACAAGATATAGGCAAAAGTGGGATTTTTCCGGACTTCACCATTTCTTTGAAGAAGTATGTACAAAAGATGGGTAGCCATCAGCAACAAGGCTGTGACCAATTATCATTAATTAGGAAAATGGACAAGAAGTTCCTATTTTTCTTTGTTTTTTAACCACTCTTGAATGGAGGTTATCTCATGATAATTAGCCCTCAATTGATTATTTCTTGTTAATGTTATGGCTTATTAATCTCATGCATTGAAAGTTTGCCAACTGATGTGGAAGTATTGAGTGCCACTTTTTGGGCAAGGTAATTATTTCATTATTGTTGTCATGTCTGATACCTAACATCATTTTAGATATTACTTACCAATTTCTACAAGTTTTGGCTGATCTTTTGAGTCCTGTTGAAACACATTCACAAAATGTTTAAGTTTCTAAGAGGATGACATGTAATTACTGAAATTTGACATCCAGTGAAGGAATCAGTTGTAGTTTTGAAAAATATTCTTGGGATACCTTAATGGAGACCTAGGAAATTTATTTTCCTTCTCATTTATGAGTATGTACATTCCACTTGCCCTTAGGCTCAGCCTTTGCTAACGTGACAGCTGAGTAATCTCCAGTTGGATTACTGTAGTTTCGCTGAGACACGTTGCTGGAAAGAATAGTCATATTTTTTAGTGATATATGATGCACTTTCTATCAAAGCTCTTTAACATGTCTCATATGCTATTATAATTATCATATCCAATTTATATTCAAGTTGATACATTTATTGTAATAATATGTTCTACCTCTGTGTTCCAACAAAAGTTACTATTGCTTTCAGAGGACACAAACTGACATTTAATTAAAAGTGAAACCACTATAATCAATCTGGCGGTTAGTTGGTGGAAAATAGAAGGTTCCCAAAAATGAACCGGCATTCCATAGACCCATGGTATCCAGTGTATGGTGGCTACTGTGAGTGCATCAAGGTGTTACAATTTTAATGGCTTCTCTATGGAATTTTGTGCCTACAAAATCCACGCCTTGTGGGGAAGGCACTAACGTTGTATCTGATTTTCTCTATCTGACATGTCTCCACCAATTGACAATAATTGTCTGATATTCCTCTGCAGGTATTGGACGCCTCGGAGAGTGAGTACTTCTTTGAGAGCGTCCTCCCTGGGATGGTGCACTTGGCGCTCTCACTCCCCTCCCTCGTGCAGAGTGCCATCCCCCTCCTGAGGCGCCGCAGGCCGGCTTCCATCTCTCTGACTCAGAAGCAGGTGGCCTCACTCTTGGCAAATGCTTTCTTTTGCACATTTCCGAGGAGGAACACTGCTCGAGAGCCCTCCGAGTACTCAACATTCCCAGACATTAACTTCAATAGGTGAGGTCATCCTCCCTTGTGAGCAGACATTCTTCTAACTGCAGATTGCACACGAAAGACTTTCACAGACATTTGACTTGGACAAATTTTGTGTGCCACTGAGCATCTCCATGATTTATGGAAATTGAATACAAGTGTCAATTGCAGGCATGCTCAGAAGGAGCTGTTGACAAGTAATTAAATTTAATGTAATAAATGAAAAAGAAAAACTTTGTTCCAATCCACCACTTTATTTCAGGTACGACTATTTTCGATGCTATGGCGTCATCCTCAGGTACAAAGTTTAAAGACACAATCATTCTATATATACCCTCTTCCAGAAAGGATGGGGGAGTTGTGGGAAGAGGGGGCGGGGAGGGGAGTAGGTACGGAGGAATGTGGGGGAGGGTAGGAAAAACCAGGAAAAGCGTTAGTGAGCAGGGGGGGATTGGAAGGTGGGTTAAGAAAGGGGAAAATTTTGTTGGTCGGTATGGGTTGAGTCAATGGCTAATGGGGATAAAGGTACGGGTTAGGAGTCAATGGGAGTTAGGGGGAAGGGATTAGAGGTTCTGTTTTTCTGTTATTGCTAGGGAGGCTTTCAGGAGAGGTGATACGTTCTCAAACGGAATGTCATTGAGTAAAGGATGTTTCTTCATTGTTCTCCGGATCTCCAACTCTTCCTTTTTGTCCATCCTCCTCCCTTTTTCCCCCATTAGCCATTGACTCAACCCATACCGACCAATGAAATTTTCCCCTTTCTTAACCCACCTTCCAATCCCCCCCACTCACTAACGCTTTTCCTGGTGTTTCCTACCCTCTCCCACATTCTTTCGTACCAACCCCCGTACTCCCCTCCCCGCCCCCTCTTCCCACAACTCCCCCACCCTTTCCAGAAGAGGGTATATATACAATGATTGTGTCTTTAAACTTTGTACCTGAGGATGACGCCGTAGCGTCGAAACTAGTCGTACCTGAAATAAACTGGTGGATTGGAACAAAGTGTTTTCTTTTTCATTTATTAAAATGAACTTCCACAAAGTTGAGGCTGAAACTATTGAGTTAAATTTAATGTAATTGTAACTGTGTTAGGAGTAGTTTTGAATTGTTGTATTAAAACACAGACATAATTGAAATAAAATGCTTCAATGTCAAAGTGTAAAAAAGTCATTCGTTTTCCATGACCATATTGTAAATCCAGAGGATTTAAATATTTATGTTGCATTAATAATTTTATTCTGTGTGTGATTGAAAAGTTCAAATTCAATGCATTTTTTTTCTAACTCTCTGCTTTTATTTCCTATGATTTTGCATATTTTGTAATTGGAGGTTATTTTTGATCTTGCCAACTGTTTTGATAAATATTTTCTTATTAATCTCCAGAAGATTATTATACTTCTTGTGAGCCAATTTCTTCTAACTCTTCTTTGCTAAAAATATGTTTGTTAATTTCTCAACAATACAAATGTTCAGTAAAATAAATACTTAATTCCATTGCAATCACTGTTTATCGTGTTTATGTGTATGCAAATGCTCAAGATGCAGATAAAATTATGCCTCATACTCATGACAAATATTGCATCAATTTCATATTTATTGTGATGCACCAACTTTTATCTTAATAAGATTTTCACAGTCTAAAGTCGTGCATGTCATACCAGTTAATGGGATTGAGAGATATTTTCCAGTTTAATTTATCTTTAGATCAGTCATCCAGTTTAAAGAATGAATGTGTGTGGTGTAGTTGTGATTTGCATAGATTTTCTCTTAAGCTGCGAATGACATTGATTTGTTGAATGCCCATGCATTAAATCATATGTGGCTGGTTATTTTGTTGGATGAGATTAGGACAAGGTGTTGATGGAAAGCAATCACCTGAAAAACCAACATTGAAGAAATGGAATCAAAGTAAGCAAATCTCCTCTCATGGAGTGCTGTAAGCTGGCAATAGTGTGTATTCAGCATGAAATGCTAGAGAGAGGTATTAGAGTGATATCCAGACAGCATGTATTGGGATTCTGAGGCTGTTCCAAATAGTTTTTGGAGCTGAAATTCAATTGGTAGCCTAGTGAGTGTTATTTTAGCATTTTGTTTGCTGTTAAGGATGCCATACCCCTGTTTATGATAGAATACCCTCTTAATGGGTTGAAATTGTATTTTTATTCCCTTATTTCTGTTTTATAGGTTATTTCAAGGTCACAAGTGGAAGCCAAAGGCACAAATAGCAGTAGAAAAGCTAAAGTGCTTAATCCATTATTTTCGCCAAGTTTGCTCTAAAGGTAAGCTCATTAACTGCTTCCTCACTAGTAATAGTGTAATGTGTTTCAATGGGGTGACTCAAACTGGCAAGATGATTGGTTATTTTATAAAATGAAGTCCTCAGATTCATTCCCATGCATAAGATAATTGGGGTTTAAATACAATGTTCTATTTTAAATTTGTATGAGAATCTTAAATGAAAGGTAAAATAATATTTTATAAAATGGCATAGAATACAAAGTTAAGTGGTTATGAATTCTTTGTTTGGCTGTGATCAATTCAGGTGCTCTACATAGGGACAGAGAGAGAGGGAGGGAGTACACTGAGATTGTAGCTCCCCATTTATATAGTCTAACCAAATGGGACATCTCGCTCTCTCCACACTAACCGTTTCTTACAAATACTTAGAATTTTATTTTTTTATAGAATTCATATTAAATGAAACAGGATGCTAACAAAGTAGCATACATGCCAGGAGAGCCTTGTGCAATTGTTTTCACAAAGGAGCACATTCTACTGCATCTTACACTTTAATTTTCCTCATGAATTGATCTTAGCGAATATGTTAGACCTGATTGGTCATAGTGGAAATATTCATCTATTCTAAAAAATTAAAAAGATTTCAACCAAGTTATGGTGCTAATTTTAAAATTGGCCTTAGTTTCTATTTGGTATCAGTGTCCACACTCACACACAAATTTGAAGGGGTGTCAACTGATAATGCACATTCAGTGCTTAACCAAAAGGTTTAGATGTAATCACCTTCTGTTCTGTGTATAGTCCGAAGTTATGATCACAACCCTTATGTATAATGCTAGAAAAGTTACAGTATCTCAGTCACATTCTCCTCTTGTGTAGATCCATTGGGAGTGGTGACATTTGCAAGGCGCTACTGCCCAGAGAGCCTCTTGCCCAAATGGCCAGAGGCGAGGGAGATTGTTCCAAGGCTGCACGTCTCGGCCACGGGTCGAATTGAAGATGAGGGCTATGGAATGCTTCAAGTTGACTTTGCCAATAAGTAAGCTGATTCTAAAATTAATTACTTTGCTGATGTAATCATGTTTTGAGTTTCTTCTCACAAATGTCAGTTATCTAAAACCTGACCTGATGGAGAACCTGAGGGAATGTCTTTTGTCTGCAAATTCCACCAATTTTCTTGACTATACTCAAAATTAAATTATGCAATACAGGAGATTTTGGAGAGGTGAGGGGGGGAAAGAGAGAGAGGAGGGATTCTTGACTTTACTGAAGGTCAATTACGGTATTGTTTCTCTATTTAGTTAAATTTGTGGGGTAGCTGTAAATCTTAGGGTAATTACCATTCCAAAGAAGAATGCCTGATATGACAGATGGGCAAACTGCCTGACTCAGCCCCTGAAAAGGCACACCACGTGGGGTGAGCACAAAGTTGCACCAAGAGCATGCGTAAGTGACCCTACATTGCAGATGTACTTAGATCTCTTTCCCACTTATAACCTAGAATTATGCATGTTACCCAATGTTCAACTCTGAAAATAGGTATTGTGTTGAAAATGAAAAAAATGCATAATTAGTCATTATCAAAATAATAATGGAACTTACTTACATTTAAGGAAGTACAAAATAATGTCAGTTCAACTCTGAAGATCTCTAAAAAGAACTAAACATGAAAAAAATGCGAGTACAATAATAATTTGGACCATCTCACATTAGGCATCAATGAAGGAAGACTAGCTTGGCAGATTCCACTAGAATTTTTATTTTTCAAGACCATCGTTTCATCCCAAGGCGACATAATCAGGTGACACGGTGGGAAATACAGAGGATATATATGTACAATGCAATGGCCAATGGAGGGCAGGGAAGGTGGGAGGGTGTGAGTGGAGGTGGAATGAAGAGGGTGGTGGCAGTGGAGGGTTTGCCAATGGGTGGGCCAATTGTTTGTCTGGTTCTGGGGGTAGAATAGATTGGGGAGGCGGAGGGGGTTGTGAGGTGCGAACTTAAACAGCTGTCTCACAGTCAGTGGGAAATGGGGGAGGGATCAGGGGTGGAATAGGAAAGGTTTAGGATTGATTTGGGACATGTGGGACACAAATGGTTTGTATCCCAAATTAATGGGTTGTTAGCGCTTGGATTTCAGTTGACTTAGAATCTCCATCTCTTTGGGAGGGTCTAGTTTTGGTCCCATCTTCTCTAGGTGTAGAAATTTTGGGTGGAAATCGCTTGTGTGACCTTGGCCAAGGAGATGTTTGGCAAATAATGTGGTACGGGGTCCGCTCAGTAAGTATTGGGACTGGCTCCAAAAATCAAAATTTATTGCAGTTATCATTACAATTACTTAATAATCTTCAAAATACATTCCTCCTGCATTGATACACTTAGTTCAGCGCGTCTGCCAATCGTCAAAAGCCCGCTGGAAGTCGGTTTCAGGAGTACTTTTGAGAGCCTTTGTCGTCGCCACTTGAACCGCCTCGATGGAGTCGAACCAATATCCTTTGAACTCCTTTTGAGCTATCCTTTGAGGTAATAACGTTGTCGAGAAAATCTTCATCTTCCTGGATGCAGTCCAAAAGTTCTTGCAAAATTTCCACCCGCGACAGTTTTTGTTCCTCGCTCAAGACTGTCGGCACCAGCTTCGGGCACACTTTCCTCATCGCAAGATCCTCTGTTACAATGGTGTGGACGGTTCCGACTGAGAGGTCGGTCTCCTCACTGATAAGGGCGATGATTAAACGCCTGTCAGAGTCCAAAACATTTTTCACCTTGGCCACCTAAGCATCGGTTCGAGTGGTCGTCGGGCGTCCGTCTTCAACAAGCTCCCGGCATTCCTTAAACATTTGTGTCACTCAAACACTCTTGTGCGGCTTAAGGCATCATCCCCATAAGCCTGTTTAATGAGTTCAAGGGTCTCCGACGCGGATTTCCCCAAGTTTAACGCAAAACTTCACAGCGTAGCATTGCTCGACGGTGCGCTCCATGCTGGCGCGACGACACCACAAACAATCACACGTTACAAAAATCCACCTCCTGTCTCAACGCATGCCCGGAGGCGAATGAACTAAAGTGCGCCTGAGTGATGGGGGACCCCTCTACCGAGCCGACCGGTCGGACCTCCATCCACTGTCCGTTGAAGCTCTGTGAACCAGTCACGATAATTATTGTACGGACCCTGTATTCCCTCTATTGAGGAGGCAGGCCCGGTATTCCACCATTTTCATGGCAAAATTCCTTCCCATTTACCAGTTGTATTTGGAAGCTCAGTGGGAACATATGAGCCAGTATACACCACTAAAAATAAAAATTCTTGTGGAATCTGCCTAGTTGGTCTTCCTTCATTTACGTCTAGTAAAAAAGACGTCCATCAGCCTGAGGCAGCTCATGTCATTGCAAAG
Source organism: Hetaerina americana (assembly GCF_022747635.1). Taxonomy (NCBI): domain Eukaryota; kingdom Metazoa; phylum Arthropoda; class Insecta; order Odonata; family Calopterygidae; genus Hetaerina; species Hetaerina americana. The sequence goes on along the minus strand of NW_027286786.1, from coordinate 4,608,021 downwards.
GTTGAACTCAACTATGATTGCTTCTTCTGCTCAGGTGAGAGTGGGGAATGGAGAGTCCGAATGGGAGTGTGAGGAAGAAGAGTAAGGCCAAGTTTTCCAGAAAGAGAAAGGCTAAGTTAAACGTTAAAAAAGGCGGGCCAACACTAGGGCAGGTGCGACAGTTACGTATCTCAGAAGTGTTCTGGACCAAAATGGTGAAAGTAGTTGAGACATAAGGAGAAGAATTGTGTTAGGCAAGAAGCTTTTGCCAGCAGGAGGGAATTGATGACAGGGACGTTGAGTGAGGATGTTAAGAAAAGGCTCATTAAAACTTTGATATGGAGCATTGTTATGTGCAGTGCAGAAACATGGTCTTTGGAGCAGGAGAATAGGCATAGATTGGGGGTTATTGAAATGTGGGTATGAAGTGGACAGAAAGGAAAACAGATGAGGAAGTGACAAGTAAGGAGACAAAAAATGGATGTGAAGCATATTGATCGGTAGTGGGATGTTAAAGACTGTGATAGAGAAGAGAATGTTAGGCAAATGAGGAAAGGGAAGGAATAGGATTGGGATGTTGGATGGGATGAAGGGAGGAAGTATACAGAGATGCAGAGGGACTTTGTTGTAGAGAAGTTTGTTGGGTTGTGTTTTGTTAGGAGAGAGAAGATATTTGGTAGTTGTGTCCATCCAAAACCTGCCTTAAATAATAATAAGAAGAAAATAAAGGTGTATAGTTGCAATATACCTGTGAATCATAATGTCACTTTGTCTAGGACAATCTATAATCACAAAAATTAAAAGACATAAATGGAACCATCTTGATGAGAATGAATTCTATTAATTAGGAATATATGTTTTAATTGGGACCACAAGGGTACAGGTGTAAGAACCAGCCACACTAGTCCCACTCTAATGCTTCATCCATAGCAACCCTGTTTGTAATTTCATCTGTGTCATTGCCTTCGTTATTGTCAGTTAGTGCTTGATGAACAAGATATAAGCTCAGTTTCACAATATTGGGTGAACAATGTTAAGCTGGGCTTATATCTTGTTCATTATTTCCAGTATTGAATACCCTTTCTCTTGTCTGTTTAAGTATGAATGTGCCATCATATCAGAAATGTTGGTACTCCCATAAATTTATTGTAATTACAAAATATTTCTCATTGCCATGTTTTTTTCTCATAACCATTTATTTTAAATTTTATGTCATCATTCGATGAAGTTGCTTTAATTCAAATAAGTAGAACTGATCATTCTTGAAATCGTTTTGCAAAAGGCACAAAATCTTTGCTGAGGAAGTAACTGAAAATGTTCTGTAAATCAGTTTGAAGATATTTTCGGGTGCTCTCTATAAGATTTTTAAAACAGTTGAAATCCACAGCCAATATTTTAGCATCTTTAGTATTATATGCTGACCAAAGAATGCACTCACAGTGAACTCTTCAAGTGAGCACATTTTTGAAGGGATCTGATATTCTGAACATACTAGTAAGTTGTTCAAACCAAGCTTGACCTTCTAGGAAAAGTTGTAGTCATACAGTGGGTAGCAAAGCAATTGTAGGTCATTAATGACAGTAACTCATAACTGTGAAATAACGTATGCTATCATGTCTTTGTCTTTCACAGAAATAATGGTTTTTGTTGTAAACTGAAAAGTTTATGTTTTCCTTGTGTCCTATTATCCAAAAGTGCATTTATTTGGAATTCACATATGCTTGCATGAAGATAAAGTGATCCATGTTGTAGGGGAATGGTGTTATGGAAAACTAATTTATTTGCAGATTTGTTGGAGGTGGTGTTCTTGGTACGGGATGTGTTCAGGAGGAAATTCAGTTCCTGATTTTTCCAGAGTTGATAGTCTCAAGGCTTTTCACGGAGGCACTGGATAGAACCGAGGCACTAGTAGTCAGTGGTAAGCCATTCTTTTCATCATTAGAAAGCTGGATTCACAACAAAAAGTTCATTCTTATGCAGCAAAATGCATGAATTCTCACCATGTAGTAATGGCATACATATTCAATAAATATCACTAATGATAATGTTAAAATGTATTGATCTTGCTTCTGGGCTAGTAAATTTAAGTTGTTAACATCTTGTTTTCAAAATATTTGGGAACTAATTTTTGAGTCTCAATTAAGCCAAAATGGGAAGAGGGTTGGAAAAAGTTGTAGACCATGATTGCAGACCGCACACGCTGGGCGACAGATGCGGTGAGAGCAGCCAGCTATGAATTTAGGGAATTATATGCATTGAAAAAAGGGTAGGATGATCCAGGCTTCATTAATTACTTCCAGAGCTACAAAAAAGGACATAAGTCTATTCTTCATGCAAGGAAATCATATTATAACAAAGTCATCAGCCAATCTGAGTATATCACTAAAACATAATGGCAAGTAGTTAATAATGTAACCAAGAGAAAGGTATGCAAGAAAGGAATTTCAACATTTATAAATGGGGAGGGGATCAATCTATCCTATCCAAAGCAAGTAGTAGAGTTGGCATTTAATTACCTAGCTAATGTGCCTCTGAATTGACAAAATGGAATTCTGAATAACGATAGATTTGCAGCGCGGTTTTGCCAGCATGTGAACTCTCCCCTGGTCCTCTTTCCTGCAACAGAGGATGAGGTCTTGAAGTGAATCTTGAGCCTTAAAAGTAAACCATCAGTCGGAATGAACGATATCCCTAGGAACATAAAATAATGCTCCTAGGAAATTCTACCATATCAATGATTTGCCTGGATATATTGAGAATAACAACATAGTTCTGTATGCTGATGATACAACTCTGGTTATGAGCCACAAGGACGCTAACTTGTTGCAGGCTAAGCTTGATAGCTCATTATTGCTCTTGGAAAAATGGTTTAAATTTAAAAAACTGCCTGGAAATGTATTAGAAACAATTAATATTCAATTTTTAAAAAGAAGAAAAGTGCCTCAGTTATACTTCATCTTAAAAGGCAATTCATAGAAAGGGTACACAGCACCCAGTTTTTAGTTTTGTCTATGAATGAGTCCTTAATTTGGGGAATCCATACCAATGGCCTATGTTCCGCTTTGGCAAAAAGTGGATTTATTTCTATGAAATCTTACAAACATTACAGATTTAAAGATATTGAAAATGGTTTACAATGGCAACTTTTAGTCTCATATGAGCTACAGAATTATTTTCTGGGGAATATGACCTGGTTTTCATGTTTGAATGTGTATTTGGCCAATGTGGCTCGTCTCCTTCAAGCACGAAATGCACTGTTCCTATCCTTTATGAAGTTGTACGATTGCTTTACCTACTGTCATTTCCTCTTGTGTCATCCATTACTTCTTTGGTGGGTGAAACAGCTCCCTAATGGCCATGCTCCCATCTCTTGGCTAAAATGGCCAAAGTAGCAAGGACATGAAGAGAATTGCCTCGGGCAAAGAAGCTTTCTGGAAAAGGAGGGAATTGATGACAGGAACATTTGGTAAGGAGTTAAAGAGTGGGGGTGATCATAGCTGGAAAAATAATACTTGTGCAGAACATAACTTAAAAAAAATAAATAAGAAAGACCCATGAGATATTTCCATTTCTCTTCTAGAATTGTAGTATTCCAAGATTTCTTGCTGTTCATTGTTGGTATGACTCGAGGTCCAATTTTGTATGACTCCAGCAAGTAAATGGCAGCAGGCCAACACCATGCTTTACAGCACTCGAGTTAACAGGTGGTCACTTTGGGGTGGATCTCTCATGCTTTCTCCTTTGCCCAGAATGTAAGCTGATCTGCCTATAAATCAATCCTTCTTTTATCACAATAATATGTGTATGAATTCAAATTTCAGTTTTCTCAGTAGTAGTAGTAGTTATTATTAGGGGAGGCGACCAACAGCTAAGGTCATTTGCGCCATTTGGGACGGACAGGAAAGGATGAAGGGTGGAGAGAAACCTGGTATTAGCCTACTCTCAATGTAAGGCACCAAGGGGTCCACAGTTAAACGTCCCCCCAACAGATGGCGTTCTTGCTTAAAGTGCTATCCACAAAGCACCTCAAGTAGGGATCGGGATAGCACAGGAAAAGATATGCATTCTCCAGGTTTCGTACCCGGGCCCTCTCTGTGGGAAGCCAGTACGTTAGCAACCACTGCACCATCTCAATCCCCCTTTTATTTGGAGGTTAATTGCATGGTGATAACTGTTAAATCCAATGACAATTCAGTATTATTTTTTTTCCACGTATTTAAGGTTTTTTAACTAAAACATTAATGTGTACATATTCAACCATTGTTTTTCTACTGCTTTATTAATGAAGATGAAGTTATATGTACAATTAAACAAACCTATAAAAGTGCACTTGGATTTTTTTCTTGCAACCCAGAGCAAGGGAAGTCAACATATAAATGTCTCTAAATTGTATTATTATTTGCAAATTTGTTGATTAATCTTGTGTGAGGCAAGACTCCTCCAGCAAATCTCTTAATGGTGTGGGAAAGGGTGCAACCAACATTGGTGTGGTTGGCAGAAATATGTTTAAGGAATCAGATTCAAAGGTTCATTGGAACCTTTTGGAAAATATTTTTCAGGTTCAATGTTTTTTGAAATAAATTATTTTAATAATAAGTCAATTTTTTTAAGTTACATGATAGTAATAGAATAATTAATCTCTGCCAGGTCTGTTCCAAAAAACATGAGACTGTTTGAATAAATACAATTTGATGAGGTACCCTTTAGTCCTAGTTATTGCCTTCAAAATACAGCCCTTGGCTGCCAATACAATGCTCCTAATGTTTATTCCAGGTGTCAAATGTCGCCTGGAGCACTTCTTTCGGGATAGCCTTTTTTTTAGTCTACATTTCAATTTCATTGGATGTCTTCAATAGTTTCAAATCGGCGTCCCTTCAAGGTGGATTTTGACTTAGGAAATAAGAAAAAGTTCGCTGGAGCAAGGCCTATAGAGTAGGGTGGCTGGGGGACATATCACCGGTGTGCTGTTTTTGGCCAAAACCTCGGTAACAATCAACGATGTGTGTGCATTGTCGTGATGGAAGCACCGAGACTCTTTGCTTTTCCACACTTGTCGTCTCTCAAGCAACATGGCGTGACTTAACCTTCTCAGAACTTCTACATATATAATAGTGCTGCCCATTCACTGTTTGCCCTTTGGGCACATATTTCTAATGAATAATACCTTGCCAATCGAAGAAAACGAACAACATCCGAGCTCCTTTGGTTCATTGGGAAGAGTGGCCCCTTCCAATGTGAATACGGGGCTTCTGTATCATGACCATGAACCCAGGTTTCATTACCTGTGACGATTGTTTTTAAGAAGTTTCGGCCATTGTTTGGACAATCCAGCAGCTCCTGGTTAGTGTCAAGACGTTTTTGCCTCTGTTCATCTGTTAACACCCACGGCACAAATTTGGACATGACGTGCTGCATGTCCAAAATTTCTGTCTAAATCATTCACACTGTTGATGGTCGTCCACTTCTTGTTTCTTCATCAGTTGAGGTCCATCCTGGAAGCGGTTGTGCCAATGAAAACACTGTTCCCGATTCATAGATTCATTGTCAAATGCCTCCTCAGTCATTGCATAAGTTTCCCTTTTCCCAAGGTTAGAACAAAATTCAATGCACAAGCACTGCTTCTCCAACACCTTCATTTTCATCAATGTTTGAATTTATAGAGCAAGTGTGTGCAAGATCTGACAAGAATTGCTTTTGTAAGGAGACAAGCGTAGATAGGGCCACAAGCAAGGTGGTGTTACACTTCCTGCAGACGCCCGCTGGAAGATGACAACAACAAACTGATTGTGATTGGTGAAGCAGTTCGCCCGGAGAAAGACCAGTCTCATCTTTTTTTGTACTGACCTTAAAGGTCTGGTACATCAAAAAAATCACCATAATGATAGACACCTTTTCTCCAAAATGAGTTCATATGATACTTTCCATTTTATCACATGCCTATTTTTAACTAATTAAAGGAACCACTCCATCCCTAAATATTTAAATATCATCACTCTACTCCTTTCACGTTACTGTGTCTCTTTGGTATCATCTGAGCTCTGGAAATGTTGTAATTTTTGCTGAACTTTTCAGTAAGGAACTGAGCATGCTGCAACTTGATGCATGGCTTCAAATAGAGTACTAAAATTGCTTCAATAAAAGTTTTTAATTATGCTTTGTATTGTTTTTCTAATAATTGTTCAAATGTGTAATTTTGTAGTGCTGTGTGGACAGTGATTTATCTCCTACTTCTATGTACTTTTGAACCCTACCTCTTATTGTGCTCTCTCCTTATGCTTGTAGGTTGTGAGCGTTACAGTGTGTACAAAGGATACAGTGAAACCTTTAGATGGGCAGGTGGTTATGATCCTAAAAAGCTATCTCCAAATAGTTCAGTTACTGCAAGAGATGTGTATGGACGCCATTTGACATCAATTGTCGCTATTGATGCCCTTAATTTTTCCTCACCAAGTCGTCAGTACTCACAAGATGCCCTTCTGCGCGAGGTGAACAAGGTAATTGCTGAAATGTGTGCAGGTAAACACATTCCCACACAGTCTGGAGTATTTTTATGTTTGGCCCACCCCCTGACGTCATCCCAATGGATCATCAAAAGCCTGAAATGTAGTTGTCATTCTGTAATTCCACAAATTTGCAAGTATTTGTTTTTACTATTATTGTATGATATTCACCTGTGAAATTCAAGCCGTAATAATTATCGTTCGTTCGAAGGTTTCCGCGGCGATGAGTAGGTGATTTCCACATTTTTCGGGCTAATTCCATCCTTGGGTCCGGGTAGGGTGTCAGCTATCTTGGTGACGCAGTTGAATCTGGTCACCACATCATGTTTCCTTAAAGCCCTCGCGATTCTTTCCGAAGTCCCTGCGATGAAGGGGATGGTGACGTAAGCCTTCGGACATGGTCTGGAGTCTTCTGCCCAAAAAATGTGGAAATCACGTAATAATTATCTTTTTCAGTTTGTTTTTCAATATTTAACACAATGTGAATTCTTCATTTGCATTTAATTTAAAAGTCATGAAAAAGAAGACAGTTTCCCCCCTCCACGCTGTTCATAAGATGAAATTGAATTGAATGTGATGAAATATTAATTGAAAAATATGACATACTGACTATGCAGAAGCTAAATAAAAATAAAAGGGAGGTTCATAAACTAGAGCAGGTGGAATTGTTCATCTATGTCAGAAGTGCTCTGGACCAAAATAATCAAAGTAGTTGGGACCTAATGAGAAGAATTGCATTAGACATTGAAGCTTTCACTAGAAGGAGAGAATTAATGGCTGGGCCAATGAGAAGGGATGTTAAGAATAGGCTAAGCAAAACCTTTATGTGTGGCGTGGTATTGTACGGCATGGAAACATGGTCTTTGTGGGAGAATGATAGGAGACGTAGATTGGAGACTTTGGAGATGTGGGTGTGGAGAAGATTAAGTGGATCGAAAGGAAAACAAATGAGGAAGTGCTAGGCAGGGTGAGAGGGGATTGTTGGGAGAAATCCAAAGTAGGCTGGGAAAATGTATTCAAAGCATATTAATTGGAAGTGGGACGTTGAAGACATATCAATTTCAGACTCTGTCCATCCTCCTCCTCTTTGGATAATGCACCACACCCTTCAACATTCACGTCAATAGTCACGGATATTTGGAAAAGGGATAGAAACATAAATAAATGACAAACTCAAGGTTGGTGGGGAAGGTGGAAGGGTGCAAATCACGAGCAGGCAAACGTTTCCTTGACCAGAACATAAACCAAGGACTTTCGTCTTGCTAGGTCAATGCTCTAACAATTAATCTATCATGAAAATTACCACTGAAATTGGCAGAGGTATTATGCAACCAAGTGCCCCGATTCTTCGTCTTGGGACCTGTTTTACACACAATCGGAGAAGTGGATGAACGCACCAGAGGAGAGGATAGGATAGCAAGCAAGCACACAAGGTCTGTGTATAAAGTATCAGGAAAGGTCACAGAAAAATAGATTTATTTCAGATATTGCTACAATGCCTCGAAATTCTTCAAAGCACATCCCTTGAGCGTTGACACACTTTTGCCTGTGGCTTTTCCACTACTTGAACGCTCCCTGGTTGGTAGGTTCAGGAAGGTCCTTTAAGGGTACACGTTCAAGCTTCTTTGACGCACTCAGGGTCCCATGGTGGTGTCCTTGAGGGAGGATTTCACTTTTGGGAATAGGATATTGTGTGCTGGTGCCAAGTCGGCACTGCGGGGGGATTGGGGAATTGTTGTAATGCCGTTCCGCGATGCCATAAATGTTTTGGCAAGTCGACACTCAACTCTGCTCTTTTGGTCATCGGCCAGACATTCAGGACGAGTTTAGCGCAGATCTTTTGCATTGCCAAATTTTCAGTGATAATGGTGTACACTGTCATCTTATCAATGCCAATATGATATGTGATCATGCGGACACTTAACCAACAGTCTGAATTCAGCACTTATCTCTCACATTGTCATTTAGCGTGCGGCTTGTCCTTGACACTCTCTTGGCCATCTTTGAAGAGCTTGTGCCCCATAAAAACTGCAGTTTGTGACATACTTTAATTCTTTAACACTTGGCAGATCATGCCCAGCGTCTCCAAACCTGATTTCCCTGGTCCAACAGAAAATTCGAGGGTGTACCTCTGTTCAATCGTTGACTGCATTTTGCACTTTAACTAAGTTGCTCGACAGGGGTCCACTAAAAATGCTCACGGGTGATTGTTGCGTGTTGAAGGTCAGACCCCCAAAGTGTCATACCGCACTGACTTAGCCACCGAGCCAGTGCGGTGCAACGTACATTCACATCGGGAAAAAATTATTACCGATACATACTTGTTATCCAAGCCATTTACAATATCAGGTGCACCTAGTTTAAGGCATGCATAAGCCAAAAAGAGAAATGGACCATTTTAGCCAAATACACAGGAATTTTAGCCAAGGACACACCTTAATGGTGAACGCACATTCATGTGGATATAGGTGTAAGAAAAAGAAATGTAAACACTCACAAAAGACTAACACAAGGTTGCTGGGGAAGGTGGAATAATGCGGACCACAAACAGAAGGTAGAGAATTAGCCTGACGATTCAAAGGCCCGTGGTTTGAAAACCCATCAAGGAAACATTTTCTATGTAAGCTAAGTAAGGACCATGTGGTCTTATGAAAATAATTTCGATAGAAAAATTTTAATTGATGGCTTTAGTTTCCTACAAACTTGCTTCATTTTTCTAAATAATCGCCATCACGTCTAAGCACTTATGGTAACCAACTTCTTTAATCCCTCAGCATAGAAGTTCACTACCTGGGAAACAAACCAGTTGACGGTGGTTATATTGAGTTCCTCATTGTCTGCAATGTCGTCCGCCAAGCCATTCTGTTTCAAGCGCAAGAAGAGGAAATGGTGGCTAGGTGCAAGGTCGGAACCCGGGGACGGTGGTTCAAAAATGCTTGCCCACTCAACATTCTTTGCTTTTTGTTTTGTGCCGTTAGCATTTTCGGTTCCCACCTTGCATGCAATTTGTGACATCCGAGCTTTACCGCAATTATCATGTGAATAGTGGTGTGTCCAGCTAGAGGAAATACATCAGTCAGAATGCTAATCGTCGATTATATCTCAGTCCTTTGATCGCTTGTTGAATGATTTCATTGGTCCAGATACTGAGGCTGCCACTCTGCTCTTCGTCGTGCAAAATTTGACTTTGTAATGTAAATGATGTGTATCTTTGTCACCAGTTGCCATCTTCCAGTATTGTTCTTATATGTGCCCATGTTTAAGTGTTTTTGTGTCTTCCGGCTTTGTTTTGTTGTAAATTTCTGCTCCCCAACCTTCACCTCCAAGCGCTCTCACGAAAGTGTGTCAAAACAGTATAGAAAAGAATCTGCCCTCACGAGCCAGATTTTTAAAGCATAGATGTGCAACATTATGTATAGCGGTCACTTTGTTTGATTGTTTGTAGTTATAATCTGGCTGAATAAATAAAAGAGGCTGATGGTTGCCCTTTCTTGGATGGCAGGCGTACGTAGGCTTCTCGTGTCCGGAGGGAGTTGCTGACCTGCCTGCTGTGGCCACGGGAAATTGGGGTTGCGGTGTGTTCCATGGCGATGCCCAGCTGAAGGCCCTCCTGCAGCTGATGGCTGCTGCCAAGGCAAAGCGTGACTTGGTTTACTTCACCTTTGGAAATGAAAAGTTAAGGGACGACATTGACTCACTCCACAAATGTCTCTACAACAATAAAATCCCTATTGGTGAGTCACCTTGAAAACACTTTCATCAGTTTAATTGTCTAAGTAATCTAGATATATTTTTGGTGAAGGTATTGACAATGAACATTAATAGTATGTTAACTCCAAACAAAGGTTTTCAGGTCCCAGATGATGTAGCATTCAAAAGTCACAATGACATTCATAAATAATTTTTCATTTTGAAATTATTTTCCTTGTGTAATTATTTATTTATTCCATGTTGTGGAATCTGGTGACTCATATTCCTCCTGAATTGTGTGTTAGCTGCATGCACTTAATACTGTGGAACCTCATGCCTTGAGCATAATTCATTCCGTGATCTTTCTCATGAAGCCAAACATTAGTAAAGTGAAACAACCTTCGCATATAACTTAATGTAAAGTACGATAATGTGTTCCACGCCAAAAAAAATAAATCATGCTAAAGGTTACTCAAAGAAAATTGGATGCATTGTTTAGGATCATGGATCACGTTCAACTTTTCCTCTACGGTGGAATGAAGTAACTGAGAATATGAACTGGATTTTTAAAAGCAAAAACTAATCAATTAATTGTCAATGATGTAAATGATATGTACTTTGCTTCCAATTCACTGCAAAGCTGTCTAAAGACATTTGGTTTTGCCGATGCGTCAAAATGTGGTAAAATGCAACTCAGAATTATTATTAAATAAATTTATGGGGTCCATTGACACTTCTTTATTAAAGTGATGCCTCATTTTTCCCATGACCTCCGCATCTCATTTAGCATGCTGGTTTTGAACTCAATACTTCTTGAAGATGCGTGGAGTTTCTGAATGCCATAGAAGCAGGGGTTTCATTGCCAAGGTGCCGCTTGCATATGTGGAAAATAGCAGCGAGAGATGGCCTTTCATTGACTTGTGGCCGGGCAATGCATTCTCTTCTCCTGTTATATGTAGAAATATAGGTTTGCTTCAGTATCTTTTTCCAGAAGATACTGAAGTTGGAAACTAATCTGGAGAGAAAGCATCAAGATAATAGTGATCAAAGTCAACCACAGGCTTAAATGCATTTTGATGGGTTTGTGGAGAGATTACAGCCGTTGACCAGGGATGTGATAGTATTAAAAAGATCTCAGTGGGGTTATAGAGCCATTCTAGGCTTTTGTGTGTGTGTGGCAAATCAAGTGAACCTATCTGAGGGTGCCTCCGATTTGCAATGCTTAAGAAGTGCGGAGTGAGAGATATTATTTTGCGTGGTTCTATGATGCAAAATCATTGCAAATGCAAGAGCTGCTGTATGTCTCTCTTGCTTGCATTTTCTTTGTGCCAACTCTTTGCATTTTTATCTTTTCAGGGGAGTTGTGGCAGCACTTATGCCACTACTATACCCACTGCTATCAAGACGGCTCATTTTCATCAAGCCTCTACACTTATTTATATTCGGTTCTGGAGGAACCTGCACCTGCAAACCACATAGCTCAACAAAATACAAGTAATTATAATTTCATGCAATTTTCAGTGGCATAATTATAAATTAAAAAGAGTATGAAAAGTATTCTCTTATTCTGGTCTAGGAAGTAAGCCAAGAATGATGCATGCATACAACTTACAAGTAACGCCAAAAATGCATTCAGTGGTTAGCAATTACGTTAAGTCTCACAAAGGGGGCCAAAAATCATCCTCTGCATTCTGGTGAGGCTTGGTGCAGCTTATAAAAAAATACTGTGAAACCAATGTCCAGTGGTAGCATTAAACAGCTTGAGGCAGGAAACTGCCACTCCTGGAAATATCATGGATGTTACCTATGGCCACATTATTCTGAATCACAGCCCTCTCACAGATTTGGCTGAAAAGATGCCTTGCTGTTCATTTCTGGCATGAATGTGCTGACTTTGCGATGAATGATGAGTAAAATGCTTGGAACAACACGTTTCCATGGTTAAATTCATCATCAAAATTATCGTTGGCGTAAATACTTTTTTTCAAAATTCAAATCTCTACGTTGTCCCTTGTACTGGCTCACTGCCCAATGATGGAGATACCCATGCCAATCTGGCACTGCCACTAAATGGTCATGGAATTCAGTTGAAAGTGTGTTTGGGAAAAATGACCGAGAGAAAAAATGAAGAAACTAAAATAGGGTCAGTAAGTCCGAAGTTAGCACCAAAGCTGCCTAAACACTGCACTGTTTGGCAGCTTTGGTGCTATACACTTAACTCTTTTACCTTCAATTTACAGTAATAATGGTGTTGTGTGAAGCAAGGTTTTTCCCCAATTTATCAAATCACAAACTGAAAAATTGCATGACTTTCGGCCAACAAATAAGTGGTGGTTGTCACACAAATATTCATCTTGGTTGTACTATGGGGATAAGAGCTAGGTTATTTACTGGGGAAGCAGTAGATCCAAGGATGTTGGCTGGGATCCAAACGCTTGACCAATCCTTTGGTCTTAAGGGGCCCTTCCTATTCTGCAGTGAAAGTGTTCTTTGCCATCATTACTTCCATTAACCCCAAGCCCTTAGATTTCCCACTCCTTAATACCCAATCCTCTCTCAAGCATTACAACTGCTGGTGAAAATTCTGCATGCCTCAATTTCTGAACATCCCATTTTCTAGTCAGGATTCTGTGAATTAGTGTCCTCTTTACTAAGAAATGAAAGTAATTACCTTAAGCTCCCATAATCAATTTTCTCCCCGGGTAAATTACCTCTAAAAAATTTCAGTTAAACAGAATGTGTCGATGGCTTAACTGGCTAAAGTAATTGGCCGGGTGTTGAGGGATCCCCGTTTGAATCCGTTAAGGCAAAGATTTTGTACACTGGAATTGTTGCATGGAAATGCATACCTGTATTAGCGGATGACTTCCTCAAAAGTTACTGCTGCGGCACCTCCTGCAGTTTCTTGGAATTGCTCAATATACTCCCTGCTTCCAGAGGAACAATGACTCCAGGTGAATAGATACAGGAATCCTGTCATGGTCTCGGGCCCACCCACGCTCTCCATGTATTGAGATGCATATTCCAGAATGCTGTCGTTATATACCTCAAAAGGTGAAAACAACGGCAGATTTATTTCTTAATGGTATGGAAATGTACCACATCTGTGAATATGCACCACTTCCACTAATGTATGAATTCCTCAATGAATGTTTAATAAAAGTTATAGAATGAGAGTATGTTGTCAATGACTGCATTGCAAGCTCAAAATAGTTGCTGAGGGATTTTTGAGAAAAGCTCCCTCTGGAAAGTGTGTTGGGTGGGTGGAAGTTTGACATTTGTCACGGCACCACGAGCGTAGCCGTAGTGTGTGGAAGGGAAGCAAGTAGTTTTAATGGGCTCATGATGTTTTTTCACAGGTATTAATAGTTCAAGTGACATCAAAATGGAAGTTCCTAGTGGAGGCAGTGCCAAGGTGGGGTCAAGTGGGGTTGAAGGTGTGGAAGAGGATGCGTCATTCACAAGGGAAGATTTGGACCAATTGGAGGAGTCAATCAAGGCTTACTACGCGGATGAACAGATTGAGTTGGCTTGTGTGTCGAATGGTGGAGATTCAGTGCCACAATCAACTGGAGAAAATGGCTAAAACTTTTTACCAATATTTTTATCCTTTCAATTATTTCACCACTTCCAGTTTTAATGTAATAGTTGCGTGATGATATTAATTTGTTAACAATTTTGTAGTCAGTTGTTCCCTGTTGTTTGAGGAAAGGAATGGAAAAGATAAATAAATGCTTTAATAATGTTCATTTAATTACTTCCCTTGTACCATTTTGTTTTTTGTCAAAATTTTTATTTATTAATAAATCCTTGCATACCAAAACATATCATTAATTACATATGATAATAATAATACTTTATTCCTATTTAAAAATGGTACAACCATATTAAATGTCAATATGCTGAGTTTTGTTAGTATTTACATGTAAATGATTAACATCAAGCCATTCCTTAGCCTGTCTTAAGTTAGTGCTAGACTGATTTGTTTGCATCTTCTAGATGTTGACATTTTTGCACAAAAGTAGTGTTGTCAGCGTATAGAACAGATGCAGGTTTCATATAACAGGGCAAATCATTAATCATGATGATGAAAAGTATTGGGCCAAGCACAGAGCCCTGTAGTACACCACATTTTACTTTAAGAGCTGTAGATCAACAGCCATCAAGGTCAACCAATTGGTGGCGATCATCCAAATATGACTTCATTATTTCCGTGCAACTCCCTTAATACCATAATATTCTAGCTTTGTTAGTAATATTGAATGATTAACACAGTTGAAAGCCTTAATAAGATCACAGAGACTGACTCCTCCTCTTCAAATGCATAAACAACATAATTAACTATGGGCTCTACTGCCAAAATTGTCAATTTCCCAGATCGAAAGCCATACTGGGATTTCAAAAGGAGATTATTTGAATCAAAAAAATTACATATTTGATCTTTCATAATAGCTTCAAAAATTGTACCAAAATTGAGGGGGTAATTAGCTAAATCATCTTTATCACCTTTCTTATAGACAGGTACTGTTTTAGAATATTTTAGAGCTATTGGAAAATCTCCTGTCTCAAAACATAAGTTAACTAACATAGCTAATGGTTCTGCTATGAACATAATAATGCCCTTTATTAGGGAATTAGACAGGCCATAAATATCCAAACTTATATTTTTTAACAGTTGATATAATATCAAATGGTGCAACAAAATTTCAATTATTTAGAGCAAGATTTTGCAGCAAATTGCCAATATTGGCAGCAGCAACGTTTCGAGAGAACAAATTGTCTTCAACAGCTTTTAAGAAAAAATTATTGACAGCATCTGGGGTGAAAAGATCTTTTCCATTACCATAACCAACTTCTTCATTGATTACTATCCATGCTGCATTTCATTTATTTTTTGCAAACCTAACTGAATTATAATTATCTCTTTTGTATTTCAAGTAAGCCTCTTTGTCATGCAGGCTTCCACTGGTTTTGTAAGAGTAGTATATATGCATACATACATGTATATACAGGGTTCGTCCTTTCTTTTTGAGCATTATCGTTCGTGAAATACGTCCCCCTCCCATGTTTTCCTCATCGGTGCGCGCTCAGGATACAAGGACTGGGGCTGGTTCTTGGAAGTGTGTCGGATGTCCAAGCGGGCTCGTTTTTAGCCTCTTTTTGCACTCTCCTCCGGTTTTAGCATTCTGACCCCGTAAGTTTCCAATTCCTCTCGACATTCGTGACGCGGAAGTTTGCTGTCAAGATCTTCACTTCCGTGGTCGCTCGAATTCTAATTCCTCGGCAAAATAAATCGTTTTTACCCATCAGACAAACTTGAATAATATGAAAGACTAGGAGAAGCCTCATGGATTGGGCAAATCTTGAGAACAGTATGAATTCGTTAAGGAAAAATAATGGAATGGAAACTGAAATGAAGACAGCAAAAGGGACCATTACTTTGGAAAATCGAATAAAATTGAAAAAATATGGAGCATTAAAAGTACATTCAACAGATTCAGGCGAGATTTAGTGAGAGTTCGTCAGTATGAGAAAAAGAAATTTGCACTTTTCCACAAATTTGCTTGTAACGTACAACGCGTTTCAGTTCATCAAACCATCTTCAGGTACAAGACATTAAGAGGTATAGATATTAACGTAATGTTAAAGTAATTAACGTATTAACGAAAGTCCATAATGAAAGAATGAAAGGCCACAGTTATACATTTTGTGAAACCAAGACTGGATCTCTATTTATTCCGTCAACGAAAACTCCATTATCGAAAATTGTTATTCTTCCCTCCATTTGTTTAATTATCCTGTTTTAAGTTCCCTAACAGAACAATTTTCATGTGCCCGTGATGCATCGGTGTCTACTTATTGTGTTGGAACTGTGGTGAATGTAAGCCAGATACGTTCATTGAAATACCCTGAATATCTGAAATTGTAGGAGCAATACTCTAGAAACTCCACCAATTGCGTGATAATTTCAAAAATGCAGGTTAATGGGGGCGTTCCTATTGAAAACTTAGTTTATTTTCATGTCTGTCTAAATATGATGCACTTAACTGATGCCGCGTGATCTAATCTGATCTAATGCAGTACTTAGGAGTCTCAAATTTATCCAGAAATTTCGCTTTCGCCATACTTTGGCATTGGAAACATTGGAATTTCATCTCGAAAAACCTGAAAAATTAAGGAAATTCATAGCTACGGATAATTCCATACTTTTCGTTCTCTGTAGCGTTCTTGGAAGAACTAATACGATTGATATGAAAAGTTTAACAATCTAGCAAATACTCACCTGGTGTTCGACTCTAGAAAGTACATATCAAGCTCAGATTATTCAAAAAATTAATTGTTGGTGTGGGCTCAGAAGTTCGTGTGAGAGACTACCTTTTGGGGAGCGTAAAATATTTCTCATAAGATGTAGGAACTCTTTGGGCGAAAGTCTCCATGTTTGTAGTTTCACAGCCAAATAAAGATGATCTACAGGGTTCGTCTGGAAAATAAGTGTACTGAGCTCAGGAAAAAAAATTTATTACACTTTTACATATCTTAAGCTAATATTCCTCAAAATAGGACCCTTGTGAGTCGATACACTTGTTCCAGCGGCGTTCCCATTCCTGGAACGCTCCCGCGAAGGCATCATCGGGAACCTCTCGAAGACACGTCGTCACGGCCTCTTTGACGGCGTCCAAAGTCCTGTATCGCGTTCCTTTCAAACTCCTCTTTATCTTCGGGAACAGAAAGAAGTCCGGTGGTGCCAAGTCCGGGCTGTAGGGCGGGTGCGGCAGCGTTGCCACGCCGTGCTTGGCCAAGAAGTCCGACACGACAAGCGCGGTGTGAGACGGCGAATTGTCGTGATGCAGCCGCCATATGTTTTTGATCGCTGGCCGGACGCGGGCGACTCGTTTTCGAAGCCTGTCGAGCACTTGGACGTAAAATGCAGCATTTACAGTTTGTCGTTCGGGTACAAATTCGTAGTGGACGACTCCCCTTTTGTCAAAAAAGACAATGAGCATCGCCTTGATCCGAGATTTGCTCATGCGAGCTTTCTTTTGACGGGGTGATGATGGGGTGTGCCACTCCGCACTTTGTCTCTTCGACTCCGGGTCGTACTCAAAGATCCACGTCTCGTCACCCGAAACAACGTTCTCTAAAAAATGTGGATCATTTTTGCAGTGATCCGCAAGTTGTGTCGCGATTTCCAAACGATTGAGTCTTTGATCATCACTGAGCACTTTCGGCACCAACTTTGCACAAATTTTTCGCATCTGTAATTGCTCCCTAATAATCTCGTGCACTATTGTTTTTGGCACATTACACTGTTCTGCTACCATCCGAACACTAAGACGACGATCAGAGTTCAGTACATCGCGAACTTTTCGCACATTTTCGTCGGTGAGTGTCGTTGATGGGCGTCCAGGCCGTGGTTCGTCGTCGACCTCTTCTCTGCCCTCCACGAACATCTTGTGCCACCGAAAGATCATGTTTCTGGACATGGCTGACTCCCCGTAAGCCTGGTTAATCATACCGACAGTTTCGGTAGACGATTTCCCAAGCTTTACCGCAAATTTGATGGAATAACGCTGCTCCAAAAACTTCGGCATCGCGTTCCGTGACGTGGGTCGAAGCGTGGAGGTTCGCGTTAACAGAGCTCCTCACTACACCACAGCTCAGAGCCGACTGCCTTTTTCAGCGTCGCTTGCCAACATACCCCCCTCCAATCGCAGCCCGTCAGAGCGGTGCTGGGCGCGCCTGGAGCGGCGGGAAAAAATCAGTACACTTATTTTCCGGACGAACCCTGTATGTATATATATATATATATATATATATATATATATATATATATATATATATATATACACATACACACACACATTCAAATATGAAATCCCTCAAAACAGCGAACAAATACTCATTCACATGAAGATAGATATAAGGAAAAGAGATACCAACACATATAAAGGACGAACTCAGTAGAGGTGGGGAAGGCGGAATTAAGCAGATCACAAGTGCTTAATTCTGCCTTCTCCACCTCTACCGTGTTCGTCCTTCATATGTGTTCCTATCCCTTTTCCTTACATCTACTTCCATGTGAATGAGTGTGTGTGTGTGTACATATACAGGGTCGCACCCAAAAGTGGATGGACTGATTTTCTCTGGCGTGAACGGAACGGTAGAGGGGGGTCTGCCTGGCAGGGTAAGGTGGAGGGGGCTCTTAAAAACAGACCAACACCAACCTCAGTCACCTGCGGGCTGTCGTTGAGTGAGGATACCGTTTTTAATGAAGCAAGTTTTTTGTCCGCGTCGAAAAACAAAATGAATCTAAATTTAGAGCAACGTTATTCCGTGAAGTTTTGTGCGAAACTCGGGAAGACGGCAACTGAGACCCTCGATATGATCAAGCAGGCTTATGGGGACACTGCCTTAAGCCGTTCCACAGTATTTGAGTGGCATAAGTTGTTTAAAGAGGGTAGGGAGCTCGTTGAAGACGACCATCGCTCCGGACGGCCGTCGACGGCAAGAACCGACACGAATGTGGACAGAGTGGGGACACTGCTGAGTACAGACCGACGCTTAACCAGTGAATAAATTGCAGACCAGTTGGGTCTGTCTGTATCCAACGTCCAACGCATTATTTCACAGGATTTGGCCATGCACAAGGTGTGCGCCAAGATGGTGCCGAAAATTCTGTGTCGACCAACAGGCAACGCGTGTGCGCATTTCCGAAGAAGTATTAGCCAATTTGCACCGAGATGAAAATTGTTTGGACAATGTGATAACTGGTGATGAAACGGGTTTTTCAATATGACCCCGAAACGAAAAGACAATCCGCGGAATGGCACACTTCCGCGTCCCCAAGTCCAAAAAAGGCTCGCATGAGCAAATCAAAAAGATGTTGATTGTGTTTTTCGACCGTCATGGAGTGGTTCACAAGGAGTTTGTCCCAAAAGGGGAGACTGTGAATGCGAACTTTTACGTGCAGGTGCTCACCCGCCTTCGAGAACGCGTGAAAAGAGTCCGACCGGCCATCGCAAACTGCTGGGTGCTTCATCATGACAACGCGCCGTGCCATGGCGCGCTCGTCGTCAGACAGCTCCTGGCCAAATACGGCGTTGCCACGTTGCCGTACCCGCCCTATTCTCCCGATCTGGCGCCTTCGGACTTCTTCTTCCCCCTGATGAAAAGACAGCTCAAGGGACGACGTTTTGACTCGATAAAGGCCGTTCAAGAGGCTTCGACGAGGGTCAACAACGGCATCCCCAAAGAAAATTTCCAGCGGGCGTACGGGAATTGGAGCAACGTTATACTAAGTGTGTAGCAGCTCAAGGAGCATACTTTGAAGATTATTAAGTCGATGAAAGTATATCGTCAATAAAATTCTTGTAAAAAAATCAGTCCTACCACTTTTGGGTGCGACACTGTATATATTCAAATCTACTAATTGCAATCAATGTCAACAATCGGTAATTCACGTATCGGAACATGCTTCGTCCGTTTGCATTAATTTGTAGTGACCCCATGGTAATGTATCAAATCCGTTTTCGCATAAGTATCGTTTATCATCATCGAAGCTGAGAGTTTTTTATTTATTTCTAGCGTACAAAGTTGATTTTTCGTGTTTTGAATTTGTTCCGGAAGTTCGATAAATCCGGTCCCCATCAAGGGTATATTCGTTTATTCTCAGTTCAAGTCCTTTCACCATCGATAAAATCCATCCAGAACCTTTTGTTTGGTGTTCCGACTTTTCTTGCAACAATTTCCCGTACAATACATTTAAATGTTCATCTACGTCATCGGCTTGAAACACTGGAATATTTTTGGTTTTAAAACATTTTTCACCCGTTTCGTTGCCTTTTACAAACTGACATTTTAAAATCAAATTAATTTTTAATGCTCTTTTTTTGCAATTGTTTGGTTATTTTTATTCGGATATGACTTTTTATCGAACCTAGAAATGTTACAACATCGGATATTTCGTCGAATCCACTCACCCAATATGTTTTCAATCGACGTCGTGCTGCTGATTCAATTTCCATTATTGGTCGAATTTCGCCGCCCAGTTGTCGTCTTTGGTGCACATCGGTTGTTTCGTGGCTTTGCAAATTTCGATAATATGCGTAGCACACGTCACAGAATTGTTGCTCCATTGCTTCACAAACACTCACTACTCACGTAAGAGGCTAGCAAGCAACTGAAGGACGAGTGCTAAGTTTGCATATGAAAGCGCTACTGGCGGGCAGCACAAGTCGGGAGCCGATGGAAAATGTTTGAACAGTGCCGAGCGGGAGCTATATATGTACGTTCGGCTTAACACTACTGGCGGCAGCACAAGACGGGAGGCGATGGAAAATATTTTTTCCATGAACGGAGCAGGCTCGCCGGGCGGTCGCCTCTAGAGGGAGATAATTTCCATGAACGGGGGTCATGGAGCGGGGTCGCCGGGCGGTCACCTCTAGAGAGAGATAAGATAGGGCGAGCGAGGAGTCGCTCGCCATTCCATCGAGAGGGGGAGAGAGACGCCTCCCCTCTTGGTAAAAAAAATTGTAATGTTTTAAAAAAATAAATTTCTTCTGTAACGAGCCTTTAAACGAGACACATTGGCAAGATTTTCTCCTTATCGGAAATGTCGCGTCCGCTCTTTGACCGAGCTTTTCCTGAGGGTGCCACCCTGAACGTCATTCGAACTACAGCATCGTAAGAGGTAAGATGTGCTGGAGCTGCTCAACATTATTACTTATATTTCTTTCATTAATTTTATCTTCCTCCTCCAAACAGGACAGAACGATTTTTAAAAATCCAATTGAAATCCAATTGAAGATTATTAATATAATTTGTCGATATAACAATATACTAATTCATTCATTCCTTTCAGATGGACACATTAACAAATTTACACGAAACGATCAATGAAAGCCAACCGGCATTTTTGAAGAAAGATCTGGCGTTGAGCAAGAGAAATGAAACAATCAGTTTAGAGAAAGTGACGGAAAATATAGGGAAGGTTTGCTTGGCAAAATAAAATATTCCGAAATTGTGGAAAGAAAAATAAGGCTGCCGAAAAGATACACGACCATTTTCAAGAGTGATGGAGAAATTAAAATGTACAATACGAACGAGAGAAAGTGGGTCCTGGCCTAGGACGGGGCCAGAGTAGTGGTTCTTCCATATTATGTATCATTTTTTACTTCAGTCTTGTATTGACCATTTCATTAATCGAGCAATTAGTTGCATAGCATTTTTTCTTCTTTTAATTTTATCTGTTTTTAAACCGTTGTAAATTTCCGAAAACAGACCATATATATAGTAATATATTTTATAGTAAACTCTTATTCACAAAAGCTATATATAATTAAACATTCGTTTAATGCTATATCTTGGTGATTTCAAGAACATTTGTAGTTTTCATAAATAATATCCTTTTTCCATTTCACTATCACTGGTTTTTAATTATATATCCTTTTCAATTCATTGCTTGTAAAAGATGTTTTTCCTTTTCTCTTTATTTCATTTGCGGCTTGGAATCAGAGTGTTCCTCACACCTGAATTTGTAAAAAATATATATATAATAAAAAAATTTAAAATAAAATATGTAAAAATGTGATAATGCCTTTTATTTCTTAATCCTGCTCTCCCATTCCAGTTCAAATAAGAACCCCTTGTGTTACAAGTATTGTAAAGGTTAGTGTTCAGTTTTGTTAATCATTCTGTTTTGATAAAAATGGAGTTTTATTAATTAATATCATTAATGTTTTCACCTATAGTGTTTGTTTAAATTGATCATCTTTTTTTTGTAATGTATATTTTTTAAATTGTTTATATAGAATAAATTGGTTGCATTAAAATTATTCTTTTTTTCCTAATTCATTTTCCTTCGCCTTCCATTGTAAAATTATTTTTCTGGAAAATAATAATACAGTAATGATAAAATTTAGCCTCCTTAAAAGTGTGTGCATCTAAGAAGAGTTTCAGGCAACTGCGAATTTCAAGGATTTATGACCATCGATGGAAAATTTATTGTCAAGGAATTGGTAATTATCGCTGTCCAGAACAAATGTTGCAATAAGTGGTTATTTAAATCACCGGCGAGAATTCTTTATACTAAAGAGTCGACTTGGCTGCGAAACAATTATCACGGCTTGACGGAATATTCTGGAGACGTGAATTATTCTGAATTGGAGAGTGTATTATCCAATTATACGAGGCCATATAAATATTTATTTACCAAGGGCGTACAAAAGGCATCTTTATTTAACGGTCTTCTTCCCGAGGGAATTTGTGTTGCTAATCTCGAACTCTACGGCTGTCTCTCGCTCAAGAAATTAACTACGCATGAGGGATGCTTGTTACCTGCACACCAGAATACCACACAATGTGCAAGAAAAAACTGTTTCAAGTTGGCTGAATAGTGTATTAAAAATAAAATTTGTAAATAAAAAATGTAAAAATTATTATAATTGTAATCAAAACCAGTAAAAAAATGTATTTATGCTTTAATAAATTGTAAAAGCCGTATCCGTGTTTTATTTCTAACCTTATATCCCATAAAATGAGAAATAAAAAACAATGTTCAATAATAAACTTTTATTTACTTTAATATACAAACATTTCATCTTCAAATTTGAGTACAAATTTGATCACTCTTAGGCGGGTGCCTCTGATATGGTCCCTGGTACAGTATCGCACTTTCGATTCTTTATGGTCCGTGTAACAAACTGGCTTCACTCCGTCAACTTCCACGCTCTCTCCTTTGCTAACAAAGTGCGATCCACCGTCAAACTCAGTTCTTCCTCGACGCTCTTGAACATATCCTC
The DNA here is from genome assembly GCF_022747635.1 of Hetaerina americana. Lineage (NCBI taxonomy): Eukaryota > Metazoa > Arthropoda > Insecta > Odonata > Calopterygidae > Hetaerina > Hetaerina americana. The sequence goes on along the minus strand of NW_027286786.1, from coordinate 4,585,052 downwards.
CAATTACTCTTGATTGCGGGCGGTGTGCTTCGTACACTTCCAGCCAAATTAAGGGAAGCTGCTCCTCGGCCTATAGACGCTTCTCAGGATCGGAGATGTCAGACGCCTGGGTGATGTTGAATATCACGACTCTCCCACTTCCATCTTGAAAGCCCGAAAATTTCACTTTTTGACCGACGACATCAAACTCACGGTTCTGGTGTCGGAACGCACAGTAGTACGTAGTTAGGAAAGAAACTGATAGTATTAAATCGGTATTTGCGATTCTTTCTCTCGGGATGTATATTGAGTACGCCTCCTCATCTTCTATTCACTCCACGCGCAGATTTGCGTCACCCAAGCGAGAACATAAAAAGTCGTGAAGGATCTCAGATTTTCCCGGCGTATGGTATTCAAGAAGTTCTCTCGGGTTTCCCACCGGGTCAGGTTGCAGTACACCGACGTTTCGAAGGCTGACTCTGCCATCGTCTTCAGGGTGAAGTCTTCACTTGAAGAAGATGGCAGAGTCAGCCTTCGAAACGTCGGTGTACTGCAACCTGACCCGGTGGGAAACCTGAGAGAACTTCTTGAGCATAAAAAGTCAATTTTCACGCTCATGTTGACGGAGAATGAGCTTCTTTTCGGGCGAGGTCATTCATATACGGAAGTGGGAGGAGTCACATTGTAACCTCATGTGTTTAGATCCTGGTAACTGCCAATGGGATATTGCCGGATTGAACGCATCGGAGAACTTGATGTCATCTTCGTAGCCAGTAGTTGGTCAGCTCTCGACCGAGAACCAGGATTGACAAGTCTATGCGAGGTTAAAAATAATAAAAGCTGGGGGGGATGTGGGATGGGCGTTTCCCGGTTAACGCAATTCTACTCTCTCTTCATGACCCCCGCTTTAAATGTCAATTTCCGAATAGGAGAAGGAGACTGTGAATAATCGGGATAGAATGAGAGAATAGTGAAGCGGAATTAAAGAGAATAAGCGGGATATTCAAAAATTAGGTCTTGAGAACTTAAATTAATTTTTTACGGGTTTATTAAAGTGCTATCAAAAAAAGGATGCGACTCTTTTTTACGTAAAATTACGTTGTCTTTCGATTAATGTCGTTAATTTGTTGTTATCGTTATTATTCAACGAGATAATTAGATAATTTATGAAATCTATATATTGCTCCATATAAAGGGGACACTGTAAGGCATCTATCTGAAGTAAAATTGCCTCCTCTTTCACGTGGCACCGTTTTTTTTCTCTGCAACCGATAGTTCTCGAGATATAAGAGGCGATGGCCTTGGGTCATGATTTTTCCTGCATGGGTTGGGTTGACGTGATGCAATTAGATTGCATATGAAGGACAAATGCCCCTCTTTCACGTGACGTCATTTGTTTTTCTCTGCGACCGATACTTCCGGGTTTGAGTTTCAAGGTCAAACCTGCGCCAGGACAAACATTTTCCGCCTACTAGTCTAAGCGTCGCTTGTTCTCTTCGTACTTCAAGTGGTTCCCAGCCTAAATCCCCTGAGAGACCTGTCACACTTGTGTTCTTATCATAACAATTTTTAACGAATCTAGCGGATTTTCTCTGGACTTTATCTAAATCTTTTTGCTAAATTTTCTCCCAAGGATCCCAAACACTTTCGGCATATCCCTAATGAGGGTCTAACCAGAGCAAAATAACACCTCTCTTTAACTTTTTCATTGCATTTCCCCACCACCCGTTTTATGAAGCCAAGTTTCTTTAAAGCTGACCCGCATATTGTCCTGATATGTGCTTCCCATGAAAGGCGTTAACGAATCATCAAAAAGGAATCCTTACGAAGTTGGATTGATTGCCAAAATAGATCGCGTTCATCGTAGAGGAGCTAGATTTATAAAATGTTACTATGATAAACTTAGTAGCGTATCCAAAATATTAGAGGAACCAAGCTGGGAATCACTCACATAGCGAAAATTAAATTACAGATTCAATCTCTTGCATAAATTGGAAGGATGTCTCTGTATCAGTCTTGTTGAAACTTTATTATCACCCCCATCGTACAACGGTAGGAGGCATCATGTCAATAAAGTTAGAATGAATAAGCGTAGAGTAGATGGATTCAAGATGTTACTTTTTTCACGACCAATAGGGAATCAGAATAACATTGTCGCGCCGCAGTAGGGGTCATATTCGGCTCAAAATTAGTCTGGTGTATATTCACCCTCTGCCAAACACCCCAGCGGTGCCTTGTAGGGTCCTAAAATAACTGCGCGTTCTTTTCATCTCCCTTCATGCTTTCCAGCATGCTTAATGTCTTCTTCCTTCCTCTACAACCCTCATCCAGGAGTTACATTTGTAAAACGTTTTTTTATTGATTACAATTCATCATGGATCACGAAGAGTAGATCTTGTGAGAAACAAGTACCTCTTTTCGTCCAACACGTTTTAATGTCTGGCAATAATAACGCTCAGGCTGCTGTGATGTTTACAAACGAAGTTTATTATAAACTTGAGATCCACATTTGCTGACGATGCAGTGATATACGAGTGCCAATAGTATAGGGAAATATCCAGTAATGAAGACAGGGAATAATTAGGAATCATTCAATCATTAGGAAATATGGAGAATCATAGGGAATCTGGGAATCATTTAATTCAAAAGTGGTGCGAGACATGGGAGCCAGGATACCATTTGAATAAATGTGTTTTGATAAATTCTTGGAGCGAAAGCATTTCACCCGAAAACTCACTAAACAGGGAAACGACGTAGCAAGCTTAGAAACGGTAAAAACTTCGTTATAACGATAACTAAGGATACGTATGTCCTGGGAAAAATACAATCGTTAAAGTTGCAAAATAAAAGTTAGGATTCATCTAAAGGATGCTTGGGAATTATAAAGACAGGGTTAGAGAGCTTTGTCATTTCACATTATTTTGGCCCAACCTAAAAAATACCGCAGGTGTATGGCATCCTCACGACATTGCCTTAATTTTGGAACAAGCTCCAGTGCAACGTAGAGCAGCTAGGTTAGTGAAAACTCGCAACGAAAAGGTAGCAATGTCGACACACTATTAGAATAATTAGCATGGGAGCCACTACTTCACCGTTGGTTGAATTACAGGTCCCGACTTACTATGGTAGATCATAAAACTCACGTAAAATCAGGGAAAAAGATTGTAGATAGGATGGATTTAAAGTGTCTTTTTTTCCTTGGACCAATGACGATAAAATAGATATGATCGCAAGCGCGTAGACAAATAACATTGGCTGTGCATATATTTCCCTGACTACCTGAATATTTTTGTATTTAATAGACCCATCTTCATTACTGTTCTCCCGCATGATTATATTATACGTATCCTGTTGTTGAATATTTATCCATGTAAGTCCCTTCTTTCGCGCGATGAACTTGTTCCAGTGCACGATAAAACAAATCTTTGCGTTCAGGTGTGACCATCGGGAATGTTCTTGTGCGGCTTATGACGTCACACCCGCCACCGTACGTCCTCGCAGCGGCTAGCGGGGAATTCTTTGCAAGCGTGCACTTGTGTTTAGATGAAAACGAAGTTTTCAAGAAATCGGAAGATTAGTGGCTTTAATTTATTAAAGGAACAATGTTGGCATGACGACTGCTGCAAAAGCTTTGTCTATTCCAATTAATTGAAGAATGGCACTGGAATCACCTCCGGGAAAACCGATACGCGAAGGAAGAATTCGTCCCCACCAACCTTGAACCCAAAGGCATGCTCCCCGCTGCGACGGGGTTCGCCTCGAGAGCGATGGCTATTGTTGATGTCCCCGGCAGTAGTTCCCCTTTCACATGATTTTTGACGCAGTGGGACCTCTCCTATTTGGGTTTAACCAGGATTTACCCTTATCAGATGGTCACCCGACACCCTTCGCCTCCCAATTCGTTTTCGTCCGTCGCTCAAGCCAATAGGGATTGTCCACCCACGAATCCTCTCCACGAATAAAGCAACACGTTACGTTTTTGTCTAAGCGCGTTCGTCCACTTTCAAAGAGATGTGAACATTTTCCTTCAGTTACAATAATGATTCCCGTGGTAAGTGACCTGCACATTTCATCTTCTCACGTACTTTATCCAATCGTAAAAATGTGTCCCGGTAATACGAATTACATATTTTTGTGTCATCTAATTTTTAACTTTTTATATTTAAGGTACTTGCTATGTTGTTTCCTTCGTTTCAGAATGAGAGACCAAAAGTGTTCGGGGCGGAGATGTTGAGTGGCTCCTTCTTTGTAAGGGTCGCCTCAACTTCGTTGTTTTATAGTTAATCCTTCCCGTATCGGACTGTGTGTCTCAGGATAGACAACCGAGGAGTTGAAGAGGAGGACCCAAATTGTTAACGCGATAAACGAAGAAGTCATTGTATTGATTGGTTGCAATGACTTCACTAAATCACAATGTTCACCCTTTTAAAATTGAGAGACGATAACATTAATTAATATGCCCACCATTGCTGACTGATTTCACTACAGGGGACTAAGTTTCACTCATTAAGGGGTAGCTACTGCTCCTTAGTGAGAACTTTATGGAACAGGGGATGCAGAATAACATTGTTAACCGTGATACCAGCACCAAAGTTTCGGCATTGCTCCAAATATAGGGCGCCTCTGGAGACATTAAACAATCACCCCTTTATGGGCCTCTTCAGTTTTGGGAACAAGAAAAAGTCACTGGGGGCCAGATCTGGGGAATACGGAGCTGCGGCATCATTAATAGTGTTATTGTTAAAAATTTGTGCTGGAGTAACAATGTGTGAGTAGGGGCATGGTCATGGTGAAAAAACCAATTTTGGTTCTTCCACAAATCCAGCCGTTTGTGATGGATGGCTTGGTGCAAATTGGGCATTACTTGCAGGTAATATTCCTTAATTACCGTTCTATCCTGTGTCAAGAACTTTTGATGCACCATGCCGCTGCAATTGAAGAAAAACTTTCACATTCAACCAAACTTCATGCGCTTTCTTTGGTCTCGGTGCATGCTGCTTCCATTGCTGCAGCTTCCAAAACTTCACAAAAGGAATGTCTTTTATTGATGGACAGTACTAAAACCATCCAAAGAAGCCTACTTATTTTCCTATAACTGGCTCTGCAATAAATAATGCATACATTTTTGCGTCGACAGAGCAGAGCTGAGAGTGTAGTGTTTAATTAGCCAGGAGTGTAACCTGCAGACGAAGCAATTGAGGCCCTCGAGGCGATTTGAGGTATATGGTCACTCGCCGATAACTCAGCCATGGCGATAAAAACTTCTTAAATGATGAGGGAAGGCATTGGGGTGCCTAAGGAAGGAAATACTACCTCCAAACTGAAGAGGGACGATGAATAAGATTCAATGTGTTGATATACAAGTGGGGCCTGATAATAAATAAAACGGTGTTGGGATTAATTCCCAAACATCACTACCAGCTGCTTTTTGCTTAAGAATAACATCCACGTGAATTGGCTCTGTGAAATGACATTGGAAGTTATTTCTTTAAAGACACCATTGATGCCATTTCATGGATACCATTTGAGTGTCTGGCTGCAGATGCCATGGCATTATAGCATCCCAGAAATAGCATCGACAAACGCATTGCTTTGTGAAAAATCATTTGCCAAAATCATCTCACAAAACAATATATACATGAGATTTGGAGAGTTAATTCAGGGAGTTTTAATGCACTGGATTTTTATGCTGTACCTAAAGACTGTGAAAATATAAGTTTTAATAATTCCAAGGTTGAGCCTATGGGATAAATCAAATTATTTTGCAGCTTGCAACAAAGATTTAGAGTTCTCTTTAGAATATTGAAGACAGTGATTGATGGGAGATTGTTAAGTAAGCAAGGAATTAGAAAGAAAAGCATTGGGATTAAATGAAATAAGTTCGAATTATGGACAAGACAAATTGCAATGCTGTCACTACATAAGATTATTATTGCTGCCCAAGTAGATGAATGATTCAACGTCATCCCACTAGTTTCACTCCTCGAATTGTGATATCTCTGGATTCAGCTTCTCTCTTTCACACACAAGGATTTTTGTTTTCTTCTTGTTGATGTTAATATTATATTCCCAAAGTACTTGGTTTGTTGTAATCAGATTTGCTTGCAGGTCCTCTTGCATCTTTGCTACTACTGCGATCATCGCCTGCAAACCACAGCATGTTAATGTCTTTGCCATTCACCTTGACTCCTTTGATACCCAATTCTTATGCTTCCTTCATCGACTCTTCCACATATATGTTGAATAGTGCTGGCGATTGGCATCCTCGTCAAACTCCTTTGTTTATTATGGCTTCTATTTTCCTTCAGGTTCACATTTGCATGGGGGTTGTTATTAGTAATAGTACTTGCTTATCTGATTACCTTTAAAATTGCTTTTTAGCAAGAGTCTGATTCACCTAATTTCTGTTAAATGTTCAGTAGTGCTTGGGTTAAATTATTCCTAAAGACATGGCCTCATTTGTTTTCCTTTGATAATTTATATGCCTATCTTTTCATGAAGAATGTCAAGCTACTTTTTATCATCATGATTAATGAATTGCCTTGTTATATGAAACCTACATCTGTTCTGTATGCTGATGACACCACTTCAGTCTAAAAATGTCAACACCTAGGAGATGCAAAGGTATGATCTAGCAAGCTAAGACAGGCTAAGGATGGTAATGGTTTTTTATCATTCATTTACATATAAATACTCACAAAACTAAACATTTTGTATGCAAATTCCAAAGAAACTGCGGGAGATGCCGCAACAGTAACTTTTAACAGAGTCATCCACTAATGTGCATTTCAATGCAACGATTTCAGAGTGTAAAAATCATTCGCCTTGACTGGGATTCGAACCCAGATCCCTCAATATCCGGTCGAGTGCTTTAGCCACTTAAGCTACCGAGGCGTCCTCTTAAACTCTGAAATTTTGGGGCTTTTAAAGGAACAAGATGTTGTGCTTTACTGTAGAACATAGAATACATTGAACTTTACTTTAACATTGGAACCATTGAATTTTATTCTCTTAATAATCATGGTATTCTCACAATCTATTTTGAACAATTTGGACTCAATATATTGGTTGATCATAGTACATGTTATGCAGTAGTGTTTTCAATTTTTTATCAGCACTCTATAGCTGCAAGTTCACACATGATTCCTGTTCAAGTCTACCCTAAACATAGATCATAATTACCTCACAAAGGACAATTAACAAATCTCTTTTCTTACTCAAGTCAAGTGGAGTTTATGTTGAGGAGAAATCAAAACATGACTACCTCCACAGCCAGTATTCGAGTTGTGTATGTAATTGGGTGTTCTCCAAATTTAAAAGGCAAATATCTCACTTGTCCATTATTTTCATGTGTTGCATATGCAGGAAGAAGTTAAATTATATAAAGTACCTTAAAGTAGGCCTCAAAGAGCAGCTGTATTATTGCAAACAGTTCAATAATACTTTTGGTTACAGGAGATTCCTTTGTCACCCGTTAATTCACATTGCAAGCAAATAGTTTGTTTCAAACTGAGATGGAATACTCTATAGCCCTCAGGAACGTCTACAGTCAATTTATAAAGGAAGCACAGTAGGCTCAAAGGTATTTGGCAAATAGTTACATTTGAATTATTACAGAATAATGTAATGGATTTGCATGCAAAAACTGCCTTTTAAGATTTAAACATTAATATTACTTCAAAAATATGGATTTGCAATTAAATTTGACACACTATGCTTGCTATCTCAGTCCAGTAACCTTTCATAGGAAGATATATCAATAATTTCAAAAGAGACGCAGGACAAAGTGAAGAAACACCAGTGCCTATAATTCTCACGGGCTTTTTCATAATTAAAAGCACGGAAGAGACATTAAATAGTATGCCGTCGAATGCCTGCAACGAATACAATAAGTTGTTTAAATTAAGCGTCAACCTCCATTCTTACATTTGTAACCACACAAGCCTTTTTCGTGTTCCATTTCAGGCATTCTCTAAGAGTATCAACCTGAAACAGCATATTCTTGTTTACGCCAATAATAAGCCATACCGTTAAGAATTTGCTCCATGTAATTCAGTTGGAAAGCCTATAGCCTGTGTGTGGAAGAAAGTCTGTTTCTGAAGCACACCATATTGTTTGTTTTGATTCACGCATTCGGCAACTCTGTTACCATGACAATAATAAGAAACAAGTAGATGTAGTAGAAGTTATGAACGAAAGCAATGGAATTATAGAAGAAACAGCTGTAATTCCATTAATGAAATTAAGTATGCTCTCAATATACTCTGTTCTCCTTTATAAGGTAGAAGGATCAAATACTGATACGGAAAATCAAAATTTTGGACGCACACTTGAGACTTAACGACGCATTAGTTTCTCCGTTCAATAATTCTACGATGGTCAATGCAGATGTGTTTCTTTCCTGTGAGCATCGCCCAAGAAGTCGTTTCTGCTGTATCGGGGCCACGTTTTGGTAATAAAATTAATAGTTGATGACACCTTTGGGCTAGTATACGAAATAGGAAAGATATAAATGTATAAGTAAGGATACGAGCCACGGCGCATTAGTGCACACGCCTGGGTTACGTTTCCAAAAATGGATATTAATACTTCGTAGTTTATTGCTTCCTCGATTTCCTCTTAACCTCCAATATTCCGCGTGCTTTGATCGTTCGTGGAATCACTGCAATACGGGTAAATAATAATATGGGTACAGTATACCACAATGCAAATGCTCACTAATGTAAATGGGGCGATTGGATAAATAAAAAAGAGAGAGAGAACAAAATCTTAACTCAAACACGTAAAGTGAAGTAATATGAATACCACAACACCATTGATTCAATATTCAAACGGTTGGTCTCATGTCAGGCATGGCCACACATTATTCTAGGAACGAACGTGATTGTCATGTAAATAATTCTTATTTCATGTGAATCAAGGTCTTCCCCCGATAGATGTACGTTCTTTGGTAGTTTTTCAACAAATATTTTTACTTCTCCCTTCCTCTGCCTTATTCTCCCTTATATCACTCACCCTTCCCACCTGTTGCTTGCACCCCCTGCCAACTTTCCGGTGGATTGCGGGGTATTTATTTCGATTCAAAATGTGAGTAACAGATGAAGCTATTGCAGTGTCTTCGTGTTATGATTTTCCACCTGCCTTGCGAAACCATTCACGCGGTAGCAATCAACCCGAAAGAAGGTTTGGTAGGTTGTATTAGATTTTCACTCATTAATACTATAAACCCTATTTATGGCATATCTTATAACAAAATACATTGTCAGTCCATAAGACAGGTGCTGTGATTTATATACACGTAAATTACATATTATATTTTGAAATGGCGGCCTTTAAACTAATTGGATGCACTTAATATTAACTAAATATCGCGTTTATGAAATCAATTAAATGCTTTATGACTACGCAAGCCTTTTATGGGGGCCGTGTTCAAAGAATACAATGTGAAAAAAAGCTGTTTCAAACATTTTTTGATTTTTTTAAATGATTTTATTTTAATTCAAATCATTTGAAGTGAGTTTAATTAGTACTTTAATGACTATTTCATTTTCCATTTATATTCGCATTTGGAGCTTCGTTGAGATAGTTGAACTTTCATCCGCAAGCGCTAAATTACGGATGAGGAGAGATACATCCAATTCTTAGGACTCCCTTTAACAGTACACTGTTTTTCAACGAAGCAAGTTCGTCTTGTGGCTTCCTTGTCGAAAGAAAGCCGACCATATCTCCACCTAGATGCAACGGGGTCTGTCGTGAAACGCCTTCGCGGTTTTCACAAATGCGTTTTTTATTATGCAGGGGTTTTTAATAAAGGAAATGTCATTGTTCCCATTTTGGAGCTAATTAGCGATGGGCACAATGTCAATGCGATAGCCAACTTTCTATTTCAGTTCCGTCATTTCGCTAGCTCCGTCACAAGAGTAAATTCACCTATATTTAATGGCATCGTGTGTGATTTCAGTTTTGCCATTATTAGTGCTGTAATTTTGGTTTGGTCACGTTGCACCCTCTCCCAGTATTTGTATGATTGTTATGATATGTTGATTGGTAAGACGGATGCCAAAAGTGAAGTTCCCGTATTCATCTGCTGCGCTCATTTTATGCATTTGGTGGCGCGACATCTTGCTAAGGCTTATCCCAAAAAAAATCAGGAAATTCTTGGCAGCTGTAATTGGCTAAATGGCTGCGTCAAATTCCATGAGCGTCTTGGAAAATATTTTTAAAAATTTCTCCATTATATTGAAATGCGAGAGGCGTGGCGAGGCGGTGGATGCAGCTGTGTGTTAAATCCAAGAGATGGTTACGCAGAGCTCAGTGACTCCTTCGACCGTTTTCAGGAAAGATTTTTCCATTCCTCGGGTCCGTAAAAGCAGCCTTCATAAGAGTAATCCTTTTTATCTCCTTTTCACTGTCATTGCGGAAAATGCAAGCGTTGAGTGCTGTGGGGATCCAAATCCCTTTTTCAGTCCTAAATTTTTATCTACTTATTTGAAGCAATTATTACCGTTTGTACCTCTTTGGTCAAACATTTTGAAGGGCAGAGATGAACTATCTTCATTTGGACCACCATATAGTAACGCAAGCGTGGAAAGGTGGTTCGGAATCGTGAAAAACACGATTCTGGATTATAATTTACATTTTCTGTGCGGTAGATTTTTTAGGGCAATCAAACCCCATGTCTTCTCTCGAGCAAAGGAAATTTTTTAACAAATCCCCCCCGCACAAAGTAAACGCCGTAAGGCCAGTAAATTTGAAAGTCTCGATAATTTCATGGAGGAGGAGCCTTGGGAAAAACGGAAACGAAGAACAAGAAAATTAAGGGTAACTTCTTTTACTAGAGAAGGGATCACTGATTTCAAAGTGGAGACCGTAAAGCAGCCCGAAATCTTTGTAGATCAAGGGGGACCAATGGAGGAGGCAAGTGATTCCAGTTATTGGGTTAAGAAGGGTGACAGGGTAGCCATAAATCATCGGCCTCTTATTTTCCACGAAATTAGCATAGTTTCTGATAATAGTTACTTCGATAACTGTTCGGAATTAGAAAGGTCATACGTTTTAGGATACGTTGGCAAAGATACCCGCGTGTACTTGGAAGACTTCCTTTCGCTGTCCTCAAAACAATGGCTTTGTAATTTCATTATAGATATCTTCGCCACCGTAGTTCTTGAAAAAAAACAAAAGGGAAATTATTTATATACCTTGTGAAAATTCCAGTTATGCCCTACGAGGGAACTTCACGCCCGAGGGTTTAGTCGCCAAGCTTAAGTTCGAAGAGAAAATTATATTACTGCCGTTCAATAAAGATCAAAATCACTGGTGCCTATTCGTCGTAAACTGCCGGGAGTTTTAATTCAGTTATTTTGATCGATTGGGCAGCACGGATATGGATTATGCCAGGCATTACAATTTATTCACGACTTTCTTAAAGAAGCGGAATACGTTAAGTAAGGAAAAATTACGTCCCAGTAAACTGAGAGCAATAAGGGTGCCATTCGTCAAACAGAGAGATAGCTATAACTGTGGGGTGCATACGTGATTTTTCATAAATCAGATAGTGAAAAATACGGGAACTGAACAAAAGTTTGATCCCGACGAGTACCGGAACAAAATTAAAACAAATATATTACAGTCCCTCCGTAAAGTTAACGAAATATGCCCTTTGTGCGATCGGGGTAAAATCCGTGGAAGTACAACGTGTGTCGCGTGCGATGTGTGTTCCCGATGGTATCATCTTTCTTGCGTAGACAAAACTGCCACCGCTTCCGAAAATATGGCTAACATTAGATATTCAATTACAAGATATGGCAGACAGCCGATTAATTGGCCTTGTTGGCTATCCCTTGGTTGTACATCGTTTTAGCTTTGAACGCACATTATAAGTTGACAGGCGATTATATGTTGTTGAATTTCTTCCAATGCAAAGGTTAACCAACAGTATGTACGTTAACCTACTATCACAGGCACTGAGGAGCTTTACATCTATCTGAAGAAGCGGGGGACGGAAAGCCTCAGAAGAGATAGCGTAGGAACCAATTAAAATAGGAAAAGAGAGGTGGCAATGATTCTATAGGCACGGGGATGGTCCCTTTCTAATCAAGGGAAAGAGCGAGCGGTTTCTCATATGCCTCCCGGGAATCTCTTTTTCGCTCGTTTCTTCCCCAAGCACAAAGAGAAACGCATATAGTAGGGAACCTCTTCGGGTGATGTGGAATAACTTGCAGATATACTAAAACCGTGATGTATTAAGGAATACTACTAATGATACAAAAAAAAGTTATCCATACATACCATTTCAAACTTTCCATCAAAACCCCCTTGGCAGGTCAAGACATCGGAGAAAGAAAATGGAGAGAAGTGAATAATCAGGAGGAACTGTGAAAATGAGGAATCAGTGGCCGGAAATTGGTGTAAAAATGGAAAAAACACCTGTAAGTAATAAATTAAGAAACAGATTGCTGAAATGGGGTGTTTTTCATAAAAAAATTGGTCTGCTATGTGACACTGAGGAAGAAAAACACGGTCGTATTAGAAATAATATAGAGTATATAAAAGAACAAACTTGAAAAAAACCTATCTCCATGGGCCAAGTTCAGTATCGTGTCGTAGTCACTTTTGGTGGGCCCTGGCTACTAAACTATGCCATGAGCATGGGGTAAGCGAAAGACCGCCGAAAGTATACGTTGTGGTTAGTGTGTATTGTAAAATTTAGAGAAAAAATGTTCTGGTTTAAAAGATATTGTGAAGTACTTTTTTTTTCGTGTGAGATGACGACCGTGGTGACGTTATTGGGCCCTGATTACTAAACTAGGGCATGAGCATGGGGTAAGCGAAAGACTGCCGAAAGTATATGTTGTGGTTAGTGTTTATGGTAAAATATAGGGAAAAAAATTTTCTTGTTCAGCAGATATTTTTACATTCTTGGAAAATCAGCTGAGATAACCCTTCACCTTGTGCCAAGTTCAGTGTCGTGTCGTAGTCACTTTTGGTGGGCCCTGGCTACTATACTAGGCCATGAGAATTGGATAAGCGAAAGACTGGCGAAAGTATATGTGGTGCCTAGTATGTGTTGTAAATTTCAGCGAAAAAAATATTCTGGTTTAAGAGATATTGTGAAGTACTTTTTTATTTTTGTTGTGGAAGTTCGACTCTGGTGACGATTGTGGGCCCTGGGTCCTAAACTAGGCCATGAGCATGGGGTAAGCGAAAGGCTGCTGATAGATAAAAGAGGCTTTAGTGATTTTTGCCATATTTAGAAAAATGCATAGTTTAGGACTTATTGTTAAGTACTTTCTTATTTTTTGTGTACTCTGGTGACTGCACGGGGCCCTGGATGCTAAATTAGGCTATGAACGTGGGTTTTATGCATACGCCGTGATAGAGTAGGGACTGCCGAGTGTTTTTGGTGATTTTCAAGAAAAGTCCTTTTCCATTTGAGCAGATATTGTCGAACACGTTTTCGTTACGACCTCTTAGTTTTCGTTATAAAAGACGACCTCCCGCTTGGGATATGATCAGTGTAGTTGTCTTTCTAGGGCCGTATATCATATACTACATAACTCATCCCGGTCTTACAATTGCAAATGATTACAGGGAGTGTCACTGAGTATAATATTTACGTTGCAGTGAGATTACTGCAATGGTTTAGGGGATTTACTTAGTTACTTCGTGCAAGAATATTTACGTTGGTATGGCTGAAAAATCCAGAGCTCCAACGGCCGGTAGGTAGTCATTGGCTAGCTCTTCGTGGGGCAAGTTCAGTTAAGTATGATTTTTTTGAATTGATATTTCATGTGCATGTTACAGCCAATGTTCATGGGTTTGTGCCAAATATTATGTAATTGTGAGCAGCATTACTTTTTTGTATCTTAATTGAGCCTGTGTCTTTGCTCCTTTTTGACGTGCCTTAAATTATGTACATAGACCACCCACCTGGTATTTTTGTATTGTGATCTCTGGGAAAATAAAAAGACATAATAATAATATGTGCAATGCCAGATTCAAAGCCAAGTTATTAGGAGTAAATGGAACTATGCTCAAATTCCTTTATTCAAGCATTTAATCTTTAAGGAACAAGGTTGTCAATTTGGAGGTGCTTCTCTAAGAAGAAAAGATTGACTTTCTCTTATTAACTGAACACTAGCTGCTATGCGATGAACTCAAATCTTATGCAATCAATTACTTTAAACTAGCCGTATTGTTTTGTAGAATGAATAATGTAGGAGGCGGCATTGCCAGCTTTTGAAAATCTTTCTCGAGCCTTCCACTTATCGAAATAAGGGATAATATTGAATAAATTAATCAATTGTGAGAAATTGTGGCTAAAGACTTTTCCATGCCAGAAGTGTCTATGAAAGCAATGGCCAAAAATTCAAAATAATGCCGCTATCATAAACACACATACATCCTTCATAAATTTACCATGTTCCATGCCACAAGTCAAACAAATAATGGCGTAAAATGACCTCAGCTGCCGACGCACCATTAAAACCAAACACTAACTAATAAACAAATAAATAAAACACTATAGCATATACTTTGATATGAATAATTACTGGCAATTTTTGATCCCCAATTACAACAATCGAATTTAATACCAACGCCATAATACGACTGGTAATTGATACAATTTTCTTGAGGAGAATGATGATCGATTTTAAACATTTCTCGTCATAAAAAAAAACGACCATAAAGTTGCACCAACGAAATGAATTTATGTAAGAAATAATATTCTATTAATCATGATGTCATAAAAACGCAATTGGCTAAAAATTGCATTTAAGGACTTTGAAAGAGTGCGCGCTAAGAGTTCGCATTGTTGTAGGCATTTGTTTTTTAAATATAGGCAAGGGAAAGAGAAAAAACGAATAAGAGAGTTCCAGAAAACCCGGCAACACAGCACATACGCCATGCCAATCCACATAGTCCACATTCAGTGAGGCAGGCATTTGCACGTGTCCTCGTTCCGTTAAGCTGCGGATTTCTCACGTCGTTGTCTGAAGTTTATTCTTCCGTCCCTTGTTGTTAGACAATTGTGATATCGCTTGAGGTAGTTGTTAATCGATAGTCCATTTCAATTTTTTTTTTGAAAAATGTTTCGCCAAGTATTGAATTCAAATGATATCGTACGTTATTTTCCAAGTGTCATTCTTAAACTCATTTACAGTGTATTTGAAAGAAGTATAAAAGAGGAGAGTGGCAGCCGCATACTAAGATAATTTGGAATTATTTGCATGCCTTGTGGCTTAAAGTTCGACGATGGCTAAAGGATTTATGAGTACGTTGTAACGGTGATTTATACATTTTTTATGAATTGTACAAGTCTAATAGCAAAGCGCAAGCTAATTCTTGACATATCCCACGGTCATTTCAGAGAAACAAAGTAAGCGGATACCTGCCAGGAAGCGTTACAAGATCGAAAAGAGAGTCAAGGAACACAACAAAAGATTGCGGAAAGAAGCCAGGAAAAATCAAAACAAGAGTATATAAAATTTCTCTTGACATTCTAATAATGCTATCATCTCTTCTTGGTTCTAGTGATCCTTACTTGTCCACAAATGATAACCATGGTTTCACTACAACGTTTTCAGATAAACCAAAGCCTATCGAAATTCCAAATATATGCCCTTTCAAGGAGCAAATCCTGGAAGATGTTGCAGTGTACAAAAGTAAATTAGAAGAAGAACGTGAAAAACGTCGCCAGGAAGTTAGAGAGAACCGGAGCAGAAGTCGAGAGACAGCCCGTAATGAATTCCGTGGTGGGTTGGATGAACTAATTTCCAGTGCTGAAGCTCGAGGACAGGTTCACGACGCCAGTAATTGTGAACAAACGATTGTCAGAGTAGGAAGTGGATTAAATGATGGTTCAGCCAAAGCGTATTGCAAGTATGTGCAGCATTGGTTATTGAGGTACCAAGTTAGTGTACCGACTATTTTTGTATTCTTCCGCTAATGTGTTTGTAATATACTTCAGGGAGTTCCACAAAGTAGTGGACGCAGCCGACGTTATACTTGAAGTGGTGGACGCAAGGGATCCCTTGGGTACTCGTTGCCGTCAAGTTGAGAACGCAGTACTACAAGCCAACAAGAGACTAATCATAGTCCTTAATAAAGCTGGTAAAGGAAACGGCTTATGAGTTAAATTATTGGATTTTAGAGTTGTGATTTAGTAAACCCTAATTTGGCCAGTGCTTTTTTGAGATAACCTACTTATGAGATAATTTGCATATAATCATTTATTGATGAATTGAATGTTTGTTGATTTCTGTATTAGATGTCCATAATGTCTCATGTTTCATGTTATAGTATTGGCAGTGTAAAATGCAGATCTTTTCATTGTATTGGTTGAATAATAATTAGGTGTAGAATGACTACTCCCTCCTAAATTTAAAACTGACTTCAAGCATTTCCATATGGTGGACGTAAAAAGTAAAAAAGTTTGCCCTGTTGTAATGGTGAAAACTCCTTGTATATCGCCATGTAGTAATTTTTCTAAATGTAAAATTTCTCTTTAGATTCATTGTGCTTCTTTCTGCCTTAAATGTGAATGTCATTATTTGCAGACTTGGTGCCACAAGAGAACTTGCTGCAGTGGCTGAAGTATTTGCGGCGTTCATTCCCCGCGGTGGCCTTCAAAGCGAGCACGCAGCAACAGGCCAGCAGGCTGGGTGAGCGCCGCAGCAAGTGCAGCAAGAGGAGAGGGAAGGGAAAGAAGGGCTGGCAGCCGGAGCTCGGTCGTGCGTGGTCAAAGGCTGTCAAAGGCTCGCCATGCCTTGGGGCTGGACCCCTTTTCTCCCTGCTCAGCGGCTATTGCAGTAGTTGTGGCCCACCAGGGTCCACAGTGCGCACATCAATTAGAGTTGGTGTAGTTGGTAGGTACAGTCAAATCTCTCTAGGAGAGAGTGTGGCTAGCATCCCTCCTTTTTTTGGAAAAATAACATAACCAGGTAGTAATTATCTTTTTCATGGGAAATGTTTTATTATTTTTAACTTCGGTGAGTACAGTAAAAACTTCATTATTTCAAACATCAAGGGATGAAAAATTTGGTTTTGAAGTATTCAGGGTCAATTGAACAAGCTTTAAGATGGGGTATTTGGACAGTAAAATCATGATAACATTTTTCTACCAATCAAAATGCGTATCATTTTGACCTTGCATGCTAGTTATTAATGATTTAATGCTACATATAGTAAGGAAATTATTTGAATTACTTTTGATTTGACTACCTTGAATATTTAATCAAGAATTAGTAAAAGTGAATATGAAGAATGGGCATAGTTAAATGGAAGACTTCCAGTCCTCTGACCTAACCCAATGAATCAGCCAACTAAGATTTTTGGAGCAAATGTGGAGTTGAAATATTTATTCAGTTTTTTTTCTTCTGTTGCTCTCTTTTTTGTTGAAGTGGAACAAATGGACCGTTCTGCTTTCAAATGAAGAGAGATATTCCGTCATCTCTCATTCCTTCATTGTGTCAGTAAAGTAATAGTTGAATCTCCTTGTAGTGTTCTCCAAGATAGAACATATACAGTGAAACCTTGTGATATGAGCATAGTCCGTTCCACCTCCTTTCTTGTAAAATGAAACTCATATGGTGAATAATTTTTTTCCATAAAAGTTAAATAACATAATGCATTCCATTCCAAAAAAATAATTTTGTGCTAGGTTTATTCAAAGAAAATGATATAGACATTATTTAGGATCTTGCTTCACATTCACCTTTTCTTCTATTGTGGAATGAAACCATTGGGAATGTGAATTTGATTAGTTGAAAACAAAAAAGATTTGAAATAATTAGTTTATTATTTATGATTCATTTTTACAAGAAACCTTTTGAGAGACATTTGTTTTTGTTGACTCTCCAAATTTGCGAACACCTCATTCTCCCATTGGAATGATTTCACTTCTCCTTTCTACCGTTTATATTTTGTTTTGACTGTCTTCTTGTGGACTTTTCTTTGGGGACATTTTTCAAACTATTCATAAAATATTACGATTTTGTGCACTAAAAGTTGCGAATAAACATCCTTTACCCAAGTTTGGACAAATATGCAATCAATAGCGACACTACAATGCTAGTGGAACTTATACTCCATGCACAAACATGAACAGCTGGGGCAATCATGCCAGGCATTCATTCCCCTCTCCTCGTCACTCGTTAAGTGAAATAGCACTCGACAAGAGAGTTATTCTTGGGCACAATATTTTCAGCTCCTTGTGTGAATGACTCACTATCCGAGGTACTCATCAAGTGAGGTTCCAATGCATCTGAGATTTGTCCAGGTAATATTATTGCTCCTCCCATTCTTAGGTTATAATTTCCTCCACTCGTGGTTTTTTCATGAATTGTATCAGAATAGTGGTGACTTTGTAAAACTACCGGTTTTTCACAAAATAATCATGTAATACACACATATTATTGCCATTTAGAGTAAGCAAAAATCTTCAGTTAACATCAAAATTTCAATGAATAATATGTACATAAGAAGCTAATTTCTCATATTTTTAGTTTCATCATAGTCAATAATTTCGCAAACAGGTTCATGTTTACCCATATTATAGTGCAAATTATTTAGGTGAGATTTCCAGTGGAATGTAGAAGTTCTCATTGTGATATGAGTTGAGCTGAGCCTTGGAGCACATGAGAAACCAATGATTGAATGATATGGGCATTGGGTGTTTAAATTACATGCAGCGCAGTAGATATCTCTTTTGAGTGTTCCTTGGGAGTATGTTTTCCATGTTTGGTGCATCCATTCCGTTCCGGTCCTGGTCCAAACCCAAGAACACTGTTTGCATGTTTTGGTTACATGTTATGATTGCTCTGCGAATGACAAAAAATCAAATTTTTATGTAAATGAGTAGAAATTCTTGAGGCAAATTGTTTTAAACGTATTGCACCCAAGATATTGTCTTGCATAAAATCAAATTAGCATACAAAAATATTTTATTTTGGTAAAGAGTTCGAAAAGACTGTTGTAATTAAGTACCTAATAAGGAATAATCACGATAATGCGAATGTCAAATTTTGCTTTTTATGACGTCCATAGTAATATTCAATGTTGGTAGTTTATATTATTTAACCATTTGGTTAATAAAAAATATATTGGTTAGAAAAAGTTTTTATTAGTGGTTGTAGTTTTCCATAAAGCTACCTCACTTTTCTACATAATCGCCATTCATGTCTTTCTCACTTTTCGAAACAGTTCACCAGCTTCTTTGATCCTTCAGCTTAGCGGTTCGTCACCTGGGAATTGAACCAGTTAACACTGGTGAACCACTCGTCCCTCCTTATCTTCAAACCATTGTTGACCAAGCCACTGCTTAAAGGGCTGGGAAAGAAAATAGTCACTAGGTGCAAGGTAGAGACTGTGGGTGGATGTCCAAAAATGCTCGTCCGTTAAACATTCTTTGTGCTGGGGGGTAAGCATTTCCAGGACCCACCTTGCACCCAGTTTGTGATATCTGAGCTTTTTTCGCAACACTAGTGCAAATAGTGGTGCATCCAACAAGAGGAAATTTATGAGCTAGAGCCAACTAATCATCATTCATCACTCAGATTGCAGTTTTTGGTCCACTCATCGAACGAATTCATTTGTCTGGATGCCCTGGACCTGCTACTCTGCTATTCTCCATGCTCATCGTGCGTGCCATAATTGCGGTCCCGGCACCATTGTCTAACCTTTCCTTCGCTCATTTCTGTAGGTCCATGAAGTAGGCACAACTGCCAATGAATATGGGCAGCTGGTGATCCTTTTACACTCAAGAATCGAATCACAGCTTCGCAACTGGCGGGAGCAAAGATTTTCACAGACACTGTTATATGCATTCACCGAAAGGCAAACAACTATTAAATCAAAACAGTAGCTTTAGGTGGCCTCAGAAACAATGCGTTGATTGTACTGCGTGCGTACAACTTTGTTCTGACCCACCATTATTCAAATATAATGGGAAGAGTCAACCCCAGCCGTACTCTTGAAAGAGTACGGCTGGGGTTGACTCTTCCCATTATATTCATACGGCCGTAGTTACCGTTCGCTTTATACATTATTCAAATACATAAAAATGGCCCTTAATTTTCAAATATGCCTCCCACATTTTATATTTTTATCATGGTGGACTTGTAAGTGATAGGAATATTAGCAAATTGAATGCACTTTAGTCAAATATAGTTAAAGTTAATTTGAGAGAAGATAATGAAGAGAATTTCGCTTAAGTTACGGTATTCTTTCTCCATTATTTTTTTTCTAGTATCAACCAGTGGATGACAAAAAGAGTCAGTTTTTTAAAAGTAGTAATGTAAGGGCATTAACTTGTAAGAATTTCTTTCAGAAAATTTTGACAGTAACTTCTTAAATTTTTAGGATACAAATTCCAATTCCTCTCGAAAACCAATGAACTGGTGCTTTGGAGTGTATTTTTCAAAATTTGAGAAAATTGGTTTGCTAAAAATTTGCAGCAGGTATCACATTTCGTACAATGTAGTAATATGCCACATATTGTTGTAAAATCATTTTGTGCAGTAACTGAAACCTATTTGGCGTTTCCTTTTCAGGTCTGCCAAATGTTGGCAAGAGCAGTGTGATAAATAGCCTGAAAAGAAAGAAGGCATGTCAAGTTGGAGCCACTCCAGGAGTGACCAAGTACGTTCCTTTTCCCCCTGCTGTGGATTATTAGTTCACTATTTGTTCCTTTGGGCATTGTGTTCATTTTGGCCAAACTCCTTATTATGTGAGAGGTTGTTTTTGCACTTAATATTGGAATATGTGGCCACTGACTAACATGTTTAAGTTTGCCAGCGTGAGGTGGCTTGTTGAGGTGTGCTGTTGGACAGGCATGCCTAAGGTTTGATTCTTCCCTTGAGGTTGGATTGGGTTGTGCCATGAAAAGTTTTCCCTCTGGCTGAGCGTAAGGTGCAAAAGACTCAAGCTGCCTGTTATGTAAATGCTACATCTTCATGTGTAACCTGCATCAATTAATGAGCAGTGAGGTGAAGCAAGTATTTGTTTGATTGCTGTTCTGATGTTGTCCACCCCCTATTTCTTCTGTGAAAGATCGCATCATAGCTGGGTCAAAAAGTAAAGACTATGTATTCACCTTCAATGTGACCCATGTGCTACAAATCAGGACTCATTGCCACAATTAAGGGCGACCTCCAAACACAAGGGCCAACTAATGAATATTGGCTCTTAATGCTATGGTTACTGTACCTTGAAAATCATGGTAAATTTATACAGTTGGTGGTGTCATTGGTATGTGTGATTTCAGGATCATGTTGCAATGTAGTACAGAATCTTTAAATATTGGTGCAGCACGTAGGCGGAAGTGTAAACTCCACGAGGCTTAGCAGGGAGAGGGAACAAAAGCAGTGTGTTCAACTCACAAAACCTAGTGTGCCCAAAATGAATGGGGACATTCGGAGATGTCCCCATTAATTCACTTACTACAGTGAATCATGCATCAATAATTGTTAAATTGTCTCAATAGCTAATTTGTATGAATTTAAGGATAGTGTACTCATTCCAGTGGGTGTTTCACTGGATATGTATTCAAGTATTAATTGGGAAACTATTGGCATTGAGTCGTCATACATTTTCATGGCTTTGTCTGATTTTCATAGCATGCGTTGTCTTATTTTAATATTTTTGATTTATCAACCTATTGTTGATTTATGTACTGTGACTGTGCTAAATTAGATGCCAAGAACATAGCTCATAATTGACTACAGGGATTATTCATCATATCCTGAAATGGATTAAGAATGAATTGCGTCAATGCAAAGAAAAAGTTGTGAATGTTTTCTCTGTAAAATAAATCTTTGAAAATGCTGTATATTTTGCCTCATGCTGCCTTTGTCATGTTCACATAGATGGTTGTGGTATTTCCTGGATGGATTTTAAGGCTTAATGGTGTTCATCCAAAGGTGATGTAATGTTTTGATTGTGAGTTTTGACTTAAGGATTATTTTCCAGGTATCTCTAATTTATTTTTCATTTGTAATTCTGTGTTTTTCAAGTTAAAGAGTTAAGTTATAAATACATTTTAGAAGAGGTATTCTAAGCAATCAACCAGTTCAAGGACCTGGTGCCTTCTCAGCAGGTGATGTCAATGAAGTGATCATTGGTTTGTTCTGGATGAGGCGGTCCGTAGCTGACTTCTCAACAAACTATTCATTCCTTGTTCTTAAGACCAATTGAGGGCAATGACTGAGTGGCTTATGCGCATGTTGGCTATGGACACTCTCTCCCTAACTTGAGAAGACTTCATCTAAGGGTGGCCTAAGTGTTTTTCTCAAGTTTAGCAAACATATTTCATCTTCCTAGATGGCACCACATTTATCTGTGGACCACAGCTTTTAATATTTAAGAAGTGAGGATGTATTTCTGGTAATTTTAGGGCTAAGAGGAAATAAATTGAGGTATTGTGTAGTATAATAGAAATACTAAGAAGGTCCCAGCAAAGATGCTGGGACCAACTAATGTTAAAGATGTTGGTCCCTGGACTAGATGATTCACACCATTCCTGGATTTCAATTTCCATATCTGTGTATGGTATTCAATCCATGGCTTTGACAAATGATTTTCACGTACGTAATAAGATCACAGGTCCTTCACAAGCATTCTCTTAAATAGCAAATGTGGATAAAAAATAATAATGCAATCATCTTATCAATATCCTTTCCAATAGGTCTGCTCAGGAAATTCACCTAGATTCCAAGATCCGATTGCTGGACTCCCCAGGGATTGTATTTGCAGCTGGCGACAGAACAGATGAGTCAATTGTTCTTAAAAACGCAACTCGAGTAGATGTTTTGGAGGACCCTGTCACGCCAGCGGCTGCCATCTTGAAAAGAACCAACAAAGAGCAGGTAAGTGCCTATCTCATCCTTAAATTAATTGGAAATTTCTGATTTTTGTGTGTTACCAAATTTGAATTCAGATACCAGTTATTCATTGGTACCAATTGTAGAAGCTCGGGTGCTGCTATACTTGATGCTGATGTATAGGAGTGCATAGTTAGTTGGTGCATATCTAAATATGTAAATAGTCAAGCAATGCAAGAATGGCTCCCTGGTTTGGTGGTGTGTTCAGTCATTCTCTGGGAGCTTGTTGTGGCGGCCAAACTTTGCCGTCAATATCATGTACCGTCGGAAGTTGTCCTTTCACTTGCTAGTGAGATTGCTCTCGGTTGAAGGTCAGGCTGGTTGAGAGTATCAAAACTGGACGGGAAACACCTACAGCTGGGGCATGCATCCCAACTATGCTTGGAAAAATATCCAGGATTAAAGGGCAATGCCAAAAAGAAACGACTTTTAGAGAAATGGTATGACATAATTGTGCAGATTAAGGCCTTTGCCTCAAGACTCGGAAAGTCCACCAGATAGCCTGCCATTGCAGATGGGATGGGTGTGTAGGCGAATGGGGTGTTGGCCTCGTGAAGACGAGGCTGTGTCAGAGACAGCACACAACCCATTGCAGAAGTCGGAGGCAGCTGAACAGAGTCACGCCAATGTGATTAAGACAGGACCACTGCTCTGCTTAAATGGCTGCTGGGATTGTTTAACCTTGGAAGCAACAGAAAACAATTCATATAAATAACAATTGGCTTGACCACCATGTTCGCTCCCCCCACCCCACCCCTCCACCTTACCTCCAGCCTCAATTATTTGCAGCTGGATATATATATATATTGTCTGTTTGGGGGGAGGCAACAGCGGAGCGTGTGTGTGCTCTGGAAACTCTCTTATTTGCAGCATTTTGGCATTACTGGAGGATGCACACTGTGGTGTCAATTCAATTCATGGTACTCATTTGGTGTAAACAAAATCGCTGGAATGTATGGGGTGAATACGAGGGGGGGAACCCAAAAATAACAGGAATGTTGTTATAGATTCTTTATTTCTCAATATATTTACATTAAATTTTGTTAAAGTATTCCCCATTGACCGCAATGCACTTCTCCAAACAATGCTTCCATCGTTGGAAACATTTCTGAAATTCATTTATCGGGATGTCCTTAAAGCCTTCTAGCGATTTTTCTTTTACCTCCGCAGTGTCATAACACTTTCTTTTCGTATCCCTTTTGAGTCTGGAGAACAAAGAGAAGTCACAGGGAGCTAAATCCAGTGAGTAGGGGGGGGGGGGTGGACAATCAATGTCATGCCGTTTTTTTGTCAAAAACGGCATCACGGAGAGGGCGGTATGAGCCGGCGCATTGTCATGATGGAGGAACCAGTCGCCTGTGTGCCAAACATCTGCTCTTATCTTCCGGATACTCTCCCTCAATCTCTTCAAAACCTCCAGGTAAAACTTCTGGTTGACAGTTTGACCCAGGGGAATGAAATCAGAGTGCACCACAATACCTCTGCAATCTAAGAAACAAATGAGCATTGTCTTGATTTTTGATTTCACTTGGTGAGCTGTTTTTGGATGAGGAATCCCAGCTATCTTCCATTGGCTTGATTGCTGCTTCATTTGAGAATTGTATCCATAGCACCACGATTCATCAACAGTAATCACCTTGGAAAAAAATCAGGGTTCTCTTCGAGCTGATTGTGAAGCTCAAAACACATGCCTGAACTCGACGCTCCCTTTGCTCGTTAGTGAGGTGGTGAGGGACAAATTTGGCTGCAACCCTTCTCGTATGCAACCATGAAGATAGAATCGTCTGAATTGAACTCCATGAACCTCCAAGCATCTCACAGAGTTGATCAATGGTTCTGCGACGGTCTTCACGAATGAGGGCATTGATTTTGTCGACATTTTCGTCAGTTCTTGGTGTTGAAGAGCGGCCTGAACGGGGTTGGTCTTCAATTGACATTTCACCATTTTTAAAACGTGTAAACCACTCATAGACTCTGGTTTTGCTTAGGGCAGCTTCCCCATAAACAGTCTTGAGCATTACAATAGTTTCCATGGTCGATTTCCTTACCAGAAAATAAAATTTCACTGCAGTCCGTTGCTCTTGATAATCTGCCATCATGTTTTTTTCCCAAATGAAAAAATTTGTGTCACTGAAACAGCTCTCACGGACGGACCTATCTCACAGCGACAGTGCTGCGCATACTGATGCAGGTGGCGTGAACCTGACACGTATGGCCAGTCAAACAAAAAGAAGGAAAAAATAACTAATGACCACCTCTTCCCTTTCCACTCACCCCTCCTGGACATTCCTATTCTACACCCCAAAAAATCCCCATGGCGCAAACCCACGCTCCCTTCCCAACCTTTCCCCCCCCCCCTCTTACACCTCTCCTTTCCTTAATTACACTCCCCCACCTCCCATCCGCTACCTCTACCCGACCGAGTATATAACGCAGAAAAATGTATATTGTACCACTAGTCCTGATGATGTTAACGAAACTAGTCGACGAATAAAGTTTATTTTGTAGAAAGCAAAGATAATATTATTTTTCCTAAGTTAAAGATGAGTAGCTTATGACGGTGTTACTGTCGGGGTTACTAAGTTTTGGGAGAGCGAGGTGTGGATTTTTCTCACCTCTACAATCCTTAATCATTTCCCAAGCAGTTTTGGACTAATTATTAGAATTAAGTAACTTGTTAGAATTATAAGTTCTTTTTGTGTTAGAAATCGGCTTACAGTAGTACTTTTGAAATTCCTTATAGAGTAACCTTTGTTCATGATTTTTGGAACTCTTACTGTAGGCAGCATGTTTTTTAAGGATAGTTGAGTAGTAATGGATCTCGTCAGTTAGCCATGGCTTACATTTAGTTCTTTAAAATATTTTATGATGTGTTACTGGAAAAAACAATTCAAAATTGTTTGAAAATTGAATAAAAGTAATTAAAACCTTCGTCTACTGACTTAAGGTCATAGACATTGGTCTAGTTTTGGGACTGCAGACGGGCCAGAAAGTGCTGCATGAGTAAGAGACAGACTTTGGCAAGTTTTATCATTTAGGCTCTCCATTGGTTGGTTAATATCAATACTTATTTTCACCATACTATGGTCTAATATACCGAGGTCACTAGCGGTCATTACTACTTTTTCTTGGTAAAGGTTAGTCACAGTGTAATCAATTAGGGTGGCCAATGTGGCAGTGACTCTGGTGGGATTATTGTTAAAAATTTTCCATGCCGTAAGTTTTGAGCAAATTCAATGATTTTGATCCGTGAGGGGAGTCAACTAAGAGGTAACAGTTGAGGTCGCCATTCAACATGAGTATCTGGTTGTTTGCATATTAGGAGCAATTATGAAAACTACCTGTTGTTGAACTATAGATGGTGATGAGCATGAGCAATCCCACTGGAGTTGGATACGCACTGCCCATTCAAAAGTTTTTTCTTCCTTCACAGGCACGTCAATTGAGTTAATAGTACCCTTTATTCTAAAATGCATGGATATGGCCACACCTCCGTTTTTATACGTAGTCCAGCAGAATGAGGACACTAGTGAGTAATTTGAGAGTGAATGCTCAGTAATACTCAAAATGTCTGGTTCACACTCATTTATAGCCACTTCCAGCAGGTTTACTTTGTTCCTGAGGCACTAAATATTAACCGGCGCGATTATTAAAGGCTGCCAAATTTGGACTAACTCTTGGAGGAGGCCAGGCGGGCCTTCAGAAAAAATACCCACTGACACAGACATGTTTCGGCCAAAAGCCGGGACTTTCCACTACTTCTTTTAAGTCTTCTCCAACAGATACACGAAAAGAAGTGTAGGTGCCTCTAGATACCTTCAGCTGCTCTATCTCCCAAGTACTTGCCAGATATTTTGCTTGATGTATACTTTTTAACTGCTTTGATTCTCGCGTCTTCTTGGAATCGCCAATTTGTATGTATGTGGACCATTCTCGGCAGCCCGACTAAATCACTGTCCGAGTTTGACGTCCCCACAATCGGCTTCAGCCGAGTTTCCGCTTATTTGAGACCATGGTGTAGCCCTCATCGTCTTCTTTCCTAATGTTGCATGCAGTGGCATGCGGTTCCACAGGCGGTGGCTGTAAATTTCCTTTGCGAGCAATGGAAGAGTACGGCAGCGTCACCTTAGGAGCACGCTCTTTATTATTACCATTACTATGAGTAGCTACGACTTGAGAATAATTAAAATGTTCCATGTTACTTTTCTTCTCTTTCACAGTTTTTTCGGGAAGTTGCAATCGCTCACTTTCCAATGAGTTGGTGATCGATATTTTGACGTCACCCGGTATTTCCCTCGGTTTCTCGTGCGTTTTCAGTGGACACATTTTTAGAATGGTGATTTCCTTTGACTGGTTATTTATTAAATTTACACAGTCCATTACCTTGACCTGTAGATCTGTCACTATCTATAGGACTTCTTCTTGTGTACACTCGATTTATTTAATTGCATCACATGGACCAAACAAACACTTTTCAAATCAATAGAGTAAGAGTTACACCAACACATCTGTAATGAAAAAATTACTTACAACCAAATCCACATTCCAAATATAGCTGATTTTCAGGAATATTCTTGGAGCAAATATCACAGTATTTCTGGAAGTCACCATCTTCCTACCCACTTGAAAAAATTGTTTTAAATGTGACATTCTGCCATTTCCCCTCTGTCAAGTTCTTCCCACATTGCCGGTAGTTACGACTCCTTAAACAGCGCTACTGCCCATGCTGAATCATAAAGTTCAGTTTATACTGTTGTGAACTTGTTTTGAGTTACAATTTTTATGCATTCGCGGAATGAGTCAAGGACAGGATGTAGTTTTACTTCTGTATAAGAATTCTTTTTGTTATTTCTTCCTCATGCTTAGTCATCATTCAGTACCTTTGGACTCTCAATTCCTGGGTAGGAAATAAGTAACCCTTAAGTAGAGTAAACCTTGCTTTCTGAAATATGATCTACATTCTATAAAAAATTAAATGATATAAATTTGAAAGTGCAAATTTTTTGGTCAATTTTGAGACAATTTTGATCAACAAGTATAAATGAAAGAGGAAATTAATATTTGTATGCAATTTGAATTATAGAAAAGTGTTATTTCCTCCACCTTAAAAGTAGGCAATTAGTTTTTCTCAGTTATGGAAAGAATTGCTAATTTTTATAAAAAAGTGGCAGAAAGCTAAACGAATGATCTGCATGGAATAAAAAACACATTTTGCATTTCATTGGAATGATTCTAGATGATGGAACTTTATAAAATCCCTTCATATTCAACTCCTGAAGAATTCTTGGCTCTGCATGCTGCAAAGATGGGTCGGCTGAAGAAGGGTGGTGTCCCAGATGTGAGGCTGGCTGCTCGGTGCCTGATTGATGACTGGAATCGGTAAGATGTCCAATCATCTCAACTGTGCTTGATGTGGAAAAATGTCAGGTGTTTGAATAAGTGAGAAGTATGAATTTTAGTGGTTTTAGGCAAAAATGTCTCCAATAAATAATAGTAACTTTTGTGGTGGATGCCTCTGTGAATGGGTTTCTCAATAATTCCGTAGAAAATCCAAGAGATGGTGCTCTTGGTGTCAGAAAAGGTTTGCTGCTAGTAAGCCTCAACTCTCACTTGTTTGCTATTGTCAAGTGTCGGCCATATTCATTTCGTGGTTTCATTTTCATGGTTGATTTTAGCTACAAAAATTGTTTATGTAAAAGAAATGGGAAAAATTAGTTTAATGCGACGATTAAAAACTTTGATTTGACCCTTTGGTTTACCACTTTTCTTGCTAGCTACTTCCTCAGAAATACAGTTTATTTTGGGTAAATATTCTATTGATAAATATGCCGTAAATTGTAAATTTTATTGATAAGAAATTATTTATTTGATTGAAAATTGTTATATATCTAGGTCAATATTTTGCCACTTATAATTTGCTGTATAATTTTTTCCCGTGAGCCATTTCTTAATGTTAGGGAATACGAAAAAGTCGCAGGGAGCCAGATCGGGTGAATACGGGGGGTTAGGCAGCAGTTCATGCAGTTTGGTGGCGACAACTCCGGATGAATGTGCTGGTGCGCCATCGTGGTGAAACAGTAATTGTGGCACCCATCGGGCCGACAATTTTTTCATTGCCAACTTATCATGTAAAGTATTAATTGCCATTCCAGTCAACACACCCATGGCCTCTGCTACTTCGTGCACTTCCGTTCGTCGATCAGCGAGAATCATGGCGTGGCATTTTTGAATGATTTCCTTGCTAACCACGTCTGCCAGGCGACAAAAGAAATGGAGTTGCCGCAAGACGTGACTCTTCCCAAGAAACAGAGCAAGGAGAAGCCTGAAAAGAAAAACCAACGACATATGCTACCATTGCGTATGTCGCCGAAACGGCCGAAAAGATGAGTAGGCTACTATGAAAGCATAACATAACAACTAGGTTCTCCACAGGAAGAAAAATCAGCGGCACAATACCGAAGCCAAGGGACCGCATCCCCAACCTCATGCACGAAGGTGTATACGAGATAAAGTGCACGTGTGGGAAGTCCTATATCGGCCAGACAGGACGGTCCATCAGATGCAGGACCAAAGAACACCCAAGGGCCACAGAAAGAGTTCTGACTCTCTGCAATTGCCGAACATGCATGGTCGGAACCCGGACACATGATCAAGTTCGATCAAGCAAGAGTGCTGGCCAAGGAAGGGTATTATTTCCGGAGACTGATAAGAGAAGCAGTTGAAATAATGAAGAATCCAAACAACTTCAACCATGAGGACGGCTACACCCTGGCTCCCACATGGAAAAGGTTGATTCCCATTGGCCGCCAATCAGAGACCTCCCAGCCAGCCAGCGTCTCCTAGATATAGCGGCCAAATAGCAACGCAAATCGCCATCACTTTGACTTGAAGACGCCTCCAGGACTGGGGGCGAAACAATTGTCCATCAACTCACCTACGCAATGGAAATTCCCGAAAGAAGAATGAATTCATCAAATAGACATCGCAGAAGCCTTAGGATTAATTTCAGTATTATTAATAATGATTTTTTTATGCAAAATTATAAACAATTTTTGTGTGTGCATATTTTATAAAGTTATTTAATATTTTTATTGTATTCTAATTGATAAATATATCTTCTTACATTCTTGAAAGTTGCATTGAAGTGCACTGAAGGGTTTATGGGATACTTAATCACTTATGTAGTCAATTTCTGGGAAAAAAATTTGACTAATTGGCATTTTATCCCAAACGCCATCCTGTTGCACTGCTCGGTCATCACTTTACTCCGACCTGCTGAATTAAAGCCATTGGGAGAAGAAACATATTTATAGTAGAACTTGCCCCTCTTGCTGAAATATTGAAGGCTGTTACAGCTGATGATTTTCTATGTGACGACTTGATGTGGTTAATGGCAGTTGAATTTTGCTAGATTATCTTGGAAATAGCAGGACTCCATGTACCAAATGAAGTTGGCCAAAGTAATTGCTATTGACCAATGAATAACAATGTGAAAGCATTTGTTTTCATTCTGGTTATCATTACGGTAGGAATTAATTGTTAACAATTTCATGCTCTAATGACTTTAATTAGTGCATATTGTAGTTTTATGCCTATTAAATAAATGAAACTGGGATACAGCACTGCATTTTAGGATGTCCTTCCCAAGAGTGATGCTGTTATTCCTTCATAGAGAAGGCAGGAGAGGCTCTCTCTCCTTGATGTTGGAGTCTTTGTGGCATAGGCTGACGAAGAAAGTATTGCCCTTGCATTTTGCCCTGTGGTTTGCATTGCCTTTTCATAATATTTCTCAACATGGGCCCAGAAAGACCAGATGTGTTTGGGATACCATGTTCAACTTTGCTCACTTTTGTCTAAACCATTTAATTTTACATATGCATTTTATTACACAGAGTGAACAGAAGTCTTTATCCAAATTAATTATAATTAAACCAAAATAATTGCATCAGGAGTACACCATTTTAATATAATTAAAATAAATAATCAAAAACAATATCAAGATTGGAAAAGGAAATGAATAAGAAATGTACCTGTATTTTATCATATTTCAAATGTTTGTGTGGTGTTCTTGAAAACATGGCCTGAGTTGGAGGCCTAGCTGACCTTCGATGGCAGCAGATATGTATCCGATGTCCTCCTTGTCAAAGTCTTTGGCACTTCCCATGTTGCCGCACTCAGTGATTCCAGGAAAATTTTCAAAATAGATTGCAATCAATTACAAATAAGTGGCTTTTTTAGTCGAAAATCATAGATTCTTTTTTCTCTCTGTAATTGTTTTTCCAAAGGTAACTATTTACAAGACTTTTTGGAAAAAATGGGTATTCAATATTTTAAACCATTTCAGTGACCTTCTCTCACAAGGATGATTGGAATGATTGATTCCCCCATGAATTTATCATAGTGAGAAATGGACCCATGGCCCTGGCCTCATTTGCCCTGGACCTCCTTCAGTTTACTTCCAAGTTCAAGGGATCACATGAGGATATCTCTTTCGTCTTTCCATTTTAGGACACAGGAGCCATCGTCTACCCATGTTTCAATTTTTTCCCTCTTTTTTAAATTAGGTAACTGACCTTCAGATATTGTCCCATCTGTTTGCATACAAGGTACCGGTTTTGTTTGTGTATTCCAAGACATAAGGTCATGTGTCTCCTGCACATTTTTGAACATGAGCTGGCAGCATGACCAACATTTTTCAGTCCTGTCAATAGTTATTGCACTACTCTCTCTCTGAATGCCTTTTTCCTCATTTCTGTATCCCCTGACCCTGTGTACCCTAAAATTTTTAAAACCAGGGTCTGGAAATGGTAATGGGTGTGCAAACTTAAATTTCAAAAAATTGATAATTTAAAAAAAATGCTTGTGGCATTTCCTAATGATGTGTTGCCTAAATAGCAGTCTAGTGCCATAAGTGCTGTGCAAACCCAGGAAATTCAATGTCCATCATTGTATTTTGAATTAATTCATGGAGAGGTGTAATGTTATAATCCATCTTCTGGAATGGGATCCTCAGGATTTTCTGTAAATCGCAGGGCCTGCAGGATCCCAGAAACTGATCACAGCTAATCGTTTTGTGAATAACCTTCTAAATTAAATAATTTATTAGCCCTTCAGTCAGCAGAAGTTGTCATGTGGATCGCATGCATTTGAGAAAAAGCCCTAATGGCCTTGATAATTCCGAGATGGACAATGCCATCCAAGATATTCTGAGAGCTCATGGAGATGGGCAACTTAAAAGTGCTCCAACAGCATATTCTCAGTTTATTTCAATGTCAAATTGTCTAGTGCAGATTTTGTGAGAAGGTTGAGAGAAACCCTAGGCATTAGCTCAGAGGGAATTGTTTCAAATCCAAGTTCTCTGAAATGGAAATTTTGGGATTACAAATGGTGGCTCTGTATGCCAGGAAATATGGGGATGCAAAATGAGGGGGCAGATGTATGCTGGTTGACACAGCTGAAAAAACTATTTCTTTGTCGTCTTCAAGCTAGTCAATTTGTCAACCTACAATACAAGAAACCCTTCATTTCCACATGCATTCCTCCTCGGCATACCCACCTTCATTGTATCTAACGTGCCTATCCTATTCCTCTCCCTTTCTCACTTGCCTAACATTCTCCCAACTGTTTTCAGCACCCTGTTGCCAATCGAAATACCCTGCGCCCACCATGGAATCAGTTTCAAGTTCTTAGTGTTGGTTTTATCTGATAAAAATTGATGATATGCCTTGCTTAATAATAAATTTTTTGTGAAAGTTTTTCTCTGAAATTTATATTTATGCAAAGTTGTGTGAAGTTAATCCTTTTGAAGTATGTGCTAATGTTGTCCTCTTTCCATTGCAGGGGCCACATAAAATATTACACTTTGCCTCCAGAGATAGATGAAAGCAGCAGTCATGTCAGTGCTGCAATTGTAGATTCCTTGGGTGCTGAATTTGACCCAGCCAAGTTTGAGGCAATGGAAATGGATATGTTGAATAACTTGAGTAAGGATCGGAAGAATGACAAAGCCATGCTGCTTCCATCGGGGGCGATGGTAGAGGTGGCTGTGGTTGAAGATGAGGAGATGAATGTTGATGGAAATGAAAGAGCAGCCTCTGGAGTGGGAGCAGATTTGGTGAGTCCCATGATGGGCAGAGGATGATGGTGGAGAGTTGATGATGTAGGACTCTAGTGCTCTTTGTACTCCCGTGCAGCATTATGTGCAGTAGAATTTCAATTATACTTGTTTAGGGAAAGACAATGGCAAATAATTACATTATTGAAAATTTTGGGCAATCTGGATAAATATAATTCAGTTTCATGTTACCTAATTTTCAGTGAAAGATATATTATATAGAAGTCTTTCTTATAGAAGTATTTCTGGAAGTCTTGCTTTTTTTCTTCATTTTGTTGATGTAATTGTCGCAAGGGGCGTTCCTTATAGTGCGACACAAAGGGTATCGGGGAAAGTCAGAATAACTACACCGAGTCTTACCCAAACAATCGTTTATTATACAACATACAGTTATAATGCACCAATCACAAAGGTATACGCAACTTATGGATGGCTAGACCCTCAGTAAACCAATGCGCGTCCGTCGGGAAGGAAGGGAGTATGGCAGGGCGGACGCGGTCACGACACGCATAACCTAGGCAGAGCCCTCGTCCGTCGGGAAGGAAGGGTGTATGGCAGGGTGGACGCGGTCACGACACGCATAACCTAGGCAGAGCCCTCGTCCGTCGGGAAGGAAGGGTGTATGGCAGGGCGGTCGCGGTCACGACACGCATAACCTAGGCAGAGCCCTCGTCCGTCGGGAAGGAAGGGTGTATGGCAGGGCGGTCGCGGTCACGACACGCATAACCTAGGCAGAGCCCTCGTCCGTCGGGAAGGAAGGGTGTATGGCAGGGCGGTCGCGGTCACGACACGCATAATCTAGGCAGAGCCCTCGTCCGACGGGAAGGAAGGGAGTATGGCAGGGCGGACGCGGTCACGACACGCATAACCTAGGCAGAGCCCTCGTCCGACGGGAAGGAAGGGAGTATGGCAGGGCGGACGCGGTCACGACACGCATAACCTAGGCAGAGCCCTCGTCCGACGGGAAGGAAGGGAGTGTGGCAGGGCGGACGCGGTCACGACAAGCATAATCTAGGCAGAGCCCTCGTCCGTCATTGAGTCAGAAATAGGGCACGCTGTCGTGACAAGCGTAACATAGCCGAAGCATCGTGCTCTACCGGTCACCGCCAGATAACCAACGGACTGCTTTTCGCCCCGCGATCAGGGCTTTTATACCCAATTTAGGAGCCGGGGGAGGAATGCTCTTGAAACATTGTCGTCGGTCACGTGGGAGTTTCGGGGAAAACTAGGGAAGGAATACCATGCTGCACACCTGCAACACTGCGTCGTTGATTGCTTGGGGTGGGTATTCGGAGGAGCCAGGAAGGGAGAACCATGTCGCATACTTGCGACATTACCCCGGCAGCAAATAAAATCAAGGGTCTAACCATTCCAGGAAAACAACATACACAAATTAAAAATACAAAATACAAAACTTATTATAGAGCACTTGAACATAACCCAAAAATTTTCAACAGCAAGGGAAGCAGGAAAAGTTTTTCACAATCAGTTTTTCCCTTGAAAACAACAATTGTTTACGACACAATACAAATTTGAGAACAGTGGAGCATTGGACACATTCACCATGTTAAGAATATTATCTTTCCGGTTTCGGCTGACTATTCCTGGCAGGTATTGGAAGCCATCACCAGCTGAGCATCCGGGAGGTAAAGTATGACCATTCATTCTCAAAACCTGCTGTCATACCAACGTCCAAGCTTCTCACTCTAACTGTGAATTGTATAGGGGGCCTTAATTATGTGCACACCACAGCTCTGAGCAATTTTTACAAATTGCATTTTGAAATCACTCACCGCCAGGTAAAGTGAATCTGTGGTCAATTAAATATTTTGATCACCATCTACTGATGGGGCCGGAAAGGGGTGAGCCTTAAAAATCGTATTTTTCTGACTCCTGTGTTGCATGAGTAAAATGACTAGCAGGGCAATCCTTCCAGAGTGCCGCGCTATTTTAACGTGAGCCACCTTGTAAAGGGGTAAAACATCACTTCCTCAGACGCCCGTAAAGACCAAGCCTGGTGTATTCATTCCCTCCGCTCCCTGGGTTGCCTGTTTTAGGAGACCGGGAGCAGGGATAGAAGGTGTTAACACCCCATACTCGGCTAGCATCACCATAGTACTGAGTCATCTGGCTTCATGGGATAGCTGGGAAGAATGCCGGGAGAGAGGGACAAAACTAATTTGTTACAGAGTGAGAAGTTCTTCGGTTTGTAGTACAGCAGTGACCAATCCTTATCACCGGCCAATTGAGCAATCTTCTTTAAGATATATTTGACTCGCGCATCTTGTACCTGCCAGAAAATGCAACCCCAATCTTCTGTTTATACGGATGTATTTGCCTAAGGAACTTAAAATATTCACCGTTTACTTAAAATTAACACAGAAAATCCACATTTTATAATCACGTTCTTTGGAATCCCAGAGTTTTTCTTTCCGAGTCCAAAATTGTTCGTATTAACAATCAACCATTGGTCCAATGCTGGTTTAAGGGCAAACATAGCAAGATCACTAATGAATCACTTTTTGGTACACTTAACACAGGGTACACTTAATAATCTTAGACATAGAAACACTTAAACCTAATGCACAAGCACTTAATAATCTTAAACATAGAAACGCTTAAACCTAATGCGCAAACACTTAATAATCTTAAACATAGAAACACTTAAACCTAATGCACCAACACGAACTTATTTCGCGTAAGCAAATTTTCATAAAGCACTTATTTCGGCGTGAGGGCTTGGAAAGCTTGCACTCTTAGAGCCCGGCCACGTTGAAATAAAAATCGTCTGGCCTTGTTATGTCTTTTCCGTCCTTTAGGGCCAACCTTAGCCTCTACAAGCGTAGAGGGGAGTCTACACTGTAGGGGAGCACAATGAGGAGACTCTGGGGAACTAAACGGGTTCTCAATGGAGTTCGGTCTGCATCCCTTTGAGGAGAGTCCATGCGAGGTGGATGCCCAGGATTCCTCAAATTCCCGCATGGTTGCATCCCACCAGCAACGGAACCGGCGCTCTTCGTACTGGTTCACCAATCCCACAACCTCTGGCTGGTTGAGATGTCCTGCGGGGGCGAGAGATGGCCTTTCCTCCGGGGGTCCTCCTCCGGGGGAAAGCCACCAATCTTCCAATGGATCGTCCCGGTCCTCCTCACCAGACTCTCGGGTGTTGCCATGCAAACTCTCCACTCATGAGGCTCCATCGCCTCGGACGGAACTTCACTAACATTGACTCGCGACAAGTCTTTTCATCGCGGAAGGGTCTGGCCAGAAGTTTTCGTCCTCAGCGTCTACCCAGTTACTGAGGGGTGCCTGAACTTCCTCCCGGAATGGCACTACCTCGACTACATAGCCCTTTTTTAAATTTTGCTTGCTGCTACGAATGTTACAAAGTAATATTGGGACGGTGCCTTCAGGTGACACCGAAGCAATACTCGGCAGAATAAATAAATCTCTCTCGCTTTCAACGACTCGCACCTCTTCGCCTTCAGCCATCTGACTCTTTACCTTCGACAACACAACGGATAACGACGGCACTCTAATAGATTCCTCTAATATAATTTTGCTCGATCGGCCAATCCCATTACTAGTGCCGGTCTGAATTTCGCGAACTTTGCCATCGCACAAGGGGGCAACCAAATTATCCTCTGTTACTGGCGGAAAAACACAATCATCACCCGACTCCTTTATCCCAACCCGGGAGCCGGTGGAAACCTCAAAGACATCGCCAATAACTTCGTCCCTAGCGGTGCAGCCTGATTGCGACGCGGGTGGCACCCTCTCCATGACTCTTTCGGCCTTCGCCACCTCTGCTAATTTCTCTGAATCCTTATTTAGAGATCCGTTATCCTTATTCCCATCGTCCTTCGCTGTCGATTCCTCCATCGTTACTTGAAAACAACTTCCCTCCATACTATTATTTATTCGCGGGTTACATTTCATTATCTCTGCCGGAAGAGCACTTTGGTTTTTAGTGTCGCTTATCGTTTTTTCCTCAAGGAATGCTAAATCATACATGGCCATTTGCGAATCATTGCCATTAATTATACTAGAAATGAAAGAATCAAACGCCTTGACCTCTTCCAAAACTCCAATTTCATGGGCACCTCTGGGCTCGTTTATCTATGATGTTACGGTATTAGATTTTAGGTCTGTCTCGTGTCCCTCACCCATTCTTATTTTCCGTTTATTGAACGATATACTTTTCCCGTAACGAACCATAAAATCAAGGCCTAGAAGACAGTCATAGCTCATTTCCCCCAAATCCACTACTAAGACGTCATGGGGATATAATTTATCTTCGATCAAAAATGGCACGCAACTCTGTCCAATGATTGGTAAGGGATGACCTGACGAGCTTCGCACTCGAGAATTGTAATCAGAAATCTTTAATTAGCCAAACGGAAATTTTTTATTGTTAATGATGGTAACGGCTGCTCCCGTGTCCACTAGAAAATTGTAATCTTTCCCTAAAATTTTGACTATTATTGTCCATCCCGCTTCTGGAGTGACCGCTAGAATTAAATCTGTCCCGACCTCCCGGTCGGGAGATCGGCGTTTCCCGCCACGAAGGGATTTTCGCGCCTCGGGCAGCGTTTGGGAAGATGGCCAGTCTTTTGACAGATGCCGCATATCACGAGCGGGCAATCTGTAGAGAAATGATTTTCATTACCACAATTAAAACACAAGATGGCCTCGTTCCCCTCTCACTCTGTCTACACGCTCGAGAAATGTGACCGGTTTTACCGCAGCGAAAGCAAACGCATGCGCCGTGATTATCCTTTGGTGCCCCTCCTTGCACCGGGGGAACCGATCTTACTTGGGAACCCCTCCCGACAGCCTGTGCTGCGTTAATTTGTTCCCCAGGAAACTGCCAATCTGCAACATTTGGCGGATTCGTAAGCATCCCTGACCAAGGCGTTATATTTGGAGACGGCGGCCACCTATGGGGCGATTGACACAACCACGCATGAGACTGTTGTGGTGAATTTACTTCTCTATTGACGGCGTAATTTCTGACACTAGCTTCTTCAACGCTTGCGAACCCTTCTGCCTCAATCAAGTTCGTTGGATTACGCACCAACACAAACTTGCCAATCTCTTCCCTCAGCCCAATTAAAAATTGTGCGAGAAGTCTACCTTCAATCATTTTCTTCGCTGTTTCTGAGTCAATCTCGCCCCATGACTCGCGTAGCCTACGGGCGACATTGCGCAATCTGGTTGAAAATTCTGCGACGCTCTCCAGCGGTTTTTGTACGCAAGTATTAAATATTTTTTTCTAACATGATTGGAGAGGCCTTTAGGGAAAATCTCCTTTTGAGATTAATGGAAAAGTCCGCGTATGAACCTAATATGTGATGATTTGCAGAGACAAAATCCGCGGCGGTTCCTCCAAGCCGAAGTTGAGCGACTCCTAAGGTCTGTGCTTCAGTCCAACCACTAAGATGACTTACAATACGAACGCTTTCCAAAAATTTGTCAACCCCAATCTCATCTTCCCCGCTAAACGTTGGAATTAAATGAAACTGGCTGCCAATAGCGGCGGTTTGCGCAGCTTCTCCGCAACCATTTTGGGGGCTCGCGCTACTTCCCGGCTGTTCTAGCACATTAACCGAAGGTGTGAAGTCGAGTGCACTGCCGAATTTTAATCCATTTCCGGTTTCTTGATTATCGAAAAAAGGGTTATAGTAACCAAGTCTATGAGGGTTAAGGCCATCCATCGCGTAATTCAACCCAATGCTAATTACATTAAAATTAGACGGTGCTTAATAAATTTATTTTTTCATACTCCGAGTTTATCCGAGACCCATGGTGGGCGCTGGTTGGGCTAATTTTCCGATTTAAAAAGGTACACGGACACATGATAATCTATGAGAACTATCGCATTCACTGAATAAATCACTAGTCCAACCGTGCCACCCCACACCTGACACCAATATGTCGCAAGGGGCATTCCTATGGTGCGACACAAAGGGTATCGGGGAAAGTCAGAATAACTACACCGAGTCTTACCCAAACAATCGTTTATTATACAACATACAGTTATAATGCACCAATCACAAAGGTATACGCAACTTATGGATGGCTAGACCCTCAGTAAACCAACGCGCGTCCGTCGGGAAGGAAGGGAGTATGGCAGGGCGGACGCGGTCACGACACGCATAACCTAGGCAGAGCCGTCGTCCGTCGGGAAGGAAGGGTGTATGGCAGGGCGGATGCGGTCACGACACGCATAACCTAGGCAGAGCCCTCGTCCGACGGGAAGGAAGGGAGTGTGGCAGGGCGGACGCGGTCACGACAAGCATAATCTAGGCAGAGCCCTCGTCCGTCATTGAGTCAGAAATAGGGCACGCTGTCGCGACAAGCGCAACATAGCCGAAGCATCGTGCTCTACCGGTCACCGCCAGATAACCAACTGACCTCTTTTCGCCCCGCGATCAGGGCTTTTATACCCAATTTAGGAGCCGGGGGAGGAATGCTCTTGAAACATTGTCGTTGGTCACGTGGGAGTTTCGGGGAAAACTAGGGAAGGAATACCATGCTGCATACTTGCAACATTGTTGTTGATCACTTGGGGCATTCGGTGGAAATTTGAAACATTGTCGTTGGTCACGTGGGAGTTTCAGGGAAAACCAGGGAAGGAATACCATGCTGCACACCTGCAACACTGCGTCGTTGATTGCTTGGGGCATTCGGTGGAGCCAGGAAAGGGATATTTTGTTACATACTTGCAACATTGTCTTTGATCGCTTGGGGTGGGTATTCGGAGGAGCCAGGAAGGGAGAACCATGTCGCATACTTGCGACATAATCATTCATTCTATGCTCCTTCCTGAAAAGGTCCACTATGTCAAAGTTATTTTTAGTTAATAACTTTATCCCTCAATGTAGTCCGCAGAATTTTTCTCAAAATACTGGTGAGAGAAGTAAGGGAAGGGGGGCTATATCCTTGCTGGAATGATTACATATCATTAATATAAATACCAGTTACAGGTAACATTTAATGTTCTCACTTGATTTCAATGTCCTGCAGTTCATTTCTTGGCACCAATGTGTTAATAATTGTATCATTTTTCTTTACTCTGCTGGACTAATCCCCTGTATACAATGCAGAAGTGTGAAATGTTTTGCTTTAAGAGCTGAATGAGAAAGCAGAATTATTTTTATTTCATTTGGTGATAATTTTTTGTCATTACCATGCTAACATTTGAACAATATCTTACAAATAAGGAAAATTCTCAATATTCATTTGATTCACAGTGTTTCATACAAGTATCTGCCCGGTATCAGCAATAATGTGTAGTTATTGAAGCCATTTAAAGTTTCAAGATATTTTCATTCCGTGATATATTTTCCTGTGGAAAATCATTCAATCAAATGAAAAAATATCATTATTCATGTTCACGAATGTGTACATTATTATTATTGTAACAACAGTATACAAAAGGGTGGTTTAGTTGCCAAACAGTTACAAGGGGAGACTTTGAAAGCAAATCATTAGATTTTAGTTATTATCCTATGGTGGTGCTATTTCAGTGAGGCATGGTGATATTAGGCAGTTGTATATTTTGTAATTCAACTCCCTAGCAAGCTTGAAATATTGAACCTGAGTAATTTTGCCTCTTTATGTTGTGAGGCATAATGAAGCTAATCAGTGGTTGGCAGAATTTGCTGTGACTATGGTATTATTTATGTAGCCTCAGTCCAAAAACAGCACTTTTTGGCCCTTTACATCGGAGAATTTAGGGTGATACCAATGGACACGATTACGAACACCCAAGCCCTATGAAAAGAGACGTTTCAGGCATGATATGGTGGAATATCATGATTAATTAAAAATAGCCAATTTTTAATTAACCCAGGCCCTAGGTGAAGAAAAACCCACCCAGGCAGGAATCAAACCCATGACCCTTGGATTGTCAGACGAGGATGTTGCTCCGGGGCCAGCCATTTATTATATTTCTAGAGGTAATTCCATCAGTGCTCACAAATGGTATTGGAAAAAATCCTGGGAACCCTCTTTGGTCTCCTCAGTCTATCCTCTAAATGGGGAAAAAGAACTATGAATGCCAAAAATACACATATTAAACAGGGCTAATACCAAAAGTAATAGACATATGCCATAGTGTAGGAATTATGGCAGCATCTGCATTAGCAGGAGAGCACTTTGCAGGGTAATTTAGGTCAGGGCTCACCCTTATGAGACTTGAGGAATATAGTGTATTTCCAAAAATGAAAGAAAATGGTTAAAATGCCATCAGGGATGTAAAGGGAGATGAGATATCCATTTGATAGTCATTAGAGAAGGATGATGTCTCAAAGAGCACTTATCTGGTATTGTTGAAAAGTTCAAAGTAGAATTCATTATAAAATGTTCAACAAAGGTTGGTGAATGTGTTTACCCATGCATTGAAAGGTAGATATTTCAGCAAAGCATGTATATAACAAAAAATGACTGCATTTGAAGAAGAAGAAAGTGCTTTTCCGTCAGCGCAGTGAACCTGCTCGCACTTGAGCGGTCGCCATGGCTAAATTTTATGCATTGCTCTTCAAATTGGTTGACCACTCACCGTATTCTCCAGATCTGGCCCATAGCAACCTTTTCCTGTTTTCTAACCTTGAATTTCTGCTTGAAGAACAGATATTTACATTGGATGAGGAGGTTATCGCATGCATAAATGCCCAAATTGTGGAGAAAGACATCAACTACTATTTGAAGGGTCAAAAAAAGCTAGGTTATTGCTGGAAAAAGTGTCATGTGAATTATGTTTTGCCTAGTAATAGTTTATTCATGATTTAAAATTTGTAAGTGGAGTATTGATGAATTATAGAGATATTGTGATTATTTTCAACTGAATACGTGGGAAAACCTAAGCAAAATGTATATTTTGGTAAAGTTCTAAAGGGCTCTCTCTTACAGTCACTAAATTAGCTAGTCACACACGTAGATGGACTGCCACTGACCAGATTAGCCAGGTCCAGTTAAGTAAGTGTTTGCTGTAATATTTTGTAAGTATGGCAATGCTTGCTACAAAAATCTTTCTATGATATAAAATTGTAAAATAAATTGAGTTCCCTGATTGATATCCTTATAACTACCACAAAACATCCACTGTATGCTTTTCCAAATTCTGGTGTTTGTAATTGTCACCTTCAGTTAAAGAGAGCACTTTATTCAGTAAGTTATTTTATTAGAACTGTAAAATGTAATTGATGATGAATTGCTTGGTTGTTGATGAGTTACAGATTGGGGAAAAGGTGGCAGTGGAAGTGGTAGGCCGGAAGGGGAAGAATGGGCAGGTAAATCCAAAAAGTAAGAAGAAGGCTGTGGACCCTCTCATGTCGCTCGAAGGCAACCTCAAGCTAAACAAGTTGACCAAGTTGCAATTCAAAAAGTTGAAGAAAGCAAAGGCAAGGAATGGTACGTATAACTAGTCCCATCTCATTTCCTTTAAGCCATATCCTAAACAACATTCCCCTCGGTGTGACCCTCCGTTGAAGTCTGCCCTCACCAGCTCGTAACATTTTCTCCCTCCTTTCCACTCTCCCACTCATCTATTTGCCTAGTTTATTCAGCTGGCAAAAAGATAGCGGCAATTGACTTCAGGAATGTAGCTGTGGAAAACAGTTTACACAGTTTATCTTGATGGGAGTTAATCATGTGGCAGTGGACGGTTGCTTTGATGCTAATCGACTGGTTGGGAAACTATTGGCTGTCAGCTGTGAGAACCTTAAGGATTGTTCCAGGGGGCATTGTGGTTTGAGGAATTTGGAGTGAAACTCGGGGAGGGGAGGCAATGGACAAATTCCTGTTGTGTTGTTTTCTTTGTTGGCCTATTCTGAAAGTTTATAAAGAAGTAATCTCACATGTGAAATAGCTAATGTGGTATCGTGAATCCCATTTGCTGTCATATTAAAGATTGAGTTGAACTCCTGTTGTCAAAAGTTATGTGAAGATAATTTCAAGGTGTTATGGCACCGCTGCCGGTGTTGCCGTTCTCGTAGTAATGGCTCTGTGCATGTTGCAGTGTGTGTCTGTTACTCTTTGCTATTGTGTACATTCACATGCATCCCATTTTAACAATTCAGCGACCATAGGTCAGTTGTCCAAATTTTGTTCTAGAATCCTGGCTACAATATTAATTTTTTTTTTTTAATTTCTCCACAGCTAAACAAGCTGATGCCGTGTCTGGTGCATTTGGAGAAATCTCTCTTGAAGAAGGTAGTGATAACTATGATTTCACAACTGACTTCTCTACTGGCTTTGACAGGAAATTTAGCCTGGGGAGTGTGTCATTAAAAGAGTAATTAAAAGAGCTTGAGCTACAATGATTTGTAATTATTTACCTTCCAACCATATCACCAAACTATCTTAATTCCTTGCCCTGATTTGAAGTGCAGCATTCTTTCTTGTGCAGAATGTGTTTTCATGGTTGACCTTCATCATTGCCTGACTTTTAATTGGATTTATTTTAGTAGAAATGAATTCAATTACTTGTTTTGGTATCCTTTGTATGCTTCACTATCAGGTTAAAACAATTTGGGTTAAATAAGAATTGTTTAGGCTTGGTCACTGACATGCCGTGTGTTGTTCAATTAAATTATTTGAAATTTTGTAAATTGGTTTGGTAAAAACCTTTTGACTTAAATGACTTGACTTTAAAAAGACCCTTTGACTCTATTGTTCATATTCTGCTATTTGTTGTTGATTAAATCTATATCAAAGGAATACACCAGATCTCCATCCATCAAATTTGGCCATGGCACTGTCATTTGTTCCAATGTTTTGGTTGTGAAGGAATTTTGGGATTACCCTTTATCTGATGAAAGGGAACTTCTGTTCCCACCCAAAAGTGGGCCCCATTGGCCTTATGGTAATTTTAGGGGCCACTCTGGTACCCAGCGATGTCTAGGCTGTTCACTTTCAACGCTTGACATCTCTTGAAGTTCTGAATGGCCATTCCTTATCTCAAAGGCATCGTATTGCCTGAACATCACGGTGTTCCCCTCATTCTGCCTGTTGATTTTGCTTGGCAAAAAGTTTCTTTTGTCACCCCGATGTTGGTGTTACTTTCAGTGTGAGCAGTTCTGAATTGTCTCAGTGGTGTAAGAGTTTGATCAGGTTTTTTCCAAGTATGTGGAATTTATTTATAACTCTTGGTGATCCAAGTAAGCATTGTGCAGTTCATTGGTTGTAAATTTTGATTTCAAAAACTTACAGGCTTGAATTTTGTGTAATTATTTTCTGTTTGCAATTTGGTGGAAAAAGCACTTTCACCTCTTCAATGGATTCCTGGCGAAAGT
The DNA here is from genome assembly GCF_022747635.1 of Hetaerina americana. Lineage (NCBI taxonomy): Eukaryota > Metazoa > Arthropoda > Insecta > Odonata > Calopterygidae > Hetaerina > Hetaerina americana. The sequence goes on along the minus strand of NW_027286786.1, from coordinate 4,540,779 downwards.
TGTTGGAGAGAGAAATAGCGGAAGAACATTCGGCAGCCAGTGGTTTTGATGCACACGTGAGTGATGAGAGTTGCTTCTCTAAGGTAAAATGATGGTGACATGATAGAGAATGGAATCAGGCAAAGGAGTGTGTGAAAAAGCCCAGGAATTGCACTTTCCATGATGGATTTGTTTTTATAGAAGTTGACTAGGTTTGATCATCGCAGAAGTGCAAATATTATAACAAATTCACGTCGAATATGGTGGTGTTTTATCTCCATTTCATTCAACTACCGTTTGAAGAACCTTACGGGTACTAGCTTCGTTTCTCCTCAAACGAGTGTTTTATCTTCAAAACCTGGTGTAATTCAATCTGAAATGCGTACATTCTTGGCCATTGCAATGCAAATGGGATATGATGTCTGACTCACTCAAAGATTACTGAAAATGCATAGAACAGATTTTCACGCCTTTATATGGGGTGGGGTGGTTTAAACGTGAGGGGTTTAATGTAATCTCAAGATTCCTTCCTTTTTTATTGTCTCCAAATGCAAACCAGAGCTATTTCCTTGCTATTGCTTAAAAGGAATACCAAACTTGTGATGTACTGCTGTACTTAGTTATTCTCCTTCTCGACTTCCTTCTGTGGTGCACAGTATACCCCGAATTGACATGATCATCCTGTAATGGGTGACTTGGCACACAGGGTGTAAGTTCCGACTTCATCCCTACATTATTCAGAGTATTAATATTTCATTCCAAAGGCTGTATTAGACCCTTCAGGTGTGAAGTTAGTTTTATATGGTCAACTTCCTGCACGAGAAGTCCAGCAATTTGAAATGAATTACTATAATTTTTGTGCCTTTAGTATCAAATTTGCTTGGAAAATATTTTGTGAAGCATTTCATATTTTGTAGTTTTCTGAAACTTCCTTTAGTATTCTTTTGCGTTAAACCCTGAGATTGTGCCTTTGTAGAGTGAATGAAATGCATCCACTTGGCTGCCTCGTTGCATTGAGTTGATTGAAATTTATAAAAATGCTCATTCGTGCCTTAGGAAGTCACTCATTTGAGCAAAGGTACAGTTTATGCTGTGCCTTGAAATTCATTTCACCGATTGTGAACATAGGGTGCCAGATTTTAAGGAATGGAATTGAAGTAAAATTGAATTGCTAGTGGATGTTTGTATATAGGGATTTGTAATGCCTCTAATGCTTGTACCTTGGTGGATGCATATTTACTGTGTGCCCATCCGAGCTTATGTGATGGATGCCATCAGTGTTATGCAACCAGCGTGGACTCAAAATAGTTGTGGGCTGCGTGACCGCAAGGATATGCGAAAATCTGATAGCGTTGATGTTAATGGCAAATCCCTATCATTTTAATGGGGGAGAAAGAATGGGGTTTGCATTCAAGGCCTTAACTCTTTCACAGCAGTTCACTCTCTGGAATCCTACTTACATTTGGCAAAATTGGAGGGTATTGTGTCTCATAACCTCTATTATTCCTGAAATAATCTAAATAATGAAAACGTGGAATAAATAAATATAATATAGATTCGTGGATTATTTAATGGAAAATTATTAATATTTATTTTGACAAACATAATTTATATTAAGTGTAGGAAATTAGAGAACATTAAGCGAGGCATGGAAAGCGGAAATATAGATAATTTAGGTCTATTTGAGGTGAAATGAAAGGATAGTGGGGATTACTGGAGTGATAGTTACTGAATAATATACAATATACATGGGCGGGGACATGAGCCAACCAGATGTTACCATAATATTGAATAAAGAGGTAGGAAGAAGCATGGTCAACGTAGAACAAACTGGATAAATATTACTAGTAGAGATAAAAGCAGAACCGACAAACTTGGTCATTGTTCAGGTATACGTGCCACTGAGCAACATAATGGGGAAGAGGTAGATAGGATATATAATCAGTTAGAGGACATAATTGCGTGTGTTCCTGCAGGAAAACATATGATAATAATAGGGGACTGGAATGTAATGATAGGCGAAGGTGAAGATGGTGATGAGGTGGGGGACTACGGTTGGAGATAAGTCGGGTAAGAAAATATTTTGGCACAAGATCCAAGAGAGATATAAGGAATACGTGTATATAGAAGAAGTGTATGGTAAAGAAATTAGGCCAACAAGGTGAGATATTAAAAGAGAATAAGATGAAGATAGCTTAGGTCCAAGCATACTAAATGATGAGATGGAAAGGGCATTAAGTGAGATGAAATTAAATAAGGTCTTGGGGGTGGATAACATTCCTACAGAACTACTAAAAGGTTTAGGAAATTGTGTGAGGAAGAGACTACCTTGTATATGGACTGATTTGTAGCATCTATGAGGAAGGAATCTGGTCGGAAGACTTGGTGAGATCAGTGTAAGTTCCTATTCCAAAAAATGTAAAGGCTACATCATGTGAGGACTACAGAACAGTAAGTTTGATATCCCACGCAGCTTAAGTTGTTCTCTGTGTCATCTACAAAAGGATAGAGAGTAAGGCAAATGGGATGATCAGTTAGGACTCAGGAAGGGGAAAGCATGTGCAATGCCATTGCAGTAATGAGATCACCAATCAAGAGAAATATAGAATACAATCGGGTTGCATTTGCCTATTTCGTATATTTCAAAAAGGCATTTGATAGAGTGCATTGAGAAAAACTAATGAGTATTCTGCAGAAAATAGGAATAGATTGGAGGGAAAGGAGGCTAATCCGCAACCTGTACATGTCTCAGACTGCTCAGGTGCGAGTGGGGAACGGGGAGTCCGGATGGGCAGTGTTAGGAAGAAGAGTAAGGCAGGGTTGCCCATTATCACAGTTGCTTTTCAACCTGTATGCTGAGGAAATGATTGAAGAGGCATGGGAAGAACTGGAGGTAGGAATGAAAGTGGGCGGGGAATTGGTAAAATCAGTTAGGTTCGCTGATGACCAAGCTTTAGTTTGTCAGTCAGCCAAGGCAGCAAGCATTGCTGAGTGAATTGGACATTCAGTGTGACAGGTATGGGTTGAGAATCAATATTAATAAAACAAAGGTAATGCGATTTTCTAGAAAGAAAAAGGCAAACCTAAGCATTAAAATAGGAGGGCAAAAACTAGAGCAGGTAGAACAGCTTATGTATCTCGGAAGTGTTTTGGACCAACACGGTCAAAGTAAAAGGGACGTAAGGAGAAGAATTGTGCTAGGCAAAGAGGCTTTCACAAGGAGGAGGAAGTTGATGACAGGGACATTGAGTAAGGATATCAAGAATAGACTCGTAAAACCTTCGATATGGGGCGTAGCTTTGTGTGGTGCGGAAATGTGGCCATTGAAGCAGGAGGATAGACTGGAGGATTTTGAAATGTGGGTGTGGAGAAGAATTGAGAAGGTGAAATGGGCAGAGAAGAAAACAAATGAGGAAGTACTAGGTATGGTGGGCGAAGAGAGGGGTTTGTTGGGAGAAATCCTATGGAGGCAGGAGAAATGGATGAAAGGTATATTGATGGGCAGTGGGATGCTGAATACTGTAAAGATGGAGAATGTTAGGCTAACGATGACTGGGCAAAACAGGATACAGTTGTTGGACAGGAGGAAGGAAGTACTCGGAGATGAAGAGGGACTTGATGTGGAGTAGTTTGCTGGATTGTTTGTTATGAGTTACAGAATATTTATTTGGTAGTTTTGTCCATCCAATACGTCCCTTAATGGGTAGATTATTTTTTTAGAAAAAAATTTTAAATTTCTGTGGTAGTGTACTACAGACATGCTGAAAAGGTGCATTCTCAGCAGTGAAATGGTTAAGGTTGTGAAGTACCATGTGCATTGAAATATGGTAGTAATTAAAGGAATGTGTGAATCTTGTGAAGTAGGGGCTGGAATACCCAATTACTCTTTTAGTCTGTTATTTAGACTATAGCATTGAATGTGTCTGGGACCTGCATTTAATAGAACAAAGAACCCAATTAAAATTGGCATTTGAATTTTTCAACACCACCATCAGAGCCCTGCACAGGCAAGTAATTACTTAAGTGGAGGTGGAGGTGGAGGAATTCAATTATTCCATCAGTGGCAGCCACTGCAAGTTGAAAGATGTTCAGTTCATCTGTGGCAATCATGAATATGAAGCATGACAAGTAATCCACTACAAATTCTTACAGCACTGGAATTTTCTCTTTTATGAACAAAATCATCAGCTTAGGACTATGAAATGCTATGGGATGGTTATGGAGAATTTGTTCTTCCCTTTAGTGGGGCTAGAAGATGGTTCAAAATCTTAAAAGAGGGGTCGCTGCCCTAACAAAGGTAAATATTAACACTGCTGCTGCCATTGCGAGAGTAGATAATCGGGGAGCACTATCAGAAATATTGAAAATATTATTGGATTTTACCAGCACTAAGGTAACAGAAATGAGACATTCTGTTTGAGGTGAGTTCATTATTCTCCACAAGAGAGCAGTTTTGTTTGCATTTGGAGTTGATGTTACAGAGGTTATTTTGAATATTATCTTAACTTATGAAACTGGTATTATCATTTAGATCCTGGTTACATCATTTAGATGCCAAACAGTAAAGCCTTGAGTGGAAATCTCTGCAATCACCAGCACTAAAATATTTCTCTCTGCAGGGAGAGTTATGATTATGTCATTATTTTTGATATTGAGGTAATTATGCATTTTAAAGTATATTATATCACTAATTTCAACGATAAGTGGTTTTAGCCATTGGGATGTGCTGAAAATTTTCCAAAGCCATACTTATCATGAAAGGCCGCATTTCAAAGCAACAGGTTGAGTGCTTAACTACAATTCATGGATGTACGTTGCAGATATTGTTGCTGAATAAGTGGTTGTGAACGCTGCTGAAGTAATGGTGATGGATCTTTCGAAGATCTACTTCTTCATGTCCTCAAACACTGGTCAAAAATGTGGGGCAAGTGCATTGCATCCAATGGGGATTACTTTGAGAGGGTTCATCAAAATTTGTTGGATGAGTAAATATATATTCCATGTTTCTCCATTTGATATTATATCGACTGTAAAAAAATTTTAAAAATGTAACAATAAGGGTATTTATGGTCTATCTAATTCCTTTATCAAGGACATTATTGTGTTCGTTGCAGAACCATTAGCTTTGTTTCTCAACTTGTGTTTTGAGACAGGAGATTTTCTAATAGCTCTAAAATATTCCAAAACAGTACTCCTCTTTATTAAAGCTGCTAACAATGAATTAACTAACTACCTCCCATTTCCATAATCCCTGTTTTTGGTAACATTTTTGAAGCTGTAATGAAAGATAGTATATGTAATTTTTTTCAGTCAAATAATCTGTTTTCCAAATCACAGTATGAGTTTTGAACTGGGAAATCTACAATATTGCTGGAGAGTCCATAGTTAATTCTGTATTTATGCATTTTAAGGTAAGGAATTAGTCTCTGTGACATACATGATCTTAGTAAGGCTTTCGGCTGTGTTAATCATTCAATATTACTATCAAAGTGAAAATATTTGGGAGTTGGACTGAAACTAATGAAGTCATATTTGGATGATCTCCAACAATTGGTTGAACTTGATGGTTGTCAATCTGTGGCTCTTAAAGTGAAATGTGGTGTTCCACAGGACTCTGTGCTTGGCCCAAAATTTTTATCATAATGATTAATGATTTTCCCTGTAATATGAAATCTAAATGTTTTATATGCTGATGACACCACTTAAGTACAAAAATGTCAACATCTGGAAAATGCAAAGGTATGATCAAGCACTACCCAAAGACAGGCTAAGGAATGGCTTGATGTTTATCATTTATATTTAAATACCAAAAAAACCCAGCATATTGTATGGTCTTAAATCGAAAATAGCTGAAATTGAAAATGTAAAAATACAAGAATTTATATTGATACAAAATTAACTGGGAGGCCCACATCAGTCAGATATGTAATAAATTGAGTAAAAGCTCCTCATATGTTAAGAAAGCTCAACTTTCTCATTTCAAATGTGTATTGTTTAATACTTTATCATGCCTTCTTTCAATGTCATTTGAATTATGGTGTCATTCACCGCATATAAAACAAATTTTGCTCTGGGAAAAGAAAGCTATTTGCTGTCTTAATAGTATATCACCACGTGATGCCTGCAAGCCATTTTTTATTAGGTATAGAATCATAACTATTTAGTATATTTATCTTTAAGGGCCTCATTCATGTAAAAATTAATCTATTAACTTTCCAATTAAGATCTAACATCCATAACTACTCCACAAGAGGTAAATCAAATCTAAATACTACTTATTGTAGATTGCCATCAACTTATAACACATTTCATGATATGGACATACGACTGTCTGCCTACTCATTTGAAATCTGATGGTATCCAGAGTTTCAAGAATAGGGTATATACCTGGTTACTTGCTCACCCACTTTACTCATTGGATGAATTCTTTTGTGACAATCTTCATCACATTTAAGAACTTATGTTTCTATATTAAGTAATATTTATATTGACGACATTTAATATGGTTGTACCATTTTTCAAAATGAATAAAGTATTATTATTATTAGAGATATTGGTCTGTAATTACAGGTTTCTTCCCGATCACCACTCTTTAATATGGGAGTGGTGTTAGCTACTTTCCAATACTTGGGCATCTTGTGTTTGCAGAAGATTTGTTCAAAATTGTTTCTAAATATTGGGATATTTCTGACGCCAATGTCTTGTAAATGCTGAAAGAAAGTTCATCCGGACTAGGAGACTTGTTTGGTGGGAGTGTTTCCAACTGACCGTCTTCCATGACTCAATATATCAATATCATTCACCGCATGCTGTAATTAATGAGGTAATATAATGATAGATTTTTTCCTGAGATGGAATAAATTGACTTTTTAAGGAGTTCAGTAATAAGCATTTTACAGCTTGATGTTATTTTTTGTTCTTTGCCGTCTTTTAGTGAGCATATCGAATACATATTTCCTTTACGCACTTCGCAATACAGTGGTACAGTTTATATTTTAATTCATGGACCAGTCTTTGGCCAAGTTACTGATTTCTCATAGGGGTTTATTATGCCTTCAAGCCAATTATATTGAAGGGCAGTCAATCTATACCACTTACTAGAAAGAGGCGTCTTTGGCAAGTGGTTTTGACGCAACTTTGAGGGGAATAGGAGGTACAACGAAATCAGATGACAACTGCTTTTCATAGGATTCCTCAAAAGGAAAATTCGCGCATTAATGTTGATTTGCTCAAAAGAATTTCTTTTGATCAGGGTAATTAATTTAAATATATACGTAATTTTGTTGGTTGCCTTCTGAAATATAAAATGATGGGATAACTTTAAAAAGAAATTTATTGGAGAAAATGTGTTAATTCAATTGCCCTCTTACAATAAATCCTTTATTCAAGCCTTTTTGCGAAGGTTACGAAAGAGGGAAATTTTAAGCCGTCTTCCATCATCATTGTACATTTTCTTGAGATGAATGCATTTCCTATTCTTCTAATTTCGGCTATCTTCCATACTTTGAGAAACTTAAATAATTATAATAAATGTTGGAAATACAGAAATAAAATTTTTTGACCGTTTTCACCAATTAAGTACGACAGTATTGCCGCGGAAGCATATTCTTCAAATCCCGAACACAAAAAATTTTATGAGTTGGCCATACCGACGCTTGTTTTGCATGTCTGCTTGACTCGCACGTGGTTCGCTCCTTTCTTGTTAAGCGTATTGATTCATAAATTACGAAGAGCATCATTCTGTTGTGTTTATTGCATTTAGTGAGGGCCTTGAAGGAGTATCGTGAAAAAAGAAATGAGACATTAGCTGACGATACTAATGATAATCAGTTTGAAAATATGGCCGAAGGTAAGCTTGTACACGCCCATTTCTTCGTGGACGTCAAAATTGTATTGTTTTTTAATGTAAATTGTGTTGTTTTACAGAAGACACAACAGATAAGATAGATTTGTCCGGAAAAGGATTAAAAAAGTTGGAAAAATCCGTCGGAATTCAGAGCCAAGCTACCGTTTTAATTTTAGACGATAATGAATTACAAAGGTTGGATAACGTTGGCCTGTACACTAGCTTGCAAAGGGTATGCTTCAGTTTTTATTTGATTTTCGTCATGTATAATAGTTACTGTACAGCTTTTTGTGAACGTGTTAGGCACTAAGCTTTTCATAATCAATATAATGGTATTTATAATGTTGTCTGTCATTCCCCTATTTGTATATTTACGTAGTTATCCGCCGTTCGCAACCAGCTGGTACGGATGTATGGCGTTTCAAAGCTACAAAATTTGACATCCCTGAATTTAGCTCATAATAATTTAGTTGGAATAGAAGGCCTGAAGGAATTGCTGAATTTACGTTGGCTATGCTTAGCTGGAAATAATGTGAAGGTAATGTGTTCTGGTAACATTCCGTCACTCGAATGAATGTTTTTATTGAAAAATCAGCGGGACATTCACATTCTAAATCACATTTTCAGGCAATTGACCATTTGAATACCAATATTAATTTGGAACATCTAGACTTGTCAGAAAACAACATAGGATGCATATCGGATTTGTCACACCTACAGAATCTGAAGGTAAGTAAATTATTTCTTTTTATTTTAAGTAAGTATATTTGTCGTTTAAGTTGAATACTACGTGAAATTTATAAAGATAAGTGCCCAATATTTTATTAAATTCTTATTTTACATTTGTAAAATTGTTGTTTGATTTTATTTGGATTTTTTCATTGAGAAAATTATGATTGCATAAGAAAAATGTGTGTCAGTTGTTCATATAATTATACTTACTGTTTCTACAGTAAACTTCGGAACCTACATTCTATAAATTGAAATTGTTAATGAACCTTTCTTAGTAAAATACTGAATATACTTGTCATTTTATGCATTTTGAAGTTAAAAATATTGTTACTTTGGTATCCGTTAACACATTGCATTCCCTATTTATTGTTTTTTTGACTTGTAAATTTAGGAGCTGTTACTGCATGGCAATCGGATATCAGGTCTGCAGTTTTGCCAGCGTTATCTACCAATGTCTCTTGAATCTCTCTCCTTGGCTGACAACCGAATTGCTGATTTGAATGAAGTTTGCCATGTATCACATTTGCCAGTGCTGCGAGAATTCACTATTGCTGGTAATCCGTGCGTAGCCGCCGCAGCCGCTGTAGCTTCACATCCTCACACTCCTGGACAATGCGTGTATCCTTAGCTTTAGTTTGTAGTCCTCACAAATCATTTCATTTATAGTGTTTCCATCAACCCTACATTCAGAGGGTTTCTTGCAACCCATTTTCTCATTATATCCCATTGACTAGGCTTAATTTAGAGGAATAGTAAAACAGGCCTTGCTTTAGGTTTGGTAGAAATTGAAATGACTGAATTATTATCTATGAAAGTAAAGTTTACATTCATGAAAAATTTCCTTAGGACTCTTGGAGAAAAATTATGATTCATATAATACATATTAAGTTACACAATCTCTGTTCCATTCCAATATTACTTAAAATCCATTGATTATTTCATCATTATTATATTAAACTGTGTTTTAAATTTACCCCATTAAATATTTTCATCCAGAGCTTGGTTTAATTTTTCGTTGTTAATGTGAAGAAGGAACCAAGAATGTAATGGTAAGTCATTAGTTCTCGGTAGTGCAATTAGTTATAAATTTGATATGTGTGTTGTCTTGTGCTGTGGAAAATTGATCTTTGAGTTGTGATGATGGTAATAGATTGAAGGCTGAGGTGTGTTTATGGAGAAGGATGGAAAAGGTAAAATGGTCTGAAAGGAAAACGAGCAATGGAGTACTAGGCATGGTGGAGGGAAAGTGGTAGCAGAGCATTACAGTTGGCTGTGAAGTGTTTTAGAGTGTAATGAAGGGGAGGGTGCTAGACAGGAAAGATGCTGAGGAAAAATTGGCATGTTGGATGTTTTGAATGTAAGTAGGACGTATGGAGTCGAGTTGCATCATGTTATTGGAGGCTTAGAAATGTAGCAGTGGTTTTTGTGTCCAGCCAGATGATACCTAAGCCACTAGATTGCCATTAATGGATCATTATATATTTATTTAATATAATGCCCCAAAGGACCACATCAGGTATGATAAACATTTATTTTATGATGAATATGTTACATTAACAATAATTTGAATGACAAGAGTCTATTTTTTCTATAAAGAGTAGGACATGTATAGATTAATAGTAAAATACCTCTGATATATTAGGCAAAGGACATATATTAGATAAAATTATTGTCATTCCCGTATTAGACTGAGAATTTAATTTCTGGCATGATCATAAGTCTATACCTTTAGCAAATACTTAAAAATCTTGAATAGACATTTTCATTTAGTATCACCTTTGTTCATATAATAATTATCTTTGGTTATTCTTATTTATGTAATCATTCCTCCTCTATTCAGCGTAAGATTCGGTTATTTCATTGAGAATTAGACAATCATTCTCATGACTCTGCATTGATAAGTTGTATTTTTGAATGCTATTCATTGCAGACTTCTGGGTGCATAACAGTAGCACATCATCTGAATGGCTTAATATATTACATGCAACAGTTCTTAAATGCATTGATATAAATTGATATAATCCTTAAGGGTGGGTCGCGGTAGTCCAGGGGGTAGAGCATTGGACTGCTGACCGGGTCCCGGGTTCGACTCCTGGGCGAGGCACTCTGGGCACCTGCAGCTCCACCCAAGCTAAAGTGATTTTTCGGGTACTAGATCTTCCTGGGAAACCATAACCAGCACTGGGGAAGGAACTGCCCCCCCTACCCTGATGTGTGAATTTTCACATGCCGTATAGGGCTTAATACTGGGTGAACTCTACCATCACCTACTAAACCGACCTTCGGGTTGATTGCTGTGTTTGTGGTTTTTTTTAATCCTGTGGGGCCTTATTATCCATGGGTGTGCCTGGCTTCCTTATTTTTGGGAGCACATTGTCCCTTGTTGAATTGTGCCTTAAATAGTATAATTTATTTTATATATCCAAATGAGTTTGTTGGAAAAAATGAGTTAAACAGCAAAATAAAGTAAAAAGTATGGCAGGTAACTACCTATTTCTGTTATTTTGGTATTTCTTCATAAAACCCTATTGCATCCGTTGCTTTATGTTGTATATTTTTATTGCTTTGCAATTTGCTGATTGCTTGTTTATTCTAATTGGTGAATTCTGAAATGCAAAGTACACATTCCGTAGTCTTAGCCAGAATTTTTTTCGAGATTATTTTTCACTAAGGTACTTTTGTAGAAACAAACACTTCTGCATCATATTCAAAAGTTTCAACACAGAAACAACATTTATTTTACCTGATTGTTTCAAGTATTCCTAGATGACAATTGAGCAGTTGGCAAGAAAAAAATGTGGGTAAAATAGACGGACGATTAGGTGATATGGTCTAGAAGTTGATTTGGTCAGTCCAAGTCACTTCAGCCAAGCTGTAATGCCACTAAACTTTCAATTCCATGAAATTAACATGGACATACCTCGTATTAAGGAGAGGAACAGTCATTGGGCGTAGGTGTTTGAATTTGAGTTTGGAAAGTTAGTCCCCTTGAAACAATTACCTCCTTACTGAAAGCATCTGGTTGCAGTGAAAATGCACTCCTATATGATACATAAACGTTCAGTGAGAGTAGATGACTGCTTGTGAGCATAAATCAAGCTACCTGAACTTTTGAACTTCGATCACTTCGTTATTTAGCATGGATGAAATTTAATGCGTCACTTTGATGTTTTTAAGTTGATAACCAGTCGCAGACTAGTTACTTTTTTATCTTGCCATTCCTTGGGGACCCCCCTGGGAGTTTAGAATAGTCCCCAGCTCCATTTTGGAGGATGCTCTTTCCCAATCCCTCACAAGTGGATGTCCAGTGACTTCATTGCCATGGCCTCCGAATGGAGTGGCGTCGATCTGCTCCTGAGAGGAGGGGGGGGGTGAGTGGGGAGAAGGGTGCTGCTTGAAGTCCCATCCAGAGCACCTGCCCCCATTTGTTGGGACGAAAATCAATGGCGAGTGATTTCTGCGCCTAGATTTCCTCCATGAGAGGAGATGGCCTTGAGGACTGGAGTTTCATTCAGTAGTGGGCACTTTGAATTTATTTGGTGGTTTCTTCATTGGTCCCTCTGTTGGTATTAAAGGTCCACCACTCATGCAGGCCCCCTTGGACATGGAAAGAGGCTGCATGAAACCAAATGTCACTGGGTTTCCAGAGTCCTACTTTTTAGAAATTCCTTACTGTCTTGGCCGCATAGTCATTGAAATATGGAATCATCACTTTTCGATTCTTTGGATTCTGTGTAAGGCAGGACCTCCTGAAGGACGATGTAGTCCTTTCAACACATGTGCTAACTATTTGGGGAGACACTTGTGCTCCATTCTCCTTGGGGCTACATGTTTCTCTCTCCATGAGTGAAGCTACAGTATCATTGAGATATGCTTAAACAATGGAAGCTTGAAGTATGAATAAATTTAGCCAGGATTATGATAGTTTGCTAGCCTTAGCTTCCATTTTTCCATTCATGATGAAATCCAGCTAGTATGTGAAGGTATATATTTTTTGATTTATATTCAATAGATGTAATGATGCCCTTCACTGTTACATATGGAGAAGTCAATGTTATTAGATGAGTGGAAACATAGTGATGCATTTTTGAATATTTTTAATGATGTGATTTCTTGATCGTAGTATAATAATTCAGTATAATATTTTCTACCTTAACAATTAATCATTAAATTTTAGTCATGCTATTTTTCTTACCACACTTTAATGTGCTTATTATGAATGTGCAATAACTTTGTTTCACCCCTTAACATTTTCTTAGTGGGTTTGATTATCGCCCATTTGTCATTAACTGGTGCATGAATCTTAGAGTGCTGGATGGGTATCTCGTGGATGCAAAGGAAAGGTAAGATGGATGAACTGATGCACTTATTATCTCGTAACTCTGCTTGACTTGGGTTTTGTTGTAGTCGTTTATTAAGAGATGTCTCTTTAGTGCACTGCACTAATTTTCACCTACTGTGTGGGATTAGTTTATATTATCCCTTGGAACTTTTGAAGGATGAAATTCATTATTTAGATATGATTGACATTAAATTAATAAGCAATCCTTTTTTAACAAAAAAATTAAATTTATAGCTAACTTTCTCTTAATGAAGAATTATTTTTCTTCAAAGTGATGATCAAGTGCAAGTTGAAGCCCTGCTTCCACCCGTGTGCACACACATATTCTTAGAAATGGCCCTCGCGGCTTGCGAAAGTGGCTGGGCACTACACATCCATCATTTAAATATACCTACAAACCCACCCCACTGTGAGGAATGCACAGGGTCAATTTCATGCTCACCTTGGTCCCTAAGACTGATCCAAAGATAATGGACACTCCATTCATTCTGGGAGCAGAAAGAAGTGTGTGTGGGTGTATATATATACTGTATAAATATGTGTGTATATATATATATATATATATATATATATATATATATATATATATATATATATATATATATATATATATATATGTGTGTAAGTATATGTATATATGTATATATATGTGTATATATATATATATATATATATATATATATATATATATATATATATATATATATATATATATATATATAGATATATATGTATGTATGTATATGTATACACACACACACATATATATGTATATGTACAGCATCTACAGCTACAACACCTACCGACACCCTACTAGCAACAGTGTCTCATCTTGGTCTAGATGACGACTAACTGCCAAATATTTATCTAGTAAGTTGTTTCATGTTTTTAAATGTTCATATTGCCCTCTTCTAATCTCTATTTCCTGGTTATGAACAATTGTAATAGCTTGGTGTAAAACGCAAACTATTAGCATTTTATGTTCAAAGCTTTAACTGACCCTTATCACATGTTCTAATTGCATTAATATCATTTCCTAATAAATTCAGATATTTAATTTGCTCATCATGCATAATGCTTTGATGGAAGAGTATGTGAAATGTTTCCCTATGAGAGCTAGCTACTGTACACAGTATGCTGGTGTATAGGTAAAAATATTTCCCCTCAAAATATGGTACAAGCATTGGGTATGTCTTACATGTAAGTAATCAGAATTAACAGTTGAAATTCGTTTCCTTATATTGATATAAATTTTTGAAAATTTCATTGCATTCTGTTTGTTTGCAAAAGGGTGGTGTCAAATGAGATTTCTACAACATTTTTTTTTCTGTAAAAATATTAAGTTGCAAATTGTGTATATTTCTCACTGTGAAAGAGGGAGTACTTAATTAAAATGAGTTCAGATCCACTTACATCTAAAGTTGCAATTTCTCTGATGTGCACGTGCGTGTGTTCTTCAATCAGTGGGAAGCTGCTGCAATCGTGTACTTCATTCAGATAAGAATGCTGTAACTCCTGACCATAAGCTAATCTTTCTTAGGATATACGGTGGCAGTAAATCTGCATTCTTCATGAATGTATGAGTTTAAATAGAGCACTATTGGCCGTATCTGACTCCAAAGGTGCAAGAAGTGTATTGGTTAAAACGTCTTGACATCAGAAAACACATGACACGGTCATGTCGTCTTGTGCTGCTGATGGAGCAAAATTGCAGCGTCTTTTGATTTTTCAAATGAAAGCCTTGCCCAAGGAAAAGCTGCCTCCAGGTGTGTTTCTGCATGTTCATCCTGAGGGTTGGGTGGAAAGGATAAAGTTGTGGGTGGACAACGTGTGTTCTACTAGGAATCCCAAAACCTGCCATGCTAGAATGGGATCAGTTTTTAAGTCACCGAACAAAAGCTGTGAAGAATGAAATCAACCAAGAGGAAATTCGAATAGCTGTACTACCACGTGGCCTAATGAGCCAGCTTCAATCTTTGGATGTTCACCTAAATGAGCCATTTAAAGGATTTAGGCATGGAGAAATGGCACAGTCTGATGCAATTTACAGATTTGGAAGTGACAACCTCAGGGAAGAGAAAGAGGCCTAGATTTGTGAATGAGTCAAAACTTCATTGAATGCCATGTAATGTGAGCCAGTCATAAAGTCATTTGAGAAAAATGTGGAATTAATATCGTATGTACTTGATAACACAGACGATGATTTCACTTAATTAAACTCAATTGCTTAAGAATAAGATTCAAGTGATTTTTCATTTAACTCTGGATGTGAATTTGTGGGTTTTGAGATTGGTGATAAAAAGGCACCAAGCCATAATGATAAACCCTAGTTACATTCTGATAGAAATGAATAACTACAAAATTAGTGCAATTAATCATGAAAAAAGTATATTTTTTTCTTAAAACACCCAAAAAATTGGTGCATCCTGTATGCCAGCAAAAACAGTGCATATAATATATTGGCTCCCTGCATTTAATCTCAACTTGTTAAATGGCATTTTATAACCTAAGCGGTGCTTAATATGATCACATGTTGGTAGATAGATTTATTTGCCATAGAACAATACATAATTGTATGGGCTTCGTTAAGATTCAATTACATTTATAGGTGCATTAACATGCATACAAATTCATAGGAATAATATTGTACATGAAATATATGAGTGTTAAATATTTAAAAAACAGAATTCCCTACATTGGCTCCTTCTATGTACTCTTGGATGCTATAAAAAACATTATTTAAAAAGAAATTTGTCAACATTTTTTTGAATTTATTTTCTTGGGGGAGTATTCGTTTTAACTCTTCAGGAAGTCAATTAAACAACAGTCTTCCTGAAACTTCTGGAGTTTTTTGTAGTGCTGCTACTCTGCAATAACATACAACTGCTCTGGTAACAGACCTTTGAATGAGTCTTCATTTGAGTGAGATTATGTGACGGTGCTACTATTTTTTGTGAAGTAACTATTGATCACTGTGGAAAAATTACACATTTTTTTATTTATCCCCATTTACAAACATATTTTATGCATGCCTCAAATTAAACTAATATTCCACTGCTGGTATGGAAGCAATTATCTTATTTTTACCATTTTTTTTGAAAATTTAGTAATACGAGTAAGTGATCTCTATTTGGTAATCTGCCATAAACCATTACAATTAAAACTAATCAGGATTTGATGAAATATTTATTTCTCGAGCAATTAAGTATTAAGCACTTCCCCATAAAAGTGCATACACCCACTCATGAAAATCAGGGAAACATTTGGACTCACTCAATATCTAATAAAAATTGGAAAAAAAATCAGGAAAAGAACCAAATTCTTTTGAAAAGTCAATCATTTGATGTTCAAATCAGGAATTCCTGATGTGAGTAGTGTTTCTTGTATTTTTAATATAAGTTCATGTTTGTTAGGAGGAATCTATGATCAAAACTGACTCAATAATCTGATGGGCCTCATGGGTACCCATGGCATATTAAGCAATGATGTACAAAATATACATTATCTGATTTGAAACACTGGAGAGAGAAATTGGGGCATAATGGGTTTGCACATTTGTCAGGAAAAAGTCTGGAAGGGGAATCCTTGAAATGAGTTACCACCCCGCAAAAGTTTTTTTTGCAAATAATATAGAGGTGTGTTTGATACTTTATATAAATATAGTTTTCTGCAAAAATAAGAGAAGTTTTGAAGACAATAGTTTCAGAGGCAAGTGTCTTGATAATTTCTTTAATTTTCTATAGGCATGTTTTTAAATGTTTATATGCACAATAAATCTCACCCTAGCTCTTCTCTGTGTGTTCATCCTATTTAATTCAGCAAAAGAATGTGAGAGGGGACTAAAGCATATTTAGGGACTACACATGATACAATTTCCCTCTCCACCCAAACTCCTTTTCCTCCCAATTGTCACACGAGTTCAATGTTCACCCTTGTGCTCATCCATTAAATTGTACCGCATGTCTGGGCAGACGATAGTCACAAGGTGCCCAACCTTTCTCTCTCTCTCTCTCTCTCTCCACCCTGCGCTCACTGTTGCACGCAGCCTGCGAGCTGAGTGGCTCTACTCGCAGGGCAAGGGGCGATCGTTCCGAGTGGGTGAGCAGGAAGCACTGATTGTCTACCTCTCTTCGGTGTGCCCCCCCTTGCCTTCATCGTCGGGGGGGGGCATGTCGACGTATGGCCCGAAGGGGGGTCGCCCTACTTCGGCTCCTGCAGGGGCCCACCTGGGGCCTCAGAGCATGCCAGAGGGGAGTTCGGCACCCCCCTCGGACAATGGCCACCCGGCTTCCTCGCAGCCGCCGAGCACACTCTCGGAGGAGGACAGGAAACTGCTGCTCATCCTCTCCAAAGCGCAGCTCCACCAGAGGGAGCTCCGCGAACAGCAACAAAAAGCTGACAAGGTGAGATAAGGTGGTGTCCACCCATCTTATTTCTTCTTAGAATTAATCAAAGCTAGAAAATTTCACAAGCTCACCTATGTTTTGCATATAATACCAATGAACTCTAATTTGCAGTCCACAGTTTTTATTTGAGAGAAATGGTGTTTGTTACGAACTGATAATAATGATAAAAATTCGGAGGAGGTTGTTGCAGAATGTAACATATAACAAACTAATTTTTTAATAGATTAATTTTCGTAATATACCTTTTTCAATATGCTGAAGCAAAATATTTAAATAGTAACTATGTGAATTTTTAATATTTACATTATAATAAAATGATACCAGTTGGTGAATTACTGTAATCAGTTTGACTTAAACGATCATCATTTATATGCAACGTGATGAACAAGATAATATCATTGAGCTGTATTGATAATGACAACTTGTTGAAGCATTGTTAGTTTTAATTGAATTAAGCTATAATAAACCTAACCTGCTTTCTTATTTTATGAAGGAGAATTTTGGAAAGGAGATTTGTTTATCATAATTAATAATAAATAAATTATATAAAATTATAGCCTTAAATATAGCAGTATTTGATTGAAATTTGCCCCTAAGTTTAATTTTTGGGCCAAGTAATTGCCAAGAATAATCAACTAAAGTTCGGAGAAGAGATCAAATAATTACCTGAGTGACTTGTGTCCCTGTAGTTCTGAGAAAATTACTCGTGTTAGAGGACACTCAACTCAATAGAAGCAGTGAGGGTTTTAGTAAAAAGAGATTTAGGTTGCTACCTATTTATTGTGAAACCTTCTAATTACACTTGTGATAGGATAAATGGGCTGAAATTGGTGAAATTGAGGCTTGGGAGAAACAACATTAAAAAATTGATATTACTTTTTATAAATGTGAAATTATTTTGTGAAATATAAATAAAAAAATAATATAAACTAGTTTATAACAATGCAACAATTTCAGTGTTAAAATCATTCGCCTCAACTGGGATTTGAACCCAGATCCCTCGATGTCCAGCCGAGTGCTCTAGCCAGTTAAGCTATTGAGCCGTGATAGCTTAACTGACTAAAGCCCTTGGCCGGACATTAAGGGATCCGGGTTCGAATCCCATTCAAGGAGAATTATATATACTCCTTGAAATTACTGTATTCAAATGCATATTAGCGGATGACTCCGTTAAAAGTTATTGCTGCGGCATCTCCTACAGTTTCTTGGAGTAATTTATAACCAGTTACAATAAATCTAATTTTTAAAGGCTGGACACCAAAAATCTGCTTGTTATTTCAGTGAGGGGTAAGATTTTATGGTAATCTCTGTTTAGAGGAATGTAATTAACACTTTTGATTGCATTAATTTATATGGGAGCTACCTAGCCCATAAAAAGTATCTATATTATTGGGTTATCTAAATCAGGGTTTATATGTTCGAGGTTTCACTGTACATTGAAGTAAAAATACCAATGTATCTTTCCACTCAATTTTATTCAGTACAACTAGTTTTGACGCATGTTTGAAGTTGGTGGGGGTGGTTGAGGGAGGCATGGGTGGTGTGGAGGGAAAGGTACAAGAAGAATTTAGGTGGTCAGGAAGGTTGAGGCTTGCAAGGCATTTTCTTAAATTAGAGAGAGGTCATCAGTGGGAAATATCTTTGAAAAACAATGTCATCAAGAACATACCCTTTTTCAACTTGCCTTCTCATCTCCAGCTCTTCCAATCTGTCCATTTTACTCCCTTTCCCGACAAGGTGTAGGATGTCAGGGTTGAAGTCACTTGCGTGTTCCTCTTACAGCTGATGACTCGCCAAGTAGGATCGTAATGGTTTCCCGAGAAGGAAACTGCTCCTGCATTCCCCGCTCTCATTCGGAAGGATATCCCGGTCTGCCCCACATACATGGCGTCACATTCACTACATTTTAATTTGTGCACTCCACTTTTTTCTAATTTATCAGTCCTGTCTTATGTTCTGTTATATAACATCTAAGATTGTTTCTATTGTGGTAGGCAGCCCTAGATTGGCCTCTTGGATTAGACCTTTCCTTTTTTTAGGGATACACCTCCATAGAACGGTAATTTGTACCACTTTTTTTTGGGATCCATCCTTCTCTTCAGTGGTGGGATGGTAGAGGAGTAAAACTGTTTGTTTTTTTCCTTATCTTTTTCGTCAGCATTGAGTCTATACAGCTACAGTTGTATCCATTTTTTGATGCAATCTACCCAATGGTATTTAGTTTTCGGCTGTACTTGCCCTTAAAGAGTGGTATATTGAGAAGCCGGTTCAACATAAAATGAAATGTGGACGTATTTTGTGAAAGGTGATGGTGGGAGTTCAACGGTATGATGTGATGTGGCAGTAACTTTGCGGAATTTGAAAAATGAAAACCTTTTAATCCTTCGATATCGTAACACCCAAAAAGTCGAGTTTACCTTCCTTCTCACGCGTGAATTGGATATTGTTGGATTGCATGTTTAATGTTTTAAAAAATTTGTCTGTCTATCGTTTCTCATCCGCACGCCAAATATGTCGTCCACGTATCGGAACCAGCAATGAATATTTTGGGTGTCGACTGATGTGTTGCTGATCAATTAAACTTCCAAGTCGTTCATGTACAAATTGGCCAGGAGTGGATATAATGGCGTTCCCATTGCCAATCCTTCCATTTGCTGATAGTAGCCCCCGTTGAATTGGTAATAAATCTCCTCCACACACCCTCTTATTTAAGTTTCAAAATCACTGAGGAAGGGTGGTTCTGCTCCTCCACTCCATGCAAGTTCCTGGTCCGCTCTCCTGATAGCTTCGTACACTGGGACAATCGTGAACTAGTTGGACTCATCGAAGGGCACTATTCTGTGTAATTGGAAGATAAAGGCATAATTGACGATAGTTTTTTGCAAAGGTTTTACTTAATTTTTCACTCCAAAATTTGGGTTGAAACAAATTAAATTCCCTGAATGGTGTGTTCCAGAGTGCAGCTAATTTCCTTGATGGCGCAGTGACACTGGAAATGACTGGTCTGACTGCAATGCTATCTTTGTGTAATTTTGGTAACCCAAAGAATTTTGGAGCCCTCGGATTCATCGCTATCCCTTGGTATGATTTGTTATCCTTAATGGTCAGCGTTGTGGATTTAAGAGCTTTCTCTACTATCTTTTGGAATTTGTTAGTTGGCATGATACAGGAGTTTCACAACAATGTTATTTTTAATGAAGTCATATCACTTGTTTACATATTCATCTCAATCCATTACTACTGCAGCATTGCCTTCATCAGCTTTTTTGACAGTTAAATTTTGGTCACTAAGAAACTTTTTGAAGTAGTTAACTGATGTTAATTCTTGGTTATGCGCTCGATTATTTTTATTGTAGTTCCAAAAAATCTATGGTAATTTCTATTGAGTATTGATATTAACGTTGGACAAGTTTATCACTCTGTCGTGAAAAAGGAACCTGTCGTTCTAATGGGTTCTTCAAGCGGAATGTTATCATGTTGACTCAGTCAAGTTTTTTCCAAATAGGTGGCCTTTTTTTAAGAGAAATCTGTACCAGAGGACAATGCCGATGCATCAAAACTAGTTGAACCAAATAAAATTGAGTGGGAGATAAATTGGTATTTTTACTTTAGTGATAATGGATAAATGAAATGAATGGAAATTAAGCAGCCAGGAAAGGAATTGTGGCCATTGTTGAGAATGTTGTGCGAGAGGCATAGTTTGAGACATTCATTAGAGAGAAAGCAAAGAATTTCTCAAGAAGGAGTAAGGGTAAGTCAAAAAACAATTGGGGTGGCATACTGTCTTCAAAAATCATGTAGATAATGAGATGGAGAGAGAGGGATACCAATGAAGAGATGGTATAGTGGTGAAGGAGTGAGGGAGGAAGTTATGTGGAGAATTGAAAAGTCATGAGAAAATATGCATAGAGGGTGTCAAAGCAGGGTGAGATGTTGAAGGGAAAATATAAGGTGAGCGTGTGGGGCCGAGAGGGAGAGGAATGGACTTCAAATAGTGGAGGGCTCTTTAAGTGTGAGTATCATTTAGTTGGAGAGGAATTTGGCCTGAAGACCTAGTGAGATCTGCGTTAGTTCCTATTCCAAAAGAAGGTAAAGGCTACATCATGTGAGGACTACAGATTAATAAGCTTCATTTCATTTCTAAAGTGGTTTTCAGGATGATGAACAAAAGAATGGAGAACAGAGCAAATGATTACTTAGGGGATGAAGTTTGGGTTTAGGAAGGGGAGAGGCACGTGCGATGCCATTGAAGTAATGAGATCACCAATCAAGAGGAATGTAGAATACAATCAGGGCATTTTTGCCTGTTTGGTAGATTTCAAAAAGGCATATGATAGAGTGAATTGGGGAACATTAATGAATATATTGCAAAAAATAGGAACAGATTGGAGGAATGGGGGACTAATCCACAACATGTCTTAAGACTGCTCAGGTGCAAGTGGGGGATGAAGAGTCCAGATGGGCAGTGTTAGGAAGAGGTGTAGGGCAGGTTTGTCCATTATCACTGGTACTGTTCAATGTATATGTGGAGGAAAGGATTAAAGAAGTATGGGAAGACCTGGAGGTAGGAATGAAAGTCGGTGGGGAATTCATTAAATCAGTTAGGTTTGCTGATGACCAAGCTTTAGTTTGTCAGCTAGCCAAAGGGCTCAAAGCATTGCTGAGTGAATTGGGAATCCAGTGCATTAGATATGGGATGAGAATAAATGTAAATTAAACAAAGGTTATCTGTTATTTCAAGAAATAAGAAAGCAAAGCTTAGCATTAAAATAGGAGGGCAAAAACTATAGCAGGTAGAACAGTTTACCTATCTCGGAAGTGTTTTGGACCAACACAGTCAAAGTAGTAGGGATGTAAGGAGAAGAATTGCGCTACTAGGCAAAGAGGCTTTCACAAGGAGGAGGTGGGAGTTGATGGCATGATGAGTGAGTTGAGCAGGGATGTTAAAAGGCTTGTCAAAACTTTGATATGGAGCGTAGTTATGTACGATTGGAAACATGGTTATTGAAGCAGGATAATAAGCATAGATTAGATACTTTTGAAATGTGGGTGTGGAGAAAGACGGAGAAGGTGAAGTAGACAGAAAGAAAAACAAATGAGGTAAGTCCTATGCATGGTGGGGGAGGAGAGGGGTTTGTTGGGAGAAATCAAAAATAGGGAGGAAAAATTGGTGAAGGGCATATTGATCGGCAATGGGATTTTGAAGACTGTGATGGAGGGGAGAATGTTAGGCAAACAAGGAAAGGACAGGAATAGGATAGGGATGTCGAACAAAATAAAGGGGGGAGGAAAGTATGCGGAGATGAAGACGGATTTGTGGTAGATTAGGATGTTTGGTTTGAGGAGGCAAGATATTTACGTGAATGAAGTCATGTGTGGCAAAGACATTTGTGCTTGGAGAATATTTGATGGATTAAAAATCACCATTTTGCAATTATTTCTGGAGTGTCTGGCATCAACCTGTAAGTGGTATACTTCCTGTATTGTTATTTGGTCCGATGTTTTGTGTGAATAATGCATTTTGGAATAGAAAGGAAGGCTTTTTCCTCTCCCTCCAAATCACAGGTGGTGGTGAATAGTAATGTTGTTGTTAATTCTCAAGGGTGGTAGCATGGCCAGCAGTGCCCCATCAAATTACGGCATGTCCTCCTCGTATTCATCCGTCCTGTCTTCAACAATGGAGTGCCCAGAGAAAGCTCCCTTTGAGGAAGGTGATGAGCGGCTCAAGAGTGAGATGGTGGGGAGCAACGGCAGGGCAGACAGTGGGGTGAAATCAAGGCCCTCGACGGCATCATCTTCCTTTGCATCTCCATTTGTTCGCCGAAGGGTTAAGGAGCTGGCCTCCAGGGGGTCACCAAAGCGTTGCAGTAAGTGCTCGTATCATGTTAATGAATTTCTACTGATTATGAGTTGCATCATCTCTAACAAGGTACAAAAAAATTGCCCTAATTTTCTTTTGTTTGGTTCTTTTTTAATAATTAGGATGCATTTTTCTATTTACTTCATACAATAATTAATGTTGTGCAAGAATGTATGACACAGGAATTTCTTATCCGTTGAAAATATTTCATGCCTAATTTTAGCTGTTAAGGGTAATACAGAGCAATGTCCATTTCACTTTGTTACTGGGGACACCGTAAAGATGTGCAAAATTCTAAAAACATTAAAAAAAATTGTAGTGTTTTTCACTGAGAAATTGAAAACATTTGGTGTTTTTTGCTAATAATATTTGACAATACACCATTCAATGTTTTTCACATTAAGCCATTATTTTTTTAGTTTCAATATTTGGAATTATTACTGGAAAAATACTAAATAGTTGAGATTCATGCTATTATTGGCATGAGTTGTCCAGTGTATTCCCTTCATTAAGAAAATATATGTATGAAAGAAAGAAATGTTATGTCCATTCTTTTCATGTCTCTACAACAGATATTCTACATATTAAACAGTTATATACCTGTATAGGTTCATTGTATATGCATGATTATGTTCATATCCATGGTCATTGATGCAGTATCGTGTCATCGTCTGGGCTAAAAATACTCGAGTGCCCTCTAAGCAGGTTCACAGGCATTTAGAAACCCAGGTTAGCCACCTTCTTGTGCAACTGCGTTAATAAGGTCAATTGGTCATACTGCCTGGGATGAATATGGAGTTAGAGACTGCTGGAGAGAATTAATGAAGATTGCCCCATCTCTCATCTCTCCCTTTGCCTGCCAAATGTTTCCCTTTTGGTCCAATCCTATGTCAATATCAGTTGAGTGCTTCCTGGAACACCAGTAATTATTTCATCTAATTGACCACGTATCACATTTCTTCCCCCGATGAATACTTGTCAGCATGGAGACCTGAATAATAACCAAGTGCACTATGTCAACTTTTACTTCCAGTAATAATATTCTATTACTCACATTCACTATGATTACGATGCTTTTTCCTTCCTTTTCATTCGATACTACTGCCATTCCTCACTGGCTGCATTCCACTTCACTGTTTATTACCCTACTGACTCGCTCTGCTGATGTCCGTGAATCAATGAGTGATTGTTTGTGATATATTATTGCACTCATTTTGTCCTCATGATTCATTTTTCTATCCATGGCAAAAATTCATGTCAATATGAGAGGACAATATTCATCCTGCATTCTTACATTTTTACCTGTCAATTTTTTGCTTGGACTCTGAATTACTTTGGTGACCTAATATTGCCTGCTGCCATCCACTTCCTTCCATTCCATCAACTTTAAAAATCACCCGGCAGTGGTCGGCGACACGTTAGCTGTCTCTCTCCTTCCTTGTTCCAACACACTCTCCCTTACCATGTGCAACAAAAGCAGTGATTCTGTTGGACTGACTCCATTGCCTCATGTAGAATTTCACATATATGTTCTTCCCTGATTCTTGGTTTTGAGAAGAACCTTCCTTTGAACGCTAAATCAGAAGTCATTCCCTTAGAGGTGGCTTGTGTGACCCACACTTGGCACTGTAAACATTTTTGTGGGTTGCTCTCCGTGGTTGGTTATAATTCCTGCCCCATCTGAAAGTCTGTCATTAATGTTGTGTGAACTTTGTCCACTCATCTCTCTATTTTGTCATGTCTGCATGATCCACTGACCTGAAGTGAAGAAGGCAGGGAGAGAATGCTTGCTTCCAAGTGAAGAGTCCACATCTGCATTAGCAATCCTTTATCTAAGATTCCAGGCATTGCCAGGCGTTTGTGCTTCCCTGGCTACGTGATCAGTTTAGCTTTCTTAGGAAAATATGTTCTGATATTCACTTGATATCAGATATTGCCAATGTTCCTGTAAAACAATGTTTTCACCCTTTATGAAATTGGCTGGGAATAAAGAAAAAATGTTACTTCTCATTGCAAAGAAAACTCAAATTGATCACATGGAATGAAAAAGGATATTCTCCCTCGGTATGTGTGTATCCATTTGTATCACGATACCATATCTTCCTCGTGTTTTTGTTATTCATGCTTCATCGTAAGCGCATCCACTGGCACACGCATCGTATCAAGGGAGAGAGTGCAATGCACATATTTGCAAATCGCTGGGCCACATAAAATGCAAACCAAATCCTATCTGTTGGCTCGTCTATGGCTTCTTCACTTCAAATTGCACAATGTTTCAGATTAAGTAGGATAAAAATAATTATATATGTATGACTGTAAATGCTAATACATGTATGCATACATGTGATGTGTGATAGTGAGTTGAGTGTCTTTTAATTGAGGGATTGATTGGGAGGGCACACTTACACTGGTGTTTGACCGTGTCTCCCTTTGGTGGCATGGAGCTGCAGTGTAGGATTTTGAGGTTGGAAGTCCCCCTTAATGGTCGTTGAATGTGAGTGCCATTGGAGTGGTGTGCCTTTAACAGGTAGCAGAACGAATTCCACGAGGCAAGACCATCATCACCTCCGCCGTTTCTCAAGTGCTGGAGGGGAAATGGTGTCGAGCAGCTCATACAACGTGGAGCTGCCCGTCACTCTGTATGGGGACGAGGGGTCATCCAGCATCATGGCGCAAAGCATGGACGAGGAGCAGGTTGCGTGGGGGGGAAGACACAAGGAGAATCGCACCGACAAGGAGAATCTGATGACGCGCAGCCTGGACCCAAGCCTCCTGAGCTGCTCGGACGGCAATGACCTGGACAATGGCGAGGCGCAGGAAAGAGGTGCTCTTGATTTCTCACTTTGTATACTTTTTATATTTGGCCAATTTTGATGCCTGGGACATCTGAAATAAGTTGTTTCAAATCATTTTCATCTACCTGAACAAAAATTACTTCATCTTCTATCTATAATTTGATTTATGTTGTGATGTAAGTTATAAGGGCAGTTGTATTTTTTTATTGTGGAATCCATTTGTTGTTATAACCAGATATTTAGACTACTTTCTAACTGGGAAGGTTTCCAAATTATGGGATAAATCTTGAGAGTACAAAATTAATTTTTCCCACTGGTAACAGATATTGGTCTGGACATAAATAAAACAACAAAAATATGTGTCCCCAATCTGAGAGGTTTGTCAAAATATCAAAAGTGCACCAGGACAATTTTGGATCTCTCTGCTCTGATTCGTCCCTTTGCCATAAATAATTTATGAAATGATAAAATAATTGGAAGAGAGAAGATTAGAAATTACGCTGTGTTATCAGTAAAATGAAATGTTTGCATAACAGTAGTTTGCCCCTCATTGCCTCAACGCCTTAATCCAGCGTACCATCCTCAAGCATTGAGCCTTTCATGAGCAGTTCTATTTTTTTTTATGCAATTGCCATGCCACGATCGACTTTTCTGTGGATCATGGCATTTGATGAAATTGTGAATTTTGCATTTTTTCCTTGAACACTCCGATTTTACCATGGTAAAATATAAAGATCATGGATTTTTAGCGTATCGCGATGATTTTCTTGTTTTTCTATTCAATCATTTCACTTTTAATAAATAGTTTTTGCATGCTAGTTTTTCAGATCTAATTGGTTGAAATTTTTATTTTTAAATTTTACTGAAATAATTCAATTCAATTTTATACCATTCTATAGATGAACCCATGTTTACTCAAGTGAAATGCTGAAATATTCTTATCACCATCATACTGTGTGCCTCATTTTCATCTTTTAGGCTTGCACAACCTCGCACAATCTACTTCCCTGTCAGAGCAGTATATTTTGAAGCTCTCTCTTCACCTCCCCACCCATTCATGTTCCTGCGCTTATTTTACTAGCGTAAGATTTGATTACATTTTACATTGTACTTACAAAAACATTCCACTTCTTATCATTTCTGCTGTTTTCTAATTTAACGGATGGAGTACACAAATATAATAATTTAAGGGAAGATCAATGCAACAATTTCAGAGTGTATAAATCATTCGCCTTGACTGGGATTCGAACCCAGATCCCGAGTGCTTTAGCCACTTAAGCGTCCTCTTAAACTCTGAAATTTAACATTAAAAACATTAGAAGTTACTGTTGCGGCATCTCCCGCAGTTTCTCTGGAATTTGTCAAAGTATAAACACCATAAGTGTTTATAAAGTTGGCTTTAACCTCGTGGACTGTTGCGCGTCGTGCACGACTACGAATGCCTGTGACATTGTATGTACGGCATTTCATCACAACATCTTGTTCCTTTAAAAGCCCCAAAAATTCAGAGTTTAAGAGGACGCCTCGGTAGCTTAAGTGGCTAAAGCACTCGACCGGATATTGAGGGATCTGGGTTCGAATCCCAGTCAAGGCGAATGATTTTTACACTCTGAAATTGTTGCATTGAAATGCATATTAGCGGATGACTCCATTAAAAGTCACTGTTGAAGCATCTCCCGCAGTTTCTTTGGAATTAAGGGAAGATATTGATAGCAGCAGTGTATGTATTTTATTGTTTTCAGGATGAGATTGTTTTTACTGGCAAGGGTAATGTGTTGCTTCATGCAGCCATGAGAAGGATTAAAGGAAAAGGAGAGTCCAGTTTGGCTATCATTAAATCATTAATCTCAAAATTAACTGGTGGGATGCCCAGGTTGCTTTTCTTAATGAAAATTGCTGACTCCTGTGGTCTTCTAATAAGCCTCTCGGGAGATGGATTTGGGTGTGGGGCTTTGATGTAATTTTGGGACTCATAAACACCGTTGCATTCCGTGAGCTTATCTGGCTTTCACAGCTTTCCTCCTCTGCCTCTGGAAGTTGTTTCCTATCTACTTCCATTTCCCTTTGCTAGGTGCTAATTCGGGCTCCTGCCTTTCAGCTATCAAATGCATTTCAAATGTGATAATTTGTATGCAGTTGGTAACAAATTCTGCCATGATATGAGTTGAGTTTCATTATTTAAAATCCAGCAACAAGCTTGGTTAAATGAAGTGGGAATGGGATCCATGCTGCTTCCGGATCAGCATGGATCCTTCATCGAATAAACGTCACGGAAGCCCTAGGATTAATTTCCACCACCTCAACGGGGAGGATGTGTACAGGAAGATGAGGAGATTTTGAGAACCCAAGGGAGAAGAAAGACATGTTTTACTCTTCCTTGGCATTTCTTCAACATTGCAGAGACTTGAATACTATACCATCCTGTGTCACACTTAAACACCGTGTTTGGAGCAAGGTTGCCCAGAGAATTTTGCGACGAGCAAGCATCTGGCTTCTTCGGGAGCGAGTGCATAACATGTGATACCAATTGGATTGTTTCTCAAGAGAACTCTATCGCCTTCATTGAAAGCTAAGCTGCATCTTGAGAAGGAGGACTGGGAGACCATAGATGAGATCACGAACATCTCGTCCACTAAAACCTTCACCTCCTCAAAAGAGACACAGATAAAGAAGTTCTAGAAACTCCACCAAGTCCAACATCCGAGCACTCCTGGTCCTGAAAAGGACTGTGCGCTTATCAACCTGACGGATCAGGTGTTGAGTGAAGATATTTGCTCCATCCTGTCCAAAGGTCTCAACTTTGCCATTACTCCAAAAGAGATACCTAAAGAAAATATCGTTATAGGAGTTGAGGGTGCAGTGCGTAAGCTACCAAGACATCTAGCCAACGAAATAAGGGAGGATGTCACTCAAATCCTCTGTAAGGCAAAATCCACTTAAGCCCAATACCACTGCTGCAGAAAGCAAAGCATTAGAAGAACTGTGGGACAATAAGGAACTTTTTGTCGTACCAGCAGATAAGGGGAATGCTATGGTAATCATGAAGGAAGAGGACTACCACAGCAAAATTGCAGCCTTATTGGATAGCTGCTCCTGTTCCAAATTGAAAGTGACCCAACAGTGAAGATAGAATGACTCAGTAGGGAGAAAATCAAACGATCGTCCATTCCAGCGGAAGATAAATGGAGACTCTCTCCATCGGCAGCCAAACCACTGTGTCTGTTTGGACTATATAAGGTCTACAAAGAGGGGCCCCCCCAAGACACATCATAAGCAACATTGATGCACTAACCTACAAGCCGGTGCAATACATCACACATTCTCTCCAACCCTTCACCAGAAGAATTGACTCGTTGGTAAAAAACTCCACAGAGTTCATTCCTACCATCCAGAACATCGAAGTCAAAGGACAAGACGTGCTGGTGAGCTTTGCAGTAGTCTCACTATTCACAAATCTACCAATTGACGACTCCATGCGACTCATTAAAGAACTCACCTCGGAGGGATTAACATAGGATTTCCCGGACCTCTCAGAATTTAGCCTCAGGAATTCGTACTTCCTTTGGAATAGTAAGTACTTCCAGCAGAAGGAAGGTGGGATCACCTCTCTCTCCTGTGGTAGCCAATAATTTCATGGAGAATTTTGAGCAGAAGGCAATAGTCTCTCCCAAAGAAACCATCTCTTTGGATCTGATTTGTCGATGACGCCTTTGTAATCTGGCTGCATGGGAAGGAAGAACTAGAATCGTTCCTGAAACACTTAAATCAGCAACATCCTGCCCTCAAATTCATGGTTGAAATTGAACAGAATGGTGTCCTCCCCTTTCTGGTTGGTGAGCCGAAAACATAAGGGCAGCCTTGGCCATGCTGTGTCTCACAAGAAAACCCATACCGACCGGTATTTGGATGCGTGATCACACCACCATCCCACCCAGAAGAGCTCAGTAGTGAATACACTAGTTGTTCATGCCCATACCATCTCAGATGCCGAATCGCTTCAATTGGAAAAACGATTCTTAATTGGAGAAAAGCGGATGCCCAGAACATATGGCCCAAGAAAGGACCTCCATGAAAGAAAAGGAGCTGATGGGAAACAGGATTCTGGCTGAGAAACAGCGAGGAGAAGCCTGAAAAGGAAAAACTGACGACGTAGCCACCATCCCGTACGTCGCCGGAATGGCTGTAGAGATAAGTAAGCTCCCACGGAATGTAATAACTAGCTTCTCCACTGCAAGAAAAATCAGCGACATTATCTCTAAACCTGAGGACCAAATCCCCGATCACATGTAAGATGGAGTATATGAGATAAAGTGTACATGTGGGAAGTCCTATATCAGCTGAACGGGCAGGTCCATTACATGCACAATTATGGAGCACCAAAGGGCCACAGAAAAGAAACAGTTCCGACTCTTGGCAATTGCAGTACATGCATGGTTGGACCCTGGACACACAATTGAGTTTGACCAAGCAAAAGTGCAGGCGAGAGATAAACATTATTTTCTAAGACTCATAAGAGAAGCGGTGGAAATAATGAAAAATCCTAATGATTTCAACCGTGAGGACGGCTTCACCCTGACTTCCGTGTGGAAAAGGGTGATTCCTATTTGCCACCAAGAAAGAGCCAATCAGAGCACTCCGAGCCTGCCAGCGTCTTCTATATATAGGGCCAAATAGCGACGCAGATCACTTTGACCTGAAGATGCCTCCAGGCCTGGGGCGAAACAGTTGTCCATCAACACACCTACTCAACGGTAATTCCCGAAAGCAGCATGGATCCTTCATCAAATAGGCATTGCGTAAGCCATAGGATTAGTATAATGGAAATAACAATGATAACTGTGAACAGTGAAGTAAATGGAATGGGTCAACAGAAATGCTGAAACCCAAAGCATTCCATTTTTGCCTCGTCGGCTGTTGTGTGATGATGGATTCTTGATAAAGCAAGTTTGACAGCTAGCAATCTTCAGGAAAGTGGGTAGTGAACAAAATACTCTGCATTCAATATGCAGGTCATTCAGCAACTCCATAAAAAATCCAAGAGATGGAGCTCTATAGAATCAGAAAAGGTTTGCTTTTAGTAAGCCTAATCTCTCAGTAGACTGCTGTTAAAGTTTCAGCGATATTCATGACATGGTTTCATTGTCTTAGTTGATTGAAAGACAAACTTTTGATAACTTAGAAAAATGAGTTTTGTGTGGTGATTAAACACTTCTATTTAAAAGCTTAACACCCAAAGGGGTTAGTACTGAGTTGGATGAAGTTCATGGCACTTCTGCTCCTGTTTTCAACTGTTTATGATTGGGTGAATTAATTTGAACTTGGCCATACATCCACTAGTGATGAACATCGTTTGGGACTTAAGTTAAAGTGACTTCCATAAAAATAATTGGAGAAATCCATGACATGGTTTTGAGTGATTGATGAAGCAAGGTTTGTGAAATGTTTGAGGTCTCAGGCATAGCATTATAGGTTGATAAATAACTGTGGACAAAACATGGATAAGTATATCACAATGCCCCAGAGATAAATGAAGAGTTAAAACAGTGGGTTTCCAAAGGCAACGAAGTAGGCAAAGATGGTGGAAATAGCCGAAAAGGTGGTGGCCACGGTTTTTGGGATGTGCTTGGAATCATCTACATTCAATTGTTCCCGGCTTAACTTTGTGGAAATTCATGTTAATTAAATGAAGAATACAATGTATCATGACGCTTGAGTGTTGAAACTAGTTGTACGTGAATAAAGGACAGTGGAAAGATACATTGTATTCTTCATTTAATCATCTACATTGATTAATTGCCAAAAGGACAAATGATGAATGGAGAGTATTATTCGCCGCTATTGCACCAGTTGAGTGAAGAAATCAAGAAAAAATGTCCTTGTTTGGCAAAGAAATCAACTATCTTTATTCAAGACAATTCACGGTCATGCACCTGCACAGTTTCAGTGACGAAAATTATGTGATTAAATTTTGAATTATTACAACATTCCCCGTATTCTCCAGATTTGACCTCCTGTGACCTTTTATAATTTCCAAACTTGAAAAAATGGCATGGGAGAAAAGATTCATGTCAATCAAGGAGGTCATCGCCAACACAGCGGACCTCATATTTTGAGGATCTTTCGAAATCATTCTCTTTGGGTGGCTTAAAGAAATTGGGAAAACACTGAGAAAAGTGTATTGAGCTACAAGGAGATTATATTTAAAAATAAAATCAATTATCCAAAATAATGTAACTATGTTCTCCTAGGGATTTATTGAATGAAACATGTCAAGTGAGGATTTCATTGTATGCAGAAGAGATCTAGGCCTGTTTGATGGTGAGACAGAAAGGGCAGTAAGCAAGTTGAAATCAATTAAGGCTGAGGGGTTAGACAACATTCCTGCGGAACGACTTCAAGGTTTAGGTGAACATGGGGGAAGAAATCTTGACAATTATTTTGTAGAATTCATGAGGGAAGAATTTGGCTGGAGGACTTCATTAGATCAGTGTTAGTTCTTATTCTAAAAAAAAGGAAAGGCTGCATTGTGAGAATGACAGAACAATGAGTTTCATTTCGTATGCAGCTAAAGTGGTTCTTAGGACCATCATGAAAAGGAAGAGCAGGGCAAATGATTCCTTCGAGGATGATGAGTTTGGACTTAGGAAGGGAATGGTTATGAATGATGGCATGGCAGTAATGAGATCACTAATCGAGAGGAATATAGAATGCAATCAGGATGTGTTTTCGTGTGTTGTAGATTTCAAAAAGGTATATGATAGAGTGAATAAGGAAAATTAAATGAGTATATTGCAGAAAATAGGATTATATTGGGGGGACAGGAGGCTAATCCGCAACCTGTACATCTCTCAGAATGCTCAGGTGTGACTGGGGAATGGAGAATCCAGATGGGCAGTGTTAGGAAGAGGTGTAAGGCAGGGTTGTCCATTATCACCAGTGCTGTTCAATGTATATGCAGAGGAAATGATCAAAGAGGCATGGGAAGAACTGGAGATCGGAATGAAAGTGGGCGGGGAATTCGTAAAATCAGTTAGGTTTGCTGATGACCAAGCTTTATTTTCTCAGTCAACTAAGAAGTTGCAAGCATTGCTGAGTGAATTGGAAATTCAGTGCGACGGGTATGGGATGAGAATCAATATTAATAAAACAAAGGTTATGCGATTTTCTAAAAAGAAAAAGGCTAAGCTAAACAATAAAATATCCGGGCAAAAACTAGAGCGGGCAGAACAGTTTAAGTATTTCGGAAGTGTTTCGGATCAACACGGTCAAAGTAGTAAGGACGTAAGGAGAAGAATTGCGCTAGGCAAAGATGCTTTCACAGGAGGAGGGAGTTGATGACAGGGACGTTGAGTAAGGATGTTAAGAAGAAGCTAGTCAAAAATTTGATATGGAGCATAGTTATGTATGGTGCGGAAACATGGTCACCGAAGAAGAATGATAGGCATAGATTGGAGGCTTTTGAGAGATGTGGTGTGGAGAAGGATGGAGAAGGTGAAGTGAACTGAAAGTAAAACAAATGAGGAAGATCTATGTATGGTGGGGAAGGAGAGGGGATTGTTAGGAGAAATCCAAAGTTGGCTGGAAAGATGGATGCAGAGTGTATTGTTTGGCAGTGGGATGTTGAAGACTGTGATAGAGGGGAGAATGCAAGGGAAAGGAAGAATGGGCTGGGATAGGATAGGGATGCAGAATGGAATGAAGGGAGGAAGGAAGGAGATGGAGAGGGCCTTTGTTGTAGGGTAGGATCTTAGGTTGTGATTTGTCAGGAGAGACGAGGGAATGTATCCCTGTACCATTGCGTTGGCTGTTCCCATCCAAAACCTATCTTAACTGGAAGAATACCAATATCAATAAAT
Organism: Hetaerina americana; assembly: GCF_022747635.1. Classification (NCBI taxonomy): domain Eukaryota; kingdom Metazoa; phylum Arthropoda; class Insecta; order Odonata; family Calopterygidae; genus Hetaerina; species Hetaerina americana. The sequence continues at coordinate 4,506,963 of NW_027286786.1, read as the reverse complement.
CCTCTTCTATTTCAGATCGTGGTGTTACTTTTCTATCTTCTCATCTTACTTTGTTTGTGGCACAAACAATGTGCAGATTTTCCTCTGGCGATTCTCCACCGGCATATCTTTTGATTTCATGCAATGTTTTATCCCTGTAGATGTTTACAATAACCCAGAGTATTAAATTAATTTAATAATGAGAGTGAGTATGGAAGCAATGGACCAAATTTTATGAATGACTGGAGTTTATGCTGGGTTTGTCCAAAATGTCAAGCCCTTTAAAAATATTTGACACTAGGAGTGAGGTTATTGTTTCTTAACATTGGGGTTGATGTGACCATCACCTCCAACCTTGAGTGTATGTGTATATCTCTGTCAGCTAGAGGGATATTCCACCACTTTAATGTCCATGGAGAATTTATGGATGTCAAGTCTTTTGACCACCATGTAGATCTACATGGAGTAAATACAAAATTGCCCAGCTTAATTATCTCTTTTGCTGATACCTGCACCCATCTCTTCAGTTTTGGATATGCTCAGACAGTCCTAAGCATGCATAATTTCTCCCAAAGATATTTCAAATTAGTTATAATTAGACACATTTTAGTCAAGCCTTCTTGGGGTCATTGTTTAATTTATCCATCATATCTTTTGTTCTCAGCCGGAGAAGTGTTTTTATTTATAAATAGCATAATCAAAGATGCCACTTTGTGACGCAGCTAAACAAAACAATTTGTGATTGTCACAGTTTAAGAGTAACCTGATGTTATGAATTTGATGCCTCTGGTCTCAATTTCATTTATTTGAGCTCAATGACTCATTTTTATTCACAGCTGTTATGATCACTGTTGATTGCTAATGGAGTTGAAATAAGGTGTCAATGATTTCCAGGCTCTGTTGTCTCAGTGGATGTATTTGCCATTTGTGAACCTCCAAATTATAAACATCCAACTGACATTAGACCTGCTTGGACTGGGAGCATGACTGCAACATCGAGAAGTCTCTCAGGTGCTACTGACTTACCATTTGCATCATGCTTTGAAAGCTACCATGTGCATTATAAACTATTCATGCTCGGTAATTGGCACTCCCCATTGCATTGTGTTGCATTATGTCAACCCAAGTCCCAAGCGGCACTTACATAAGCTGCATTTGCCAATGTTTTATGTTGGACTTGGGAGCAAAAACAAGATTTGTCACTTTGGAATGGGGTATTTTGAGATGCATGCAAAAGAGGGTGTTATGGGGGAGGCTCTGCCCTCAACAGCGAGGCGGCCGCTCAGCGGTGGATTCAGGGAGGCCCTTGGAGGCAAACAGAGTGATGGAGAGGGCATGCATGGTGTGTGCGGGGACATGGGAGGTGGATTTGGTTGAGGAAGCGATCGGTAAACGGAAGGAGATGCAGGTTGGCCATGCAGTTGGGAGGGGTTGTTTCCAGGGCATTCATTGCAAGTTGCTTCCAGGGATTGGCATCGGAGTGGGGGAGAACGAAGTATGGGAGAGGTGGGCGAGGGTGGGGGAGGGAGTAGACAGCATGTGGAAGCAGGCGGAGGGGGAATGAATGCAGCTGGGGAAGAGACGAGAATGGCAGGATGTGAGATATCTCAATGAGGAGGCCATAATTTGGTGTCACATAAATGCATAGGTTTATTTTTCAAGCAATGTATTTTTCCTTTGTAAAATATTGCCGACAGCACACGATTTGGTCCGACAAAATCAAAAACTGTGTAACCAGATGATGATGGTGGTGATTATGATTTTTGAAACATTATGTGCTGAGAGAAAAATTATACTTTGGAAACATGAAGCATTTAAAAAAAAACAAACGTATGTGTTTATTTTATAATGAGAAACTCCCAAGTGTGTGATGCCGCAGTAATTTATTTAGACTGGGCTTCAATGTTCAAGGGGTTCGAGATGGTGTGGGGGCTAACGTACTGGCTTCCCACCCTGAGGGCCCGGGTTCAAATCCCGGCAGTGTTGAATATTTTTCAGAGGTATCTCGATCCCTACTTGAGGTGCTTTGTGGAGGGCACCTTGAGTGAGTGCGCCATCCGTCAGATGGGACGTTAAGCTGAGGATCCCTTGGCGCCTTTCGTAAAGAGTAGGCTAATGCTGACACCGGGTTTCTCTCCACCCTTCATCCTTTCCTGTCCATCCCCTATGGTGCAAATGACGTGAGCTGTCGGTCGCCTCCCCTAAATACTACTACTTCAATGTTCAACCACATCATCTGGTGCTGAATAAAATACTGTGGAACTTCAAAGTTAAAGTTTTCAGTGTAAAATAAATCAATTCCATGAAGCCGCACCTCAAACAAGCAATTGTGTGTGTATATTTTGGGAGGGTGGAGGTTTGCAAGTGCACGTGTACATATGAATCAGGCTTTCTTTTTGGATTGAATTTAGAGTTGCACGGATGAACCGCCAAAGTGTGCATCAAGGAAGAACACAAATGGGCAGTTTGGAGGGAATTATAATTCAATGCTTTTGTGCATTTTTACGTAGCCCAGTATAAATCAGAGATGCATCAAATGTACTCGGTAGCTAATTTTAGTCAGTGTTTAACTAAAATCAAAATTTTTCATCTTCACATTAACTCCTGAGGGACAAAAACTGATTGATTTAAAAAAAAAATAATATTACTTTTAATTATAAAATATTCGTAAAATTTGAAAAGTTTGAAAGCAGTCCAAGAATAACAATTTCTCTGCATTGTCAGGTACTAGAGTTTGGTAGCTACATTAAACAGAAATGATAATGAATAGGTGTGTACTTGTATGAGTTACGTATAATAGGTATACTTGTATAAGTTATTCTTTTAAAGTTGTTGGGAGAGTGGTACTTGATGGTTGTTTTTCAGGT